>NC_071501.1:92265948-92890948 GCF_028408465.1 Anastrepha ludens
ATTACATTTTTCAGGTTTATTGAAAGCACTAGTCTCTGAAGGTATGTTGTGGACCTTTGCGACCATAAATTGGAAATCTTGCAAACAAACCAGTTTCTGAAGCGAAAAGCAGGAAGGAAATTGTAAATTTGTATTGTGCCAAAAAATATGCATCCTCCAACAGTATTTCTCGAGAGCCACTACTGTAAATATAAAAACAACCGCAATGAGACCAGTCAGTGCAAAATCTAGTTACGTACAATGACAACAGCAACAACAACAACAACAGCTACAATTGCTAGTACTACAGCAGCAGCAGCAGCATCAACAACGAGCGAGATAGAATTCGCTAACGCACCGCCGCTTGTCTGGCATGTCTGCGCTGAGTCACTTAGCTGCCGTCCGATCAGCCGCCCGCCATTCCGCTTGCCACTTGCCGCCTGCTATTTGCAGCGATTGTCGCCAAGTGCATGCCTCACATGTCTGTATGTAATTGGGCTTGTGTATGTAGTGCGCAGTGCTTGGCGGCGCGTGGAATTTCAGTTATCTGAAGTACGCCCACAAGTACATGTAAATCGACTTGGCTGGAGCAACGCAGCACCCCTCGGCACAGCGCAGCTTAGCACAGCACAGCAATGCCAACAGGCACCAACAACAACGCTGATCGTTACCAAACAGCTAGAACATGGTATGCAATTTGCTCGTTTGACACTTGAAAATGTGGCGACACAATGTGGCGACACAATGTGGCGACACAATGTGGCAGAAAGAAGTAGAATTTTTTTTATTTTTTATTTATGCTTTTTTTTTTTTTTCTTCGCTTAGATACATTTTTCTTTTGTTCTGCACTATTTTTTTATTTGCACTCTTTTTTGCTTTTGCTACTCTTTATTTCGTTAGGTACTAACATTTTTTTTGCACTTTCTTCTTGTTTAAGTTTTTATTGTTTGCATTTCCTATGCCTTTTGTGGGTTTAGAATTGTCGCATTATTGCGCATTGCACATTGTTTGTGATTTTTGGTATGTGTTGTTGCTATTATTTTTCTACAGCATACGAATATAAGCGGCCGGCAGGTGGCGTATGTTATTGTGGTGCATGCGTGTGTGTGTGTGTGTGCAAGTATGTGTTGCAAGTTGTAAGTGTCAACGCAATGCATTAGTTGCTTGTTAGCATAAAAATACTTACTACTTGGTTGACATATTGAAATAGAGTTCTCTTCCTTCTTCGTAAACCGAATGGCTGAGCAAAAAATTTCGTAATTTTCCGTTTCCTTTTTTCATGCACAAGTAAGGTGAACATAGGATGCATTATTATAGAAGTGCCCAGCTTCAAACGAGCAGTAAAGAAATAAACAAGCGCAGGCTCTGGTGGGTTGTTGTCTCTAGTGGCGCACATTTGCTCTGCTGACCCTTTGTGAGGCGACGCAAAAGCTTACAGTAACTCCATTGAACTGTTGCGCTCAACCTCAGCGTGGTTTAAACAACGGAGCCCTTTCCTCTTGGTTACTTTCTAGTGCTGGTGTGGAAGTATTGCATAGTGCACCTGCTAGTCTCTAGCCAGCCAATTTCTTGGCATAGGTTTTGTTTTCTATCTGCCACCATTAAAGCATTGTAGGCCTTTTGGAATGTATTTTTACTTGCAGCCGCCGTAGCAGAATAGGTTGGTGCGTGACTACTATTCAAAGGTGCAGAGGTCAGATTCTTCGTGCATGAGACACCAAATAATACGCACGTCCCTCGGTAGGCAATGGCAAATTGCCGAGGGTATTTCTGCGCCATAAACACCATTTGCCTCCAATTCAGCGTCTTCGAAGGTTATTGGCCTTCCTTCACGCGGACGGTCGTCAACATTAAAATCACCCTCTTTGAAGCGACGGAACCTATCTCGGCACGTTGTTTCACTTAAAGAAGCATCTCCATAAACTTTTTGTAGCTCTCGATGCGCTTCAGCCGTCGTATCTTTCGAATGAAAGAGGAAAATCAACACTTCCCGCAAATGACGATTATTCAGCACAAAATCAGACATTTTCGCAAAACCAAAACAAAATCACTAATGTGTCGAAACAATTTGTTTACCATATTTCTAAGCTTGGTTTATGACGTTAAGGTTATGTTAGAATCGACTAGCACACACTGCTGGTGGCATCTATTGACAAACAGCGGGAACTTAGTTGCGGTCAAGTCAGCATGAACAATTAAGTTCGACTCAACACCTCGCAACCACTAGCTTCCACATCACCGGAGAAGGAAAACCTCTTTCAGGTGGGACCCTCTTTGCTCCAAAAATATAAAGATACAAGAGTTGCTATTTATAGTATACTTCTGGTCTTGGCCACTTCTAATTTTGTCATAGTTTGCCATAACCCCAGTCGGAGCGTTTATTGTCGTTTCTACTTGAGTGGCGCGATAATCGTTTAAGCGGTTTTAGCCGAGTTCAACAAATCGCGCCAGTCGTTTCTTTCTCGTGCTAACCGGCACCAGTTGGGCACACCAAGAGAAGCTAAGTCCTTCTCCACCTCATCTTTTCAACGCAGAAGAGGTCTTCCTCTCCCTCTGCTGCCACAAGCTGAGATATGGCGAGCACGAAATATCCACGAAACTTGTGCAATGAATTTTCTCGTGGTCGCTGTTCACTCATCAAGGAACTTCGGGAAGGTCGTCCAAAATCAGTTGTCGTGCTAGAAAATAGCGATGCTGTGCGCGAACTGATTGAGATTTTACACGTAGCGTGGGATTAAGGCATCCCTGGGCATTAATATGACTAGATTAATAATAAGATTGTGCATAAAAGGTATGCTAGAGTTGGTTCCTACTCATACTAAAAAACATAGTGGAACAAGTGCTTCGAAAATTGGTTCAAGCGAATGCAGAAATTTATGAATCATCGTCGAGAATACTTTGAAAATCAATAAAACCTTTTTCAACCTCCAATGTACTTGCAAAGCCAGAAATTTAAATAGCAACCCTCGTATATACACACTTCCGTGCGTCCAAAAAACACAAACTACAATTCTTGATAGCGTCCAAAGCAACATTCGCCCAACAACTTCATTTTGGGAATGGAAAAAATCAAAAATAATTGCCAACACCCCAGCGAATCGTCGACAGGCGCTCGAATGTTTCCTCTGCCTGGCTCCAAGTTGCGCTGATGCGTTGATGATGTGGGCCAGAAAAAAGGTGAAATTCGTTATGCGCACGCAAAAAAAAATTGCGAAAGAAAAGTATAAGTATTATATAATATAAGAACGCATTGTCATAGCTACGCATATCAAATTCTTGTCCTGGGTTGGTTTTGGTGGCCGTAGTCGAGGCAGAGGCAGAGGCCGAGGCAGTGGCAGCGATGCCACGTCAGTGTTGGCAATGGGAGCCACTTACTCGTGCGCTCTGCTTCTGCTATTATATGTACCCGTATGTACGTGTTTGCCAACCTCTCGGGCCATTGACAGGCCTCACAGAGTAAACTTCACTTAATACGAAAGTATCTGGCGCGTTGATGGAAACAAGATTTATATGACATTGTTGGCCATATTTTCAAATTTAATGAGACACCAATCGGATGAGTTAAACGATGGCTTTAGTGTGTAAAAATCACGTGCGTGCGAAAATTGTGTTGCAAGTAAGTATTTAACTACAATACATACGCATATGTGTGTAAACCCAGGCACACTTATGTACGATGGTACAAGGGTGTATGGGATTTAATGAAGACATCTGTGTTGTGGTTGGACTTATGTCCTATAGTGGTGATGTATTTATCGATCCATATAGTAAGTGAGAAACTTTAGAAACGAGATTTCGATAAAGGTATAATAAATGTAATGGAATCTGAGTGTATTTCTGCATATGAATACTCAACTAAAAACATTTATGGAATATAAAATATTTTCAGAGGAGATTCAGATTTATTTTATTAGTGGTTCCTTGATTTTTCGAGACTAGTTATTGGTCTCATTTTTGTTGTATAATATTTGAAAATAATTATTTCCAAAATAAATATTAAAAAATAAATATTTGCATACCCATATGATTTTTGTAAGTCTGTCTAAGGAGTTAAGGGTAATCAGAGGCCCGAAAAAATTATGATTTTTAATAATTTTTTTTTTTGCTAGTCAGTTGCTTTATTTTACAAAAATAAAAACATAGCATTAATACATCATGTTTCGATTTGACTTCAGCAAATTTAAAAAAAAAAGAAAATTCTAATTGTAAATTTTCGCTGCTTATGTGGAACACGTTTCTCCAGAAGTCCCTTGCATTGATCATTACAAGTCCTTGGAAATTCACCTAAAACCAATCGGACAGGAGAAATTAGTTTTATTAATAGATAATCTTGTGACCGATCGGCTTATTTTCAAAATTAACCATAGTATTTTCTTTTACTTCAAATTTTCGCACAATATTTTGAAGATATCAATAATAAAAAAAAAACATCAAATTTTTTGAAAATCTGACTACCCTAAGTGAGCAATAAGTTATTCCTATTGTCACTTTGAGGCTGTTGCTGGATACCGATTAAGAAGGCGAGTTTAAGTCCAGTTGCCCCTAAAATCTGGTTTTACAAAGCTTAGAGCGCAGAGATACCAAACTTCTTCCGCAGTTGAACGCTTCCATGTCAAATGATCCTTTAAGTGTTCTGAGCTTCGTCGTCGATTTTTCTGCAAATTGGTTTTATGGTAGGCTTGAGTATAATAAGAAGTAAACTGTAAAAATTTAATAAATTTGAAATTTGTAAAGTTTTGAAATTTTTGGTACAGAGTTCTTAAAGTTAACTTTGTTGTGTTCATTAATTTGTTCGCATAAACAATATTAAAAGACGAAACAATGCTTGGAAAAAGCATTGAATACATTTTAGCCTTGAATGAAACTCAAAATTTAATATATAAACTAATAAATTTGAAAAAATTTAAAATTTTAATAAACAAAAAAAAAACAGTTTGGAAAAGATTTCGTCTTTTTTATGTTTTGGGAAAAAAATTTAGAATAATTATTTTTATTAAAAGTTTCCGGGGATTTTTGTTATTTTATTTGGTTTGGTATACAATTTTGGTATACACAGTTTTTAAAGTTGCATAATGTTGTTGCTTGCATCGATTTGTTTGCATAAAAGATATTTAAACAAACAAAAAAATTAAAAAAAAAAAATGAATAAATTTCCCTCAAGAAACTCAAAATTTATAAATTAATAAATTCAAAAAAATTTAAAATTTTAATAAAAAAAAACTTTCGATTTTTTTTTGTTTTGGAAAGAAATTTAGAACAATTATTTTTTGAAAAAAATTATTTTTATTAAATCTTTTTGGGGATTTTTATTAATAATTTTATTTCTATTAGTTTATATAGTTCGAGTTCTATTCAATGTTGAAAATTTTGGTATACAGTTTTTTAAAGGGAAATGTCATCGGCACTTTTTGGTATTTTTATCAAGTTTATTTGAAGTCCTTTAGATAAAATGTACCTACAAACATTTTTAGGAAAACATTTGGAAAATAAAATTCTTGGTAATTTTCTTTATTAAAAATATTCGGAAATTCTTTTTAATAAAACTATCCGAAATTTGTTTTTTGTCATTTTTCAAAAGCACCTATAATTTTTTTTTAATTTCCCCTATAAATAATAATAATATTTTTTTTCTAATTTTTAAAAAACATCCCGCCTCAGAACTCTTTTCTTATTTTTGTAATTAATTAAAAAAAATCTGATTAATTTTGAGATCTATTTAATGTTGAAAATTTAGGTATAGGGGTTTGTGAAATATTTTCGGATCTTCTTGTTTTTCTTAGAAGAGTTTTTTAATTCCTTTTGATACAATTTATCTGAATTTTGACGTGATAACGTCTTATAATTCGATTTAGCCGGCTGCACGCACGAAAAAATGTGTCGTTACCTTGCTCATCTGCATTACCTTGCTCATTCATCGATACCTTGCTCATTGTCGTTACCTTGAATGAACTGCAAGCGAAATCGCGGAACGAACGACAAAGCAAACAAAGCAAACGAACGGCAACGTTCGACATCTGGCTCTGTCCTACTTGAGTGAGCATATATATGTATGTATATGCGCATTTGTATATAAATTCACATATTTGTATTTGCATATGTCTTCTTCCTGTGTGCATGGTAATGAACCATTTCTCTGTTGAGAATAGGACGATGATAGAAAAAGTAGGAAATGAAAGGGAGTGTTTCAAGTGTAAAGTGTCTTGAAAAAGGCAAGTCAATGATGGTGCCTCTTAGTATTGTTGACTTATTAACGTCTGATGCTCAATCGAAATTGAAGATATCTTTCATGAATTTGATAAATGTTTCGTAATTTTTCACGTTTTTGTAAATGTAACTTGACCTATTCCATTGCAATTCCATTTACCTCCTTCTCTATATCCATACAAAATATCTATCAAACAAATAAAATTAAAATTTTGTTTTGAAAATTGCAACCATTCCATCAATATTTTCTTATGACGTTGTCACGTTAAACTATCGTCAGTAAACCGACTTTACAGACAACCTCTTTTTTTTTTTTAATTTTTGGAAAAAAAAGTTTTTAGAATTTTTTTTTTCATTCTTGGAAAGCACCTCGCCTCAGAATGTTTTATTATTTTTGTCATTTTATTGAAAACAAATTTATTAATTTTAAGATTTACGCATTGTTGACAAGTTTGGTGCAGAGGTAAAGTGTAAAGTGCAATATTGTATGAATTCAGTTTTAGTTTCTTCAGAAAAAGAATTAAAAAAAAATTGTGCTGGGAAACAATTTGGACCAAATTTTTAATCAAAGTTTTTTGGTGATTGTTTTAGTCGTCTGTAAAGAACATCCCGCCTCAAATTTTCTGTTCATATTTTTGTCATTAAATTCGTAAAATAGGATGAAATGCATTCAAGTTTGGTATAGAGTTTTTTAAAATAATGGCTTTTTTAATATCTTCAGAAATTTCGTTTTAATTTGTTTTGCTTCTATTAAATATTGTTGAGAAATCATTTTCTTGTCATATTTGAAAAACACCCCCTTTTATAATTTTTTCTTATTTTTGTCATTAATTTAAAATAAAGTATTAAATGAAAGACTTATTCAGTGTTGAATATTTTGGTATAAATTTAAAATTTTTTAGAAAAAAATTGTTTTGAAAAGCATGTTATCCTTAAAAATTAGAAAAATATTCACTGGTTCGCTGAATGTAAGTCAAAAAGTTATAGGAATACCTTTATGGAACTTTTCATAATCTCAGCTTTTAAGGGGACAGATACCTGTAAACGGCCATATTTTCCTTGATCTTTATTAAAATTATTTAAAATGAAGAAGTGAATATATTTTTTTCAATAAAATAATATAATTTTTTTTATATTTTAATCATTTAAAATGGCGGATGTACACTGAATTCTTCCAGGAAGGTCGCAGCGGGGCTTCTCAATCGGCGGGCATTGTAGCATCGACGTCACTGACCTGAATACAAAAAACCAAAAATTGTTTTGTTTATTAATGTTATAATTTCTATATCAATTAAACAAACATGGAAAAAACAAAATGCGCGAAATAAAATGCTTCAAACAAAAGAGTTTTGGGGCGAATTTTCTTACTATTTTTGCTTCGAAAAATTTATTTTTTTATTTCGAAAACTTGTAAATTCATATAGAAAGTAATATCATAGAAAAGATGTGTGCAAAATATCACGGAGATCGGTGAATAATTTTTCGAGTTATCTTGTACGCCCATTCGAAAATTATAGTTTTGACAAAAACGCGTCTAAAGCTTGAATACAACGTAACTATGCCTCTCCCAACGCTCGAACGCAAAGAATAGAGTCGTCACGGTTGACAATCTATAATATAAGAAATACTTAAATTTACATTCTGAAAATTTTTTGACATATTCTTAAAGTATTATATTAACATTTGAAAAAAAATTTGTGTTTTCGAAATTTTAAAGGTATCTGCCCCCTTAATGAATGAAATAAGAATGATGAAGAGTTATGTATTTTTCCCAAATGATAATAATAAAATTGTTCAAACATTTTTAGTAAAAGAACACTTAATTTAATTTTTTTTCCAAAACCAAAATTTTACTTAATTTTTTTCCAAAACAAAAATTGAATTTAATTTTTTCCTAAACAAAAATTTAATTTTTTTCCGAAGCAAAAATTAAACTTTTTTCCTAAACAAAAATTTAATTCTTTTTTAAAACAAAAATTTAATTTTTTTCTAAAAAACAATTTTACTTAATTTTTTTCTAAAACAAAACTTTAATTTTTTTACACAACAAAAATTTAATTTTTTTCTAAAACAAAAATTTTAGGTTTTTCCCAAATCAAAAATTTATTTTTTTTTTCCGAAAGAAAATAGTTTAATATTTTCTAAATAATTTTTAAGGTATATTGTATCTATAAAAAGGAAAAAAAAATGTCACTTGTTCACTATAGGTATTTGAATATAGCTTGAAGAGTCACGGCAAACCAATATTCAATTTTTAGGGATTGTTGACATAGTCTCTGCTATTAATTACCAAAATTAGAAACCATTTTTTAAAAATTCAAAACATATATTTCGTTTCCAAAAATAAACAATTTTGTTTTAATTAAATTTGTTTTTTTTTCATAAATAAACTTTATGCCGAAAAATTAATAAAAAGTTCATAAAAATATTAAAAATATTAAAAAGAACCGAAAAAATATATTTCACTCAACACCTATACCATTATTTTGAAAATTAATGAATTATAAAGTTCTTAATTTTGTCCAAAATTTTGTCAGTTTAATCCTTATAATACAGAATCTTACAAATGAACAATTTTATAATTTCAAAGAATTTTTCTTTTTGAAAAATTGACGACAATATCCAAAATACTTGCATTACTTGCCCTGGGATCGCTCAACAGTTTCCAATATCTACGCAGCAAAGTGCAACTCTTTTTATTACTTTTCTAATAAAATAACCTTGTTTTCCCCTCATCACAATCTGTAAGTATTTTGTACGCAAACGCTTTTCAAGCCTAATAATTTCAACAAATTATCGCACGCACATGCACAGAGGCACACACACACATACGTACGTATAAATGTGCTCTGAAAGCATTCAAGTCAAATTTAATAGAGCAACAACTGATTAGGAAGCCATAACGTCAAATTTAAATACTCACAGACTTTACAAGCGTTTGTAAATATGTACAAATGAATATGCAAATAAATGCGTGTGGATGTGCTTTGTGGCGGCTTATCTCAAACGTTCAAAAAGCCATAATAATAAAATAAATTAAATAAATTAATATTGTCACTACCAACTGCGCAAAGTTGTGGATGACGTTGTGGTTGTTGTTGCGCTGGATGCTGGTGGCGGTGATTCAGTGATTCTACGAGTATTGGTGGCAGTGGTGGTTCGCCGTTGTTGTGTTGCCACTGCCTATAGAGGAAACTTCACTTGTTGTTGTAGCTCTTATGCGGCTACTGCTTTGGTAATTGTTTCGGAGCGCTAGCCGCTTTGAGTCGTTCAAAATTTTGTTGAACCAACAGTCATTCAAATTATATTTTGATGTTCTTTTGATTTTATGACCTGCGTACACTTAAGTGGATATACAATAGAAATATATTCAAATAGCTTGGGCTGCCGCCTGCTGTTACACTATTGTCTGGACGAATTCGGCTATCCCAAAAAATATATCCAAAAAATCAACACTGATACTTTATTATGTATAAAGGGTGGTTACGAAATACGATTAATTTTAAAATTATAATTAGCACGTTAGGACGGGCATGATGGGAACCTTGTAGAGTGTTAGTTTTGTTCGTCGAGAGCGGACTTTACTGCTCAGTTGTCTACTTAGTCCAAAGTAGCAGTTGTTAGCAAGAGATATTCTCTGTTGGATTTCAAGGCTGACATTGTTATCGGTGTTAATGCTGATTCCTACTATGGGTAGACATTATAAAGGCACTACGAAAAAGGTTTCGAATACCTGCATACCTGCTAAGGATTCCCTAGAGCTACCTGAGTGAGCGTGAACTGCTGTACGATACACCAGATAGTCAGAAAACAAAAGCGATAATGTCTGGCCAAGGATCTATTCTCGGCCCCGATCTCTGGAATCTGAGCTACAATGAGATATTGAGCGTAGAAACGTCAGAAGATACATATCTAGTGGGATACGCGGACGATATAGCGGCGGCCATACCATCTCGGAACACTGAGGACGCTAGAAGGAAGATGAACTAAGTCATGATAAGGACGCAAATATGGCTTGAGGACCACGGCCTGGACCTCGTCAAACATAAAACCGAAGTTATCCTTATGACTCGAAGTCACATACCACTCGAGGTCAGCATGAAAATAAGCGACACGTCCTTAGTGACCCAAAAAGTAGTGAAATACTTAGGTATTCAACTTGACTGCAGGCTTACTTTCTGGGCCCAGATACGGCATGCAGTTGCCAAAGCAGCAAATGTCACGGGTATGCTAAGTAGATTAATGGCGAACATCGGTGGGCCAACACAGAGGAAAAGAAAGCTAATTATGGCGGCCACAACTCAATTCTCCTGTTCTGCAAAGCGCAAAGCACTGGTAGCTGTGCAATGAACAGCGGCACTCAGAGTTGCCTCAACCTACCGCACTGTCTTAGGCGCAGTAATTTTCGTGATCAGCGGGCAGATACCCGTCGACCTCATGGACGCCAAACAATGCTGCGTTGGTAAAGCCGTTGGGATATTGAACCGAGTGGCAGATGGACGACGATACTTATTTCATCAATTGACAAATGGGTCCAAAGGAACTTTGGGGAAGTGAACTACTTCTTAACTCAGTTCCTCTCGGGCCACGGATACTTCCGGATATACCTATACCGGATGTGCAAGGTAACCGAAAGAAATGCTCTGAGGGAGGAAATTGGCGACATCGTACCGAGCAACATAATTAGCAAAATGCTCAAACACGAGGACAGCTGGAACGCGGTAAAGAAATACATCAAGAACGTAATACGGAAAAAAAATCGACCTCGACACAGTGCAACAAAGAGAAGCCGCACAGATAGAGACACAAAAAGGCGAGACTATGGCATGAAAGCTGGCCACAAATATGGTATATTCAGACGTGGGTGAATAGAATTGGTCCTTTATGGATGCCGTTCTGGGCCCTCCCGAAGTAATATATAAAGCAGTTCAGGTAAGGCTGTCTCGCCAGAAGGAGAGGAGGGATCTTTTTAGTGGCCACCCCACCACTACGTAGTAGACGACGGTCCCTGTAGTTGCGAAGGCATTTTGAACCCTAACGAACCAAAACAAAAAAAAATGCTGATTCCTAGATGAGTAAAGACTCTTACAACCGCCACGTGGGGCAATATACGGTCTCATTCCCCTTAACCCTTTCAAAAGTTTATGGCCAAGTACAGCATCCCGGAATTAGGCCAACCACCACCTATTGCCTAAAGTGAATTCTGCAATAAAAGAAAAAAACATTATATTTATTTATGTTGATGCTTCTTCTAAGATGAAAAAAATGATGTAAGGCTCAATTAAAAAAAAATTATTTAGGTCAATTACAAAATAATAGTAGAGATAAAAACATTTACTCAGTTAACAAGCTTATGTTTGAGTATCAAAAAGAATTTAATGTACTGCAAATCCTTTTTTATTCTTGAATTTAGTCTGGCGTCAATTGTTAAGCCCATTGGACCTTTCAGATGGCGATCCGCGGGCTGGCTGCTCCCATGCCAAACGGATTATGCCAGTTAGAATAGAATAAATTCGAGGTTTGCGCGTCGACCTCATTGCCTTTTGTGCCCTCTAATTATGATAGTACCTCATCCAAACTCAGTTCCCTTATTCATCCTAAGACAGAGCTGGGTTGTGCTGTGCGGATACGTCTTTCTTCTGGCTGCAATTAACCGAGATGCAGAAACGACAAGAGTCAGTGAATCATATCCCCATCCTGTGCAGATGGCTGCGCGATCTGCAGTGACCTGTGAGAATGCCCGTGAGTCAGTCTATCCCTAGGGAGGGTTATGAGTTTCCGAAACCTCTTTTGATTATATGAGGAATTCACCTGACGCAGCTTCATAGTTTAACACCTGCTAAACTCTCTTAGACTTAACTCCTCACTCCTAAGCTTCTTCTTGAAGGTATGGTTTCCCAAAGCAAAAAAGAGCTTGGATCCTGTTGGTAATCAGGCCGCAGATTCTCTAACCGATGAATTCACTGCTTCGTTCCCAGGTATGCCCCTGTGTCCTGAGATCCAGCCGGATGCGATTGCCCGTTCTTTAAAAATGCATTCATTTTTAGATAAACTCAAAGACCAGTGAGGAATTAACCTGACAGAATGGCAATGCCTTGAGTGCCGCCTAACTGTTGCTCAGAATGGCAATGGGCTGTTACCCGAGGTTTCTTTCTAAGTTGATCTCTCACATAAACAGATGGTACACAGCCCTGCTAAGAAGATGTTTGGAAAACTACGCATCGGTGCAGCACGCTTTATTTTGGGACCATATATTCCAGTATCTATGCTTTCTGGTGTCTTCGAGCCTATATACCAGTGCGAGGTATACTTCTGATGTTTAATTTGAACTTCTTCTCAAATTTACTGGCTTAGGCGAGTTGCGTTCACCAAACAATCCGCAGGAAAGATTTAAGCTAATACTGAACGCACTTCTGATATGCGCGGCTTGGTATATCCTGGAGCTCTTCCAGCGGTGTGACCTTTATCTCCTTAGTCATGGCAAATCTCCATCATTTCATCGGCCTTTTCGATTTCAGCAGAAGATAAAAATTGCATGGGTCAAGTCCAGTAAAAAATATGCATTAAACATGAAAAAATATTCTTAGCTTAATTTTATCGATAAAGATATGTCCCGCGCAACATAACACATCTCCATAACATTTCATCTCCTTCAAACACAAAAAAACCAAAAAAAAAATTTAGCGCATGATGGCTGGCGATGTCAACATACTAAACTCTTAAACTTCAAGGGCCGATGTTGAATGTAAACCACACCTAAGCATTACGTTTTTGTTTTTACCTTGCATTTGACATTTTTCAATTCTAGACTAATTCAATTTGAACCATGGGAAGATATCGAATCGAGCAATGCGTTAAAGTTATTCAGGCTTATTATGAAAACGGGCGTTCAAATCAAAATGCATATCGCACACTTCGTGAAGAAAATCATCTTCAGTGATGAGGCACATTTTCACCTCAGTGGATTCGTCAATAAACAGAATTGCCGCATTTGGGCGAATGATAGAGTGATTGCCGAAAAACCAATGCACCTACAAAAAGTGACAGTTTGGGCGGTTTATGGGCCGGCGGCATCATTGGGCCGTGTTTTTTCCAAAATAAGGCCGGTCAGGTAGTTACTGAAAATAGTGTTCGCTATCGTGAGATGATAACGAACTTTTTATGGCCCGAGTTGGAAGATATGGATGTGGACGGTAAGTGGTTTCAACAAAACGGTGCCACTTGTCACACAGCTAACGAAACAATGGCTCTTTTGCGCGAAAAATTTGATGGCCGAATAATCTCACGTCCCGGCGATGTCAATTGGCCGCCAAGATCATGTGATTTGACACCGTTGGACTTCTTTCTTTGGGGTTATTTGAAAGAAAAGGTGTACGCCGATAAGCCAACGACAGCTCAAGAGCTAAAGGATGAGATAATTCGGCACATTAACGGCATAGAATCTCAATTATGCCTCAGCGTCATCGAAAATTTGGACCATCGGATGGAGGTGTGCCGCCGAGGCCGCGGCGGCTATTTGGCAGATATTTTATTTCATGCGTAATTGAGCCGTACCAGTATTATCATAACAATGAGAAATGACAAACATTTCCTAAAAAAAATTGTTTTTTATTCAAAATCAACACCGGCCCTTGAAATTTAACCACCCTTTATATTAGAAGCGTGTGCCCGAACTAAACAATTAAAAGTTCGAAAATCGAATGTTCATAGCCGACAAAATTTGAAAAGCCCCTTTTTTGTATGAAAATCGACGAAAAAATAATTCAAAAATTTGCGATTTTCATTTGGCCCACCCTGTATGTATTCCGTTGAATATATATGTAGATGACCCGCCAGTGCGTGTTTGATCTCAATCAATAATTTAAATTTGTATTTTTATGTTCATTTTAATTATTCATTTGATATTAATTATTCAATGCTGTGTTACGCTCGTTTGATATCTTATTGATATCGTCGTCGTGCAGGCCACGCTGCTTACACTCAAACACACCACCCATAAATACTTGCACATACACACACACAGTAATTACATATAACTCGTATAAATCGGCGCGCTTTGTCTACACACACACACACGCTCATGCACACATATTTATGCTATGGCTTTTGTTGTTATTGCTGCTTCTGGTGGTTAAATTGTTTATGGTTCAGCGTGACGATTTCTCGGTATTATGCTGATGAGCGGCGCTCATTAATTTCTCATTCAGCATCTCTGCCGCACACCACCACCACAAAAAGCAGCCTCAATTCAAGTTGAAATGAATCACATCATTCCACTAATCATTTTGGAAAAATCAAAAATCGTTTGCTATGCTGCCACAAGGAAAAAAAAATGAATCCAAGTTTCTTCGTTAGCCATCACTTGCCGCACTTCACATCACATCACATCAACGCATCACATCTCTTGCCCAATCACATAAAACAAATGAGCAGCTTCTAATGCGGCATTATGTTTCAGTTTCAATTTAAATAATATGTAGTTTAAGACCGCGACAAATTAGTTGTAGAAAAAAGAAATCATTAAAAGTCATAGTAAAATTAAAGAGAAAAACAAACCGACGTCCGTTTGTGGCTTAATTTATGCAACAAGATTTATCGCACCTTTGTATTAATTGCCGATGGCTACGCTTGAAGCTATTGCTGTGCTGTGTTGTTATTTTTGTTGTTATGTTAATATTTTTTGAACATTTTCTTATCTGATTTTCGAAGTGGTTGCTCAAATTAACAGTTTAGGTGTGACGAATTATTTGTTACATAAATATGAAGAGCCATAAATTGGTTCGAAATTCTATTGAAATTTTCGTTTCGGAAGATGGTTGTATAAATTTTATAACTAGAATTTTTATTTCAAAGTCGCATATTATTGTAGTAATAAATATATGTGGCGCGCAAGTAACTTTGGCGAGTTTTGAAAGATACGTTCCTTCAATTCAAACACGAATTTGCCTTAAAAGTGAATATTTTTATGGGAAACTGAACTAGGAGCATTGAATTTTTTACTGAGCGGCGAACACTTTTACACAACTTTTATTAAAAAAATGTATATACGAGTACAGTCCAATCGTGATAGTCCGACACATACGGGACCGAATCGTTGTCGGATTATCAAATATTCCGGACTACCGAAGGTTCCATTTTATCAATGTTAATTCGAAAATTATGATCAAAATCAAAATTAATCTTTTTATTAATGTCTCTTTTAGTGGGGGAACAAAAATGTAACTGCTAAACTTAAAGAAAATAATTACACGCAAAATTTTTAGTTTTTTAGTGGCCTCGTCACTGCTGACAGTGAATTGCGTCGAAGACACCTCAACCTCCTCATTTGAGCGGCCTGCATCTTCCGGGTCATTTTGAGCTGCCGTGAGTTCTTCAATTATCTCGTCATCGGTGAAATCGGCATTAAGATCTGCCTCTAACAACTATTTTTCTAAGTCTTCTCGCGGTAGTCTATCATTCGAACTAAACTTGACATTTTGATAGGAACAAACCATAGACAGAGAATCTAAAAACTGTTCGTCAGTTTCATCCTGATTATATGGTAACTGTTATAATAAAGGATTGTCTGACCAAACGTTTTTCCACGATTTAACAATGTTGGAAGATGATACTTGATCCCAAGCATAGGCTGAATTTCTCACAGCATTTTTAATATCAAACCTTTTCAAAGCCTCTGAAATGTCACTTTGTGCGTCACTCACTATATCCATTAATAATCGTTCTTTATAGTGCATTTTCATGGCTTTTATTACATTCTGATCGAGGGGCTGTATCAAGGCAATAGTGTTTTTTGGTAGAAACATGATCTCGATGTACCCATCTCGAGTTTTTACTTTCATGTTTTCTTCATCATCGATCGGGTGTCCTGGTGCATTATCCAATAAAAGCAGAGCTTTTATGGGAAGATCATTTTTTGTTAAAAATTCTTTAACTGCAGGAACAAAATTTTCGGTGTACCACTCTTTAAAAACTTCACGTGAAACCAATGCTCGGCTTTGAGATTTGTAAACAACAGGGAGGGTTTCTAATTTAAAATTTTTAAAAGAACGCGGCCTTTTGAATTTCCCTACAGCTAAAAGTTTCAATTTATGCCTGGCTGAGGCATTAGTGCAGGGCATCAAAGTTAAGCGTTCTTTTCTGAGCTTTCGACCGCGTGCGCCGACTTCATCATGTGTAACAAAGGTTTTGGTCGGCAGTTGACGCCAATTTAAACCTGTCTCATCTGCATTACAGACCTGGTCAGGAGTAAGGCCAACTTCTAAAATTTTTTCTCTGAGTTTGGCTTTAAAACTTTCGATTTGTGATTCGTCCGCAGAAAGCTTTTCACCACTCACTTGGAGAAATCGTATACCGAAACGGGATTTAAAATTGTCAAGCCAGCCGTCACTAGCACGGAAATCATCCTTCTTAAAAATTTTACCATAAAAAAATTTCGCCTTTTCTTTTAAAATTTCACCTGATATTGATGTGTTCCTATTTCTTTGGTGTTGAAGCCAGACATGTAATGCTTCTTGAACTTCTGGGAGTTCACCACTCTTTAAAGTTTTTCGGATTCCCGATTGACTTACGACAGATTTTATGAACTTTTCAATTTTATCTTTGTGCTTCTCTATGTCATATATAGTACCTCGCTCGACTCCATAGATCCCACTTAGGTAAAGAGGTGTTTCACCACGCTCGTATCGCTGAATTATGGCCCATTTATCATTCAGCATAAGTGTTGTATGTTTACGTTTGTCTGACGTCGATGCCATCACTAAGTAAATCCAAATCAGAAAATAACGAGACGAAAAGACAGAAAAAATCACATCAACACCGTCAGAAATCGCGAGAGAACTGGTGTCGTTCAAATTTAATGACAAATACGTTGTGACCGGGAGACAAAACACAATCCTCTCTGCTGCTCTGCTACGACTGATCAAAATAAAATAATGCAAATTGCATCCATAAACGTTATGAGGTTGTCGGATTACCGAACGTGTCGGAGCATTGTTTGCTGAAAATAGTCAAAATCAATTATGCTGCTAACGCTTCCAATTTTAGAACACTTAAAGAGAGTTTTATCTGCGCTCAAACTCTTCCACTATTAATTGAATCTCTTATAATAATAAATACAACTTCAAATTAGGTTAGGTTAGATTTTTGTGGCAGCCACATAGACCATGTATATCAATTGTGGTACCCTTGTGTACCATGAGAACCTTTGTGTTTATTCTTCATGAAACCATTTAGACTCGCTTATGAAGCGTAGGATAGGTTTTATCCCAACTCCAAATAGTTCCGTAAGAGAGTCAAAAGAATATTTTCCTACTAAGGCTGGACAATTACAGAGAAAAAATGTTCTACTGTTTGTTCCTCTAACGCGTCTCTACACTTCTGCAGCATTCATGCGAAAATACTCCTAGCCTAGAAGAATGCCTACCTAACAGCAAATGACCGGTGACACAAGCCACGACTTTCGAGATGTTCTCTCTTGAGAGGTTGCACAATTATTTTCTTATCTACATACTTAGGGCCAAATTAGCCTGGTTGTATCACAAGTATTTTCTTGTCCCCATGACCTATTGGCCTTTTGGAGAATATTATTTTTTATCCTTAATTTGCAATATTGCCTCTGTTTTCAAGCAGTCGAAGATTAGTATCCTTTCTGGTTAGCTCAACGGCCTTGCAATTTCCTTCACTATCTCTATGTCCCCGAAAGCATTAAAGACAGATCTTGAAGATGGTGCTAATATCATTTAGAGCTGCCAGGCATTCCTGAGCAACCTTTGATTTTAATACAACTGCCTCCATTGATTTGATGGCCGCCTGGCTGTCCGAGAAGTTATTTGTCGTAGTTTTTGTTAATGCACACAGTTACCTCCTTTACGGCAGAGCTTCTGCCTGGTAGACGCTATAGTGACCCGAAAGTCGGACAGATAATTCTTGTCCTAATTCTTTTGAAGAAACTCAATAGCCTACTTGATTTTCTAGCTTGAATCAAAAAAATTAAAAATTTATTTCACCTCTTCTTCATGGTCTTTGAGTTTGTGTGGTCGAGTCGTCGGGTCGTCGGGTCTTCCAAAGCGTTATATGATATTATTAAGCCTAAGCGCTGTAGCGGCGGCCATTTGTTTTCTACCAGATTTAGAGCAGGCAAGTTGTCTAGCACCTCGAGCGCTTTATGGGGGTAATCCTTAAAGCGCCGGTGATGCACAAAAATGTAGTACCTTGGGCCTTACTCAGCAGTTTCATATAACTTGCCCTTTTTGTTAATGGCCCCCACAAAAGTAATCCATATAGCAAAATAGCTGAACTACCGAGGTGTAAACCAATGTGTAATAAGAGGTGTTCATCTCTATTTGATTCCGACCGCTTTTTTGCATATATGCAATACCTTGTTATACTGTTGAGCCCTAGTCTCAACTGCAAAGTAGTTTTAAATCAATTAACAAATCACTTTTAAAATTATTTGAAATAAATCTGTATAAAGAGCAATATTTTCTAGGTTGTTAACAAATAAATAAAAAAAGTATTTCAAAAGTACTATATTATAAAAATTCACAAAAATAAGATCTGACCGTAAATAATATTAGCTGAAAAATTATTCAATTACAATACGGGCAGTTCCATAATAAAGAAAAGTGGTGGAAAGTTTGTTGTATTCGGGAGCTAAATAAGTGTGCTTAAAAATTTTAATTCTCAGGATATGCGCAATTAAAAATTTTACTTTATAAAGAAATGCATTTTATGAAATATGATATATGAAAATGTGAAAGTTGTATAGAATTAAACCAAAAAATTTGCTTATGCACTATTTTTTTAAAATTCTTAAAATAAGCTAGGCAAATCTGAGATTTTTTAAAAACATATTTTCTTACGATCTGAACCTTCCTTAAGAAATAGCCCTTTTGGTATTTCTGAAAAGTAGTTTTTGAAGTTTGCACTCAGAGTAAAAAAAAAACAAAAAATGCTTCTAAGCTCTCAAAACTAAAAATTATATTTATGTATTTATCTATTTATTTCTTATCTTATTTATCTTCAGTACTAATTACTTTATAGACTAGACAAAAAAGTAATTAAAAACATGCCAAATTTTGCAACTAAAATGTTAGCAATAGGCACTCGACTGAGTGCTCGGACTTGTCCAGCCCCCCAGAAATCGAATCTAATCTAATCTAATCAGTATAAATACAATATTCAGATACTAAATTTAAAGCTAGATAAAGTGAAATCAAGCAGTTTGAAATCGGATAATGAATTATGTCTCTAAGTGCGCGAGCAATAGGTGAACTACTCGCAAGTTTGTCTAAAAGTTTTCGCCATGAAAAGGGTAAAAATTACGAATACTTCTTTGTGGATCATTAAACTTTATCCACTCAAGTAGAATTGGACAGTCCACGATGGCATTAACTACCCTGAAAATAACCGCAAGTCAAAGTACTGTCCTTCTCTTTTCTAGAGATTCTAACTTAATTAGCTTTAGCCGAGAATTATAGAATGGAACAGGGGCCTCAAATCATAGGGAACATAATGCCTGCTTAAGACATATTTTGTGATATTGACAAAGTGTCATTCAGGTTAAAAATTACATTAATTTTATTTATTTTTTTTACTCGGAGAACAAACTTCAAAATGTTTTTTATTAATTAAAATTTTTGAATAATTTTTTTTTTAATTTGTTGAAACACTAGTTTTTTATTGTTTCTAAATCATGCTAGGCAAATCATGAATTTAAAAACAAAAAACATGCTTTCCTTAAAAAATTGTGAAATTTTCAAATATGTTATTTCTGAGAAATAATAAAATAATAAAAAATTCTGATTCTGATTATTACTTCCTTCTCTTACACCACTACTAGTTAGAGGTACCAAAAAACGTACCTGGTACTGTTTATTCTGCGTTATCATCTTTAATGGCTCATGGGGGAGCTTCCGCAGACTTAGCTATTTGTTCATTATGTCTAGCAGGAATTTCTAGGAGCAGTAAATTTTATTACAACAGTTTGAAGTTTGCGCCCTGAGTAAAAAAAAAATAATTTTCCAAGCTTGGTAAAAAATTTGCTTTGCGCTCAAAACTAAAACTGATTTTCAGGTTAGAAACTTCCATATAGGAGCGCATTTTTTTTAACTTGGAAATCAAACTTCTAAATTTTTTTTATCAGAAATAAAAAAAAAAAATCTTTCCGAAAATTCTACTATTTTTTAAGAAAGGCTCAAATTTTAAGACGATTTTTTTACATTTATAATAGTCCTAGCAAGATTTTACGTTAGATTCCCAAAGTACAATTGTGTCAAATTAGCTCCTTTGCACAGAATCTCTTACTTTTCTAATCTGAAGCTGCTCAAGTCTAAATTAATATCACGCAACCAAAAGTTAAGTATGTACAACACCTTGATCCGCTCCGTGTTTACCTATGATTGCGAACTATGGACGCTAAAAACTATTGACATTAATCAGCTAAAGGTATTTGAAAGAAAAATATATGAACCTGTATCACTGCAAGACGGTACCTGTAAAATTAGATATAATTTTGAGCTGGAACTATTAGCAAAAAAACGAAGCTGTGATAAGATTTATAAAATCTTAGAGGATAAGAAGGCTCGGTCACGTGTTTGTGTAGAATGCCCAAGGAGAGAGCAGCAGCTCGAAAGGCAATTGAATTACATCATGTTGGAGGCCAAAGCAGAGGATGCACCAGAAAGAGATGGTTCGAAGACGAAGAAGTTGACCTGGAAAAGCTAAACGTATGGCGATGGGAGGAGGTAGCCTTAGATACGGACAGATGGCGCAGGGTTGTGAATTAAGCAATGGTTGACCAAGGACTGTGATGCTAAGAAGAGAAGAAGACATTTTTCTGTTTTTTAATTTAATTGTAATAATTTTCTAAAAATACAACTCTTTATAATAGAAAACTCTAAAATCTAAATCCAAGTTCCCAACTTTATGTAAATAAAAAAAAAGATCAGGGAATTTGCAACAGATAGTTTCCATTTCAATTCAACCGGGCTATTCGGGTCATGTTCTTCGATTTCGATGTAATTCAAATATGTTGCTCTCTGGTCAAAATAAAATTGCCGAAAATTTTTTTCGGGCGAACAAAAAAATACGTGTCCCATTATTTTGACCAGAGAGCAACATATTCGAGTTACATCGAAATCGAAGAACATGACCCGAATAGCTCGGTTGAATTGAAATGGAAAGCATCAGCAATATTTCACTATTTAATGAGAATTTTTAGATAAACTTTGAGTACACCGTTATATAGCGCATGCAAATTTAAAATAGCTCAAAAACTACGTTAATTTTTGATTTTTGTTTTCTTTTTGCTGGCTGCGTTGGATATTTTTGTGTATATCAAAACAAGGTTGATCATTCGTCGAATGCATAAGACCACCTTCACAAAAAAAAAATTACAAAAAACAGCGCGATTTTGGAGCCTCTTCAAATTTGCACTTTGTTGTACAGAAATTCAGCGAGCTATGAAACTGCGTACTCGAAATTTTTCTAATAATTCTGACAAAAAAGTTTGAAATTTTATGGAAAATTTTTTGAGTTTTGTTTCTTCATTTGCACAAATTTTGAAACCTTAATTCGAATGATTTTTGCAGAAGAACGAACTATGTTTTCTTAAAAAAAAATATTAAAATTAAATAAAGATCAAATAAATAGGCAAAACTTGCCTACAAACGTATGCTTGGAAGAAGATGGGGTATTCAACCTAAGCCTACATTATGGCTGTGTAAGGCGGTTATACGACCTATTTTATCCCATGGCTCAGTAGTTTGGTGGAAAGCTCTAGGGAGAGAGTACGATTCCAAATCACTCGGCAGAATACAAAGATCAGCCTGTGAAATAACAGTCGGTGCAATCAGATCATGTCCTAGGGAGGCTCTCAATGCACTGACACACGTTATTCCAATAGACCTACATATTAAGAAGACAGCAACCATGAGTGCATTTAGGTTAAATGAAGCCGGTCGCTGGAAAGAAAAAACTTATGGTCACGCTAGTCTATTATTGCAACAAGCTCAGTTAATCTCGGTGAGAACTGACTACATCACACACTGGGGATTTTTGTGCAGAGATGCGGAAAAAAGTATACATCGCAAAAAATATTTACATTTTTACTACTAACGAGGTTGTATATATTTGTGTATGAAAAGAACATGTTTAACATGTTTTTTAAAATTAAATAACAATGTTTTTTAAAATTCATAAATTTTATCTTTTTTTTTTTTTTTTTATTAATATAAGCCAGCAAATATTTACGCACGATACATGTAAGTTCATACTTCTGAATTACCCTTAAAATGTCAAAACAAAATTAAAAGTGTTTCGTTATCATTATGCACACACTAGAAAGCGTTTAGTTGATATCATTGCCAAAAAATAATCAGTGACGCCTGGTGGCAATTGATTAAAACTGAAAGAGACGCTATTAAGGAACACGTTGATACTAGTTTCTGACCGTAGGTAAATGTAATATAGCTCAACTTGCAGATCCAAGAATATGAAGGAATATGATTTTTTTTTTTTCGTAAAATTAATTATAAATAGATAATCAACTGTGAAGCCTTTGTTCTTCCGGCTAAAATATATAAAAATATCGTACCCTAAATGAAAAATAAAAAATTGGAAGTCGGCTCAAGCAAAAAGAAAAAAAAACACCTTGGGCTTTGAAGTTTTTTCTTAGTCAGTTCAATACTATAAAAAAATTATACTTTTGACATATCTATAAAAAAAACTGTAAGTCGGAGTTTAGTAATTCTTTTTGATTTTATTGTTGGTTCTATTCTGGAGTTTAGAAATACCATTAAACATTGCGTAGGTGGTATGTTGCAAATTTGACTTTCTTTCCCTAAATCCCCAGTGTGCATCGTCCCGATGGTAACTTCCAACAGGAATTTTGCCACTCTCTTTCCATCTAAGGAAGAATAGAATAATGGATTCTCTCTAAACAACTTTGATACTACAGCCTACATATACAGATGGCACTAAAATGGATTGTTGTGTTGGAGCTGGTATATATTCTCTTAGACTTCTGGTCTATCGGAGAACAAGCCGCCAAAATGGGCATCCCTCACAACACACACTGTCACAGTTGTAAACAACCGGAGAAAAAGGAAACAATTTTCCATTTCCTCTGTGAATGCCCTGCCCTATGGAAGGACAGAATGTTAACCCTGGGCAAACCGCTGGTCGAGAGTCTCGAGCAACTATCTGGCTTAGACGTCAACAGCCTAATAAGGTTCCTAAACCGCACAGACTGGATATAGTCTTGCTGTAAATAACTGTTAAACAAGTTGGTAACAAGGATGTGGCAACAAAATGGTGCGGAAACGCTAGTTGGATTCTGGATGAATCACCACTCTAACCAACCAACTAACTTGCCTACAAGTCCCTGTGCTATAGTTACGAAACGCACTGTACTTAAATGTACATACATAGTTACATATTCAGCCTATATTGCCCGCCACGCTTAATGCATATTCAATTAGATTTGGCATGGCCTGTCCTTAAATAAAACGAAACTAACCTTCGATAATAGATTTCGCATGAATATTTTATTTTGAAATGTTAATTTACTCAACCGAAAATTGCCTACGTTGTTGGTAATCGGCTAGAAGTGCTCGTAAACTAGTAAACTAGTGGACCAGATTTTGTATTTGGATCTAACGAATTTCCGTACCTTTACCCTTGTTGCTTTTGTGCCTTTGTTGTCTCTATCGCGTGATAGCCGCTACTGCCACTGTTGCTGCTCCTCTTCCCAACAGTGATGACAATCGCTTTGCTTTTATTAACTACAAAACGGCGCTTTAACATATCAGAGGCAAGTATCAGCTGCGACTTCCTTGCCGCCTGCTCACAGACACACATACATACACATATAGCTTGCACTACATACATATATGCGCTCACATTTGCATTTGCTTGGCAGCGTGAAGTTCAAATTTTGGCCAAGAAACATTACTAAATAAGAACTTTCCAAAGCGTTTGTCATTGCAGATTTTCAAATTTTCACAGTTGAAACGGCGAAGCGTGCACTAATTTACATGATCACATCAACATATGTAACGGACGGCAGCTGGGCACCTATGCAATATTTAGAGTACAAGCAGGTATAGAGTAGAAAATACGGCATCAGTAGGCCAGCATGGTTTGCAAAAACGAAAAAAACAAAAAATGAAAAAAAAAAAACAGTTTGGAGGTTGAGACGAACTTGGAAGCAATGAATTGGCAGCAGCTTTAAAATTAAATCAAAAGCGATAACGGAAAACCCACACAACGCAAGCAGCCAGCAGCAGCGCGGCCAAAGTTGCCACTTTGCATGCATACACATGCATAGGAACATATGTGCATGTGTGCATGTGTGTGTGTATATCATTTTGTCGCCACTCTGCATCGGCAATAATGAAGAGGATATCGCTGGGTGCCAATCTGGGCGCGCAGCTGCACTCGATGACGTGTGCGCTCATTGACTGCCGCTAGAAAAGCGCCAAACATTGTGAGTGAGTGAGCGTGTGAGCGTACGTGAGTACAACAGCAGCGGCGGCACAAGTGCAGATTGCCAGCAGTAGATGAAATATTTTTATATGAATTGACCGAGCGGCAAGTCACATCAGCCGCCAGCAGTAGCCGCACTAGCAACCAGGCTTACGAGGCGCAGCAGGATGCCACAGTTGGCAGTTGGCAGTTGGCGTATGGCGGATGGCTGTTACCGATTGTCGATTGGCAGTAGCGCGTTCTAACGCGCTCATACCACTACACACACACACACTTACATATTCTCACACATATGTCTGGCATGTGTAGGTATATATCTGTGGCATATCTCCATAAACTGGTAGCACTTATTGGTATATTGGCATGTTGCATGCCGCAAAATTTTCCAGCAGCCACCTCCATGTATGCGCAAATACAAGTGTCCAGTGACGACAAGATATGAGCCATTTTAGAGTCACGTTTTATTTAAATTTTTCAGCAGTCTCGCGCCACAGATGAAAGAAAGCAAAAAAAGAGGGTTTGAAAAAAACCAAAAAATTAGAAAAAGGACGATTCATAAAGGGGAATAGAAAAACTGTTAGTAACTTGTAAATGCATTCGCACATACATGCACTGACACATACAAACATGCGACGTAGGTACGACTTACGTAAAAAAGTTCAGAGCAGTTTTCGGGTAATGAAAATTCAAGAAAATTCTATAAAGGCCTTTAATTTTATATGGCGCTTTTTTAGGTCAAGCTCAAATAGCCCGGAATATATCCATTGGGATGTCATATGCAACAGTGAGTGACTAGAAACTACTCTTTGAACTTCAGCATAAATCAAAACAAGAAGTTATTCACAGAAATCAATTTATTGTTTAATTACAGAGTGCAAGGCTGGCAAAATGAAAACGCAAATAGACGATATTAAATCGTTCAACATGACACTGAATGAAATTAAATATTAAATTATCGGCAAAGAACACGATTTGAAATCACTAATACGCATAAATTAATATTAAAAATGTTCACAATTTCAATGGCAAGATCACACAGCCGTGAACGCACGAGGGCCTAACAATATGTTCCTGCCTTGGAAGGCATATAAACTAAGGAAAACTAGCATTACGACGCCCCACTAAAAGTTAGGTTGGAGGATTAAGATAATCATGTAATTTATCGATATACAAAAGATAATACCATATTTTGATTTGTAATTATTAAAAAAGTTTATGAAAAATATAGATTTGTGGAGTCAGTGACATGATTTTCGTAATTTTACATCATTAGAAAAGTATAAGTTTTCGAAAAAAAAACCAATTTTGGACATTCTAGATGTTAAAGAAAATGTTGATGAAATCACAGATACCATCGAAGTTGACCAATTCTTTAGTAGTCATAGCATCGCTCAGGAGCTAAAGATCGACCATAAAATAGTTTTGAGCCAGTCGCACAAATTTTACGCACAAATAATAAATAATCTTTTTCCGCAAACTATTTTTTGTCTATTTGTAGAACTAAATGTTTTTTATTTTAAATTTTATTAAGAACTAGCTGTACCCGGCGCGCGTTGCTACGCCAACAACTAAAATAAATTTAAGAAAAACAGCTTTAAAGAAAAATCAGTACACAAATATTCAATTCATTCTAAACCATTTTATTGATTTTGTTTATTTCGAAAAAATTGTGACATTACAAAGTTTAGTTTCAATTCGATGTTTATTGAAGTGCTGTGGGATACACAATATTTCTTGTTTTTCCATCTGGTGCGTAGACGAATAAATCAGGAGTTTTTCCGGCACGTGAGCAAGCCATATAGAGCTGTCCATGAGAGAAACATGGATTCTCCAAATTTTATCCACACACTTGTAACGATTGTCCTTGTGCTTTGTTAATAGTCATTGAGAAGGCGAATCGCACCGGGAACTGTAAACGTTTCCATTCGAATGGCATATCTTTCGGGATCATTGGGATACGTGGCAACAGTAAGTCTTCACCTTTGAATTTTCCAGTCAAAATTGTTGCCTCGATAACATTGTTCATCATTTTCTTGATTGAGAGTCTAGTTGCGTTGTAAAGTCGTGGTGGATTTATGTTTCGAAGAAGAATGATGGATACGCCAATTTTCAATGTAAGAAAGAATTCAGTTGGATAGTTGACAACCTCGACTTGATTCTCCACAGTATCGATGGACTTATATATTGTCGTTTCACTGGGTATTCCATACTGAATGGTGAAGTTGATGGTATTGCCATCGATGTTTTTGGCTGCTAATATATGTAGCCACTGATGGTTTTTGTAGTTTTGTGCAATGTTTGGGAAAACTTTTTGCACCAATTCGTCGATGCTTTCTGTGATCTTACAGAAGTTTGCTGGCATCTACATTGTGTAGATTCATCAATTTCCATGCGCCCATTTCCAATATCCAATAATTGTTTTACAAAATTTCCAGCCGATGCGTCCCGTTGTAATATAGTTGTACACGCATGTTAGTTTTCGAAGTCAATTTCTGTAAATGACGCCATAGAATTGATGGTTTAAGACATGCATTAAGTTCATCAGCGGATGTTGAACGTGGTAATAGGACTATGAATAAGTTCGTGCGGGTTTTTTTCGAAATTTGAAACTTTATTGACGTAAAATGGTTACAAATTTAATATTCAAAATATTGTCCATCGCTTACTACTACTTTTTCCCATCTTTCTGGCAATTCACGGATTCCCTTTGTGAAAAATTCGGTCGGTTTTGCCGCAATCCACGAATCGATCCATTTTTTGACTTCATCGTAATTACGGAAGTGCTGGTCAGCCAGGCCATGTTGCATCGATCGGAAGAGATAGTAATCGGATGGCGCAAGGTCTGGACTATACGGCGGGTGGGGTAGGACATCCCATTTGAGCGTTTCTAAGTATGTTTTGACCACTTGTGCAACATGTGGCCGAGCATTGTCATGTTGCAAAATAACTTTGTCGTGTCTATCGGCGTATTGCGGCCGTTTTTCTCGCAGTGCTCGGCTCAAACGCATCAATTGTCGTCGGTAGACATCCCCCGTAATCGTTTCATTCGGTTTCAGTAGCTCATAATACACAACACCCAGCTGGTCCCACCAGATACACAGCATAACCTTCAGGCCATGAATATTCTGCGCCGACGTCGATGTTGAAGCAT
This sequence comes from Anastrepha ludens, assembly GCF_028408465.1. Classification (NCBI taxonomy): domain Eukaryota; kingdom Metazoa; phylum Arthropoda; class Insecta; order Diptera; family Tephritidae; genus Anastrepha; species Anastrepha ludens. The sequence goes on from NC_071501.1 coordinate 92,293,769, forward strand.
GGCCAGGGTATCCATACGTTGCCCGACGTTTTGGATTGTCGTAATGGACCCACTTTTCATCGCCAGTCACAATTCGATGCGAAAAACCCTTTCTTTTGTGCCGTTGAAGCAGTTGTTCGCATGCCATAAAACGGCGTTCAACGTCTCTTGGCTTCAATTCATACGGCACCCAATGGCCTACCTTTCGGATCATTCCCATGGCTTTTAAACGTTTGGAAATGGTTGATTGATCAACTCCCAAAGTTTTTGCAACCTCTTCTTGCGTTTGAGCCGGATCTTGATCGAGCAATTCCTCCAATTCGGTATCCATGAACTTTGGCGGCGCACCCTCGCGTTCTTCGTCTTCCAAGCCAAAATCACCACTTTTAAAGCGTGCAAACCACTTCTGGCACGTTCGCTCAGATAGAGCATGCTCACCATAAACTTCCACCAAGATACGATGACTTTCGGCTGCTTTTTTCTTCATATTAAAATAATGAAGAAGAATTCCCCGCAAAAACACATTAATTGGCACGAAATTCGACATTTTCAAGTGTGGTAAAAATATTGTTGTTTACGCTTCAAATAAAAAACTTATACTGACGTTTGTGCCTTACGACAGTAGCTCTCCAATGAATGTTTGGAAATGTGGATCGATGGAATAATAATCAAGTTACGCCATCTGTTGTAAAACCGCACGAACTTATTCATAGTCCTATTATAATGGAATGGGCAGTGTTTGTCGAAAATCAACAGCCATAAAATGAGTGCACCACCGAAGATCCGTCTGTTTCCTCTCAAATCTCGCAGTGTTCGATCAAACGCTTCCAATGCTTTCTTGTGAGACATTGTACATTCATCCCATATGATCATTTGACACATTTGGAGTTCTTTTTCCATTCCAGAGTTTTTGCTGATAGTGCATGTTGGTGCCTCTATGCCTATGAAAAACAGTCCACCGCTTTGTTCCGTGATTGCACGCATAATTCTGCCAAACGCAATGCGTTGTTCTGGAATCAACTGCGGAAGATGCGTTCTAACGAATGTCCCCAGTTCGTCAGAGTCATAGTGTCGTTCTCGTTGCAAATCAGGTTCGAAAAGGTTGTTTGCAGGTCGGTTTGAAGCAGGCATTCCCAGTTGCACCAGTGCCTTGTTAGCGATTGTCAAACATATGACTTCAATCAAAATCAATGCCTCATGATACACGTTTGGTGTGAATCGGGGACTACCGGATTTCGATTCGCAGCGCGCAAATGATGTAGAATATCTTCATTTATGTAGTCCTTGTCCTTTCCTCTGTGTAAAAATACATGGTCGTGACAATCGGTTGAACGGGACAAAAGTTGCTACTCTGCAGCGCCACCTGGTGGCGAGTGGCATTAATGAGCATATTCTACAAACCTTCTCCGTAGAAAAATACATATATAAACCAATTTTTATAATAATCGGTCAAGTAGTTTTTGAGTCCATCGATGACATACAGACAAACATTCGTTTTTATGTATAAGATTATTTTTTTATTTGTAGTTTAATATTTTTGGGCAAGATTTCTTTGGCATGGAAAGTTGTTAAGCCAAATTCCGCTATATTTAAATAATAATTATTAAGGTCTGCTAACCAGCTACATCATTATCGGTAGGCATACACAAAGGCAGAGAAACCTCCACTAAAACTTCTGTAGCAGCTACAAAAACGAAGAGGAACTAGAAAATCAATCGGACGTCCTCTATGCGAGGAAACGCAAGTCTCTTAGTTAGACAGCTGTTCCATATTTTTTACTAAACCGTTTCATAAATATTTATTTTATTTTTGTTCTTTAGCTTGTAGCTCTTTAATAAATAAACGTCGAAGTAACTCTGATTGTAAGCTTTCGACTTCTAGTCGCCTAATTTTTATTTAAATTTTTTAACAGTGCAAAAAATACTCAAACGAGTAAGTAATTGACGAGATTAACCAGTGCCTTAAAAAGTTGAATGAAAAGAAATTTTTTCGATACTTTAAATTACAAAAATGTTGGTAATAGTAGTAAATGTGAGAAATACTCTTACGTACCACCTGAAAGCGGGCACTTAGCGGTCGCTTCTCGTTTACACTCAGCTATTCCTAGAAAACCAGCGTACAACTGCAGCAATCGTGCTGAATTGCAATGTGTACCTACACATACGCATATATGTATGTATGTGTATGTGTGTGCTTGTAGTGAGCATGTGTGGGCATATGTGCTCGCAAAATGCCACCTGCGGCGGCGCAATGGCAAGTGTCATCGCCGTCACTCGATTATGCACAGACGCACTCATTGATATACACTTACAAACACCTATACATGCACTCATATGTGCTAATTCATATTGGGTACCCTGTAGGGATAACCTAAACTAGGGAGAAAAAAATTTTGGTCAAGAGTCAGCAGGATTTCGTCGTCTGTGGACCTATTCGCTACCCAAGTTGTGAGTCTTCAGAAGGCGATAGATTCAAAGTAGAAAATGAACCTGGAAAGTCGCTTTCCTTGCAAATTGTGAGGGTTGGAGTTGTGTGTGACTACGGCTTCTCAAGTAGTAAGTTTTTTATATGAAATTAAGAGATAACAGATACTACTCTAACGGCTGAGAAAAGGCCTACCTACGATAATTTACTTTGGTAGGGCGGAAAAAGACTAAAATTTCTTGTGAAAGGTCATATGAAATAAATATTTGAGAATCAGTTTTTTCTATGCTGAAATAAAACGGCACCAACGGCAGCTAATATTTTAAATTACCTATTTTTAAACTTAGGCACGGGCGTTGAGATGCCTTAAAAAGCTCAAGACATTGAGGCGTTTAACGGAGTTTTTCACAAACTCCGGTGAGTTTCACAAACATCCCTCCACTCTTTATATTTCATCACCGGTGTTATCCTGCATCATCGGATTGGTGTCATCTTTCGCAGTCATCCTTATTTGATTTGAAAATACGCTTTTAAGTCCCTTTCCACTAGTGGAAGTACCTTTCGAACACTTTTTTTTGTTTTTAATTAAGGCATCTCAACGCAAATTGGGACATCGAGTTAGCTTGTAAAGCTTTGCGTGCAGTTGACGCTCTTAACGGACAGAAGTCGTTAAATATGTCTGGCACAAAGAAGTGAAGAATAATCGGGGACTACTGGTAGAGACCTCGAATTTTCGCTTTTTAAACTTGGTAAATCACTGCTCATTTCTGTCCCAGGACACGGAGATGTAACTTTTAACGAACGACTCATAACTCTCCCTAAGGAATAACTGAGAATGCTTACGCTTATTCTCATAGCCTATTCAGATTACAAAGTCATCTACACAGGATTGGAATATGATCCACTAACTCCTGACCAATACCCGGAAAATTTACATCGGAGCGAATTGTGTACTTTAGCTGCATGTAGTAAAATTTCAAGAGGAATAATCTTGTAGAGCATTTTAACCCTTTAGCTCCCTCACAAAAGTGTCGTTTAGCGCACTATTTTATTTTTGAGAGTCTAAATTAAGTGGCATTTGGGCGGTCGCTAGTCGGTTAAAATATTTTACAAAATTATACAATGGAAAATTTCACTAGGGGCATGCTCAGCCAAAATCTTTATACAAAGGGCGTACAAGTCAACAGAGAAAAAAAAAACAAATGTGTCCCCTTGAAATATGAAACAATGTTTTTTTATGAATTTACTTTACTTATTTACTTACAAAGCATTTACGTTGAGATGTTCAATAAAATAAAATAAAATTATTAAAAAATATTACAAAAATCGTTTGCCTCTCCCACAAGTTGAACTATGGACCTCTGGAGTAATACTTTAGTACTGTATTCTGTCGACTATTCCAGCTGTGGCAGTGCTACGAACTAAATCACAGTATTTTTTCTCATAGATACTGCCGAATTTAACTCTTTAAACTCATTAGAAGCTGATCCCTTTACAAGGCTTCAAGTGGCAACAGCATCAGCGCAAGCTAGAGCTTAGTTTTTCGTCTGACAAACTGACTAGAAGCGTACTAGTGCGTTACTAGTGCACTTCCCTGCAGGGTATGCACGCACGCTGGGTTGATTCACGCAAGTGCAACACACTTGATTACGCTGCTGAATAACTCATCACTCATTCATGCATTTATGCATTCATTCATCAGCAGCGATTCGTTCGTCTGGCTGTCGATTGAAATGTTGACAGAACAGCAACAGTTGCACTTAATTGCCACCATATTTGTGTGTGTGTGTGTACATACGAGTATATATTATATATATATTGCATATTGAGTGAATATTTGTGTGATTGTCTGCTGATGATGAAGTTGTTGCGTTGCAAGCAGCCGAGCTACCATAAGTGTTCGCGCCACAGATGGCTTAATTAGCACCAGTCGTCGGTTGGAGCGCGTATGGTGGCATTAATTAAAGAAATATTTTTATTCATAAGCAATAATGCCTGCATGCACATGAAGATGTTCACACTTTGACGGCCCGCTTGAAATTTCGATGCTATTAATTTCTGTCATTTACTTCTCCGAGCAATTGCCAGCTATTAGCTGTGAATCATTTCATACTACCAACCGCCAGCGCCTTTGGCCGTTGCCTCTGTGCGGCTGTCACTGTCAGCGGTATTTGCATTGATTTACGTCGTTGCTGTGATTAATGGCACGCATTGAGGAAGATTATTAATTGTGAAATTAATATTAGATTGGAAAAAAATTGAAATGCGTATTTTTAAAACTGAAATTTGCATAAATTTACATCGATATGTGTGCGAAATTGTTTTGAAGCGTATTTCCGCACTTTGCCACATGTGGCCACTGACGACTCATCGTGCATCGGGATATGCGCTGCACTAAAGAGAGCATTGCGCAGGGATTTATTGAAAATGTATTTATTTCTAATTTAATTTTTATATATATTTTATGAAAATATACAGTTAAGGAAAAAACTCTACGTACACCCTACTATTTTGAACTTCTAAACAACTAGTGATAATATTCAACATAATTTTGATGCCAATGTTTACGACATTACAATTATTTAAATTCAGAAAGCGATTTGTAAAACACGTTTTAACTTTAAAAATGGCAAATAGAAAAGAAATTCAGCAATCAGTTCGAAATTTGGTGGCTAATCTTCGAAAAGAAAAGAAATCTTACGGGGAAATTGCTGAAATAGAAAATTAAGTCGCTCTACAGTGCAAACTATTGTCAAAAACTATAAAAAAACCAACAGTACCGAAAACAAGCCAAGATCTGGAAGGCCGAAGAAGCTTTCAAGACGCGATGTCAGTAGTGTCCTTAAAGAAGTAAGATCCAGAAACAAGTGCCGCAAAACTAGCCGAATACCTTGCAAGATGTTCGAATATTGCTGTTTCATCAAGAACAGTAATAAACGTTTTGCATGATAGCGGCTTTCAAAGTAGAACAGCTCGCTAAAAGCCATTTATTTCAGCCAAGAATCGCAAACTGCGCCTGGATTTTGCTAAGGAAAAGAATGAATTTTTGGAAGAAAGTTGTATTTACTGATGAAAGTAAGAATAATATTTTCGGGAATGACGGCCGAAACAAGGTTTGGTGAAAACCGAATACTGCACTTGATCCCAAAAATATTCAGAATTTACAAACAAACAAAAAATCTGAGTACGCAGTTTTATAGCCTATTGAGTTTTCATATAATAAAGCGCAAGTTTGATGGAGCATAGATTAACCCATTTGATCCCATTGTACTCGCTTGAGTACAGAAAAAGCATCTTTTTCGAAACGACGTCAAAAGCCAACGCTTACAAATTTTTAAATGTACTCGCCACTTTATAATACAGAGCAATGTTGAAAAGGAATACACATGTTTTTCCTTCTTTTTTTTGAGTCCCGTTATCCGTTATTCAGTTGTCTTTGCTATTTTTCTTCTTTTCATGGTTTAGTTTGCAATAAGCTCTCTGTTTGACAAAATCTAAGTTATCACGGAAAAAGTTCAGTGTTGAAATATTCATAATACATATAATTTGTATACTTTATAACAAAAATACGAAAAAAGTTGTGGAAAAGCGCATTTCGGTAGGTTTAAATTCAAATGTACTCACATGGGTACAGTGGGAACATTAATATATATTTTGTGTGCATATTTCATGTAGATTTGGTAATGGATGTAAAAAAAATTTACGGAAAGAGGTTTCACAACCTTTCTGCGGCCACCGACTATAATGAATCAAATGACCGTAGTCACTTCGACTTCGCTATTATACCGCCAAATACCCACTGGGACACAGATGAGGAGGACATTGAAGAGGATAATATATTGCGTGATGATATTCCAAGGGATGTTCCAGGCGAAGTTGACTTATTTTTGAGCAGTGACAGTGATGATGATATTCCACTTGCAAGCTTACAAAAAAGGCAAAAGTTGTCAAAAGATCTAAATCCAAAATGGAGAAAGAGAATAACAAGTGCGAAAATTCCAGAAACGCATTTTTACGAACAATCCCAACTTGAAGCGTGTTCTTTATTGGTAACTAAGAACCCAGTTGAAATTTTTGAAACCATTTTTGACGATGAGGTGGTAAAATTAATAATCGATCAAACGAAAATATATGCCTTGCAGCATAACAAGCATGATTTTTGTTTCAATGAGGAGGATCTTAAGAGGATCAGAAAGAAAGTCTCCCATTAGGTTCAAGGGTCGTCCTTGATCTTTTGGCAAACATTCCACATCCGACCGATCACATCGTATTTTTCGACAACTTCTTTACGTCATATGACCTTCTTAGAATTTTGAAAGAACAAGGATTTAAGGCTACTGGGACTGTTCGTGAACGGCGGTCCAAAAAATGTCCTCTGAAAACGAACAAAGAACTACAAAAGAAGCAACGGGGAGAGTTTGATTTTATGTAAGTTTATCATAATGATTTATTTGAATAGTTGTTTTGTATCAAATTTTGTAGGTATTCTGACTCAGGAATACTTTTTGTGAAGTGGAATGACAATAGCGTTGTGACAGTGGGAACAAACTTTGATAGAACTGAACCTTTACATACCGTCAAACGATGGTCAAGACAAGAGATACGCAAGGTGAATGCCCATCAGCCGAAGTTGATAGCGGAATACAACTCAGGAATGGGAGGAGTTGACCTCCACGACCAAGCTTCGAATACTTACTATATAAAGTTTAGAGGAAATAAATGGTGGTGGCCTCTTTTCACCGCAATGATAAGCTCGTGCGTAGTAAACGCATGGAAGCTTTATAAAATGGCAAGTAAGAGTCAATGCGACTTGTTGCAATACCAACGTGAAATTGTGCGATTTTATTTACGCAATTATAATATCCGGGACATATCTTCAAAATGATCGACAACGGCATCAATAGATAGTTCCTCATATAACCATTTTCCCAAAAGGATATCGAATCAGCTGAGGTGCAGGGAGTGTCACCAAAAAATTCGATGGATTTGCGAGTTATGCAATGTAGCCCTTTGCGTGGAGAGAGAATGTTTCAAAAACTTCCATACTGTTAACCGAACTAATAACCAAGGAAGTCTCTGAAAGGCAATGTATATACATATTATCCCATTGTACTCGATTGGGTACAGCCCAAAAAATGCATTTCTTTGATTTTTTTTCGTGGTTTTCTTTTTTAAGGAGCTTAATTACACTATTTCAATAAACGTTTTATAAACGCATTTAAAAAAAAATTGTTTTATATAAGGTTGGGATTTAATGGGTTAAAAAAAAAATTTGTGGCTGAAGATGTTAGATATTCCTTCCATATCAAAAATGTTTCGGGACTTCGTTGTATGAAGAGAATCAAGCTCATAATTCGTATCAGTACAACCAATAATGGGATTGTGCGAAGGCAGTAATCGCCCAGAAGTGACCAGGTTTTGCTAATATATTAACAGAAGGCCCGAGTTCCATTTGGACGGAGTTCTACGTTCCACGCGGAGTTTCTTATCTCCCAGTGGACGCATTCCCAGCTGGCGGAGCGGGAAATGCCTGTAGATATGCGAGGTAGATGAGATATAATATACCAACAGTGAACCAAAGCAAGCGCGCACCTGTGTGGAGGTGCAGATACATAGATATCTTATTTCGATCCTAGAGTAGGCGAGCTAGCAAACTACCTATTTGAAACTCCTCTCGCTAACGAATCGTAAAACTGGCTTGGATAAAAAAGATCAAAGCAATAGGCGACGGACGACCTTTGGCTATCGTGTAATGTTCAAATAGGTTAGGTTAGGTTAGAATGGTAGCCCAGAGAGTGGAAAACTTGAACGAAGACATCGAATTCATCCTTTGTAATAACATTGTAATGGAATTAAGGCGAAGGTAACCGATAGGACGAAAGGAGAGAGAGGAAAGGTTGGGACGAAGGAGGAGGGTTGAGTATTTTTGGATTACAAACAATTACAGAGGATGTGTTAACCGATTTATGCTGCTGATGAAGTTCATCAGACTTTTGTTATCAAGGCCTACTATATCAGCAGACAAAAGACTCAAAATATTTCCAAATCTCACGGCATGCATACCTCGTAGATAGTGTCCTGTGTGGACACCCACGAAATTTAAGAGCTGAGATTTTTCCATGCTCAGAAGATCCTTCGAACGACTCCGATCCACACGTGGCCAGAAGGATTTACAAGCTTGTGTACTTACCCAGCGCTCGCTGACTTGACATCAAATCAATTATTACAGGAGTAGAGCGCAGGTGGTCAAGGGGATCCCAATTGTCTCTCTTCGTGCGAAAATCACCTCACATGTCCCTTGTCTGTCCAGCTCATCTGCCTCACAGTTCCCCGTAATATAACTGTGACCAGGAATCCAGATGGGCCTAATGTCAAAGAATTTGGATGCGATCGGAAGTGAAGCCAACAATTCCCTAACCATTTTCGATTGCGCCGTCATTCAGCCCAGAACATTAATTGCCGCTTGGCTATCGGAGTGAATATTTACTTACTTGACAGTTATTGATAGTAAATAAATAAAATTAGGCCAACGTCAGGCCACACAACACGCTAGTGGCTCTCCGGCAGCTCCGAGTGTTTTATTGAACAATTACAACCACCTTTTAGTCTAGACTTCGAGCCAGATGAATATTACCGATTTCTGTTTATGGGTAATAATTTTCCTCCTGAATGTGTGACATCGACAAGAGAAGGTGCTGAAAATCAGCTATCTGAGTTGTATGCTAATAGGATCGAGAATTTCTATGAGAGCACCGACATAGTAGAATTATCCTCAAAATGGTAATCAGCTATCGTACAAAAGGTTGCATATTTCACTTAAATTTGATTATTGTGAGTATTCAAAATAAAGCCTTCACTTTTCTGCAAAAATAATGGATTTTTATTTTTTATTATATTTAGTACCTGAAATTGAAATGAACTTTGAATAGGTCGAGCTAAGGAGCACCAGGAGATTTGGTGGCTCCTGAAAGACTCAGGCTAAAAGCCCATTGTATTTAGAGTTCTGGAAAAAGGGGAGATAGTTAAGGAGGGAAGAAGAAAAGTATCAGAGAAAGAGATAGGAAAGAACAGAGACAGAGATAGAGATAGTTAGTCCTGTGAGAATTTTCCAGATTCTTTGGCGAATCTGTAAATATCCTCCAGTTTTAGAGAACGAATATTACTCATTCTTACGATATCGGAACCCAAAACTCGTAGCCGTGCTCTAGCAAAGGCAGGACACTCACAGAGAAAGTCCTCAGTGCTATCCACCTCCTCTAAGCAAGACAGGCAAATCGGGTCCTTCATGATTCCAATAGTAGTCATATGCTGACCCCATGGGTTATGTTCTCCAATGATACCGACCATCAACCGAACTTCTTTCCTTCCAAGTTTTAGTAGGAAGTTTGACAGTTTTCTGTTCGTACTTGTCACAAAACACTTTGCAGTTCTGCAGCGTTCTAGACCGGACCATCGCTCTTTATGTAAATTCCATACATAATCGCTGATCCAATTCATGATTCCTGCGGAACTGATTCCGATTATTGGTCACTGATTCCGATTATTGGTCACTTCATCGGCAATATCGTTTCCTTGAACACCGGAGTGTCCTGCTTTGTCTTGCGACAGAATTGAGCTTTTTCTTACATTCTTGAATAATCTTTGAGGTTTGATTCACGTTCTTCAGGGCTTTCAGTGCAGCCTGACTGTCACTGAAAATTCCAATCTGTTTCCCGTACCATCTCCTCTCGATTATCCATTCGGCTACTTTCAGGATGGCAAAAACTTTCGTTTGGAAAATAGTTGCCATTTCCCCCATAGCATACTGATACTTATTACTATCGTTTAAGTATCATCCGGCTGCTTACCCTATTGTATTCTTGGACCCATCGGTAAAGAAAATATCCGTCAAACCTCCCTGCATGCATTCCGGATTGCTCCATTGCGTGACATCAAATTTCCTTCCAAATGAAACTATGGGTATCAGGTCGTCTTTAGCTGCCAAAAACAGTGGATACTGCTTAGATAGCAACTTAAAGATTTCTCTGTGTCCCGGAGTTCCGTCTTCGTACCAGATACCATATTCATGGAGTCTACACATTGTTTTTATTGCTTCCTGTTGTATCTTAAGATCCAGGGAGGGCAAATCAAGCATAGCATTTAGGGCATCACCAGAGGTTTTACTCATGGCATCCGTGATGCATAAACATACACTTCTTTGCAGCCTGTATAGTTCCCGGATTGTGGACTTAACCATGCTCCGCCGCCATCAGACCACAGAAGCGTAAGTGGTGATTGGTCTGATATGTGCTGTGTATATCCATAGGGCCACAGCAGGTTTCAGACCCCAGGTTTTACCAAAGGCTCCGCAGCATTGCTGAAAAATCCTCAATGCGCGATTGACCTTCAGTGAAACGTGTGTCTCCCAGGTCAGCTTCTTGTCCAAGATTACTCCTAGATATTTAACTTCGTTGGAAAGACCAAGTGTCACACCTGTCAGTGTTGGAAGACTTAGTTCATCCAATTTCAGTTTTCTCGTAAACAAGACTATGGTTGTTTTGTTCCGTTCAACGGAAAGACCTTGTCTCATGCACCAATCATCGATTTTGTCAAGAATCCTCTGCACTTTGGTGCAAAGCCTCCTTAAGGATTTATCCGATGTTAGCACACAGACATCGTCCGCATATGCTTGGACATAAAAACCGAGTACCTGCATCTCCGCTAGTAGAGAATCTACGACGAAGCACTACAGCAGCAGAGAAAGATCACCTCCTTGGGGAATCCTTGCTTGGCCCTGGCTGTGATTAGTTCGTCACCGCTCCCACCAGCGATTAACGGCCTCTCAGAGAGCATGGAATATATCCTTTTTTGCTAAATACAAAAAATTATTTTCAGTGTTAGAAATCTTTATTTATTTAAATTTTATTATACATTTACGCACTCCATCGCTTGCCTGCATTTATAAAGCGGCTCTCTGGTCTACAAATGTCAAATATGATCGGTCAATGAAAAACGTCTCAATGTTAATTGCTTTGTTCACAGGTCACTGTCTCCTAGGGGACTTGCTCAAAAATTGAACGTACCTCATTTTGACTATTGCAGGAGCTGGAAGAATGAGGAAGACGAACAGTCTCTCACACATTTTTTTGGTCACTATCCTATGTCGCATGTCAGTAGGTTTAGATACTTTAGCTCATCGTTCTTGAAAGGCCCCGATGACCTTAGGGATATAAATGTCAGCCCCATCAATGGGTTTGCACCTAAATCAAAATATTTTAACGAGGAATAGCAGTTAAACTTCTCTGTAGTAATACAATAGATCGGCAACGATCTAAGTGAGTTGGTCTTAATACTGACTGCCACTTTCGCCTACCCTATTACCAAAAATTATAAATCTTCCGATAGCGTGATTAATTTCGCACCACATTGTATGTATGTTCAATGGCTATTAGACAATTTTTCGGATTCAATACTACATCTGTACCTTGGTTTGCATGTCTTGAAATGCAATATTCGATTACACGAAATTCTGTTATTAGATGAGCAGATTTCTTCTGCCTACATTCCCCTTCCACGTATTTTCTTTTGCGAGCATAGCAGTCAATTCAGTAATCTAAACCAAAGGTCATGTAAATATTGACCTATTTTAATCACCATTCTCACATAATATTCTGGAAAATAAATGAAGTAGCAGCTAATATAATTGTGTTTTAGCGCCATTCTCATCGTTTATTTCGGGCAAAAAGAATTTATGTCTTTTTTTGGTTACGAGGAGGAAGCATTGCAATCCCAACCTCGTCAGTGAGGGGCTTTGACCCAAACTACATAAACCTCCTACCCTCAAAGTGCCGATCGCCCCGGTACTATCCTTAAGTATTTCGTCGGGAGGCGATTTGAGCACTAGACTCAACGCCCGTTACTGTCCCGATGCAATGCGTCGAAAGTAGTATCTGCTTGTTTCCACCCACTCTTTAAATTATTTGATGAGAGCACCACTCCTGTCTCATATCGGTACTATGCAAGGCGCATTCATTTATGGTGGTGACAAAGTATTGGCAATGCAAAAACCAAAGAATGAATTCGCTTTGTTCCATTCTATGCTGACATCCGCATTGACACGGCGAAAGAAAAAAAAAAATCAGCTGATTTGCCGATACCACCCAAGGAGGACAGAAAACCAGGTTGCGCCTTCCCAATTCGCGGTGGCGTCATAGTCCATGAATAAACAAGCAAAACGAAGCGGAGCTGGTGGAAGTGGTTTGTGAAGACGAAGAGTAGGCGAAAGCAATAGAAACAACCAAACACAAGAGATTATAAGCACATAAACACACTTTCTTGTCATGGCGTCTTCCGCATAAAAACGTAAAAAAACTGCATTTGGGGGCATTTTAATAATTGGTGCTTTTACAATTTAACACGTCGTACTTCGTTTTCATTAGATTTTCTTAGCTTACAAGTCACAAATTACAATATTACAAAGCCATTCGCTGAATTTTCACAAACATATAATTTCGTCTACTTTTCTTTGTTTGGTTTGTTTGCTTTTATATTTGTAAGGGACCTGACGCCAGACTTGACAAAATTGCGAAAAATAAATTAACTGTTTTGGGAAGACGCCACCTATAGTACTCAATTCATCTACCCAACCTGGCATGTCCCTGTCGAGACAATAGAAAGGTTAGTTTCTATATCTGAGTCGTTTGCCTACATTTTCGTGCTTGTTGGCTTATATACTTTCTTCGCATTCACGTCTTCGCCTTGCCTGCTCGCTGTACCGGAATTGCTGCATTATTTCGACAGCCGCATAATGTACGCCATTCTATGTGTCGTTGCTCTATAGCATCAGTGGTACCCGATTCTTGGGCGTGGCGCTGCAGCCGTGGTTATCTTCTAGTGTTTTTTTAAGTCTAAGTAGGACAGAAAGGTAAGATTCTTCGTTTTGTGTGAAGGTTAAGTGGGATTTTTGAAGTTATAAATACCCAGTACTTGTACCCTGTAGTAGTACCCTGTCGAAAGGGCATGAAACATTTTTTCATAATACGATTATTTATTGCAATTATCATAAAATTAAAGCCCAAATTATTTTCGAAAGAATTTTCACAACCAACAAAGGTGCTCCATGACAATTCGCATCGCCATTAAGTAGGTCAGTGCCACCTTTTCTCTTCGTCAAGCGCAGAACTTGCTATAATAATTTTCACCCCATCACCTGACCCATTGTTGTTTGTTGCGGGTTGCGCCATTGTACGAGTATTTGCGCAATACTGATGAAACCTGCTAGCCGAGCACAGGCTGCGCTTACTGTTTAGCCAGCTACTAATCTTCTAAAGTTCTATGCAAGGATGCGCTGCATCACTCGACAGACAATTTATTGCCGGTATAAACCATTCATTATGAAATATTAAAAATGTGTCAACCATAACTTCCAATCAACGCGCCAGACCAATAGATAGCTGTGGAGAGAACTTTTGACTCTGCCATGCAAACATACGTAGACACACACACACACACATATACATACATATGTTTGGTTTATAGGGGCATCAAAGAGTTGTTGTCAAATGGCTCACATTCACTTGCATTCATACACCTATTTCTATATATGCATGCATGTGTTCGTGTGTGTATTTACATTGCACACAGCCTGAAACTCCCTTTAGGCTCTGTAGTCCCATAGTGAAACCGTAAGCCGCAACATTTCATAATAAAATTTATGACCATCATTTAACTTCAGAATCGAGCTGCTGAGCTTTCGTTTATTCTTTTGCTAGTGTGGCATTTTGCGCAATTTTCCGCGACTACTGTTTGACAGCCACTTTATTGAATCGGAAAACAAAGAGGGAAAATTGAGAAAAGTAAGAAAGAAGTGCTCCGTGGCGGTGGCAGCAGTGGTATTTAGATGGGAAAAAGTGGCCGTGCAGCGTTGCAACGCTAACGACCCAATGCCCTCTTTGCCACCTAACAGCACTTATGCAGCAGACACACCACTCAGTGCGGCTCTGTGGCAAGCATCCAACTTGCAACTGGCAGGCAGCATTTGACTTGACTTGCCTGCCACCTTGCTTGCCACCATTGAAGCACTGTTGAGGTGCACATGCATGACGTATGTGTGTGTGTGTGTGTGCTACTCGCGGTTGCCGCATAAATTCATTTAATTCAATAGCAGCAATTCACATGAACAGCATGAAACAATAAATAAGGTTATTAATAAATAATAAAGGTAATAAAAAGTGTTGACTACCTGTTTCCTCTGTTTGCGGCCACTGTTGCCACGTTCATCGACGTGCATTGCCTTTGCTGTTGCACGGATGGCAAAACTAGCTGCACAAGTGGCTAACAGGCTTGCAGATGCGTTGGGTGTGTGTGCGGTTAGATTTGCTGCTTTCGAGTGGTTGCAGCTTAGAGGATTTCCGCATTTTCCTTGCACTTGCAAATTTTCCCAATTTGCTGCTGCAAAGAAATTTTACAAAAATTTTCACAGACCAGGCTGAAATAGACTTAGTTTAGACCAGTTACTTGTAGTTATTTGTAGTTATTTTAATAGGAAATACCGTTGAAACAGCTCGGTAGCCATAAATAATACAACAACAAAAATTTTTTATTAGCGGAATTCTGCACCAAAAAGTTGTAAGAGCACGAATCCTGTGCACACTTGGTATCCATGAGGGAAGCCGCATATTTGTTTTGCTATTTTAATGGGGTTCCACTTTCAACTATTTCGCACTAAAATGATTTCAATATCCAGCCAACCTTAAGGTGCATACACTAACTGTTAGTAAATAAGCTAAACCTTCTTTTCACTTACGAAAAACTTACAGGAAGTCTAAGAAGCCCAAGCCACTTGAGTATTCGCCCCTGATTTCTTAATTTCTGTCGCCAAGCACTTTTCAACGTCATTTTCTGTTTCCTTCTTTTTGCGGTTCCAGTAATTGTAAAACTGTTTCGGTAATGATAGTTTTAAGAAAATACCCATTTACGAATGGAATGAACGCTTCAGGGGAGAGGATGACAAACGTAGCAGGCCATCGACATAGAAAACTGTTGAAGCCGGCAATAAAGTAAAGGAAAGGTTAATCAATAATCGCAATTCACGATCAGAGAACTGACAGAGGACTTGAACATTGATTATGGATCCCTTCAGTGCATTGTGGTTAATGATTTGGGTTTGCGCTGTGTTGCTGTAAAATTGTTGAGAGAACCTGAATATAATACAAAAAAGGGCCTGGTTGACATCGCCAAAGGCTTGATTTCCAAGGTTGAGTCCGACCAAATATTCATCAAACGCTTCATTACTTGAGACGACACGTGGGTTTATGACTACGACATGCAATCCAGATATCAGGCGAGTGAGTGGAGAGCTCCGAATGAGCCAGACAAAGCAGAAATCGATGCTCATTGTTTTTATGGATTATATTGATATGGTACAGCAAGATTTTATTATATTGATTTGCCAAAAGGTCAGATAGTTAATAAAGACCATTATTTGGGTGCTTTGGGCGCTATTATTGGGTGTGCAGAAATTCGTAAAAAAAGATAATATTTGTGAGCAAACAATTCGCGGACCTTGCACCATAATGACGCGCGGTCGCACATTGCCATTATTATCCGAGAATTGTTGACCAAGAACGAAATGAATACCATTCAACAGCCATCGAATTCACCTGATATGGTTCCCTGCGAATTTTATCTGTTTGATCGAGTCAAAATACGGGGAACCCGTTTCAACAGCAAAAACAGACGAAGGAAAGTTATGGAACAATCGAAGACGGCACTGAAGGCTATAAGGTTGCAGTTGATGCGGAGTACTTTGAAAGCGAGAATACGACTTTTTAGAAATAAACTTTTATCTGTTTTAAGTGTTTTTTGACTCAAAGGGTGATTAAATTTCAAGGGCCGATGTTGAATGTGAACCAGACTAAAACGTCGAGCTTTTTTCTGCACTTCATTTGACATTTTTCAATTTCAAATCAAATCAATTGTGGTTCAACAATTGATACACAGATACACAATCGAGCAACGCGTTAAAGTTATTCAGGCTTATTATGAAAACGGGCGTTCAAATCAAAATGCATATGGTGATTTTTTCGCTCAATTTAATAGTCCAAATGTGCATACAATAGGAAAAATTGTGCAAACCGGGTCTGTAGGAGATGTGAAAACATTAATGCGTGCTCGTAGAGCTCGTACTGCAGAAAATATTGCTGCTGCTCGCGATAGTGTGGTTGAAGAGCCGTCCACCTCAACTCGTCGTCGTGCCCAACAATTGCACCTCCTCCCTCGTCGTTGAGGAACATTATGCATAAAGGCTTGCATTTACACGCTTACAAGGTGCAATTGACTCAAGAACCAAAGCCTCTTGACCATTTCACGCGTCGTCAATGCTCAGAATGGTGGCAGGAAATGGCAACAGTGAATGACCAATTTTCGAAGAAAATCATCTTCAGTGATGAGGCACATTTTCACCTCAGTGGATTCGTCAATAAGCAGAATTGCGGCATTTGGGCGAATGATAACCCAAGAGTGATTGCCGAAAAACCAATGCATCCACAAAGAGTGACTGTTCGATGCGGTTTATGGGCCGGCGGCATCATTGGGCCGTATTTTTTTCCAAAATGAGGCCGGTCAGACAGTTACTGTGAATAGTGTTCGCTCTCGTGAGATGATAACGATATGGATGTGGACAATGTGTGGTTTCTACAGAACGGTGCCACTTGTCACACAGCTAACGAAACAATGGCTCTTTTGCGCAAAAAATTTGATGGCCGAATAATCTCACGTCGCGATGATTTCAATTGGCCGCCAAGATCATGTGATTTGACACCGTTGGACTTCTTTCTTTGGGGTTATTTGAAAAAAAAGGTGTACGTCGATAAGCCAGCAACAATTCAAGAGCTAAAGGATATGATAATTCGGCACATTAACGGCATAGAACCTCAATTATGCCTCAGCGTCATCGAAAATTTGGACCATCGGATGGAGGTGTGCCGCCGAGGCCGCGGCGGCTATTTGGCCAATGTTTTGTTCTATACGTAATTGACACATACCTGTATTATTATAGTAAAGACAAGTGACAATAATTTCCGAAAAAACTTCTATTTGATTTAAAACCAACACCGGCCTTCGAAACTTAACCACACTTTATATGATAATAAAAAGTAATAATATCTGAGAAAATAGCAGGTCCTTCCCTTATGGGTCTTTATAACGCTTTTCAGATAAAATGAGCATTCTAAAGAAATTAATCTTTTAGTATTTCATATAAAATTTCGAAGCATATTTTGCATCGGGTCCTTTTTGATAAAACTGTCGACATCGATAACTTTGGGGAGCTGAAAATGGCAAACTGTAATAACATTTCTGTTCAATATGTCGTTTGACAAGTCAGCATGAAACATTTAACTCCCCAACAACGCTTCCAAATGTGGAAATTTACTTTGAAAAAAAAAACAACTAAATCCGCTCGCGAAGTTCATAGAGAATGTCAATTGAAGAATGTCAATTCGCCGGCGTTCTCAACTTACTGGCATTTGTCCTTCGTCTAGGTGACCAATTTTACGCAAGATTCTTGGCTTACGTACCTATAAAATACAGCTCGTTCAAGAATGGAATCCAAATGACCGTCATTTGCGTCGCATTTTTGCAGATTGGGCTCATTTAGATTTATTATTGAGATTTATTGGAAAAGTAGTCAAAAATTGGATTGATCGAATGAACCATGTAACTCATTGGGGTGGCGGATATATGTCGGATATATTAAAATGATAAATTCCATGAAATTATATACCAGATTATAATAGAAAAAAATGCATTCTAAAAATATTTCTGATTTGTGGTATGTTTTAATGAATGAATATTAAGTAAAAATAATTTTTGTAAGAGTATATTTTAAAACACGTTTAGCTGGCTAGCAAGTATTATACCAAGTGGTACTAAACTAATTATCCAATTTTGTATTTGAATCATTTTTTACTGCCTGAAAATGACAATTTTGACTGATAGTCCTAGCTGTAGTGCCCTTTGAAATGTATATACCTATGAAATGAGACCTTTTTTACAATTTAAAACGTTTATTAACAAAAAATGGTTACAAATTTAATCTTCAAAATAGTAACCATCGCTAGCGACACATTTTTCCCATCTCTCAGGCAATTTGTGGATGCCGCGCCAAAAAAATTGGCCGTCTTTGGCCGCAAAACAATCATCGAGCCATTTTTTGGCTTCTTCGTGAGAATTGAAGCGCTGCTCGCAAAGTGCGTGGCCCATCGATGCAAACAAATGATAATCGGAAGGCGCCAAGTCTGGTGAGTAAGCCGCATGCATCAGCGGTTCCCACCAATTCCCTAGTCGCTCTTGTTCGCTGTGGCGGTGCATTGTCATCAAGAAAAATTACTTTTTGACGCCGATCGGCATATTCTGGGCGTTTTCGGTGTACAGCGCTGTTCAATTTGGCCAATTGTCGTTGGTAGCGTGCACCGTCAACTGTTTCACTTGGTTTTAATAGCTCGTACCAAATCATACCACGCTGATGCCGACGCGATTTGGTTTGGCCGTTGTTTTTGGCTTGGCCATTTTCCATCACCGGTAACGATTTGATGCAAAAAAGACTTCCTTTTGCATCGGGAGAACAGCATTTCACAAGTGGTTTTTCGGTTCTCTTGCTGCCTTTCAGTCAGTTCATACGGCACCCATCTTCCGACATTTAAAATCATGACCATGCCTTTCAAACGTTTGGAAATGGTGTTTTGGGTCACTCCCAACTGGTCTGCCATCATTTCTTGCGTTAGACCATTATCTTCATCCAACAATGCTTGCAATTCGGCGTCCTCAAACTTTTTCGGTGGCCGGCCACGGTCCTCGTTCTCCACGCTAAAATCACCACTTCGGAATTTTTCAAACCACCTAAAGCACTGTGCTACTTAGAGGATGTCCACCATAAGCTTCTATAGGCATTTGATGAGCTTGGGAAGCGTTTTTCTTCAATTGATAATAGAAAATCAATGATGTCCGCAAATCGTTGTTTGAAGGCATGAAATTCGACATTTTTAAGAGCGACAAAAATGCATTGTTGTATGAAAGGTAACAAACAATGAACTGAATATTGTTGACAGATGGCAGACGAAAAACCTAGACATTTGGGAAGGTTTAAAAATACTGGACTAATAGCTGAAAGCTTCATTTCAAAGTGATCTACTTAATAATATTTCTAAGAAATACATTTATAAAAATTTTGAGTGATAAAAGCCTTTATTTGGCCTTTACATGCTCTATCGCCCATCTAGTTCAAACGTGTCAAATATGACTGGCGACACCATTTCCGACACCATATTCCGATACAGTGATTAATTTTGTGCCACCGTGTATAACCATCTCGAGAAAGAAAAGACCACAAAAGACCATTAATAATTTGAATAAAACCCTACAATTGGGGTGAACACATCTGACATACCCAATGTCCGTAATAAAACTGCAGGTGGCGATGAATAGATCCACCATTTTTTTTTCCTAATTTCAATTTGAATTTTTTTATGTTTTGTACTTTGGATTGAATCTTCAGTGGACCCGGATTTTTTTTTTGTTTTTTAGTAAAAATTAATTGTTTTTGTTTAATAATTACTTGTGTAGGTTGGTAGGTAGGTTGGGTGGTTGTCATAAAGACACCCTTAGACCTTTCGCAGGTCCATTGTTATACCACTGGAGCTTATCCTTACCCTACGTGTTCCTTTTCAAACCATCCGGTAGCTTTAATAAACGAGCAGAGCTTCGTTAGTTTTAGATGCGCTATATCCGCTACATCGGTTAGAAATGCTGTATCAAGAGTGCGCAGCCTTCACATAAAAGGTGTCAGACTGTTTCCTCTTCTTCTGTATTAAGACAGCTTCTACAGAAATCGAAGTACGGGAGTCCTAACCTTCTAGCGTGGCTGCCCATTAAACAATGACCAGTTAATACACCTATCATTTTTCTTATAGCTTCTCTGTTAAACCTTAGCAAGATCTTCGATCGACCGTTGTTCCAGTTCGGCCATGTCTGTCTGCTTAGTTCGCATGTTGTGCGGTTTTGCCAGCTTGTATTTATCTTTTTGATGGTTTCCCTGTCTATAAGTAATTTACAAGTGGCTATGGGCATGGGTATCAGCGCCTTATCCGGTTCGAGATCCGGTTCGTGCAAGTTCATCCGCCTTTCCGTATCCTGCAATATTCCTGTGGCCTGGCACCCAGATAAGGTGCACTTTGTAGTATTTAGATACGCCATTTAGAAGTTTAAAACATTCTGAAACTTTTTTTGACGAGTGTGTTTTAGATTTAAGCGCTTTTATTGCCGCTGGGCTGTCCGAGTAAATGAAGACTTCATTTGTGGATAATACTCTCATTTTTATTACCGTACGTCCCTCTTTTATGGCAGTGACTTCCGCCTGAAATACACTGCAATGGTCAGGTAGGCGAAATGATTGGCATACTCCGAGTTTGTCGGAGTAAGCCCCTCCACCTACTTTGTTCTCTAGTTTTGAGCCATCTGTGTAGATGCTTATTTCATTTTTCTTAACAATAGGCCCGTTATTCTATTCCTCTTAGGAAGGAAATACTGTGACAAAGGATTTATTTAAGTTGATATCCTTGGTCTTACAGAAATCCGTTGTGCCAGGAATGCAGGTGAATTTTTCTAAAATTGAAGAGTGTCCTCCTTGATTCGTTCTGAGTAGGCCGATTTCTCTTAGTCAGAGAGTTGCTTTGGCAGCTGTTTGCTTACCGTACTGCTCTATTGGTAAAATGTTAAGCATGATATTTAATGCCTCTGTAGCTGTGGTCCTAAGGGCCCCGCAGATGCAAAGACTGGCCATTCTTTGTACATGCGCCATGGTTCTTTTAATGTATAACTTACCTAAAACCGGCCACCATACTAGTTGCCGTATGTTAGGATTGGTCTGACAATGGCTGTGTAAAGCCAATATACGATAGATGGGAAGAGACCCCAACTTAGTCCTATCAGCTGTTTACAAGAGTAGAGTGCTATTGTCGCTCTTTTTATTCTATCTTCAACATTTGTCTTCCAACTTAGTTTCCTGTCAAATATTAGACCTAAGTAGCGGGCCTCATCACTAAGTGACAGTGCCGTTCCACCTAGAGTCGGGGGAGCTATATTTGGAATTTTATGTTTCCTGGTAAA
Source organism: Anastrepha ludens (assembly GCF_028408465.1). NCBI lineage: Eukaryota > Metazoa > Arthropoda > Insecta > Diptera > Tephritidae > Anastrepha > Anastrepha ludens. Next base: position 92,315,315 of record NC_071501.1, read on the forward strand.
TAGGATAAATTCAGTTTTATTGGGGTTGACGCTTAACCCATTTGCTTTTGACCAGTTTTCAACCGTGTTTAGTAAATCTTGCATGACTTCTCTAAGTGTAAAGGGGAAATTTCCCACTTACTTCCATTGCAACAACATCCTCATATGCCACGACGTGTGGTCTTCTCTCCTCTAGGCTCTTTAGCAAGAAGTTTAATGCCAGCACCCATAGGAGAGGGGACAGCACACCGCCATGAGGTGTTCCTCTGCTATCTTTTTCTTGATCTTTGAGGTCCTTAGGGTTGCGATCACAAATCTGCTCAAGAGCATGTTTTTGATGAACTCACCAGAGCGCCAGAGATTCCGAAATCCGTCAGTGCCTTTATTATGGAATCCGGTAGGATGTTGCTGAATGCGCCCTCGATATCAAGGAAGGCTACCAGTGTGAATTCTTTACTATAAATTGACTTCTCGATTTCTGTAACAAGTGAGTTATGTGCTGTTTCAGTAGATTTCCTTGTGCAATATGGATTTTAGTATTACTTCTTTTGCGCGTTTTTTTTTTTTAAATATTTAAAGTTTTTCATCTTACAGGATTCTTTAAAGTTGTGGAGTATAGCCAAATTTACCAATGTCGATTGTATTTTGTTACAAAAAAAATTGTTTGCTCGCTTTTCTAAGGAACGTATCCTCCTTGTAGAAGAAGACTTGTATGACAGATTTTATTGCATGCCGTTGCTAGAACCTTTGTATTTTTGTTTTTTTTTTTTTGTGCTGTACAGTCTTATTTATTATGCAAGAAAACCTATTTGATGCCAGTCGCTAATTAGAGAAAAATAAATTTATAAATTTATGCTACCAATCGAATGGGTTAAAACTCATAAACAATACAGCTATAGTCGCTTATAAGAAAACTAAGTAACAATAACAAAAAACAACAACAAAAGATTCGCTATCAACATGTCATCAACCCATTTGATGCTAAACGATGTCATAAAACTGCCGCCCCTTTTATTATAAAATCCTAGTTATTATTTTCAAAAATAAGCGAACATGCAAAAATCATGTAAAGATTTCGCAGCAATGTCAAAATCAAAAATTCGTGATCGCCATTTAGCGCAATCACAGTGTGTGTGTGTGTATGTGCCAGTGCGCCATGTTTCAGCAACAACTGACAGCCATCAAAAGACTTAAGCAACGAACCTGGCGGCTGGTGGCTAAACACTCACAATCAGCCGAAAGCTGAATAGCACAACAAAGCGCGCGCAGTCATGCAACTGACACAACTGACAAGTGTTAATTGAATTCATGTCGCGGGTAATCAACATTATCATAATCATGCTTAGTAAATGAGTGAATAAATATGCATTTACCCACACAAATACATACAAATATATGTGAGTGTAAGTGAGTAATAAAACACATACTCACGTATTTGTATATTAAAACGAGATACCGCGAAAATTTGCACCAAGCGGGATTTGCTGTTGGCACCGCTGCTGCTGCTGCTGCTGATGATTCTTGTTTTGATGGCACAGCGCGTCGCTTATGATGCGGACGGCCGTGGTTGCAACTGCCGCTGCTGCAGTTGTTCTTGTTGCTCTTTTTTCTCATACTCACTCGTACTTGTAGTTTGCTTCTGCCAACCTGCCCGGCATGCCTGCTGGCTGACGCCATCAATATAAATTACTCAATTAATGTCAGAATGGCAGGTAGGACACAATATTAATAACAACTCTGCTGTTTACTAGACAACTACATCGGCGACAACAACAACAACAACAACAGCAGCAGCAGCACTTAAGCAGTGATGTTTTAAGAGTGTCAATTTAAGCGCTGTAAAAAAAGTATTAACATGAAACCAACAACAACAATGGCGCGGCATTAGCATGATTTACTTAGAAACGTGTACGCTGCCATTTGCTTGCTGTCATTTTGCTTCACTGTTCAATGAGTAAGTGTGTGTATGCATCTACCTATACATATATATCAGATTTCGTATGACCTTTTCATTAATAAATTTTACATTAATTTTTTAACCCAAAAACTTTGTACTAAAATGATTTCGCGTCCGATTTTTAGTATGCAAATTATCAAATGCCGTGCCTTGGGCTGATGGATTGATACGTGTGAGCCGCTTTGCCTGCCAATGCTTTTGCCACATTTTTAATGGCATGGTCGTGCTATCAACACAATCTTATAAAAATCTTCTTTTTTTTACACAATTAGGTTCATTGTAGTGCTTTCGGGCTACCTTTTCTTACCTAATTTTCTTTAAATCTAATCGATCTCCGTAGAAATCTGAATAGATCTTGTGGTGCCAAGAAGCCAAGGTGGTCGCTTCCTAACACAACAGTGAAATAAACTTCAAGCCGGATTCGAGCAAAGACAGAGCAAAAGAACAGAAAGTGGTCCGCCGTCTCTTCTTCCTCTCCACATTCTGGGCAGAATGCACTATCTGAGATGCCCACCTTTCCCTTGTGCTTTGCCCATAGAAAGTGTCCCGTCATCAGTCCAACCAGCAGTCCAACCAACCAGGTGAAACTACGGCAGTCGGTCGGACATGACAGGTAACATCAGTTTTGTCCATCTGCAGGCTCTCTCAGCCTGCCAAGCTCCCGGTTGAAGTAACCATGAAAGAAAAAAGCTAACCGTGGATTGTATGGCCGCAGAAGAGACAGGCAGAACGGGCTCCGGGCCAATAAGTTGGCCTCAGATCCCATCCTAGCTAAAGGGCCAGAGGTACCGACATAATTCAGCCTAGATTTACAGGACTCATCTACCATTGAAGTGATTGGAGGGCTATCTTAGGCCATCAACGCAGCTTTGCTGTCATTGCAAACACATACAGATCTGCCTTTCCATCTGTTTTCTACAATAAATTTCATTGCTTCTTGAACAGCATACACCTCCGTTTGAAGCATAGACACAAGTCTTTTTAATGTTCGATGCAAAATTTATTATACACTTAGAGAAAGAAGTCTGAATATTTGACTTCCGATAATCTCTACTCTCAATATTTCATATAAATTCATTTTATTTAAGTCTATGATTACAAGAACCTTACAGAAAAGATAAGTCCACATATTTTCTTAAAAGAATTCTTACAGGCTAGAACAAAAGAGAGCTGTTATGAATAGTGGGACGCGATTCTCCAATGGAAATGAAATCTAAGCATGATAAATCATTCGTGACGAAACTGGCGTTAATGACGTGGTGAAGTTTATAAGAACATGAAGACGAGCATAGAATGATCACGTTTCTAGAGCTAGCGACGACAGAATTATCCGAATAGCGAGCGACTATATACCATTTGGAAAGCGCGGACCTGGAAGATCACCAAGAAGAAATGACACTAAAGCTGGATTTCAACATTAGCGGAAGGACAAAAACATTTCGCCATTTTGAATTTTAATAATACTTTGTAATGCTTGTATAATTTATAACTATGTAATTGTGTGAAGAAAAACAAGTGAAAACCTATAATAAAAGAAGAAGAAGACAAAATCTAGGTCCAGTAGTATCTAGATCCTATTTAACTCAGTAAGAGCTCTCGTAATAGGGACAAAGTTATTATAGTTTGACGTTATTTGAAAGCTATTCTGACCATAAATTAATAGTAAAATCCTAAAGTTTTTCAGAAACAATGAAGATAATTTGTTGCAGAACTTCGGAAAAATTAACAAAACCACAAATAACATCCAAAATCAACAATGTACTGAAGGATACGTCTGTTGGCAAATGACCCCAGAACTTTTAGCGTGCACCGAGCTCTGTTGGGTGGTAGAGGGTCAAAGAAATGAAGAGTTCACAGAGCGAATCAAATAAAATTTCGTTGAACCCTATTCAGTCCTATTTGAATGAGAGGCATAAGTTGGATTCCAAACCAAAGGCACATAGTCGAGCTTAGAACAAACTAGGGAGTTATAAAAAATGTTCTTAGTATAGAGGTTTCTAAAAATGTAGTTAATACAAGAAGTAGAACTGGAAGGAAACTAAGGAATTAGCCTCTTTTGAAGATTTTTCTTTAAGTTTTGTTGAAAACTTTCACAGCTCAGCTTCACCTTTGTTATAATCGTGAAAGGTGCCACAACCACATACGTTTCTAATGCCATGAAAAAACTTCTAGGTAAAAGAAGACTGCAATAAACAGGTGAACAAATCACTATACCTAATCGACATCAAAGCTGTATTCAACAAAATCAAACTTCAAGAAATAGAACAATGCGACCAAAGAGCAGTTATATGAGCCCTTAGAGAAAGATCCGCCTCCGTACAGTGGAGATTTTTCGACCAGTTTTGTTCAAAAATGGCTACAGGATAGAATTTTTGACCAATATTAGTAATTTTTTTTCGCACACTCCGACAACGAATTCTGACTCAGCAACAATACAAACCCATATAAAATATTTTGAAATTCTCTCCGTTTATATTCTATTTTTAACCTTAAACTGACCTTTAATTTGACCTCGAAAGGGCAAATGGATAACGAATTTGGGCTTTGCAACCCCGAAAACGTATACATACATTTTTTGAAAATTTCCCGGTTAATCCTCTAAATTAATTTTTAAGTTTTTAGATATTTAGGGGATCACTTCATCACTTAAGAGGGGTTGAAAAAATGCATTCTTGCTCCTATGTGTTACCGTTGATTAAAACTACAATAAATATGTAATGTAATACTATGAATAAGTTCGTGCGGTTTTTTTCGAAATTTGAAACTTTATTGACGTAAAATGGTTACAAATTTAATATTCAAAATATTGTCCATCGCTTACTACTACTTTTTCCCATCTTTCTGGCAATTCACGGATTCCCTTTGTGAAAAATTCGGTCGGTTTTGCCGCAATCCACGAATCGATCCATTTTTTGACTTCATCGTAATTACGGAAGTGCTGGTCAGCCAGGCCATGTTGCATCGATCGGAAGAGATAGTAATCGGATGGCGCAAGGTCTGGACTATACGGCGGGTGGGGTAGGACATCCCTTTTGAGCGTTTCTAAGTATGTTTTGACCACTTGTGCAACATGTGGCCGAGCATTGTCATGTTGCAAAATAACTTTGTCGTGTCTATCGGCGTATTGCGGCCGTTTTTCTCGCAGTGCTCGGCTCAAACGCATCAATTGTCGTCGGTAGACATCCCCCGTAATCGTTTCATTCGGTTTCAGTAGCTCATAATACACAACACCCAGCTGGTCCCACCAGATACACAGCATAACCTTCAGGCCATGAATATTCTGCGCCGACGTCGATGTTGAAGCATGGCCAGGGTATCCATACGTTGCCCGACGTTTTGGATTGTCGTAATGGACCCACTTTTCATCGCCAGTCACAATTCGATGCAAAAAACCCTTTCTTTTGTGCCGTTGAAGCAGTTGTTCGCATGCCATAAAACGGCGTTCAACGTCTCTTGGCTTCAATTCATACGGCACCCAATGGCCTACCTTTCGGATCATTCCCATGGCTTTTAAACGTTTGGAAATGGTTGATTGATCAACTCCCAAAGTTTTTGCAACCTCTTCTTGCGTTTGAGCCGGATCTTGATCGAGCAATTCCTCCAATTCGGTATCCATGAACTTTGGCGGCGCACCCTCGCGTTCTTCGTCTTCCAAGCCAAAATCACCACTTTTAAAGCGTGCAAACCACTTCTGGCACGTTCGCTCAGATAGAGCATGCTCACCATAAACTTCCACCAAGATACGATGACTTTCGGCTGCTTTTTTCTTCATATTAAAATAATGAAGAAGAATTCCCCGCAAAAACACATTATTTGGCACGAAATTCGACATTTTCAAGTGTGGTAAAAATATTGTTGTTTACGCTTCAAATAAAAAACTTATACTGACGTTTGTGCCTTACGACAGTAGCTCTCCAATGAATGTTTGGAAATGTGGATCGATGGAATAATAATCAAGTTACGCCATCTGTTGTAAAACCGCACGAACTTATAAATAGACCTATTAAATCGGTCAGAAATTGCCTTCTGTCGAATTTTTGAACAAAATTTATGGAAAAATCACTACTGTGCTCCGCCGGGTATTTGCGTTGTTAATGTCAGGCTATCTAAATGCAAAGCAGTTGCTTGCATGCATAACAGGCCACTTGAAATAATAAGGGAGTGCTGATCTGGTAATTGGGGTTGTAGTAATTTTCCTGTTTTGCCCTTGTGAGGCCCTTATCAACTCCCTCTTTCAGCCTTTTGTCAGTAGTGATCGGTGTGGAGGACTTTGATCTGGTGTGGAGGACTTTGCCTCTACTTTTCTCAACTATGGATTTCAGATACCCGTTCTTTATCCTTATTGTCGAAAAAGTCTAGTAATCTTGATACAATTTTATTATTACTCAGGAAGATTTATAATGAGAGAAAAAGGTGGTAATCGCTTGGTGTCAGGTCCGGACTATGTAGTGGATGTATTAAAACTTATCGATCAAGCTTCTAGAGTTCTCAACAAGTCACTATAGACGCTTCCTCGCGCCTTGCGTTGTTCTGATAGAAAAAAACACATCTTCTTTTGGTCATTCCGGTCAATCGCTACCTTCAAACGGTCTAGTTGCTGACAACAGAGATCTGCATTTACAAATGATTCCTTTCGAGTCCCAGCAAATACAGAGTAGGGACTACTTGGCAGTTAGTCCTCGTTAAGCCACCGTTTGAGCTGCTTCATCACGCTTTGTCCACGATCGTTTTCGCACAATATTATCGTATGTGACCCCTTTCTCATACCCAGTTGCCATCCGTTTGAGAATGCGTCGATTTCATTCCGTTTGGCCAAGGCTTCGCAGATTACAAATTCGATCCATCATGTTTTTTAGTAGTAATTGGTGTGGCACCCAATCATCGAGCTTCTTTTTGAATCAGGCTTTGCTAGTTGAAAATTGTTTTGCAGTCGATCTTTGGCTCCTGGGCGATGGTACGACTATTAACATGTCGGTCAGCTTCAATTATTTCTGTGACTTTATCGGCATTTTCGACATTTGCTTTAACATTCAGATTGCCTGAACGGAATCGACGAAGGCAAAATTGCACGTAGTCACCTGTAACAGAGTCGGCACCATGGGCAGTTAGTTAGGTGAAATGGTTGAAGTACTTATCTGTCACTCCCCAAGTAAATACCATTGTGAGACCTCTAACAGGCAGACATCTCTAGCCAGCCTGAGCTGTTGATATAATGGAGACGCACTTCTCCAAGCTGTCAAAGAAAGGAGCACCCAGTGACCTTAGTCGTCTAGCTGCCAAACCCGGACATTTACAGAGAAAGTGTTCAACAGTCTCTTACTCTGAAGAGTCCCCACAGCTCCCGGAATGGGGGTTAAATGGTAACCCTAGCTTTACCGCGTGTGTGCCGATCATCCAGTCATCGGTAAACACAGCTACGAGTTGGGAAATAGAATGGTGAGGAGTCCAAAAGACTTTCTGATTCCTTCTTTTTTTTACTGGGGCTAAAGGGTTTTCGAAATAGCACACGCAGAAATGGAGCTCCATCTTTTCTGCGCTTTCCTGAGGAATAATTTGTGCAGTTCCCCTTTAACAAGTGTCAGGGGGATGCCAATGACCGGGTGGGGGGTCTCTGAGGCCAATTCAATCCCCGTCCTGGCAAGTTCATCAAAAATTTCATTTCCCTCTATGTTCTTATGTCCTGGAACCCATATTAGAGCAATGTTACCTGCACAACCAAGAGATTGGATCTCCTCTTTACAGCAGTTTACTGCTTTCGTTCTACGTCAGCACTATGAAGACCATTCACAATCTCAGCGACTCGGCTTGCATTTTCGCCTTCTTCAAAGACAAACTATAAAATTTACCGAATTTTGTCTTTGTTGACTTCCATCCTCAACACCCTGTAACTCACAACTGAATGGAAGGAACGGAAAACAGTAAACCCACATTTTTAGTGTGAAATGTCAGCTTGACAACGAGCATAAACTTTAAATTATTTGATCGAAACTTTAGGAGATATCGATCACTGCAGCCATCTTCTGAGAAAATAATGGATTTCCTTTTCCCCAAATTAATATATTTTTTCATTAATGATTCTTATTCATTTTTTAGAAGCGTTGAACAATTACACCTAATATAGGAGTATGAAAAGGATACTAATGAGTACAACTCGGCATACGCGCAGTTACATCAAGTGCCACAATACCTAAGGGGGGAGCCTGCTTTAGAGGCTTCAAAAAATCGATTTTTTCGTGGATTTTTTCGGGAAGGAAAAAAATATTCGATTGAAACGAAACTTTCAGGTGTTATTGTTATATATTTCAGCAGTCATCTCAAATTCTTCTTTTCATTAAAATATATGTCATATTATGCCTGGTACAAGCATTTTGCCGAGGCGCCTCGGGTGTGCATGTGTCGTGCGGCGGGAAAGATGCAGGTCGCAATTTTCATCTGACACCAAAAACCCAAAAAAATTTTTATTTAGTATAGTATAGCTTTTAGTTTAACCAAGAAAATTAAACAAAAAGTGAGAAATTCAACAATTTTTCGCTAATTAAAAAAAAAAATCATTTTTTTGGAAAAACAAATTCACTTTAGATTGTTTAAAAAGTGAGTTAGTCATAACTTTCTTAAGGTTTTTTAGGTTCAACTAGAAGAGAATTTAATTCCGAATACAATCAATGTTATCTTGCTTCGATAGGACGTTTAACTTTTTCCCTATCTTTCCCGCCAATTAAGAAAAATCGTAAAAATAAAAAACCGAGAAATCGCGCGTCATAGTTTTTCTATTGTATATAAAAAATCCGCTCGTATACCTGCTCGACGCTTGCTCACAATTTCTTCTGTAACTTCGAAAATATTTTGAATTTGCTTCTGAAATTTTGAGGACACATTCTTGGATAGTTTGGGAAGACATTTATGCAAAAAAAAAAAATCAATTTTTTGAAGCCTCTAAAGCAGGCTCCCCCTTTAAGGAAAATCATTAAAAAACTGTCATGCAAGAAGCATTTCCCTATACCGCTTATATGCACACACATACAGGCATACGTGCAAATATATAGGATGAGTTTTTTTTTTGTTTCTGCTGTTCCTTTTGATATTAAATATGCACTTATGCTTGTTCGATATATCAGATATAAGCAATAAATAACCCAAAATATCTTGTCACGTTAATCGACTTACAAATAAATTGAGTTGCAAGCATGTGGATACACACATACACATGCAAAGTTGATGCACACAGACACATACGTAGCTATGGACTTATCCACACAAGTACCAAGTACCATGGAGGAGCACATGTGTGCCCACTTAAAGTTCAGCAATCACGAAAAAGCCAAAAAAAAAAAAAAAACAGTTGCTAGAGAAAGTTTAAGACAGCATTTAAAATCTAATTGTAAAATCTCTGCTACACTAAATCCACTGCAAACATGTGTGTGTGTGTGTGTTTATAAATATTTGTACATCTACTTACTTGAGTACATTTCCATGCCCACAGCCCTGCGATAGCGCACCAGAAAGTGGGCTTTAATTATAGATCATGTTAATAATTTCTCAATTGAAATTTTTATCATTTGCCCTGGTCGACAATCAATCATAAACGTTAAACGCCAACAAAGTTGAGGCGTGGGTTATTACAACAACAACAGCACCAATAGCAGCTATGTTACAAAAATAGCTCACAAATAAAACGAGCAAAAGCAATCATACCTACATAGGCTTCGACACGCATGTCCGCTGTGCGCTGCGTAAATCTGTTTTGCTCGAATTATACGCAGCGCGAACCAAACCCATTCCGCTTCGCTCAATCGCTGCTAATTAATCACAAACAATAATCGAACTGCTATGATCCGAGCTGCGCGTATGGATGAACAAGTTGTGAACGCCTTACGACAACGCAAGCGACGCGGCAGCGATCGCGCAATGACAACGGGTTGAATGGCATGAACAGGTCTACAAGCTTGTTGCTAGTTCGCTGCTGGAGGCTGAGCGATGGGGGCTGGAGGCTGAAGTAGTGAGATGTTTTGATAGCGGGTGGAAGAGGTAGTAAATACACAATATTTATGTGTGTGTGTGTGTGCATATGTGTATGCAATAGGTTGTTATATTAACACATATGCTTTTTTACACATTCATATACAGAGTTTCCCGGAAAGTCATCCTTGATACTAAAGCATATTGCTATTTATGTCAATTTTTATTAGTTGGGTTGTATACGAGGGCGGGTCAATAAGTCCATGACTTTTTGTATTTCTGACCTCTTTACTGAAAAATAAATACTGCTCCTGTCAACAGGCATCTATCAGTTGACTCCTGTCAAAATTTGAACGTGCTGCGTCAGTTAGTTTGTGTTTTACAGCTACTTTATCAGACTACTCAGTAATTCACAGTCGACCACAAACGCAATCGTGTAACAACTTCACAGGAAGGTTTGGCGTTGTTTAATCGCAATATGGAGGAGCTTTTGCGGCGTTTTGTAACCGTGGACGAAACATGGATCCATCACCACACACCAGAGACCAAACAACAGTCGAAACAGTGGGTTTCTAAGGGTGAATCAGCTTAATAAGCACACGAAATTCAGTTTTTTCCATTTTCTCCTCAAATTACCCGCCCTCCAAAGCTTAAGGGGTTACATGGATTTCGTCGGGTAAAGAAAGGCATGTTTTGAATATTTTTTTTTCTAAGTAAAAAATTATTTACTTAATTCAAACTTCTTTCTGTCTTATAGATACATATTTAATGAATAATTTCTGAAATTTTCAAAAAAAAAAATAAAACTCGCCCATTGTGACGTCATTTCCGGTTTTACTTAAGACCATAAACTCGTGCTTGAACGAAGGAAAGAAAAAAAAGTAAAATATTGGAATTTTGGCAGACATTTTTCCAAAAAAATGAAAATTTCGGTCAAATTTGCTTGACATTTTGTTTTTTTTTTAAATAGTTGTAATTGAGAAAAACAAAATCCTTCGTTTAAGCACGAGTAAATTGTATTTCGAACACCTGTGTAAAATTTCATCAAGATCGGTTGAGTAGTTTTCGAGAACATTTGACAACCGACTTTGAAAACACGGTTCCGAGAAAAAAGCGTTAAAGTTGAGTGGCTTGGAGCGCACACCTTCCAAAGGCTGTATCTCCGAAAATATTATTCGGATCGACTTGAAAATTTAAGGTAATATTCTTGAGATGCTGTAGAAACTAATAAGCTAGAAACAAAAAATCGATTTTTTGAGCCCACGAAACCCATGTAATCCCTTAAGCGTTTTCGAGTTACTCGATTTCTTAAATTATTTAAAAAAATATTTTCGAGGTAAATGAAAAACAAAAAATTGTTTAAAAATATTTAAAAATAATTTTTTTTTAGTTTACCATACGAGGTGTGTTCAAAAAGTATCGCGAATTTTGAATTTTTGCAGGTTACGTATATTCGAATTTCGATTTTTTTGTGGCGATATGTTGGTGCTCATGTGTCTCACTCATGCCGACGGGTTCGGACATTTTGAATGTTCAGCCAATTGTTGACAGCTGCTTCGCTTGCACGTGTTTCTGCTCGTCTTCGATTTTTACCTATTCAAAGAGATGGATCAAAGAACCTGTATCAAATTTTGAGTAAAAAAAAGAGGTTGCCTGTAAAGTCGGTTTACTGACGATAGTTTAACGTGACAACGTCATAAGAAAATACTGATGGAATGGTTGCAATTTTCAAAACAAAATTTTAATTTTATTTGTTTGATAGATATTTTGTATGGATATAGAGGAGGAGGTAAATGGAATTGCAATGGAATAGGTCAAGCTACATTTACACAAACGTGAAAAATGACGAAACATTTATCAAATTCATGAAAGATATCTTCAATTTCGATTGTGCATCAGACGTTAATAAGTCAACAACACGAAGAGGCACCATCATCGATTTGCCTTTTTCAAGACACTTTAAACTCGAAACACTTCCTTTCATTTCCTACTTTTTCTATCATCGTCCTATTCTCAACAGAGAAATGGTTCATTACCATGCACACAGGAAGAAGGCATATGGAAATACAAGAATGTGAATTTATATACAAATGCGCATATACATACATATACATACATATATATGCTCACTCAAGTAGGACAGAGCCAGATGTCGAACGTTGCCGAAAGCGGGGGCCGATTGTGCTCTTTGTGCTCTCGCTTGCAGTTCAAGCACATTAGCTTACATTTGCTTGCGTACGGAATAGATTCGTATATTTGATATGTCCATATGATTTGTATGCATCTTTACATATAGATTTGTTCTTTTTGAAAATTGCGCGAAATTGTATATGTATATGCATGTTTATATATGTACATATATTAGTATGCAACATATCTTATAAGGTATGTGGTAAATATTACCATACATTTTTTTTTCATATATAATAAAAAAATTAATAATAATAATAACATTAAAATAAAACAACAGGTATTATTGACAAACTTGGTTTTATTTTAAATTCTTCAAGTAAATCAAACTAATAATAATCAATAAGAAGGCATATGCAAATACAAATACGTGAATTTATATATGTACATATGCGCATATACATACATATATACGCTCACTTAAGTAGGAGAGAGCAAGATGTCGAACGTTGCTGTTCGTTTGCTTTGTTCGTCCCGCGCTTTCGCTTGCAGTTCATTCAAGGTAACGGCAATGAGCAAGGTAACGACAAATGAGCAAGGTAACGACACATTTTTTCGTGCGTGCAGCCCGTTAAATCGAATTATAAGACTTTATCACATCAAAAACAAAATTAAGAGCGCGGATGCATTTCGAATGTTGGCTGTGTCATACGGAGAAGCTACTTTGGATCAAAGCAACGTTTAGCGATGGTACAAAATGTTCTCAGAAGGCCGAGAAGATGTGAACGACGAAAAGCGTGCCGGACGCCCGAGCACTTCAACAACGAACGAACAGACGAAAAACTTGATGAAGTGAAGAAAATGGTATTGGTCAATCGTCAAATCACCATTAAAGAAGTTGCTGAGGACCTAGACATATCGATTGGCCACCAATCCTGCCATTCGATTTTTTTCAATGATTTGGACATGAGACGGGTCGCCTCAAAATTCGTACCAAAACTGCTCAATTTCGACCAAAAGCAGCATCGCATGAACATTTGCTAATAAGATGTTGGACTCCATCTGCGGCGACCCAAATTTGTCCCAGAGGGTCATAACTGGTGACGAATCGGGTTTGTGTGTTTAGGGTTATGACGTGAAAACCAAAGCTCAATCATTTCAATGGCAGCTGCCGCACGAACCAAGACCGGTCAAATGTAAAACTTTTGCTTACCGTTTTCTTCGATTGCAGGGGCGTTATGCATCATGCGCTCTTGGCACAGGGTTAAACGGTCAATAAGGAATATTACCTGTAAGTTATGCGCAATTCGCGCGAAGTAATCCGCCAGAAACGCTCGGATTTTTGGAAGAACAAAATTTGGCTCTTGCATCACGATAACGCTCCTGCTCACACATTGTTGCTTGTGCGCGACTTTTTGGCCGAAAACAACACACTAATGATGCCACATGCCACAGCCACCGTATTCCCCAGATCTGGCCCCCTGTGACTTTTTCTTGTTCCCGAAACTGAAGAGGCCTATGAAAAGACGACGCTAAGCTACGATTGACGAGATAAAGACGGCATTGAAGGAGGAGCTGAACAAGATAAAAAAAATGATTTTTTGAAGTGCTTCGAAGAATGGAAAAAACGTTGGCACAAGTGCATAATATCTCATGGGGACTACTTTGAAGGGGACAAAATAGATATTAATAAATAAATAAATAATTTAAAACAAAAACACAAAATTCGCGGTACTTTTTGAACACACCTCGTACACCCACCTTTTTTCTAAATTTTACTCCGAGTCTTCATTTTTTTTTGTATGCCTGGTAGTCGGATTCTCAGCCCTTCTGCCAGCCGTTTGGTGCTATTACAAAACCAAAGTTTTCTTGTGGAATAACATACTCTGAACATCAATTTATGTCCCGTTTGTTAGATTAGATTTGTGGGGGGTTGAACAAGTCCAAGCACTCAGTCTGGAGACCATTGTACTACACCTGGATAGATTTCAGTAGAAAGAATAGAAATAGGAAATATAAAAAGAGGGTCGTGAAACGGATAAATTAGTTTGAGGTCACTCTTCCACAAATCTCTCTGGTTTATTGATGAATCTTAAGAGATTCGGAAGAGGAAGAGTATGAACGTTATCCATACTCAGAATATCGCACCCCAATATCCTAAGTCTGGAAAACGCCGGACAGCTACAGAGAAAATGCTCTGTAGTGTAGTCTTCCTCAAGACTGGATAGGCATATCAGACTGCCTACGACCTCCATGACTGACCACAGGCGTTGTTCCCTGTGATTACTTCCACCAGTACCCTCAAGTCCTTTTTGCTGAACTTTAGGCGAAAGGTCGCTATTTTCCTGTTTGGTTCTTTCACAACGCACTTGGCTACTCTGCACGAGTAAAACACAGACCAACGTCCTCTATGGGTAGACCTCTTGAAGTCGTCAATCCAAAGATAAATCGATGCGGAATATACACCTAGAAAGGGTTCAGGGCCTAGTGGTATGCATTAGCCAGTTTATCAGCCAACTCGTTCGCACCAATATCACAATGTCCACGCACTCAAATAATACAAACTTTGTTGCGTTTTGCAACACTGTTCAGTTTTGTCTTACACTCACCGACTAACTTCGAAGAGCAGCGTGGGTTAGCAAGGGCTTTCAGTGCAGCTTGACTGTCACTACATGTCCCGTATGTTGCTGTGACCAAAAACCCTTTGTAATTCTTAAACTTTTTTTAAATTTTGGATGGTTTCAGGTTCACTATGCTCGTAACAAATATTTTACTATTATACTCTTTTTTTACTTGGTTTTTGTTTTTGATATTTGAATAGAAATCAATGCTGAAAGGTGTCATTCAATAATATTGGTCTGTAAATATTTTGTACTAAATTGAAAAGTGCATTTTTCCCATGGGAAAATAAATATTGAATAAAAAATTAAAATAGATACCAAATTTTTTTGGTCAAAGATCAAATTTACTGGGTAGCGTCACAAAAAAACAAATAAACAAATTTTGTTAATCTTACGTCCTATTGTATATATTTTTGAATATCTATGCAAATACAGCTCTAAAGCGGCAAAAGTTTTGGCTCTGG
This sequence comes from Anastrepha ludens, assembly GCF_028408465.1. Lineage (NCBI taxonomy): Eukaryota > Metazoa > Arthropoda > Insecta > Diptera > Tephritidae > Anastrepha > Anastrepha ludens. The sequence continues at coordinate 92,330,422 of NC_071501.1, forward strand.
TTTTCCAAAAAGCAATACTTAGTTAGGCCCTCTAACAACAGTTAAACCTTTACAATTCATACTAGACGAAGGCAACTATGAGCACTCAGCTGTAGCAAATCTTTCATATCAAAAAAAAAACAGCAAACAGAGCATGAAGTCATAGTAGACGCGAAACCTGCGATTTTCACGAACCCACACACAATTGACAGTCAATCATTATGTCAAGCAATTGTTTTTTCGTATTAATAAAAGCTATTTTTAAGGAAATATGGTTTAATTCGCAATTTCATAAAAACACTAATATCTCTTTTTGACTAGCGCTAAATGCTAAGATCCGTTCAAATGCTGGCAATCAAATGGAAATGCAACGAAAGAAGTCAATTTGAAATTCAATTAACGCGAGCGGCTGTAAAATGCTAATCAGCACTAAAGGCGGTGTAATGGCAGAGTGGAAAAAAAATGTCAAAAAAATAGTTAAGTTAAATTGCACATTTTGTAATACAAGCATTGTAGCCATGCCGCCTGAGTCAGCGCCCGTAAGTTGTTTTTTTTTTGTGATTTTATTTACTTACTTTTTTGCACTTTGCATGAAGTCTGAGTGCCCCTTGAGCAATTAAGAGCCAACCACCCACCTCAGCTGAAACGAATACAACAAAGCGCTAAGAAAATAAATATATTTAAATAACAAAAAAATGCTTACCAAAAGCGACAGGTATACTTAACGCAACAATGGCAATAACAACTACAATAGTGACAGTAGACCAATGTGTGTACCCAGTATTGTAGAGGGCGTTTGAAAAAATCAAATTAAATCATAGGAAGCAGCGCCACGAAAAAAATGTATATAAAAAATAAAATTGTATTGAACCTGTTCAGTGTTCTGTGACCGCTAAGCAAAAAAAAAGGAAAAAACAATTATTTTTTCTGTTTTTGAGAAAAAACATTTTAAACCACCTGACACCGCAAATGAACGCGTGTAAGCTTCAACTTGTCATGTTGCGGCGAGCAGGCGTGTGCACACACGCATACACACAGCAGCAGGCAAAAAACAAAAAAAACGTGCATGTTCGGCTATTCATGCATGCCCTGTAGGAAATTTTAACTATTTTCTATTCTATTGCCAAAAATTTATATTTACTGCTACTGAGTTGGTTCTATACTTCTATTCATAAGGTATGGCACTCAGTCTGATGCCACTATTAACCAATGATCTACGTATGTGTGACATCAAACCTACCAGATTAACTTTATCTAATCTAACTGAGTTCTCTCCATGCAAAATGCTAATACGGATTTCACAGGAATCTAAGATGAACGGTTGAAGAGACAAACCTAAGGGGTGGGCTCCATGAGCGCTGTGTGAAAATCTGGGCTATCTAAGTTGAAAATACCTTCTGCCCATGTATTGATTGGAAGCGGCTGATGTATCCTCTCAGGCTAACAAAGCCGCTTTTTGCGTTGCTGTTGTGGGTTTTAATTGGGCTCGACATAATTTCGAGCCGCTTGTGCAAAATAGTTGTGTAGAGTAGGACAAGTTAGAATTTTCCCATCATCTACTCCTAAACAATCCTACTTTTTTGAGACTAAGAATCAAGCATAAAATCTCATTTTGAAGCTATGAGAGATTCCATGTCAAGTGATCCAAGCATTTTGGACATTGCTGCAAATTTTTCTAGAAACTGGTTATTTGCACAGTTGAGTTTAATAAGAAGTAAATTGAAAAAAATGTAGAAAAAAAATAAATAATTTTGAGGTTCATGCATTGTTGAAAAATGTAAAATGAAATATCTTCGGTTATTTTAAAGATTTTATAAATTTTTTTGTTATAGTTTTTGACTAAAGTATTATATATTTCTAAAAAAAATTTAAGAAAAAATTTAATTTTTTAGAAAAAATTCAATTTTTTGATTAAATAAATAAGTTCTTGAAGAAATAGTTATATTTTTTATTTAAAATTTTTAAGAAAGAAAGTTTTTTACTCTAAAATTTTTGGGAGAAAAATGGTTTTTCTGTTTTGTATATTAATTTTTGAAATCCCATTTTTTTCTTATTCTTATCTTAATAGCTGAGTCTGTTACAGTTTTTGATTAAAGTATATTATAATATATTTGCAAAAAAAATGTTTAAGAAAAGATTAATTTCCTATTGAAAATTTTTAAGAAAAAAGTTTTTTACTAAACATTTTTGAGAGAATTTTTTTTGTGAAATATTTGGAAAACCAATTTGTTGTTATTCTTATATTAATAGCTGAGTCTTGGGTTAGTAATCCATGAAAATTTTATTATGGGAATCAAATAACTTTTCTAGTGGTATTCAAATACGACCAAAGCATTGTATGCGTCATTAAACCCCCTCCTGGTAGATTCGGAGGGAAGATATATCGCGATAAGTGCGGCAATGAAACTGAACACCGAAAGTAAGTGTTAAAAGATGGGCAACTGCCACGGGAAAATACTAGCAGACATTTCGGAGCTTCCCTGACTGGTGGACTATGCACTCCCGCCTACAAATTGCCATCACAGTGTTCACGATCATCCTACCATTAAGAGAAGAGTGAGAACGGGACCAGTGGGCATGCAAAAACGTGACTTCTGCAGAAGTTGTCTATATGAGCAAGAGGAAGAGACGAACTCACACCTCTTGTGCCATTGTCCTGCTCTATCCAGACGTAGATAGCCGCTTTTAACTCACCTATCCTAGCCTAAGTACCTCCAGCGAAAGTGAAAACCTCATTACAAATGCTTTAGTGAAGCGCTAGAATAGGAAGTTGTATATTAATTAGTACGTTTGTAAATCGATCGTAGCGTCGCTACGTGCATTAGTAAGCGAGTAGAAGGTATTGTTCACCAAATAGTTATGGGGTTCAAACTTTAAAACTTTCAGCGACTACTGAGCTATAGTCTCAGCTATTAACGAAAACAATAATAAAATAAATCTCTATCCTTCAAAAGTTGAAAACAAAACATTCCAAAAATGTGTAAAGAAACAAATCTATTATTTTTTTGGCAAAAAAAAAAATATTTACAAAAAAAAAATCCAAAAAAATTTATTTTTTTTCATTTATTTTAAATAATCAAAAAGAGAAAATTAAAAAAAAAAATGGTAAAAATAGCTAAAGATATTTTACTTAAAGACCGTAATACCAAAACTATTTTATTATTTTTTCCAATAATTTTTTGGTTTTCCCTTATGCCATTTTCCTGCTCTATCTAGACGTAGATAGCCACTTCAACCTAATTTATCCTAGCCTAACCTATCGTAGCATCGCGACGTGCTTTAGTAAGCAGGTAGAAGGTATTTTTCACCCAATAGTTATGGGAGTCAAACTTTGAAAGCGATTACTGCGCTACAACAGTTAAAAAAATTTCAAAAAATTTGTAAAGAAAAAAATCTATTATATTCCAAAAAAAAATTTTCCAAACAAACTTTTCTAAAAAAAAATGTTTTGCCAAAAAAAAAATTGTTTTAAATAATCAAAAAGAAAAAATTAAAAAAAATTGTAAAAATAGTTGCAGATATTTCACTTTAAAAACCTCAGTACCAAAATAATTTTATTATTTTTTTCAATAATTTTTTGGTTTTACTCTTATTATATAAAAGCCTATAAATATACAAATTTTCAATAACATATTCAGCATTGTCCAAAATAATACTTCAATCATTTGTCAAGAAATCACTCCCATATATTTTACCAAGACCTCTGCTACCACTTGCGTACTTTGGAGTGTCTGCTAGAAGCAAATAAATATTAATTCCATTAACTAAGAATAGCATGCACTCTTTCTCTCTCCTAATGGTGTTAGATAGCAGCCTCGTTTAATATAAAAGCATAGGGACTAACTTTAAAGTCACCTATAACCGATTCAAAAGTCGTTGGGGAATGCAAAGGAAAACTTAATGCTTGAGCGCGCACGACAGATATTACATCCATCTGGCTACCTGGTCACAGGAACATAGAAGTAAATGGGAAAGCTGATGAACTGGCAAGACAGGGTCATCCCAGAACGAGTCGGAAGCGGTAAAAATAGAACGCCTCAAAGACGTGCGCAAAACCGAGATCCTTTCACTATTCCAGAAGCAGGCAGTCGACAGACGACCTAACATAGATACCTGCAAAATAACTAAACAAATGAGGCCAAATTTCAACAAATGCAAAACTGAGGAGTTGTTATAATGAAAAAAAATCAACAATAACCGGCCACTGGCCTGCAGGAGATCATGCCTGAAAGATGGGAGGCGGTATCACGATAGGTGCAGCAGCTGGGATCAAGAAGAAATCCAAGGAAACCGTTTTTCACTATTTGTGTAAGTGCCCAAGTCTGGATGCTCTACGATATGGAATGCTGAGGGAATTCTCGATGGTTACCTTGAAAGAAATTGCTGAGGGGAAAATAGACGTCATAGGCAGATTCATAGTCAAATGAAGATGGTTCGGCTAATAAAAAGCAGTGCCTGCTGGTCTAAGGGTTACTCTGAGAAATCCATTTATCGGCTAAAAAATAACTACTTTTTGAATTCTGACAGGGCTACGCATTGCAGGTGACTCGACCAAATGCCAAAAGTACCTAATACAGACACGCGGATTGTGTTGTTGGCGGTGCTTAAATTAAATTATTATTATGATCAATCGATTTTTTCTTGATTCAATAATTTTTCTTTTATTTTAATTTACATATAACAATTTTTTTATTTTTAATTGTTTGCCATTAGACATTAACAACCTGTTCGCTGGCGCTTATTCTTTCAGCACTTCACTGACTTATCTATACACATTTTTTTTTTTTTGCCTGATTTTTAATACCTTTTTGCGAGGGCTTTGCTGCCACAATGTGTGCGTTAATCATATTGTAGTGTGTTGTTGTTGTTCTTTTATTCTGCATATGTGCTTGCGAATTATGCCTTAAACTCTCATTGTTGCTCATATGAATTTGTCAATTTTGCGCAACTCTCATTGCCGTCGTCGACATCGCAAACATTGACAGCTACGCGGCCATTGACGCCTCTGATGGCCGGTGTGTGATAGTGCAGGCGTAGAGGGAGGCGTTGCCGTCGGCGGCAAGTAATATTAATACGAACACTGTTGCCTGTTGGCTGTGTCAACACTTTATTGTTGGTTTAGTTTAATAGTTTTTGACATTTCATTTAGATGCCTTTTTTTATTGATGCGGTCATTGTTATTTATATCCAATTGAAATAGCGGCATTTGTTGCTTTAATGCGCTTACTTAATTCGGTATTATGCGGATATGAGAATGTTTGCAAAATTTTATATAGAATTATCTTCAGTCATGGCATGCAAACTTTTCACTGGTAGATAATCTTGAAATTTGTTTTGAAAGAAGGTTGCGCTGAAGAATAAAAAATCAGCTAAAGGTTACACTGTGTAACAGGGCTTCTCATACAGGAGGAAGTCGATTCACCTCCTGTGCTGGGAAAATTAGCATTTTTAGTTTTGCACTAACAAATCAGGGTTGGTTTTTTCAAATTGTAAAAATGTTCTGTTAGAACCCCAGGACTCGCAAAATTTTCACAAGCTTACAAAAGCAATGGATATCAAACGAAAAAAAAATGTTAAAGTACCTTAAAAAGTGTCACCGTAGCCGAATGGGTTGATGCGTGACTACGATTCGGAGTTCGGAGCGCACGTAGGTTCGAATCTGGGAGAAACACGAAAATTAAGAAAAAGTGTTTTCTCGGTCGCCCTTCGGCAGACAATGGTAAACCTTCAAGTGCATTTCTGTCATGAAAAAGCTTCCCATCAAATATCATTGGCCGTTCGGAGTTGCCTTAAACTGTAGGTCCCTCCATTTGTGGAACAACATTAAGACGCACGCCACAAATAGGATTGGGAGATCGGCCAAACACCAAACAGAAGTATACGCGCTAATTAGATTTTTTAATTTTTTAACTTAAAAATGTTACTTTCTTAAAATTACTCATTTCTGAAAGTGTAAAAAACATTCTTTTAAAAATATATCCTTCAATATCTTTGAAGATTTTAATAGAAATCATTTATACAACTTTTTGTGCGCATTTAAAACAAAATATCCTCTTTTTCCTCTTAATTGACAATTTTGTTTCAGCAGAATATATTTGAGCCCATTCATTCAGAGTACCACAACCAACCACATTTTTTACGACTTTTTTTTCAACATTATTTTAGTCTACGCCATTTGTAACTGCTCCTGAATCACTTCTTTTCTACTAGAAAATTCCACTGCTCGCTACTCAAAAAATTTGTACACATAAGCAACAACAGTTTAGCGATTTTCTAACCTCTTTGCTCACAAGCGACATAATTGGACCAGTGCTTCCAAGCACAAGAAGAAATATTTTTGTTATTATGCTTTGCATACTCTCAGGTGTAATGCCTTGAACAGTAATGGAATTCCAGAAAAGTTGCCATGGGAACTCGCGATTGAAAGGAGACTTTTTTTTCATATCTATTTACCTTTTTTATTTTTTTAAAAAGACCTTGCTAAAAGGTTGGTGACTGTCAGCTTAACCCAATATCCGTTAAATAGCAACCACGACTGCGCTGCTTACACGAGATGCGCATATCAACATTTTCTACGACATTTTTTGCACATTTCGAGCTGTTGCTCACTTATAACGCGTACGATTTCGTTCTCCAGCTTCTAAATAGTCTGGGACTTACTGGCATAGACTACATTTTTTAGGTAGCCACAAAGAAAGAAGTCACAAAATAAATTAAGTTTCAAGGACCGGCGTTGATTTTAAATAAAACATAATTTTTTAGGAAATTATTGTCATTTCTCTTTATTATGATAATATTGGTATAGCTCAATTACGTATAAAACAAAATATCGGCCAAATGGCCGCCGCGGCCTCGGCGGCACACCTCCATCTGATGGTTCAAATTTTCGATGACACTGAGGCATAATTGAGGTTCTATGCCATTAAGGCGCCGAATTATTTCATCCTTTAGCTCTTGAATTGTTGCTGGCTTATCAACGTACACCTTTTCTTTCAAATAACCCCAAAGAAAGAAGTCCAACGGTGTCATAGACGTTTAGGTGTGGTTCACATTCAACATCGGCCCTTGAAATTTAACCACACTTTATATGAAAACTCGTCAAATTTACCCCAAAATTTCTAATTTTTTGGCAAAACTTTTAGAAATGACATGGGTATGCAGCCAATTTAATTTTTGTATAATATAATGTAAGATTAAAACAGCTCGAAATCCGCGCAAATTTTTTACAATTTTTTTCTCTGAGGTATTGCGCATTTTCTTCCATTTAAAAAATATTGCACATTGGTTACATGGAGAAGACGTAAATGGATCAGTTTCACGTGTTATTCCACTGAGTATCGATTTACCATATAACTAAGTTTGCTAGTGCCTGTTTTCTGAAAAAAACGCAAAAATAATTGCTGTCAAAGATCAGCATCACGCCTGAATCACTTGCATAGACACAGTCTCATTAACCGCAAGCTAAAGAAGCTAGAAATTTAGAATTTCGTTAACGTTAAAATAACGAAATTAATCATATTTCATTCTGATATAAATTCAATGAAAATTTTAAAGTGCTTGGAGTGGTACAAATTTCAATGTATATTTTTCACTAATTTTCAGGATAATTTTTTAGATTTTTTTTTTTAATTTCTTAAATGTATTCTTTCTTCATTTAATACCCGTAGTCCTGAAGCCTTTTGTAAAATTATTATCATATTACCGAAACAGTTGAAGTGTTATTACTGAAAGTCTGACGTGCTGGTGGAAAATGAAAAATTCGTAATTTTATTTAAATTAAAACAATTTAGTGAAAGTAAAATGATTTAGTGTGAGATTTGAACTAAATTTTTTTTTTGCAATTATTTTTTTCTCATAATTTATTTCAAAAATTTTTTTTGTGGTTACCACAATTGAGTTGTAGTAGTCCGTACCTCAAAAACTTAGTCGTGAATTTAAAATTAAATTAAAAAAAATGTTTAATATAAAAAAAAAATTTATATTTTTTTCAAATAATTTTTTTTGTTTTTAATTTTTGATACCAAAATTCATCTGTAGTAGTGCACACTCAAAAAATTGTGTTTTCATCAAATTATTCGTGGATTTAAAGTTTGTTTTCTATAATTTTTTTTAATAATTGTTTTTTTTTAATTGGTTTTTTCATCAAATCATTCATGAATTTAAAGTTTATTTTTCTATAACTTTTTTTAAAATTAATTTATTTTTTAATAATTTTTTTTTCACTCATTTTTTTAATACCTTTTCTGTTTTAATTGAGTTGTAGTGGTAGTGGTACGCATTTATTAATTTTTTTATCTCTTTCATCAAAAAATAGTTTTTCGACAAATCATTCGTGAACTTAAAATAAAATTGTGGTATAATTTTTTTTCTTATAATTTTTTTTTTAAAAACTTTTTTTGTTGTTGTTAATTTTTGTTACAATTGAACTGTAGTAGTTCCACATATTATTTTTTTATCCGCTTCATCAAACAATTGTTTTTCTATCAAATAATTCATCAATTTAGAATGAAATTTTTTATAATATTATTTTTTAATAATTTTTTTAAATACTTTTTTTTGTTCTTAATTTTCGTTACCACAATTGAGCTATGGTGGTGGGCACTTATTAATTTTTTTATCTGTTTCATCAAAAAATTGTTTTTCATTAAATTATTCGTGAATTTAAGATTAAATTTTTTATAATGTCTTTTTTTTAATAATTTTTTTAAATAACTTTTTTTGTTTTTAATTTTTGCTGCCAGAGTTGAGCTGTAGTAGTGCGCACATGTTGACATGATAAAAAAAGTTCAAATTTGTTACACTGTGTTCTATGTCGGTATGCCCTACAACTAACTGACTTATAGTAATAGTACTAGGTAATTCTTTATTTAATTTATAAAAAATTATGGTTAACAACTGATTTGATTCATACATTAAGGGGTTATACGCAGTTATGACTTTCAAAAAAATCGATTTTTTTTTATTGCATTTTTGTAATGTACATATATTAAAAAGTATACGCACGAAATTTGAAGTAGATCTAAGCAATACTTTCGGAGTTATACCTAAATATGTAGAGATGCCTGGGCACGTTTTAAGGTAGGTATTGAAACTTTAAACGTGTTTTCTTCAAAACGGCATTTTTCAAGTCGGTGTACACGATATCTCGAAAACGGCTTGTTTGATCGGCCAACCGTTTTAACTCAATCTTTAAAGATACATTTTCTAGTAATTAATCGTTCCTTTTGTAAATCTGATACTTATTTTCCATTTTATAATCAATTTACGGCCAAATTTTCCTAAAAATCGATATCATTTCTTTTAAAAGCTGCCAATTTGTGAAAATTCACTATTTTGATTAGCCGAACGATTAATTACTAGATAATCTAATATATTAACAAAATTTGTTTGGTTTTTTGATTTCAGATAATCCAATCCTGTGTTACGATGTACACCGTAAATCGTCTTTTTTTAAAGGAGGTTCCAGAAATCGCCTGCAGCGCGCTCTATAATCAACATTTTCATAAATAAAAAATTTTGTTACGTTCTTGAAGGATGCTTTTATAACCGCCAAAAATTTTCAAATTAAAATATTCTGAAGTTTCTTCAGGATAAATCCTTGACAACTCGTCTTTTATTTGCTTCATTTAATATATTAAAGTAAATAAAGAAATAATTAAAAAATATGTTTGTGACAATAACGAAGTTGTCTGCCACAGCTCTTAAATTAATTAATAATTGAACTCTGCTATGAGAAAGTCTCCATAGTGACAGGCGGAGTATATGAAACCTGTTAGTGTTCTCCAATTTTGGCCATTTAGTATATATCATATATAACTTCTGCGTCGTTTAGCTTCTCTGCATTTAAGTATCTTTGTCTGATTTCCTTCAGTACAGGGAGAGTCTACTGCTGTTGTATTTATAGATAGATTTCCATATTTCATATGTTGTTCTAACGAAGATAAGTAGCTATCTTCTACGTTATTTTGTAGCGTTATTGTATAATTCGGGGTGAAGTCAGGTAATTTGAAAATTCTTTTCATAAAATAACGCTGAAGTTTATTTACTTCTTCGAACAGCGTATAACCCCAGAAGTGAGCGGCGTATGTTTGTATGGCTCTGCACACAGCCTGAAACAGCTTCCATTTAGCTTTTTTATGAGATGTATGACTTAGCTAAGAAATTGTTTCATGTACTATTAATGCTACCTTTTGCTGAATTATTTCTGGCTTGCACATGTTTAGCAAACGTCATTTTGGATGTGAGAATGGCGCCAAGATATTTATATTCTGCTCCCACTTTTATTTCCCCACCTTTGTACCACCATTCTTCTGCCTTTGCTGATTGACCACCTTTTCTAAAGACCATCATCTCAGATTTCATTAAATTTACTTCCATGTTCCACTCAGCGCAATATATTTCTAGTTTTTTAATCATAGATTGCATGACATTTGGATTATCAGAAGGCGCACATTTCTTCCATCAATCAGTAGGCCACCTTTCAAACAGTCACGTAGATCATTCAGGTATAATTTGAAGAGCAAAGGTGATAACGGACAACCTTGTTTCACCCTTGTACCGGTTTCATAGTAATCTGATACTTTCCTTCCTGTCCAAACTGCTGTTCTCGTATTCGAATATATATTTTCAATCAGATTTGTTATTTTGTTGGATAATCCCATCTGTTGAAGTTTATAAATTAATGACCTCTGGGGTACCCTGTCAAAAGCCGGTTTGAAGTCCACAAAGTATGGATAAACTTTTTTATTTTCGTTGAACTTTAAATGTACTATAGATGCAATATTGTATATGTTATCTATCCATCGTTGAGTAGTTTTTTCTAAAGCCGGCTTGAAATTCAGTGAGCATGTTAATGTTTTCTATCCAGTTTGTAAGTCTTTCATTAATCAATCCCATTAAAACTTTTGCGATACAGTTCATAGAGGATATTCCCCGATAGTTACTTGCTATATTTGCATTTCCTTTTTTAAAGATTGGGAAAACTATTGTTTTAAATAATGCTTCGTCTAACTGACTTATTTAAATTGTGACCTTGACTACTTTTTTTCATCAAATCGTTCAAATTCATTAAAAGCGTTAAGCGACCTTCATCTTAAATCGAAAGTGTAGTTTAGAGTCATTTCAGCATAAATTTTTGAAGTGTTTTTAAAAAATTGGTCCTAATTGAAACTTTAAAATCTTACTAAAAAATTCTAGCGTCCTTAAGACTTAAAACTATTTTTTTTTTTAATATGTTAAATTAAGCTATAAATATATTTTGTTTCTTCTGTAAAAAAAAGTTCAACTTTGTTGCACTATGTTATATGTCAGAATGTCTTAGTACTCTCTGACTTATTTAAATTTTGGAACTTAGATGTATCATTACCCATAATTTCACTTTTGTACGATTTTTGCACACAAAAAATTATTCGGGGAATATAACGGAACTGTTTATATTTTCTTTGATATATTGTGCATTCAACAATTGATTTTAATCGCGGATAGAAGCACCTGTTGTTAAAAAATAAAATGGAATCTTCGAAGGCGTATAAGAGGCATATTTTGTATTTTTTTTATAAAAGTGGTAAAAATGCAACAACTGCTGCTGCAGAAATAAACACTGTTCACGGAGAAGATACCGTGAGTGTAAGGATTGCGCAAAAGTGGTTTTCAAAATTCCGCATTGGTAACTGCGACGTGGGGGATGCCCCGCGCGCTGGTCGTCCTGAAGCCTTTAACTCCGACGCCTTGCTCGCACCCGTGGAAGCTGAGCCAAATTTGGCAGTCGATATGATAGTTCAGAGGTTAAATTCATCGCATGGAACAACTCACAGGCACCTGGTTCAGTTGGGAAAGATTTCAAAGCAGGGAAAATGGGTTTCGGTCGCCAAGCTTCAGCAGAGAGTGAATGTGTGTTCTCAGCTGCTCAGCTGCAACGGCTTGAAAATGAAAGTGTTTTGAACCGTATCGTTACTGGTGACGGAAAGTCGGTCCTTTACAATAATCCTGTTCGCAAACGCCAATAGTTAATTAGATAAAGATGAAACACCAGAACCGACCCCTAGAGATGGCCTTCACCCCAAAAAGATTCTCCTGCCTATTTGGTGGGATATGACCGGTATTGTTTATTATGAACTTCTGGAACCAAACCAGACGATAACTGCTGATTATTATTCCCATCAGCTATCAAACCTGAATGAGCCACTTAACAAAAATCGACCGTCTTTGCTTTTGTTTCACCACGACAACGCAAGACCTCATACCACAAGGCAAACATTAGTTAAGCTGAACGAGCTCGGATGGGAGCTAATGCCACATTCCCCATACTCTCCGGATATTGCACCTTGTGATTATCACCTTTCCCGTGGACGTCAATCCCATATGAGTAACAAGAACTACTCTTCAAAAGAAGCTATAAAAAGGGATATCGAAGCGTATTTTGGCTACAAGGACAAACAATTTTTTGAACAGGGAATTAAAAATTTGCCTAAACGTTGGGAAGACATTGTAAATAATGAAGGAAAATATATTATTGATTAATAAATACTTTAAACATCTATTTTATTAATTTTAAAACCACCTTTAAAAAACGCACGCACTTATGGACTGACCTGATAGTTTCATGTTGCACTTTTAAAATACCGAAGGTCTAACTAATTGATTTCAAAGTAGGTGAAGTAGCGACAGATATCCATGACTCAGAGTTGAGACTTGTCTGGATTTCTTATGGTGTTCTACAAATAGATTGGCTTCTAGCTACAGTTTTATACCTTTGTGCAGCAGCAAAATGTGCATTTCCTCCCTATTTGAAATACATTTTTTTTTCTCAAAAACAAGAACCTTTGCTTGAACAAATTTTATTTAAAAAGCGCAGAAAATCCAAAACAAAACTATTTCGTGTCCACAGTGAATTTCAAACCCAGGACCTACAACCACTGTGTCACACCCAAGTACAGTACTTACTCATACTTACGCCATTATTAATGCATGCGTCTGCAGGTTTGCATATTTCCAATTTTGTAATTATGTTTGCGTAAGCAATCAACAGCTGCCAGTGCGTATAAGCAATTACCAATTGTCACTAATTAATTCCCCTTCAGAAAATATAGCGTGGCAAATGGGCACACACACACATACACGCGCTCCGAACACAGCTGGTGCCCCAGAAGGCAGACAAAAGACTTAAGCAACGAACTTGCAAAAGATGTCACCGAATGTTAAGTAGAAAACAACGGTGATAAAAATGCCGCAAAACATGTTGTCACGACTTGCGTTTGCGCGCGCGGCTTCTTCTCCTTTTTTTCCGCAGTTGACATGCAAAGCAATGCTTACACTCAGCCACCCCCGCTGCACCGCCAGCGACATGCTAACAACCTTAAAAGTAAATATCACGCCTTCAATCGCGGCCACTTGTTGTTGATTTGTCGTTTGTCGTTTGCCGTTGTCATTGTTGTTGCTATGCCACACTGACCGCTACGGCTACTGTCACTGCTTGCTGCTAAACGCTATTGTTGCTGTTGTTGTTTTAGTTGGTATTTGGGGTGTTTAGCCTCGTTGCGTGCAGTTTCGGGCGCAGTAGTCGTCGACGCGTTGATCTTCTTCAACCTTACGGTAAATTTCAATTTGATTTGAACAAATCGACACGATTTGCGCTGCCACATTCGATTGCATGCCACATTTCTTTCGGTTTTCTTTCACTTAATGCGGCGCGGTAAGGGGCGTCCTTAGCGCTTTCGCTTTGAATAGCCGCTGGCTGGTTGGTTGGCTGGCTAGCTGGATGACTGGCTGGCTGGCGTGTAAAGCGCTACTGCCATTTGCGCCGGCAGCGTTGGACATTTATTTTTTTTTACCGTTTTTTTCGAGTTTTCAGTGCGCCTTGGATTTGTTTTTGACAATCAATGTGGCCAACAGTAAATCCATATGCCAGGCGTGCCCAAAATCCATTCGTGTGTATGCATGTGTATGTATGTGTGTGTGTGTTCGTGCGTGCGCGGCACATTTCAATGCTCGCTCGTGGCTCACTACGCTGACTGCTGCGATGCGCTTAATTTCACCGAACATGCAAAGTCACACCAGAAACTTATCAGCAGCCAACTATTTACAACACCAAAAACAACACTGGTCATGCGCCTTCACTTGAGCTACGGCGTTGTCACTTCGCCACCGCCATATTTGGCTAAATTCAAGTGCCATTAACACATTTCCGTGTTGTAGCCGCTTGACATTTGCACGCATTTGTGTTCACTTGTAAATTTGTCAACGCTCCACTTGTACTGCAAAGCTGCAAAATTTCTTTAGCTTGCGCCGATTGCATTGCAATTTGACTTGGCCAAGTAGCGAAGTCAACTTGTATACATACAAAGTTGTGTGCCATCCTCTGCCCACTGGCTTACGTCGGTTACTTGGTTCTTTTGTTTTTTATTTGGATTGGCGGCAAAAAATTTGCCAACCGCCCTTGGATCATTGATCACTCCTTCTCCACCGATCTACAGTTAAAATGACAACAAGTTGCCGTTTATGTAACTACATACATTCATACATACATACATACATACATACATACATACACATATACACACGTCCATGTTTATTTACCACAGTGGCAACCTGTCGCTATTTGCTGTAACTTTAATTGGTTTATTGGCCTTTTTTGTGTTTACTTTTTCGATATCACCTTTGGCAAGTGTGAAATGTTTTTCGCTTTCCGGTCGCCACCACTCGACAGTGCGAAGTTATTAACCCAGTAAACAAATTGCAAGTATTTATGTTGGGCTCATTAGCGACACTCTCCGCTTGCTTTGCTTTTTACATCATTTGTGTTGGTTGAATTTTATAAACAGTGCGTGAAATAACTACAGTACCACAGCGAATTATTGACAATTTGCGAGAATTTCTTTATTTCTTATTTAATTTTGATACTTTTTTTTATGAAAATTTAGTTAATTTTGCCCACTTTTTCCAAATTTTAGATTTTTTGCAAATAAATAAAATAAAAAAAAATCTTTAGAAAAATTTCGAATTGCAATCTTGAAGTATTTTAAAATCTAGTAGATTTTTTTAATTTTTTTTCACTGGCAGTTGTGTGCATTTTCTCCATATAAAGGATGCACGAAGTCTCAAATTTGGGCCTTACCGCAGATAGTCACGCACAAGTCTATTGGACTAAGGAAATCGCACTACTTTAGTAATTATGTATGTATATCCGCACGCACTTGAGTGCAAGTGCTTTTTTTTTAACTCGAACTTTTTATAACAAACTGCGGTATAGAAAAGTGAAGCGAATTCGCATTTATTGACCCTGGAGGCTACCGTACGGTAAAATTTTGATGTGAATCTTCTTCTTCCAGTCATTTTACATTAGTATTGAAAATATGCTAAGAAAATCTGGTGACAAGTTCTGGATTGGAGCCCCAAGGAAGCCGCAAAAGGGGCTGCCTTAAGACTACATGAAGTAGATCGCTACGCAAAAAAATCGAGGAATGCGGAAAATCGGGAACGAATTGAATTGCATGGCCAGATAGAATCTTCCCAAAAAAGGTGATCTGCAGTAACTGGAGAGGCAAACAAAGTAATCGCGCAGAAATAAACGTTTAGCTACACACTTAAACATAAGGAAAAAGCAGGCAAACTTTAGGCAACGTAAATCATAAAAAGAGCATTCGAATATTCGTTGAACAACGAATGAATGGCGATGCTCATGCTATTAGGGTGGGCCATGTAAAATTTGCTTTTTGAATCGGCTATAAAAAAAAAACTAATCAATATTTTTTCAAACTTTTTTTTTTATTTTGACGATTGAACATTGTCATTTATGAATAAAAAATAATATCGTTCAAATGACTGCCACGACTGGCTTTACAGTAGGCCATTCGATCAGCCCAATTTTTAAGCACATTTTCGATTGTTTGGGCTCCAATTTCATGAATCGCAACTTCGGTTTCGTGTTTTAAAGCATCAATCGTCTCTGGATGGTTCGCATAGCATTTGTCCTTAACGGCTCCCCACAAAAAATAGTCCAACGGGCTAAAATCACAGCTCCGAGGCGGCCGATTGATATCGCTGATTATTCGGTTTTCAAAAACGGTAGCCAAAAGTTCGAGTGTAACTTTGGCTGTGTGACAAGTTGCGCCATCCTGTTGAAACCAAATGTCGTCCATGCCACCCTCTTCAATTTTTGGAAACAAAAACTCGTTGAGCATGTCACGGCAACGCTCGCCATTTACTGTAACCGCGGAAGAAGAAGAAGACTCATCACTTTGGAAATAGGTTTTCAATATTTTCCAATTTTGTTCAATCGTATAGCATCCCATTTCGTAAATGTCAAACCTTTAAGTAAATTATGAACACATTTGACATGTCATTTGTGTTACCATTCTCAAAAAAATAGGTGGTTAAAAAAGCAAACGCTATATGGCCCACCCTGTATTTATGCTTTTGAAAAAACCTTTAATCTCATAGAATGCAGTACAATTTGGGAAGCGGTAGGATGCAGGGCCGTGCCATCAAAATTTTTTGTAAAGGCACTGAACATAAGCGCCAGCTACGAAATCATGCACGAGCAGATAGTCAGCGAAAGAATTCGTGCTGAAAAAGGCATACACAAGGGGTGCGTTACGTGATGCGTGGTGCGTGATACGGACATCGGAACTCAAACTGAAGAGAGATATCCGCTGGAATCTAACAGATTGCTTAGAAGATTTAGACTGTGCCGACCGCGTACTAGGGTAAAATCACGCTGAAACGCAAACGAATTTGAATGCAGTTACACAATATGCAAGTAAAGAGGGTTTGAAAACAAATAACCCAAAAACCAAGATAATGAAAGTTATGGCGAGTGACAATGTCAACTTTATCATAAGCGGGTCTCCGATTAGGGAAGTAAACTCCTTGCCATCGTGGCGATTGAGGTATCCAGTGCGGATATTGAAAAACGAGAAAAGAAAGCACAGACAGCATTCAGCAAGCTTAGCTTCATATGGTGCTCGCAACTGTGGGCAAAAAGTAAGGTGCATTTAAAATTCCGCTCTAGTTATTTTTTTCATGAGTTGGCAGCACTGTTAATAACATCGGTTGACTGTTAAAGATCTTACTGATATGATCGGAATATCAGAAGGATCTGCGAAAACCATTTTGAAAGACCATTTGGGCCTACGAAAAGTCAAATCGCGTTTGGTACCGAAAACTCTCAATTTCTTGGAAAAAAGTCGTCGCGTTGATGTGTGTGAGACAATGCTTTCAGGCTATCAGGACAAGCTCAAATGCATCATTACGAGAGATGAGACTTGGATTTATGCTTACGACCCTGAAACAACCGACCAATCAAGCGAATATCGTGCTAAAGGCGAGGCCAGACCGAAAAGAGCACGTCAAAGTCATTCAAAAATAAAGGTCATGATGACAGTTTTTTTCGATTTTCGTGGTGTGGTGCACTATGAATTCCTTCCACCTGGCCAAACTGTTAATAAGGAATATTAATATATTTGAACGTTATGCGTCGTTTACGTGAAGCAATTCGTCTAAAAAGACCAGAATTATGGGCCAACAACTCTTGGTTTTTGCATCACGATAATGCACCGTCTCACACTGCACTCGTTCTTCGTGACCATTTCGCCAAAAATTCCACGCATTTCGTTCCGCAACCACCGTATTCGCCTGATTTGGCTCCGTGTGACTTCTGGCTATTCCCAAACCTCAAGAGACCACTCCGGGGAACGCGTTTCGAGTCGATTGAGGAGATAAAAGCTGAATCGAGGAAGGTGCTGATGGCTATACCGGAAATGGACTATTTGGCATGTTTCGGGTATTGGAAAAATCATTGGCATAAGAGTATTTCATCGAGAGGGGATTATTTTGAAGGGGATGAAATTGATTTACAAGAATAAATAAAGATTTTTGATTTTACAACCAAATTCACCTTACTTTTTGCCCACAGATCTAAAAACACCAAACTACGGATATTTGAGTATAACGTAAAGTGAAGCGTGGAATCTGTCGCAAAAAGATGCACGAGCACTTCAAACTTTTTTTAACCGCTTTCTGCATAAAATTATGCGAAATTCTAGCAAAACCCTTTTCTTGGCAGGTCATAAAGTAGAATGCAATTCCAAAGGAAATTACCAAACGTAAATGGAGCTGACTTAGCCACACACTACCCCGACTTAATAATAACTTCTCCACAACACAAAGCAGCAAAGCAGCCACCGCGGAGGAAGATTGTCTAACACTTCGAGAAGGATTATTGAGGCGGGGATGGAAAAGACGAACGCTATGGAGTCATGTTAAAATACCAGAGCAAAATCGAAACAATTTAAGGGGGCAAATACCTGTAAAATTTCGAAAAAAAAATGTTTTTTTCATAAAATGTTAATAAAGGGTTTTTCAATAAGGGCGGGTAGATGTTGAAATGGAATAAAATGGCGTTTGCTGTGTGGCACGTAGCGCCGTCCTGCTGGAACCACATGCCGTCTAGGTCCATATGGTTCAATATGGGCCTTAAGAAATTGGAAGGGCCGCCACGTCTACCGAAAAATGGGCGCAATGCGCGCAACGTTTGCGTTAATGAACACTCATTTTGATAATAAAGTTTTATCATTTGAACGTGCTGTTCAATCGTGTAACTTGCCATGATGGTTTAGCATAAACAACTGAATAATAAACAAAAGATTTGACAGATGTCACCAAAACAAAATGGCTGCCACTGGGCGCCAAAATCGACTCGCGCCAATTGAAAAACCCTTTATAATCCTTTAAGAATATATCGAAAAAATTTTAGAATGTAAATTTAAGTATTTCTTATATTATAAATCGTCAACCGTGACGCCTCTATTCTTTGCGTTCGAGCGCCGGGAGAGGTAAAGTTACGTTGTATTCAAACTTTAGACGCGTTTTTCTCAAAACTATATTTTTCGAATTGGCGTACACGATAACTCGAACAGTTATTGACCGATCTCCCTGAAATTTTGCACACATCTTTTTTATGAAATTAACTTCAATATGAATTTAGAAGCTTTCGAAAATTTTTCGAAAAAATAATTTTTTCGAAGCAAAAATAGTAGGAAAACTTGCTCTAAAGTTCAATTTTGTTTTTTGAAGCAATTTATTCCGCGAACTTTTTTCCCATTTTTGTTTAATTCATAGATAGAAATAAAAATTATAACATTAATAAACAAAAAAATGTTTGGCTTTTTGTATTAAGGTCACTGACGTCGATGCCACATTGCCCGCCGATTGAGAAGCCCCACTGCGACCTTCCTGGAAGAATTGAATCTACATCCGCCATTTTGAATTAATAAAATAAAAAAAAATTATGTTATTTTATTGAATAAATAAACTGTATGCTAATTTTGAAAAAATGAAATATTGACTTCTTCATTTTAAATAATTTTAATGAAAATCAGGGGAAATATGGCCGTTTACAGGCATCTGTCCCCTTAATGAGGCTCTTTATTCCATTTAGAAATAAGAGGGTCAAATATATAATCGAAGTTAACAGATTTTTTATCTAACTAAAACTTCTTTTTGTCCTAAGCCAGCATGAATTAAGGGCCTTCTTCTCTGGGAGATAAAGTAAACGATGATGAATATGATAATTTGACAATAATTACAAGTACAGTTAACTCATTGCTACAAATTCGACCATGCGATAGCTAAATATATAAATACTGGATAAAAGCCTTTCATCGCTTCCATGCGAAATGTCCCCAAAAATTTAATTCAACCCTGAAAATTAACGTGTAATTACAAAAGTTTAAATCTCGATATTCAGTGGATTAAAATGACGTTTAATTTGGCTTGAATTGGGCCCACTTGCTTAAAAAAAAAATTAAATTGGGCCCACTTGATTAAACAAAAAATTAAATTTTTTTAGTGCAAAATTTAAAAATTTTGTTTTAAAGCAAAATTTTTATTTTTTTTTTAACTCCAAAAGCATTACTTTAACATAGAAAGGGAGCTTATCATATATTTCTGGTCTATATGTATTATAATATAATTCTTTTACACAAATAGATTCAAAAAGAGTTTGCAATATAAACATGGAGAGTAAATAACTATCTACGGAAGCTTTAATTCCACTCGTTGAATTCCAATCTTTAAATCCCAGCCAATTACTTTTCATATAGGAATTTTTAATGAAATTTTTAAAATCTGCAATAATCGGAAAATTGTGAGTTTCTTAAAGTAAAGCTGCAGAATTCAAAGCAACTTTATTGCCCAATGTGTCATTCTATTTTATTTTATTTCCTTTCCGGAAGTGGCCCTTTTTCTGTTAGTTCTGCCGTGGTCTCAACACCAGTGACGTTACGGTTGCACTAGTAGGCGAATTAAAAAGTTCACAGTAATGCATGAAAACTGTCAAACTTTCTACTAAAACTTGCAAGACGTTCGGTTGATGGTCGTGGGGTCAACCTATGACCACCATTGGAATCATTGAGGACCCAATGTGCCGGTTTTGCATGGAGGAGGCGGATAGCACTGAGCATTTTCTCTGTGAGTGTCCTGACTTTGCTAGAGCACGGCTACGAGTTTTGGGTTCCGATGTCGTGAGAATGGGTAAAATTCGTTTTCTCAAACTGAAGGATATTTTCAGATTTGCCAAAGACTTTGGAAAATTCTCACTGGACTAACTACCTTTGTCTCTGTCTCTATTCTTTCCTCTCTCTTTCACTGATACTTTTCTTCCTTCGTCCTTGCCTATCTACTCTCTTTCCAGAGCTCTTAATCCACCAAATCTCTAGGTGCTCCTTATCTCGACCTACTCAAATTTCAAATTTCAATGCTTGCTTTCCCCTCCAAATGCGACCGCTTCTTTTTTCCTTAAAACAAACCAAACAAACTTAGGCATCAATTTATTCACTTTCTCTGCCAAAATTAAGGCACTCTTTCTGCTCATTAAGTCAGTAACGCCTAGCAGATATAATATTATAAGGCGGCAATTTTTTGATTTGAAAAGTGTCAGAAATGTCACCCCAACGCAAGCGCTCACATGTTTGGAAAGATTGCCAAATATAAAAGCGAAATAACGCCCAAGGAAGCGAAGACACAATGTGAAACCTAGAAAGGCAGGATGCACCAAAAAGCCGCTCCCAATTAGCAGCAAAGAAAAATATAGGCGCAGAAATTAGCATAAGCAAAGGAAAAGAAAATTAAAATAAATATATGAAGATATACTCGTAGGTACAAATATTTATATAGGTATACTATTGTAATAATATGCTTGCTTATATATTATATATACATATTAGGGCGGGTCAATTTAAAAATCGCTCATTGCTCTGTGAAAATCGTATTCTAGGGTTCAAAATAAGAAACTTTGCCGAAGGAACCATACCTCAAAACGAATTCTAATGTCGCCCAATTTGGGTCGAACGAAAAATCCCACTTTGACCCATTTAGAGTGGTCCAATCGAGCCCAAATGTATGGCCGACCCCCACTAACTTTGGACGGCCGATCCGCCCATGCCAGTGGCACACCCCCTGGAAATCCCCTGGGGGGTTCCCCGTACAATCATTTCAAAATATCACCATTTTTGGCCTTTACATGAGAAAAGAAACTAAAAAGTTCAACCCCAGTTGGGGGACAACAGAATTCGATTCAGAGGCATGGTTCCTTCGGCAAAGTTTCTTATTTTGATCCATAGAATATGATTTTCACAGAGCAATGGGCGATTTTTTTGCCTCCCCACAAATCGACCCCGCCTAATACATATATGTCTAATAAATGCACAACCTTTTTTGCGACATATGTCTGCAGTAGCAAGCGCTAGTCAAAATACGCTTATACAGTTCTGAAATATTAAACTGCAACTTTAGGCATCAGTGAACCGCAACACTGCATAGATTTGGAATTTGTGAATTCTTTCAAAGGAAGTGGTTTTTCTTCAAAAATTTATTCTCGGTCAAAGCTGATCATCATTTGTGGTAAGTTTTAATGTTCTGCTTTCATTAAAAAAGAAAAATTGCTTCTGAGACTTTTTGAATGTTTTTAAATACCAACGGCAGGGCTTTATTTAGTCAAGGGGCCTATGAGGAGTGGTATGAAGACGGTGATAATAAAGCGGTGGAAAAGAAAATATTATCGAAAATTTAAAGTTTTATGAAACCACGTGTTAAATGTAAGAAAATTTAGCTAAATTATTGGAAGTAACTCAAAAGTCCATTTGGACCCGTCTGAAGTTTATAGGAATGATCAGAATCTAGGGCAATGGGTACTGTACGGGTTGAGACCAAGAGTTATTCAAATGTGATTATTTGTTCATGAACAATTTATTCAAAGTAAACAGCCGTAAGGGTACCTATCCACATCACATTGTAACTGGGAAGATGAAGTGTAACCCCTACAGCATCCCGAAGCGGTAAATGGGTAGTCGAGAAAGTCTTTTCGTATTTTGTCAATAGAAGTCGTTGGAGGCATCTATCTCCAGTGCTACCAATCACATTGTGTCATATCATGTGGTGTTAGAAAGGTGACATTTTAAGCTTTATTTAACCAAAAAAAAATTATTCGGAAAAGTTGAAAAAAAGTTATAGCTGTTCAAAAATTAGTGAAAATAATGAAGAAATTCGCTATATTTTGAAATTTTTGTATAAAAAAGGGAAGAATGCCACGCAAGCCACCAATGAAATTTGTGAAGTTTACGGAGACGATGCTGTATCAGTTCATGTAGCACAACAATGGTTCGCTCGCTTCCGTTTTGGAAATTTCGATGTGAAAGATGCTCCTTCTCCGGTCGACCTATCGTTGAAAAAGTCGATGAAATTATGGAAAAGATTGACCAGGACCGTCACATAAGCTGCCACGACATCGCCAAGGCACTAAACATTCATCGTCAAACGGTTTTGAACCATTTAAAAAAGGCTGATTACAAAAAGAAGCTCGATGTTTGGGTACCACATGAATTGTCTGTGAAAAATTTAATGGACCGAATTAACATCTGCGATTCTTTGCTGAAACGAAACGAAATCGAACCATTTCTGAAGCGAAAGGCAACAGGAGACGAAAAGTGGATCAAATACGACAATAATGTGCGAAAAAGATCATGGTGCAAGGGTGGTGAAGCTCAACAAATGGTCGCAAAGCCAGGATTGACGCCTCGAAAGGTGATGCTGTATGTTTGGTGGGATTGGAAAGGAATCATCCCCTATGAGCTGTTCCAGCCTAGTCGAACGATTGATTCTACACTTTACTGTCAACAACTGATGAGATTTAAGCAAGCAATCGAAAAAAAAAACGGCCAGAACTGATCAGCAGAAAGGGCGTCGTCTTCCATCAGGACAACGCTTGGCCACACACATCTTTGATGACTCGGCAAAAACTGGGAGAGCTTGACTGGGAAGTTTTGATGCATCCACCATATAGCCCTGACCTTGCACTATCGGAATACCATTTGCTTCGGTCAATGCAGAACTCCCTTAATGGAGTAAAGTTGGCTTCAAGAGAAGCCTGTGAAAATTACTTGTCGCAGCTTTTCGCCGAGAAACCACAAAAGTTTTACACTGATGGAATAATGTCTCTAGAAGAAAAATGGCAAAAGGTGGTCGACCAAAATGGTACATATTTGATTTAATAAAGTTCATTATAAATGTGAAAAAAATGAGTTGAAGTTTGATTAGAAATACGAAAGAGTTTTTCGACTACCCAATATATTTCTTATTCTTAATTGGCGCTATAACCGCTTACGCGATTTTGGCCGAGTTTAACAAAGCGCGCCAGTCGTTTCTTTCTCGTGCTAACCGGCGCCAGTTGGACACACCAAGTGAAGCCAAGTCCTTCTCCACCTGATCTTTCCAACGCAGAGGAGGCCGCCCTCTTCCTCTGTTACCACCAGCTGGTACCGCATCGAATACTTTCAAAGCCGGAGCGTTTGTATCCATTCGGACGACATGACCCAGCCAACGTAGCCGCTGGATCTTTATTCGCTGCGCTATGTCTATGTCGTCGTAAAGCTCATACAGCTCATCGTTCCATCGTCTGCGATATTCGCCATTGCCAACGTGCAAAGGTCCAAAAATCTTACGCAGAATCTTTCTCTCAAACACTCTAAGCGTCGCTTCATCGGATGTTGTCATCGTCCAAGCTTCTGCGCCATATGTTAGGACGGGCATGATGAGAGCCTTGTAGAGTGTTAGTTTTGTTCGTCGAGAGAGGACTTTACTGCTCAGTTGCCCACTTAGTCCAAAGTAGCACTTGTTGGCAAGAGGGATTCTGAAAAATGAAATAGCAAAAATAAATAATTCGCGTATACTTCTGCAAATGCAAGTTTGTTATTGCGAGAAACTTAGTTAAGTTCGAAGAGAACTGTCTATATCGTCCCGACGGTAACTTTCAATAGGAATATCGCCACTCTCATTCCATCCAAGGAAGAATGGAATAAGGAATTCTCTTTAACCAACTTCGACATTATAGTCTATATAGATGGCAGTAAAATGGATTGTGGTGGAAGTACTGGCAATTGGAGAAGCTTATAGGCTACTATTCGCAGATTGCTTTTTTAAGGGAAATATCGCTATTCTCTGTAATCCGGGCACTGGATTCGGCTACAATAACCTATAAGTAGGAATAGATTTGCCACCTTGAGTGAAAACCTTAAACTTACCTTAATCTGAGTCTCGGAATATCGGAACATTGAAGGTAACGAAAAAGCAGATGAATTGGCAAGAGGGGGAGTTGCCATGAATAACGCTTTTGCGGAATCGGTATTCACATCACTGGGTTCTACTAAGAATTCAATTTTCTCAAAATACCTCCGAACCATGGATTGTTCTTATAGATGTATAGATCAGAAAATATGCAAAGTTAGCAGAACGTTATGGTCCACCTAAAACCTCAAGCAATCGTCGACATTGATAAACATGAAGCGACAGAATGCCTGCAGACCCACGGAAGTCATAACTGGCTTATGTTGTGTCGGAGAACAAGCAGCCAAAAGGGGTACCTTACAACTAATACTTTCACAGTTGGAGACAAAGAGGAAACAATCTTCCATTTCCTCCGTAAATGCCCCAACCGCTGTTTGAGAGTCTCGAACAACTGTCTGGCTTAGACGTTAGCAACCTAATAAGGTTTTTAAACCGCACAGACTGGATAAAGTCTTGCTGTAAATTACTGCTAAGCAAGTTGGTAAAGAAGGTGTGGCAAGAAAATGGTGGTAGTTAGATTCTGGATGAATATCCACTTTAACCAACCACACAACCAACACTTCTGTTAGGTTTTTGGCCGAGCTGCTCCTCCTATTTCTGGTGTGCATCTTGACGGGAGTTACTTACAGTTTTAAACCGTCTCCGAACGGCAAATGGTTTCTTATGAGGATCTTTTTCATTGCAGAAATACACTCGGAGTTCTACCATTACCTGCCAAGGGACGATCGCTATTAGAAAAACCTTTTTTTTTTAATTTTGGATGTTTAAGCACGGAGATTCGAACCTATACACTCGCGAATGGTGTTCCTGCACAAACTCATTCGGCTACGGTGACCTGAAGAAGGAAACCAAATATTAGAAAAGGAAGGCATAATGGGCCTAGGACGTGGGAAAGAAACTTTTGTGAAACAAAATTCTTAAGCTCGCTGCATAATTTTTCACTAGCATTCTTACCAAAAACCTGACACAAAAGCAGACTATAAAATATGAAAAAAAAAAAATATTTTAATAAAAATTTAAATTTTCCGAAATCAATGCAAAACACAAAACAGCGAGTAACAAATTGGTGCTGCACAAACAAACCAACCAAACACAATTTCCATATTATAATTCTAGTTGACTTTAGTTTTCTTTCAACTTTAACGCAGTGCAAATGTGCAACATCAAGTGAAAATGGAAATGAGGCAGCAGCGCGCCCAGCTGAAGTGTTCACTGAACAAATAGTACTACACTTGTCTCAGCTACAGCAAGACAACAATAAAAAATCATAAAAATACTAGTGAACGAAAAAGCAGTACAAACATAAAACAACAACACCGCAATAATAAAAACAACAGCGCCGTGCAAATCTCGTCAACGCCAACGCGCGATTTGTCTACATACTCGTATCTGCTCGCTTTAGTTTGCTATAGCTAATACAACAACAATAACAACAACAACAACAGTAAATTTCTTCGCAACAATCACTCGCAGCATGCAACACTGCCTGATGAGACGCCTCTTCATAAATGCTGCACTTCTGCCCCACCTCTTCTTGTCCTGCTTGCCTGCCTGTTCAGTGGTTTTCTACTCTTTTCCGTCTTCTTGCCGCGCCAAAATCAAGTCAAAACGTCATCTCGTAAGGGCGCTGCGCCTGTGTCGTTGCAGATTTCCTCTTTTTTATTTTTTAGTTTACTCATAAGTTGCTGTTGTTGCTATCGTTCACTTAACTTTTGCTGCATTTGCGGCGGTGCGCCTAATTGAATTCGTCGGCTTAAATAATTCAGCCGCAGGGCTTCAACCAACAAACAAAACTGAAAAAATCAAGGAAAAAGAATTAAATAAAAAATAAAAATATTGCATATAAATTTAGGCGCTCCAAAGCTCTCTGTTCATTGATTCCACTTTTTTGTTTCAATTTTTTTTAAGAAAAAAAGAATTATTTTCCTCTTTGCGCATCCAGCCACATCCTGCGATTTTTGAGGCGTTTGTGATGCGTTATTGTTATATTTGTGAATATATTTTTTAAATATTTTTTCCTTAACGCAACGTTGCAGTTTTTCGTTATTTTTCTTCTTTTTTAATCGTTATTGTAAGTGTTTTGTTGTTGTACAGCGACTTCTTGCACGCTTAAATGCTGACTTTTTTCGGGATAATTGATTTTTCGGTAACCTCCCACTCACAGCTTTGTTTACCCACTTGC
Organism: Anastrepha ludens; assembly: GCF_028408465.1. Lineage (NCBI taxonomy): Eukaryota > Metazoa > Arthropoda > Insecta > Diptera > Tephritidae > Anastrepha > Anastrepha ludens. Next base: position 92,357,198 of record NC_071501.1, read on the forward strand.
AGGCTCTGGTGGTCCGAGGCTTCGACAAGGGATTTTCAACAGACGCGCTTAGATGTTGTTTTTAACTAATATAAATCAATTCAGATAATTTCAGGTTTCACTATTTTTATTGGAGCAATTAATTTATTATGAAAAATGTCATTATGAAGGATGGTTAAGTTTTAAGGCCCGTTGTTGATTTTGAATAAAATAAAATTTTTTTAGGAAATTATAGTCATTTCTCTTTATTATGATAATATTGGAAAGGTTCAATTACGCATGGAACAAAATATTGGTCAAATGCCGCCGCAGCCTCGACGGCACACCTCCATCCGATGGTCCAAATTTTCGATGACGCTGAGGCATAATTGAGGTTCTATGCCATTAAGGCGCCGAATTATCTCATCCTTTAGCTCTTGAATTGTTGCTGGCTTATCGGCGTACACCTTTTCTTTCAAATAACCCCAAAAAAGGAAGTCCAACGGTGTCGTTGACGTTTAGGTGTGGTTCACATTCAATATCGGCCCTTGAAATTTAACCACCCTTATTAATATATAACGGCAGCATGACCACCAAGTGTACGTCTACAGATACAATCCGCCAAGCAGTGGATTCATGAATGTCTAACTACTGAGGATGTCGAGATATCGAAGTTTAAAGTTTGAAGATTGTTCAGCAAACTTTCCACTACAGCCGCAATATTCTCAAAGCGCCCAGTTTTGGTCTGCCTGTAGTTCTTCTATCCTCCACAGAAGCAGTTTTTTTGAATTTTTTCACCAAACTTTGAATTGTCGACTCATTTGGATGATTATTTCTACCAAAAACAAACCGAATTTGGCAATATTTTGTTCTCATGGATTGACTCTTTTCATAATACATAGGTTCCAATAGATTTAACGCATTGTTCTATCGCATAGGTGTCTATAGTTGAAATTGCGCATCTGTCTACTCGATAAATGTCAAATATGGCATAAGAAAAGGTACCGTCTAGCAACTATTCACTGCTGGCATCTAGGCGTCACTTTTGAAATAACTTTTATCGATACAGTCACCACGAAAATAAAGATTACACCACATATTGTTAAGTTTTGACAATTTATTTCTTTTGTTTGTACTTTCAATCACTTTTTATAAAAATATAGTTCATACTACAACAGGAACCCATATAAAGCAAAAGTGATAACTTTCAATCAAATTTGTACAAATTCTGAAAATGTTCATCAAAATTTCAAACCTTTTATTCCGAATTGCAAGAACAGGCAAAGAGAAGTGTGAAACATTAGCTGACCACTTTCAAACAATATCTACAAATATGCAGACCACGCAATACAAAATACGACAAAAGAAGAAATCAAATATAATATAAAGAAACTTAAAAACAAAAAACACCAGGATATGACCAAATAAACGGAAAAATACGAAAGGAGCTACCTGATATTGAAATAACATACGATAACTCTTCAACGGAATAAATAGGCTACAATAATTTTCATGGAAAGAATGAAAAGTTGCACAAGTTATAGCGATCCCCAAGCCAAACAATAACGCCACTGTTGCTAGCTCGTACAGACCAATTAGCTTGCTACCCATCCTCTCCAAATTGTATAAGAAAATTGTGCTTGACCGAATTGACCCGATTCTAAAAAAAAAGACGCTATCTCCTCAACCACTTCGGTTTCCGAAAGCAACATCAACTGTGCAACAGATTCACAGAGTAGTAAATAAAATTACAGACGACTTCGATATGAAGAAATATTGCATTGCCGTGTATTTGGACATCGCGAAAGCCTTTGACAGAGTATGGCACAAAGGACTTCTTTATAAGCTGAAAGACACTTCGCCACTTAACATATTTAATATCCTTAAAAGCTACATGACTAATAGACACTTCTTCATAAAATACGACGACGAGTGCTATGAAATCTTGGCGGCGACAGCTGGAGTACCTCAAAGAAGCGTACTGGGTCCCATACTATTATACTTAGTATACACAGCAGACATACCAACACCAACTACTCGAGGATCAATGATAGCTATATGTGCAGACGACACAGTTTTAATATCAGCTAACAGCAATGAAGAAGCAGCAACAAAAACAGTGCAAGATATGCTATCAGCTACAACACAATGGTTTGAAAAATAGAGCATTGAGGTCCATAAAGACAAAGCACAACATGTAATATACGTGAAGAGAAAATCTACAAGATATCCAATCCAAATTAACGGAGAAGACATAAAAATGCACTCAAATGCAAAATATTTAGGCATAACGATTGATTCAAAACTCACATGGAAAAATCATGTACTGAACAAGACAAACGAGATGAAAAACAAATTCCGAAAACTCTACTGGCTACTAGGAAAACAATCAATCCTAAGCTTATTTAATAAACAAATTTATGATTATTGATTTGTATAATCAGACCGACATGGACCTACGGAGTAGAAATTTGGGAAACTCCCAGTAAATCAAACCTACAAATCATACAGAGAAGTTAATCTAAGATGCTAAGGACAATCACAAACGCAAATTGGTACATAAGAAATGACGATATTCACCGCGACGTCGGCATAAACAATGTCACTGAAGCAGTAAAAAGAAGCAGCAGTAAGCATATCTTGCGACTATTGGAGCACAAAATCTATGAGATGAGACTGTCACCGGAAATGGAACTTCAACAAGAGGACTAAAACGCAAAACACCCACAGATCTTGCTCGTACTTTAATATAAATACAATTATAGAAAACTATGTTGTGCTAGTAAAATTGTAACTAAATGCTACGAAAGACAATAATGTGCTCTTCCAAAGGGAAGGAACATTTTAATTCCAAGCCCTTACACCAATTACTTATTGTGAATATTAACAGATTGGAATGGAAATAACAAAAAACCAAAAAGAACAGTTTGTAGAGAAATATCGGGTATGCAGTTTTATGGATTTTGGAGTTTCAAATAGATAAAAAATCACACTGATTTTTGAGAATTTTTTTTCGGACTTTTGCATTTCCTCCATTTAATGCCCTATTCCACACATTTTATGTATGGATGAAAACACCTAACGCTGTCAGCAGAAAAAAATTTTCAAAAACCAGTAGGAGTTCTGTTCTACTTGAAATTTGCAACTTGTTATAGCAAAATTAAAAGATCTATAAAACTGCGTACCCGATATTTCTCTACAAATTCGGAGTAAAAAGTTTGAAATTTTGATGAAGTTACTCAGAAGCTGAAGATCTGGCTTCTCTAGAGATGATCTTCACACTTAAAAACTGTATAAATTTACAGATGAAAGCCAACACTTCAGCACTGAGCTACGTCACTTAAGTTTTATGGAGGCTAGTATTAAGTAAACGATATTTTACAATATTTTTTAATAAAATCCAGTAAAAATAACTTCATTAATTGAATTTATATAAAAAAGGGTGAACAGATTGAAGGTGTTTTTTTTTCACAGAGCAACGTTTACACATCGTTCAAATGTATTACGAAAATCGACGCTCTGAGAAAAGTCTTCATGGTGCACTCAGGCCAACTTATGGCGCACAGCGATAAGGTCCATTTTCGGCTCAATGGCTACATCAATAAGCAAAATTGCCATATTTTGGATGAAGGGCAACCCGAAGTCATTCAAGAACAGCCTTTACATCCGCTGAAAACAACCGTTTGGTGCGACCTATGGGCTGGAGGAATCATCGACTGGCGCCAATGTAACAGTGAATGGCGAACGCTATCGCGCATGATAAACGACTTTTTAATACCGAAAATTGAAGCCTGTGACCTCCACAACATTTGGTTCCATTGGTTCCAAAAAGACGGCGCTACTTGTCACACAGCCATTCAATCCGTGAAACAAGGGAAGGTCGTCGATACGGTGTGCCAATTATCTCTCGTCTCTAACCAGTAGATTGGCCACCAAGATCGTCTGACATCACATTTTTATACTTTTATTTGCGAGCGTATGTAAAGTCTAAAAGCTTTGTGGGTAAACCAGTTTCGATTGAGTCATTGGAACCCAGCATTACTAAAGTTATTCACATTCGATACCGACCGAAGTCCTCCAGCGAGTCATTCAAAATTAGTGTTTACGGAGGGCCGAACTGTGGCGCAGTTGTGGCCAACATTTGGATGGAATTATCATTAAAAAAGAAATATCTTGAATGGTTCTACACAAAAATAGTAAAGTTTGCACAATAAATTTAAATTTTCTTTGTTTTATTTCAATTTAAAATCCATTACCTCTCACTTTCTCTGTAAATGTTCGGGTTTGGCAGCTAGACGATTAAGGTCACTTTGCGCTCCTTTCTTCGACAGCCTGAGGCAGTGTGCCAACCTAAATCCAATCAATCTCCTCCATTATATCAACGGCTCTGGCTGGCTGTAGATATCTGCCTGTTGGAGGTCCCATAATGGTATCAAATCGGCGCTTCAGTGCTACTTGAGGAGTGCCAGACTGGCACTTCAACCATTTTACCTACCTACCCCACCTACCAATACCTCTAATTGATCACCTTTTGCTTGTCGATAAAAGAAAACAAGGAAGTCTTAAATATTTGTCAAGCCGAAATAAAGAAACTGCTTGAAAGTTAAATTTGCCAACACCTGTTGCACATTTAATTAAAAAAAAAATCTATAATAAAACTTCAATATTTTCAATTAACAGGGAATTTAGCGCATTTGTCATATCTTGAATGGGCAATAAAGTGTTGATGCAGTTAATATTGTATATACATACATACATATTTCTTTATTGAATACACCCGTCGAAAAATACCCACGCACCTCTTGTGATTATAAATTTCGACATTTAATTTTCTTACTAAAAATTTTCCTAGTAAATGTAGAATATATTTATTTTTCAGAAATTCAAAAAAAGTTTGCAACTCATTTTATTTATAATACAAATCAAGGCGCATTCATTGAAGGTGATGGCACTACACCAAGTACAATTTTCTTTACGCTTGATTGTCAGAGCAAAGTATTGAGAAACTAGATAACAAATAATGAATTCGCCTTGTTTGATTCTCAGCTGACAGCCATATGGACAAGGCGAATAAAAAAAAACAACTCAGCTGATTTACCAGCACCAGCTTTTATATTTAGTTTCGCTTTGATACAAATTTATGTGCTCATAAAGCATGACAATTTGTCGTCTGTCATTTTCCTTATATTGATGAAATAACCCATCAGTTAAACTCAGCAATCAAATAATTTCTGAAGCGTAAAGTTGAACACAAAAGACTACAATGTTTCTACAATTTTCATCGTTTTCTCCATTTAAAGTGTTTATAGTTTCCTTTTCTGTTAATTCTGATTTTTCTACATAAATACATATTTCCAAACTCAGCGAGTACAGGACATCTTTTAATAAAATGCTTCACATTTTCTTCTTCGTTCAGTTTGCAGAGGCTGCAAATTTTTTACGCTTTTCGCATGGATTGGCATTCAATACAAACAGATCACATAATGTCTTAAAAATTATTGAGCTATCTTCAATCCGCATACCTCTTTTTATGTAGATTGACCCCTTTCTTTGGTCTAAGTGTTTCTATGTGAGTGATGCTTTCGCAAGTGCCTTCTCGTTAATTTCTCTGGTGCGTTTGGCCTTTAATTCTGTCAGCAACTGCATGCAAGGGATGTGCCACTGCGTACTGTTGATGCATTCGTCGAGAGTTCATCCGAATTCTGAGTCCATTTCATTAAGATCTTTATGCCAGAAAATATTTTTTCGTATCATATAGTTACTGCGTCAATTTATGCGGAAGTCTGCTTGCTTTTTATTCATATAAAGTTTTAAAAATATATTTCATGCGACGACCCAGTGTAAAAAGTGGGTTTCTTCAGCTGCTGTTTCCAGAAAAAATTGCTTAGTTTGGCGTGAATTTTGGTATCCTTAGACTTGTTCGTTTTATGAAGTATCGGTGCAGTTTGTCAACCTCATCCGACAATATAGGTATAACCCCACATTTGGGCAGCATAAGATTGTATGGATCTATAGACAGCTTGAAAAAGTGTCCATTTACTTTTTAGCGATACTGACGATTAGGCAAGAAAGTCATTCCAGCTGCAATTAATGCTTGCTTTGACTACGTTATTTCTGGCTAGCAAATGTTTTCCTAATATCAGTTTTGGTGTAAGTACGACACTCCACTAGACATTTTTATTGAAAACTCTTACAACTTCGCCATTGTGCCACCGACTCGCCATTGTTCCAACTGCGATATCCGGTCGCCTTTTCTAAAAATCATAATTTCCGATTTACTTTGAGCAACTTCCATATTCCATTTGTTTGAACATTTTACCTAATTTATATTACAATAAAAATATACTTTACTCATTAATAAAAGTTTTATGAATCAGGGTTCTTAGCTTTGCGAGAAATTTGGAAAAAATCATCAATTTTCATTAAAATTTCAAACTTTCTTATGATTTTTTTAAATTTTTAAAAAACTTTTCAGTAGGCAGTTTTATTGCCCATTCAATTTTAGTAAAAAAAAGCGACATTTGAGCCCCAAAAATTATGCTAAGTTAGGTTTGGTTGAAGCGGTTGTCCTATGGGACACACTCAGGCTCATAGCCCACTGGGATACCGCGTGGAGAGCTTGTTCCTATCTCTCCTAAAATCAGTGGGTGATTTTAAAAAATTTTAGTATATCTCTGATTTCTGTAGAACTGAGATCTTCCAACTCATTAAAAAATTGTTTACCTATAATAATAAACCTACGTCTGGATAAAGCAGGACAGTGGCACAGTACGTGCGAGGTTGTGTCTTCCTCGTCCTCATCTAGACAACTTTTGCAGAACTCATGTGTTTGCACACCCATCCTTTGAGCGGGTCTACCTATTAGGCAGTGCGCCGTTATGACTGAAATCAGTGTGCTAAGATTTTTTTCATATTGGCTTAGCAGAGCTTCTGTGCGTTTAAGGGGGTAGTATGGTTAATTCGGTGTAAAACAAGCATATTTTTCGAAATTTTTTTTGTCGACACAGTTGATTTATTCAAAATTTTAAAATTACTTCATTATAAAGTCATATTTAAAGAATATTGTGTGAAATTTTCATTGATTTTTATGAAGAAATGAGTTGGTGGCAGCGAATCTTCGCGGACGTCTCATAAAAAAGTTTTATTGCGGTGTCCCTCAGAACTCATTACTGGATCAACTAAAATCAAAAAACCAAATTGATTTCATCAGCTAATAAAGTTTCGCAGGTAACAACGTCGAATTTTTTTTTTTTTTTTTTTTTTTAATTTTTTCAAGCGCTTTGAAGTCAAAACACCGATTTTTCATAAAAAAAACTTGAAAACTTTGTTGTTTTAAAATATTACAAAATTTAAAAAAAAAAAAACTCGACGTCATTACCTCGTGAATAAAGTAAAGAAACAAAAAAACCAAATTTGAAAAGAATCGGTGCAGTAGATATGAATCTACAGTGGACACCGACCGTAAAAAAGGCAAGTGTGAGAAAAACGCGTTTAAAGATTTGTGAAGATTGTGAAATCCGGTTGGAGAGGTAGATACTTAATCCTTTGTGTCTTTATCAATTTTACTCTAATGCACTTCAAACTTTCACACAATAATCTTAAGATGTTATAGAATAATTTAAAAAAAAAAAAAAAAATATGAAAAAAAAAAAAAATACCATACTACCCCCTTAACATTGAGAGTCGGCCACAGTTGACGGTCGATTCAATTGTTTTGAATTAAAAACATTACTTTTTGGTGATGTTGAACATTTCCGTCTTGTAAAAAACGTGTTTTATTTGGAAGAAAATGCGGAAACCCATCAAATGAAAAAAAAAATTGTTAAAAATCAACGAAAATTTTAAGCCACTAGAAAATGGCAGTTTAACAGACTAAAATTTAATGGTTGATAGTTCACTGCATACTAATTTTTTTTTAAGCTTAGAATTTTTTTGAAAATTAGAAATTTTTTTGAAAATTCGAATTTTTTTTGAAAATTAGAAATTTTTTTGAAAATTAGAAATTTTTTTGAAAATTAGAAATTTTTTTCAAAATTTTCTGATACTTTCTGAATTTTGTGCAAAGTTGGAACTTTGATTTGCACAGCTTTTGTTAAAATATGCACTATATTTTTATCGAAAATTAGCTAAAATTAATTGAAGAAAATTAAATGTCTAAATTTATAGTCCCAAGCAGTGCATGGGCTTTTTTTCGACGGGTGTAATTAGGCTGAAAGCAAGTGCAGTCATTGCATTATTTTATTTTTTGTTTATGCTATTTATTTTTACTTTATTCAGTTGTTGTAATTGTCTTCTCTTTCCCACTTATGCCTGCATGTCTCCATCTGCTCTCGCCACTACACACCAGTGTGCCCAGTGTGCCTGTGCCTGTGCCTGTGCCTGCGCATCAAATCAATTTGCGAACAACCCATCACTCTGCAAAACAGCATACTCTCACTACACACATGCATACGCACACACACACACACATCTGCATTATGCACGATCACCTGGCGATCGCCTCGGGTCTCGCTATGACAAGGATCGCAGGTTGGTGTGCGTTTAGCGCAATTTGTAGTGGGTTGTGGCCGACGCATTTGGCCTGGCCCATTTGATTCAATTCAATTCGAAGTACGCGTTAAAATGATCACAAAAGCAACAATAATAACAACAATAATAACAAAAATAATAACAACAACAACTACAATTTTTATATTATTTAAAATAACCAACAACAACAACTTTCGATTGTTGGCTCGACGCATCACTCTGGTGCCGTAATAAATACATTTGGCGCATTTTTAATGTCCTCCTCCCATATCTTTTTGCGAGTAATTTGTGCGCAAGCGCAGATTACTGCGGGCGGAATTTTTTTCTTTGCATTTTTTTCTTGCATTTTTATATATATTTTTTTTTAATTTATGTATGTACATATGTATGTGTGCATGCAAGTAAAGTTTAACTCCGCAGCGCCTTTTTGTACTCGCTTTCGGATATTTTCCTTTTTTCGTTTAAAACACTTTAAATCCCACTTCCTTCGCATCTTCAACGCAACTTCAAGTTTCGTATTTGTATGTATGTATGTATGCACAGCTCCAAGCCCTTCAACGCGACGCGTCAACATGCAACAACGTGGCAATAAATATTTTAAAATCTGCAAACAAATAAATTTAGTGATTTGCCAGCGATGCGGGGATGGCATCACAGCTAAGTGAAAAATAAAAACAAGACACCAAAAACAAAAACAAAAAAATACTGCAGGCGCAGCAAAATCACAGCCACGTCACATCGCATTGGATTGCATCGCATCGCAGCGCATTGCCACATTCGTACCTACGTTTATGCAACATGCCACATAAATTGGCAAATTGTTTTTGGCGGTTTTTAGCGGCTGCACAACGGGTTGGCTACAACAGCTACGTGCGGAATTGCATTGTAAAATTAAAACAAAAAACAATGGGCACAACAACAACTCAACAGTAATTGTGCAGAAGTCAAATTTGGGTCAACTCAGCGTGGAAGTAAGAAATTCAAAGTAGGTGATGAGCGACACAGATGATGTGATAAAGTTCATATCAACGAGCGTGTGTGTGTGTGAATGTATAGGTATGCATTTTTTTCACTTCAGTTATGCCTATGTATAGGTGCTCTCATTGGTTTCACATTTTTAGTAGCGGCAGGTTAATTTTTGCGCAGTTCGCACTATTTAGTAGGTCAAGTATTGGTGCGATGAGTAAAAGGAGGCCTTAGCATTTGTGACATGCAGCCAGTTTAGGTGAGTTTATTATGGTAAATTATGAAATGTGATGCGCTGCAAATGATTGGATGGTTGGATAGTAACAATAATATATTACTGAATTACTGAATCACCAAACAAATTTTTTAAATGCATTTTCCGCAATCGGCTGCAATTCTTTCTTAAAATTTTCCTTTTTAAGACACCCAGGGTGCCTGGGAAAAAAGTTGTCGCGAAGGGTTAGTTTGAGTTTTGGGAAACGAAAGAAGTCAGCAGGAGTCATATCTGGTGAGTGCAGTAGTTGTTCGCTGATATTTTTCTGAGTTCTTCGCCAGAAATTCATTCAACATGAAAGCCTTGTGGGCTGCTGCCTTATTCTCCAGGCTTCACATAATATTCAGATAATATTATTTTTTTATTGTTTAACTCATTGGTCGCTAACCCGTCGATCGCGAGCTACCGGTAGCTCGCAAAGGCAATTCTGGTAGCTCGCGCTGCTCACGTTGCAAAAAATCCAAAAGTCTGAAAATCATACCAGTATTAGCAAATTTCAGAAATTTTCATAATAAATAGATAAACAGCGGCAACACTGCGGTAAGCGATTTCGTGCCGACAAACACGACGCGTCTCCGTTCTAGGATCGGCTGTAACCGATTAGCGTGTTCGAGAATTTTTTGGCTTTATATATACGCAATGCACGTCGACATTGCGCTCAGTTTAATACTGAACGGCATTATCAACGTTCTGCGTGCAGCGGTTGGGTTAGAGTTCGAAACATTATGGCAAGCAGTAGTAAGAAGGCGAAGACATACCATTTCCATTCGGAATGGGAAGTACAATACAATACTTCTTCACAGAAGTTAAAGGCAAAAGTGTTTGTTTGTTATGTAATACATCTGTGTCAGTTCCTAAAAAAGGAAAAATTGAGAGGCATCATAAAACTGTACATTCGAATTTTGGGAAGGCATTCCCGTTAAATTCTGCCACCAGAAAAGAAAAACTGAAACATTTAAAAATCCAGTTAATTGGACAACAGTCAATATTTTTGAAAACAATCGACAAAAATAAGGCTGCAACTGAAGCATCTTATCGTGTTTCCCAGATAATTGCACAAAAGAAAAAACCTTATGAGGACGGGGAAATCATAAAACAAGCATTTTTGGAAGCTGCAGATTCTTTATTCGCCAACTTTAGAAATAAAGACGAAATAGTGTCTGCTATAAAATATCTGCAACTTTCTGCTAACACAGTGATGAGGCGAGTAGAAGTATTGAGCACTGATATTTTTTTACAGCTAAGAAGTGACTTAGATAACTGTATTTATTTTTCACTGCAACTGAATGAATCAACAGATGTAGTTGACACCTCACAGATGGCCATATTTGTCAGGATGGCTTTTAGTGACTTTACAATTAAAGAAGATCTTTTGAAGTTTATTCCACTCAAAGGACATACTACTGCTGTTTTCTCATTTAAAAAATCTCATCTCTTCTGAGAAAATTCCAATATCAAAAATGGTAGGCGGTGCTCCAGCTATGGTGGGTTGTGATAAGGGGCTCGTGGCGCTATGCCATAAGGATGAAAGTTTTCCACAATTTCTTAGTTACCACTGTATTATACATCAGCAAGCATTATGTGGAAATTTTCTAAACTTGAACAACGTTATGAAACTGGTGGTGAAAATTGTGAACAAGATTAGAGCTCAAGCGTTACAAATAAGATTATTTAAAACCTTGGCTGATGAAATTGACTGTCAATACGGAGAGCTACTTCTTCACTCTGAAGTGCGATGGTTAAGCAGAGGACGAGTGCTCAAACGTTTCAATGATGTCCTGCCTGCTATACTCCAATTTTTCAAAGAACGCGATGAACCGATTCCTGAACTGGAAAATTCGACTTGGCTCAGAGATTTTGGTTTTCTTGTGGACATTACACAGAAATTAAATGAGCTTAAATTGCAGCTTCAAGGCAGGGATAAAGAATTAGCGGAAATGATTTCTGATATAAATGCATTTATTACAAAACTTGAATTTTGGGAACAAAACCTCAAAAACCGCGATACTAAGCATTTTCCTATTCTTTCCGAAAAGATATCCAAAAATCTATTAGAGCCCTATGACAGTAAATATCATATGGAAATAGTTTCTAACTTGAAGGAAAACTTCAAAAATCGTTTCCAGGATTTCAGCAAAATTGCTTTAGTGACGCAATTTGTTGTTTCACACTTCATGGACATTGATATATGTACAACAGTTTACAACTTGTGTTATGAACAACTTTGGCGAAGACATTGCTGTGACAGAAATGGAGCTGATTGCTTTTCAAAGTGACTTGACTTTAAAATCTTTAGGTTCAAATACAAAATGTATATGGACTTTAGTAAGTAAAGATAAGTATTCAGTTTTATGTTGTGTTGCGTTGAAAGTGAGAGCGTTATTCAGTTCAACTTATTTGTGTGAATCTTCTTTTTCTAATATGAAATTTATTAAAAATAAATACCGCAATCGGCTTACAGATATACATTTGGATAACTGTAAAAAAATTATCGATGAGTCAGAATGTCAACCTTCTCATTAAATATGCTCTTTTTATCTGCCCATATTTTATTTATATAATAATGTACTATTACTGTTTTGTTGTTTTTTAAGTCGCTTGTGATTTGCCATTATGACTGCAAAAAGTTTTGTTACGATTGATAGGTGTGAACATGGATGTAGTTATGCATAAGTATAAGCACTATAAGTCATAAGTTTATTATATATAGAACGTATATTAGTAAAATAAATACATGTATTGTATGTCGAATATATATATGTTGGCTTGTGCAAGTAGCTCGCTGTTTATTTCAAAATCTTGAAAGTAGCTCAACACATTGAAAAGGTTGGCGACCACTGGTTTAACTGTACACTCCTTCCTTGCTCCTTGGCTGCTGTGTGAGGTAATGCGGCTTTCTGCGCTTCAGTCTTTCCTTCCGCTCATTCCGAGCGGTGAGAGCTAAAGATTGGCTGTTAACATTTTGAGAGAGCCTCTTCTTGTGCGATATGACATATTTTTGGATTACCGCAGTAATTGGCTAAACACTAAGATCGCGTTAGAGATCCCTACTGCGTTCGCACCAAGGGGGGGGGGGGGGGGGGGGGGGTAAAAGCACATCTCAATACTTTGTTTTGAAACCTCTGTACTTCCAAGGTATTGTTGGCGTCTGAGCAACCCCATAGTTGAACTTCATACGTCCCTATTGGTTTGAGCATCTGGTTATATATTTAGCAGTACTTTGTTTTGAAACCTCTGTACTTCCAAGGTATTGTTGGCGTCTGAGCAACCCCATAGTTGAACTTCATACGTCCCTAAATATACGTCCATATATGGTTATATATTTAGCAGTACTTTTTATATATGGATAAAGCAGATCGCTTGCCAAAAGCCAGATCATATTTCGATATTTTATTTCCAATCTTCTTTTTTCTTTTGACCATATTCGATCCACTTGTGTTTAGTATCTAAGGTCATACCCAGATATTTAGTGCTTTTCTGATGTTGAATTTGTGTGCCATTTATGTACAAAGAGATGTATCTGATTTTGTTCTAGATAAAGTCGTTATGTACCGATTTGGTTTCATTCAATTTTATGCGTCATCTTGTTGCCTATTGAGAGATGCTAACAAGGTGGCGTTGCAGTTTTTCAATTAACTCGGACTGCATTTTACCAACCGACAAAATCGCCGTGACCCCAAATACGTTACCCTGTGGAGGACAGCTCTAATTTCTTTGAGTGCGGTGTATGTATCGCTTTGATTCGAAAAAACATAGATTTGACTTCTATGATTTTAGTAGGTTGTGATATTGTCTTGGCAGTAATGCGTTAATTTTATTGAGAAGGTCACCGTGGCATACTTTGTCAAAGGCTTTGGACACGTCAAGAAAGACAGCGGAGCATACCTGTTTTTCTTCAAAGGCGTTTTCAATAACCCCAGTGAATCTGTGGCCTTCGTCGATGGTTGAATGTTTTGCGCGAAAACCAAATTGGTGCGCAGGAGTCATATGTATCTGTTCAATTATGTGATTGCGATGCTTGCCAAATAATTTTTCCATTAATATTCAAATCATAGGCAATAGAGATATGCACCGGTATGATATCTCATTGTGTACTGGTTTTCCTGACGTGTTATTCCTAGAATGATCGATTACCAATATTTTTTAAATATAATGTAAAAATTAGTTATAATATTTTTTTCATATAAGGACAGCTATTGATCAAATGAATTTATAAAGGGTGTTTCAAATGAGGCGTCAGTAGTGCATAATTCCTAGACAGTACTTCCTTTTATGTCATCATTGTCAAGTGGACAAGTAAAATTTGATTACAGATTCGAAGCTTACACTGAGGCTATGGAGGGACTATTTCTCTAAATTACTGGCTGGCGATTATGCTAACAATACCGCCGCAGAGAAATGAACCCGGTATCACCAATTGAAGGCGACCGGGTGGATATTCCCCCACTTAGCTATGACGAAGTATGTGTCGCAACAGAAGAGCAATAAGGCAGCCGGAGCAGATTGGCAGCCAGCAGAGCTGTTCAAGGCCGAAGGCAATGCGCTGATTGGGTGCATGCATCAGTTTATGAGTGTAAAATATGGCTAAGAGAAAGCATGCCCAATGATTGGAATCTTAGTGTGCTTTGTCCTGTATTGAAGAAAAACGACCCTACTATATGCGCCAACTACCAGGGCGCAATCTAATCTAATGTTCTGTCGAGCGTATTGTGTGAAAGACAAAAACCATACGCCAGTTCACTGATTGGACCTTAGAGGTCTGTCTTTAGACGTGGAAAGTTCACCATCGACCAGTTCTTATCACTACGTCAAATCCTGGAAAACAGACATGAGAAAGGTAACTATATAACCCATCATCCCTTTGTCGATTATATGGCTCCTTTCGATACCCCGATAAGGGATCGCTTATACGCCATAATGTCTGAGTTCAGGATTCCCGCAAAACTGATTCGACTTTGCAAAATGATAATGAGCAATACCTCCAGCCCTATCGAGGTTTCAGACATGGCAATTCATTACCGTAGGACCACTTCAATTTCCTCATGGAAGGCGTACTGCGAAAGACTGGTGTTCATCGAAATGACACTATTTTCACCAAAAGTGTATAGCTTCTTGTATATCCTAATGACATTGACATCACAGGGCATTCAAAATGAGATGCTACCGCAGCGTTTTCCGCTGGAAAGACAGTCAACTAGAGTGGATCAGGCGGTTAACGAGAGCAATACGAAGTATATTCTGTCCACTAGAAGAGATACATGGCGTTTTGGATCTAGCATTTCAGCGGGCGACTATACTTTTGAAATTGTCAAGGAATTTATGTATCTAAATAAACCGACGAATGACTCTCGCGAATAGGTGTTTCTATGGGCTCAGTAAGCAAATGTGTAGCAGAGACCTCTTTGGCGCGACAATAATAACACTCTTCAAGACGCTCATCTTCCCCGTACTACTCTTTGGCACTGAAACATGAGTTGTGTCGTAGACTGATGCAGCTGCCTTTAGAGTATTCAAAAGAAAGATACTTCGGGAAATCTTCGGTCCTCTTCGTGTTGATGAGCTGTATGAGCTCTGCAACGATGTTGTTAAGTGCAGCAATACTCAGCGCTTGCGCTGGCTGCGCCGCGTCGAGAGTATGAATGCAGCAGCTCCAGCAAAGAAGGTTTTCAGATGGCAGGTTAGATGACAACGACATGGGGGGAAAACCATATCTCCGATGTAAGGGTCAAGTCGGGGGAACCCTATCATCACTTGGTATAGCAAATTGGAGAAGCCGCGTTCGAAGCAGAAACGCCTGGCAAGACTTGTTGCAGTCGCCCTTAATCCAGTAACGGGTTGTGATCCTTCATCAGGCCTTATAAGTAAGTAAGTAAGTAGACAGGTGCGCAGTTTTACAGGATAGAACAATGCGTTAAAACTTTTAAATCTTATTCTGGAAATGGTCGATCTCTAAGAACAAAATATCGCAAAACTCGTGATTTCTTTGGTGGAAATAATCGTCCGAATGTGTCGAAAATTTTAAAGCAATGTGAAAGAAATTTCAAGAAACTGCTTCTGTGGAGAATAGAAGAAGGACTGGCATACCAAAAAATGGACGTCCTGTTTAGAATATTGCCGTTGGGGTGGAAAGTGTTGCAGAACGACATTTACCAGCGATATCTCGATGTTCTCAACAATGCGGGACTTAGCTGTAGGCATTGTGTCCATTTACACATTTGAATTATGGTTATTTTTCACATATAATTATGAAAAGCCGTATTTTGAATAAGAATAGTGAAACCCGAAAGAAGCTAAATATTTGTATGTTTTTTGTATTTTTGAAAACAGCACTTAGGCGCGTCTTATGTGGGAGCCTCTACCTATAACTGGTGCGTACATTCTTCGAGCTACTCCTCCAATTTTTAGTGTGTGTTGCTCTACAAATGCCATTTTACGCCTACCTCAATTGCCAGATGGCTTTTGTGAGAAACTTTTTCATGACCAAAATACCCTTAGTGGCTTGCCAGTGCTTACTCAGGGGCGAAAGGTATTACACAAAATGACCGTTGGTGTCATTTTGATATGTTATGCCCTGATCCGAGTTATACTGGCACAATGACAATGTGACAGATTCCTGCTGTGTTAAGGAAAGCTTCAGAGAAAGAGCGGCGCTGAGAGAGAGTGACTACAACGTTGCTAAACTGGCCCTGCGCTACAATCCTTCTCAGCCAGTCGCTCGAGGAATTAGCAGACCGCGTACCCCCTAGCGACGCTCTACAGATGCAGAAATGGAATCTCTCGGCCTAACATAAAACGAATTGAGATCGCTAGCACTTAACCATGATCGTTGGCGGTAAGGAGTAGTTAACGCCCTATGCTCCAAGTAGAAGTTAGAAGGATCTATATATACATACCTGTATAGAATTGATTGTAATAAGTTTTAGTGTGGCTACCACCTAAGTCTAATTTGATTCTCTGTAGAGCTAGTAGTCAGGGACCATCTTCTATTGGATTCGGCGATTACGCTCAGGTCGATCGCAGTGAATAGTTCGTTCAGGGGAACGCTCATGTCCTCTACCACTCAAGCTCATCCGCTCTTTCATTTTTCTTCACTCCAGAGGGACCCAAAAAAATGTGGTGTTGTGTTGTTGGATAAGCGAGAACGACCTCCTGCATTCTCCAACACATCTTGGCGCGTTGAGGCCACTATCAGGATCGCTGCCTGACTTTCAACAAAAATGGTAAGGTTTGGCGGCGGTAAGTTTTTGCTGCTTTGCCTATAGCATAGATCTCAGCTTGGAAGACGCTACACGGCTCTGCTGGTCTAAAGAAGTAAGGTAGGATAACTGTTCTGAGTACACTCCCGATCCAGTGCGATTTTACCTGTTGTTCCTACTCAAGCTAATCGTTGAGCTTCTATGAGATTTTTGATGTAGGGTTGTGTCTGCACTGCCTTCCACCACACGAAAGCTCCTTAAGGCAAATCGGTTCGATGGTCCCATTGTACGCCCAGTGGTTGATATGCGTGCATTTGAGTCGAGAATCGGGCCAAAATACTTGGCTTCGTTCGATAGGGTTAGTGTTACTCCTTTGTACGGGATTGTAACTGAAAATTCGGTATCTAATATCTTCCAGTGAAAAGATATATCTTCTATATATATACAAATTCAGCCGTTTGTCGCGTTGTGATGAACTTTGCGGAGAATGGCTCAACCGATTTTAACCAAACTTTGCCACATTGAAGAGACACATGTGGAGAAGGTTTGTGTTTTAAAATTTCAAGAATCGGATACCAGGATCTCGAGATATAGGCCAAAACGTATAAGTCACAAAATAATGGCCGAGCATGAATTAAATGATGAAACAAGAAAAACACAAAGAATACATTTCATTTATATTTTTCTTTCACCCAGCGAAGCGGGTGAGGGTCCGCTAGTATATATAATATATAAATTAACACCGCATGACACTAACCCTCTTCCACTGGTCCCCAAACAACTCATCTTAAAACGCTCTACCTTTGCTCCAACCCCATCTGAGCATCTGCTTTCAAGAGCCTACTGCTCGATGATATCGGCAACAACTAATGAACAAATCCACCTAAGCAGCACTTGACAAGCAGCTAAAGCCACAACAACAACTACGCAAAAATTGCCAAACATTTAAAAAATTTACACATTCATAAAATAACTTAAATCGAATGAAATTTATTTTTATTTTTACATTTGAAAACTACGACTATAACCTAGAAGTGTGAAATATTGAACGACAAATGCGACTAGACAAATCAGCGTGTGGTCAAAGGTTGGGTAGGCCGCAAAATATGTGCATGCGTGCGTACATAGGTGTGCGTGCAAGTGATTGCAAGGCGCATTTGTTTGTTTGTGAGCTGATATTTTATTTGTTGATTGAACAGTTTTTGGTTTTGAAAAGCCTGCCGCGGTAGCGCCTGCAAGGTGACAAGTGTTGCACGGTTGACAAGCCGCAAAACGCAGCCACTGAGAGTGCCACCGCCAGCCAACCTTTTTTTTATATTTGGCTATGTGTGACGTATATGTGTGTGTGTTGTTTGTGTGTGTAAGCGTTCCACCCAAGCGCGACTTTTTTTGGTTTTGTTTTCGCTAGTGTGTCGATTCGGCGCTTGTCAATTACATTTAATTAGTTTTCAAATTTATTGGCGAACGGCCGAGTGTGTCGAAATGTGTCCATTGGTTGCAAGAATTAATTTTGTTTTGTGTTTTGCACTTTTATTCTTAATAATTAAAAGTAATTTGTAAATGCTGTTTAGGGACATTCTATGCAGGAAAAATAGAAAATTTATATTTAGTTTTAGTTTAAAATAAAATTTCCATAAAATTAATTACAAGTTTTTCACTCTTTTCCTTGCTGCTGTTCTCCATTTCATTACGTTTTTCATGTCATTATTTTTGCTCGCCTATTTCATTCACTTCACTTTTGTTTTCTAGGTTAATTGGCATTTATTGGCAGGTTTTGTCGATGGCGCTTGCGAGCAACACGCCTTAAATTGACTGTAAATTCGGCCAATATTCGATTTGTGGCCTGCGAAGCAATGTACAATAGTTGGGGTTGTTGTTGTTGGTTGCATTCGTTGGCAGCACATTTCTCATTCGCTGGAGCGCGAGTATTTTTTTTTTATATATATTTTTCTGCGCTGCCTGTGATTTCGATCGCATTTCCCAAGAGGCCGTCGCCATCAAAGCCGTAGAAAATCTAAATTTTAAATATTACCGTTGTTTGTAGGTACTAAAGAAAAACTGTTAACTTTTGTTGCAAATAAATCAACGTTTAAATTAGTAATGCCAAGGTGGCATTTATTTGTTGGTGTTATTTTTTTTCACTATTTTTCTGCTACAATTTGGCGGTAAATAAATCGATTTTATTGCGGCTTTCGAAGGTTGGAAAGGTGGATTTTTTTATATATTTCAAAGCGAAATGAAAACCGAAATAAATTAAATTTAAATAAATGAGATCTTAAATTCGATTAAACAAGTAGTTTGGCGGCAACCTTGGCCATTTGTGCAACCCTTTTGCTTGGCTGTATTGAAGAATTGCAGTTTGAAACTTAAACTATAAATAAATTCGCTTGGTCAAAATCATTGCAAAGGGTAAAATAAAGAAAAATGAAGAAAAAATACAAAACAAAAAATAAAATAAAATGACAAATAAAATAAAAAGAAAAATTAAAAAAAAATAATTATAATACAATAATAAAAATTAAGAAAAAATAAAAGTTTGAAAGACTTGTAATGCATATGTGTGCCCTAGGGCGGGTCGATTTGAAAATCGCTCATTGCTCTGTAAAAATCCTATTCTAGGCATCAAAATAAGAAACTTTGCCGAAGGAACCATACCTCTAAAACGAATTCTGATGTCCCCAATTCGAACGTCGAACGAAAAATCCCACTTTGACCCATTTGGAGTGCTCCAATCGAGTCCAAATTCCAAATGTATGACCGACCCCCACTAACTTTGGACGGCCGATCCATCCATGCCAAAGGCACACCCCCTGGAACTCCCCTGGGGGGTTCCTCATACAATAATTTCAAAATATCACCATTTTTGGCCTTTACATGAGAAAAGAAACTAAAAAGTTCGACCCAAATTGGGGGGCATCAGAATTCGTTTTAGAGGTATGGTTCCTTCGGCAAAGTTTCTTATTTTGATCCCTAGAATATGATTTTCACAGAGCAATGGGCGATTTTTTTGCCTCCCCATAAATCGACCCGGCCTAGTGTGCACATATGTTTGTAGAATACTCTCGGACAGCCAATCAGTTCTAAAAGCTTTAGATAGCTATACCTACAACTCAAAAACTCTCTTAGAATGCCACATGGCACTCAATAACCTGGCATCCAAAAGCAATGTCTCATTAATTTGGGTACGAGGACATGAGGGAATTGACGGCAACGAAAAGGCAGACTTTCAAGTTAAAAAAGGGGCAGATGTAAATTTCATCGGACCTAGTCCCATGTTTGGATTTAACAAAAACAGCCTAAAACAAAAAGTAAAATACTGTGCCAAAACTCTATTAAATCAGCATTGGAACAACGTAGAGGGTCTTAGACCATCCAAAAAGTTCCTAAGTTTCAATGTTAAAAGAGCTAACATCACCCTCACGTTAAACAAAAAGAGCATCCGCACTCTCACAAGCGCACAAACACTTACATAAATTAGGTATAACTAACACCAGCACCTGCAGATTTTGCTGCGAAGATGAGGAGTCTATAGAACATCTCATCATCGAATGTCCGGGGTTGACGCATAGAAGGAAAAAGTTTTTAAACAAGTTCATGCTTACAGATGAAGACCTTCAATCACGCCCTCAGAAGGAGCTGGTACAATTCATAAGCATACTTAACAGTCAATAGACAGCATAGGATGAACAATAGATCAATTTGATCGCAGTGCTAAAAGCTCATACCTTAACCCTTTACTAACATTAACCATTAACCATTAACCATGTATGTATTAATGTAGCAAAACGTCAGATTAATCAAGCTAGAAATTTATAATTTATCCAAATGGCTTCGCACATCAAACATATTTGACACTTGTGAACGAGTCTGATGCAGTATGCACAAAGATAAGCAATGGAACGCGTAGATTTTAAAATAATTTTTTTTGTTTATTAGGTGTGCAACTAAGTTCTCGCTGAAAACATGATGATGAAAACACAACTTTATTCTGAAAAAATGGTTACAAGTGAATTATTGAAAGTATTGCCCATCGCTGGCTACTACTT
Organism: Anastrepha ludens; assembly: GCF_028408465.1. Taxonomy (NCBI): domain Eukaryota; kingdom Metazoa; phylum Arthropoda; class Insecta; order Diptera; family Tephritidae; genus Anastrepha; species Anastrepha ludens. The sequence goes on from NC_071501.1 coordinate 92,378,167, forward strand.
TTTCCATCTTTCTGGTAGATCTCGTATAACGTTGCGGTAAAGCTGTTCATCTTTTGAGGCTATCCATGGATCAAGCCATTTTTTCATGTTTTCATATGAATGGAACTGCTGGTCAGCTAGACTATGTGCCATCGATCGGAACAGGTGATAATCGGACGGCTTATATCTGGAGAATATGGCAGGTGGGGTAGGATTTCCAATTTCAGTGTATCCAGGTAGGTTTTAACGGGCTTGACAACGTGAGGCCCAGCGTTGTCATGCTGTAGAATCACTTGTTCATGCCTCTCCGCGTATTGCGGCCGCTTCTCGCGCAGTGCTTGGCTCAATCGCATCAATTGAAGTCGATACTGATCCTCAGTGATGGGTTCGCTTAGTTTTAACAGTTCATAATAAATAAAATCAACTTGGTCCCACCAAATACATAGCATAACCTTCGCAGCGAGAATATTCGGCCGAGGCGACGACGTAGAAGCATGACCGGGCAGTCTCCACGACTTCCTTTTCTTTGGATTGCTGTAATGAATCTATTTTTCATCAGCCGTCACGATGCAATGAAGAAAACCCTTCCTTTTTTGCCGCTGGAGCAGTTTTTCACAGGCGAAGAAACGACGTTCAACATCCCTTGGTTTTAACTTAAAAAGGAACCCAAGTCCCCTGTTTCTGTTTCTGAATCATTCGCAAAGCATGTAATCGCTTGAAAATGGATTGGCGGGTAACTCCTAATAATGAAGCAATCTCTTCTTGCGTTTGTTACGGATCCTCATTGAGCAATGCCTCCGATTCAGCGTCTTCGAAGGTTTTTGGCCTTCCTTCACGCGACGGACGGTCGTTAACATTTAAATCACCATCTTTGAAGCGACGGAATCAATCTCGGCACGTTGTTTCACTTAAAGTAGCATCTCCATAAACTTTTTGTAGCTCTCGATACGCTTCAGGCGTTGCGCCGCCGTTTTTTTTTCGAATAAAAAGGGGAAAATCAGCACTTCCCGCAAATGAGCGCAAATTGATGTTGTTCATGGCACAAATGCACTCGGAGGTTTGCCATTGCCTGCCGAGGGGTGATCGCTATTAGAAAAATGTTTTTCTTTAATTTTGGTGTTTCATCGAGATTCGAACCTACGTTTTCTCTGTGAATTCCGAATGGTAGTCACGCACCAACCCATTCGGCTACGGCGGCCGCCATATTATAACAAAACAAAATCACTAATGTGTCGAAGCAGTTTGTTTACCAATGTCTAAGCTGGGTTTATGACATTTAGGTTATGTTGGAATCGACTAGCACACACTGCTGCCGGCATCTATTGACAAACAGCAGAACCTTAGTTGCGCACCTAATAATTTTTTTATAACAAGGTTGGTTGGTTGGTTGGTTAGAGTGGTGATTCATCCAGAATCCAACTAGCGCTTCCGCACCATTTTGTTGCCACATCCTCGTTACCAAATTGTTTAACAGTTATTTGCAGCAGGACTATATCCAGTCTGTGCGGTTTAGGAACCTTATTAGGTTGTTGACGTCTACGCCAGACAGTTGCTCGAGACTCTCGAACAGCGGTTTGCCCAGGGTTAACATTCTGTCCTTCCATAGGGCAGGGCATTCACAGAGGAAATGGAAGATTGTTTCTTTTTCCTCCGGTTGTTTACAACTATGACAGTATGTGTTGTGAGGGATGCCCATTTTGGCGGCTTGTTCTCCGATAGACCAGAAGCCAGTTATGACTGCCGTAAGTCTGCAGGTGTCCCGTCGTTTCATGTTTATTAATGTCAACGATTGCTTGAGGTTGTAGGTGGGCCATAACGTTCTGCTGATTTTGCATTTCGTTTGGTCTTTCCATCTACAATCTGCAATTCGAAGGTATTTTAGGGAAATTGCATTCTTGACCGCACCTAGTGGAGTGAATACTGGTACTGCAAGAGCGCTATTCATGGCAGATCCCCCTCTTGCCAGTTCATCAGCTTTTTCGTTACCTTCTATCTTCCGGTGTCCCGGGACCCAAATCAAGGTTACTCTATGGTTTTCACTCAAGTTGGTGAGGCTATTCCTACTTTGCTCCACCACTTTAGAGGTTGTTCTAGTCGCGTCCAGCGCCTGGATTGCGGCTTGGCTATCCGAAAGAATAGCGATATTGCCCTTAAAAGAAAAATCTGCAATTAGTAACCTACAGGCTTCCCCAATTGCTAGTACTTCCGCTTGGAAGACGCTGCTGGTATTAGGGAGACGCACAGATTTTTCAATTCCAAGTTTATGAGAATATATACCAGCTCCGACACCACAATCCATTTTACTGCCATCTGTATAGACTGTGGTATCGAAGTTGTTTAGAGAGAATCCCTTCTTCCATTCTTTTTTAGATGGAAAGAGTGTGGCAAAATTCCTATTGAACGTTACCATCGGGACGATGTAGTCAGTCCTCTCCGAGGTTAACTGAGTTTGTCGCAATAATAGACTAGCGTGACCATAAGTTTTTCCTTTCCAGCGACCCGCTTCATTTAACCTAAATGCACTTATGGTTGCCGTCTTCTTTATGTGTAGGTCTATTGGAATAACGTGTGTCAGTGCATTGAGAGCCTCTCTAGGGCATGATCTGATTGCACCGACCGTTATTGCACAGGCTGATCTTTGTATTCTGCCGAGTAATTTGGTATTGTACTCTCTCCCTAGAGCTTTCCACCAAACTACCGAACCATACGATAAAATGGGTCGTATAACCGCCTTATACAGCCATAATGTATGCTTAGGTTGAAGACCCCAACTTCTTCCAAGCATACGTTTGCAGGCATATAAAGCAATTTCTGCTTTCCTTACCCGTTCTTCGACGTTTAACTTCCAGCTAAGTTTGGAGTCCAAAATTACCCCTAAGTACTTTGCACTGGTTGATAAAGCCAGAGTTTGTCCGTTGATATTTGGTAGGGTAAAAGTTGGTACCTTGTATCTGGTGGTAAAAAGCATAAGTTCTGTTTTACGCGGGTTTAAACTTAGCCCACATCCTGTGGCCCAAGAGTTAAGCTCGCCTAAAGCCCTTTGGATGATCCCACTGATCGTATTTGGACACAGTCCTGACACCATTAACACCACATCATCAGCGTACGCCACCACTTTTACCCCACCTCCGTCAAGTTTTGTTAAGATTTTGCTGATCACACATAGCCAAAGAAGTGGAGATAATACTCCCCCTTGTGGAGTGCCCCCGTGGACCTTCTTGGTTATGTTGATATTACCCATATTAGCTTTGATGATCCTCGTTTCTAGCATGGAGATGACCCAGTTACTAATGCAACTGTCCACCTCCAGGTCTATCAACGCCCGTTGGATGGCATCTGTGCTAACATTGTTAAAGGCGCCTTCGATATCCAAGAATGCCGCCATGGTATAATGTTTGCTCTCTAGAGAGCCCTCTATTGTTCCGATAACCTCGTGAAGCGCCGTCTCCGTAGATTTGCCTTTAAGGTATGCGTGTTGTGCAGTTGATATACCAGAGCTCTCCAAAGAGCTTCTGAGGTGCGTATCCAAAAGTCTTTCAAAAGTTTTTAACAGGAAAGACGAAAGACTGATTGGCCTGAAGTCTTTCGCTGATTCATGTCCTCTTCTACCTACTTTTGGTATGAAGACGACCTTGACTAGTTTCCAGCTGTCTGGAATATGGCCTAAGTTTAAACACGCTTTAAAAATTTCCTCTAGCCATGGTAGGATACAGTCCAAGGTTTCCTGTAACATTTTTGGAATGATCCCATCTGGCCCCGGAGATTTAAAGGGTGAGAAAGATTTGATTGCCCATGCAACTTTTTCTTTGGTAATGATTTCATTTGCAAGATGCTGTGGATTATATTGGATCCGCCTAATGTTTTCCCTCTCCCTTTCGTAAGGGCTGCATCCCGGAAAATGCGTGTTTAGCAGAAGCTCTAGCGATTCTTCTGCTGTAGCAGTCCAAGTTCCATCAGGTTTCTTGACCCAAGAAGCCATAGAGTGGTCTTTGGAAAGAACCCGGCTAAGCCTAGCAGAATCCCTAGTGGATTCGATTGACGAACAAAATTCCCTCCAGCTCTCTTTTTTGGCGGCCCTGATTGCCTTCTTGTACTGTCTCCGACTTTCTCTATACAATTCCCAATTTCCCGTCGAGTAGCTGAGGTTAAACGTTGATCTAGATTTTTCCCTTAGTTTTAAGAGCTCACTGCTCCACCAAGGAGGGTGAGTTTTTTTGCTAAATTTTATGGGGCAGGACGTTTTGTAGGCCCTACTAAATGCCTTTTCCAGTGTTATGACCCTACTCTCAAGGTTTTCCGTGAGAGTGATTTGAGGGATAGGAGTCCCTCCTATCCTCTTGTTTACTGCATTTTTGAACCTCTTCCAGTTGGTTCTTAAAGGATTTCGATACGGTAGGGGTGGATCTACCTTAAGATCCAAATCGTAGAGAATCCAACTATGATCAGAAAAGGACCTTTTATTGGATACCCTCCAATTATCTACCCTTACTAAGCTATTTTCAGACAGTAGAGTAACATCAATCACTTCCTCCCATCCTCTGAAGTACTCCGTACTAGGAAAGGTGAAAGTGGGAGTGTTACCCCTGTTACATACCGATAAGTTAGTATTAATAATAAAATTATATAAAGACTCACCTCGGTCATTTGTCTCGGAACTTCCCCACAACGCATGCCTCGCGTTGGCATCGCATCCGAGCAGCAGGTTCTTGTTTCTGGCTTCACACACCAGCCGACGAGCCTCCTCGGGTGGTGCTGGCCGATCATGTGCCATGTAGATGGAAGCCAGTATGATGCCGACACCGTCAGCGGCTTCTACCTCCACAGCCGTCACATCCTGTGAACAATATGATGGGATTAAAAATATGTTCAAATGTTTCTTAGCTACAATACAAGATCTGGGGTTACCTTCAGTCCGTTTGTAGAAAAGGTTGTGGTTGTTCCCAGTGAACCCCTTCACCTCGGTGCTCCGCACCCAGGGCTCCTGGATTAAAGCGATGTCGACATCCTCCTCCGACAGGAGAACGGTTAGGTTGTCCGTTGCAGTCCGCGAGTGCTGCAGGTTTATTTGGACAACCTTGAGACCCATGCTGCTGGTCGCTTTACAATTTGACGGCGTCGCTAAGCTGCACTCCCGGGTGCTGCTCATTAGCGCCATCGTTTTTGGTAGACGCGGCGTCGTCAAGTTGCATGCCTGTGAGCAACTCGTTGGCGCCGTCAACCTCGTCCTGTTCATCCTCCGGATTAGCAGATCGGAATATCTTCAGTTGCGTTTTCCTGACGCCGAACCGAAGTTTATTGTCCACTTTCCCGAGTGGCTCGATACTCTCCTCCGATATTTGGAGAAGGAAGGACACACTGTTCTTTTGCGGAGCCTCCGCTTTGATGATGCTCCACTCATCCATCGGAACAGTGCGGTTGTGTGCCTGCAAGTATGGAATAAGTTGCTTAGCTTCGAATTCCATGTTCGGGATCCAGATGCGAGCCCTCGGCCGTCGAGGGATTTCGCTGGCCGGGATTAGTTTGAGCCTCAAACCTTCCCAGTCGTTCTGGATCTTGCCCACAACTGTTTGCAGGAAGTTAAGGGAGAGTTGATCATCGCACTTGATCACCCTGTATCCGCGGACCACCTCCATTGAATCAAATCCTGGCACATGACCCTCCGGGTTTGCCATGACGTGATCGACGACAATGCGGGACAGCCGTGCCTCGATTTCGGACCACTTATCCGATGCAGGTTTACCGCGGTTTGTTATTTCATCAACCAACGCTATTTGCAGGTGATCCCGTGCCACCTCATTAAATGAGCGTTTGGTTGGTTTTGGTATTGAAGCGGTGTGAACCGACACTTTGTGCTTCTTCGTTGGTTTGTCGCTTTCGTCCTGCGAACGATTGCGTTTTACGGCTTCTGCCTTCTGGGTGGCCTGGAACGCCAGGTACTCATCGACCACCTTTTGGCACCTTGCCTTATCGGCCGCGTCCTTGGGATGAGTTTTACCTTCAGCCTCATTTTTATTTATTCTTCCGAGAATAGTCAGAGACCTCTGGTAAAGCTTATACCTGGACGGGCCTTTTTTAACGTTTTGGCGCTTTTGCCCCTTGGCATCGGCGGATGTGGATGGTTGATTAGATGTTGATGGCGTGCTGTGGCCCACAGCTTTGCCATCAACCGTCTCTTGGCTGGAGGCCAAGAGTTCGTCCTCTGAGGAAGTTCCCAACTTCCTCAGTTCGTTGGTGTCGGTCCGAGTTGTCCATTTGTCCGTCTGTTGTGTCAATGGGTGCGTCCGTTTATCCGTTCGTTTTGGGTCTGTGTCCGTCCGTTTGTCCGTCTTCTTTATAACCTTATCCGACATTTTTTGTTTTTGTTGTTCGTTCATTCTGTTTCGTACGGTCACCTGCCCTTCCAGAAGGCTGCACATGTCGCCATGTGCGGTGACCAATGAGGATTTAGGGGAAATAAACAGTCCGCCATGGCAGCGCCCCATACCATGGTAAGGCCACCGTTACAACCTGAGGCGGCCTGGTGTCAGGAGGGCTCCGTTAAAAGACAGCCTAGTTTTATCCCCCGGCTGCCAAACCCACCCAGTAGGCACGGGTCGCGTTACACCTTGGGTTGAGGGAGTTTTTTAACGAAGTTTACGTCTTCGACCTGTGTGGTTCGCGGGAGACCTACTCTCCTACCTTCCATATCTGGGAGGCGTTCCCCTATCCACCACCTGGGGACGCGCCCTATAGGGATACAGGTTCCCCCAAGGGTCCAATCACTAATGTGTCGAAGCAGTTTGTTTACCAATGTCTAAGCTGGGTTTATGACATTTAGGTTATGTTGGAATCGACTAGCACACACTGCTGCCGGCATCTATTGACAAACAGCAGAACCTTAGTTGCGCACCTAATAATTTTTTTATAACAAGGTACTGGATTTGTAAATTATTACTTCTCTTCTTCTTAATTGGCGCGATAACCGCTTATGCGATTTTGGCCGAGTTTAACAAAGCGCGCCAATCGTTTCTTTCTCGTGCTAACCAGCGCCAATTGGGCACACCAAGTGATCTCAAATCCATCTCCACCTGATCTTTCCAACGCAGAGGAGGCCTTCCTCTTCCTCTGCTACCACCAGCTGGTACCGCATCGAATACTTTCAGCGCCGGAGCGTTTCTATCCATTCGAACGACATGATCCAGCCAACGTAGCCGCGAATAAAGAACGCAGCGCTATGTCTATGCCGTCGTAAAGCTCATTCAGCTCATCGTTCCATCGTCTGCGATATTCGCCGTTGCCAACGTACAAAGGTACAAAAATCTTACGCAGAATCTTTCTCTCGAACACTCCAAGTGTCGCTTCATCGGATGTTGTCATCGTTAGGACGGGCATGACGAGAGCCTTGTAGAGTGTTAGTTTTGTTCGTCGAGAGAGGACTTTACTGCTCAGTTGCCTACTTAGTCCAAAGTAGCACTTGTTGGCAAGAGAGATTCTACGTTGGATTTCAAGGCTGGCATTGTTATCGGTGTTAATGCTGATTCCTAAATAAACGAAGTCCTTTACAACCTCGAAATTATAAGTGTCAACAGTGACGTGATATGCGAGTGCGCCGACTGTTTGTTTGGTGACAAGTGAGGTACTTCGTTTTTCCCTCGTTCGCCACGAGACCCATTCGCTTTGCCTCCTTATCCAGTTTGGAGAAGGCAGAACTAACAGCGCGGTTGTTAAGGCCGATGATGTCGATATCATCTGCATACTCCAACAATTGTACGTTCTTATAAAAAATTGTGCCTGAGCAATTAAGTTCTGCGGCTCGTACGATGCTCTCCAACATCAGGTTAAAGACGTCACACGACAGCGAGTCACCCTGTTAGAAACCTCATTCGGTATCAAACGGCTCGGATAGATCCTTCCCAATTCTGACGGCGCTGCTGGTGTTGTAAATTATTGCTACTATTTTTAAAATCCTATTTGGATACCCAATAAAAAAATATAAAAATAAAAGTATTTAGCTTGAATTTTCTACAAAAATTTTGAATTTGAAGCCTCGTGCTGTGTACATACATACATATGTCCGAGTTCCTTATTGAGCCACTGTACCTGCATGCATTGCTTTGGGTAAGCATTTTTAATAAAATAAAATTGTTTTGTTTCTGCTCATACGTCTGCGTGCGAGTAATACTAATAGATTACAGAATTTTCAACGCTCAATTCATTATAACTACCTACACACACACATCCACTCATTCATATGGACGAGTACGTACCAGAACCTGGTAAACGGCGTCGCCGCGAAAATAGGATTCAATCGCAAAAATATTGCGCTAACAGCAATCAACACAATTCACTAAGACTACGTCGACTATGTTGACTATGTTTTTAATCGAAATTAATTGCAAGAATAATCATTATTATTATTTAGTATATCGCATTGTGGTAGGAACATATCGCATAGCTGTTATTATTATTGTCGCTGGATTTATCGACGATTCGTGTGCCGGCGGCAGACAATATGCCGAAACACAGCAGAAAAACAAATAATCAAAAAACCTGAAAGAACACATACACACACTCACACACACATACGTACATGCTTGCATACAAAGCAGGCGGCTGCTGTGTGCGACATTGTTTTGGCACTGCAGCTGCAACATTTGCACGCCACATGCAATGTAGAGGCAAGCAGACAGCCAAAACAACATTTAAACGCCGATAGTGGTAGTTGCGGCTCCAAACGCGCAGACATAATAGCAACAATACCCGTATGGTAGTATTAAAATAAACAACAATTCTCCCATAGTTGTGGCTGAGAAGTAAGTAATAAACAAGCAACGGCAGCGCCGAATTGGCGATAAGGCAGTCGGGCGGGTGTGTGTGGAGTGTGAGTGCGGCTGCGCGCATGTGGCAAGTTGTAAATGTGGCGCAAGCTTTGCGCGGCGACCGGCTAAAAAGCGCTTATTACGATGAATCATCGATTTCCTAGACTTTGCTTAGCCAAAGACTTTGCAAAGCCAATGAAGTTAATAAAATACAACAAAAATACGAGAAAACTAAAGCAAACAAATAATGTGACTTGCCGCGCAAAAATAGTCGGAAATTGTTGAATTCTGTGCAGCCAAAGCAAAACTATTAATGAATACTTGTTGTTGCAACGTCGCCGTTTGTGCTTCTAAGCTAAAGTTTTTCTTGGCAGCAGTGTGCGGTTGTGCGCCGTATGGGCATTATCGCTCAGCTGGATTGTAAGCTTGTACATTTTGAAAAAAAAAATTGTAAACTTTCTTCAGCGAAAATCTCAGTTTCAACTTTTGAATATTGAAATTTCTGTATATCCAAATTTACATCCATCTCAAATCAACACTTTACTTGGGATAGAATAGAAATAGACTAAAAGGAGTTTCACACTTCGATCTCACTCATCAGAATACCTAGTAATTCAAATCCTGTTTCCTAAGTAAACCTTTCTAATATGGAGCTACGTTGGGCCGCGCATATGAGCCTTTGTTCTACCCAGAATTTTCTTGAATCAAATCACAAATTTAAATTTAATTCAAATACGTCTTTAAATTTTGTATGATATGATGATGGCTATGCTAAAACGTCATCCAACATTTACCACGTTCGTGAGTTCACGAACAGTCAAAGTTTCGAAACCACAAATAATAAAAATTACGATCGAAATTCTTAGTCAATAGTTGCAACAGAATCGCTTACAGAAAGAAATTCATTTTTTTGCGTAAGTTTTTGCACCTGGCTTGCATTTTTGCATTCATCAAAGAAAAACTGTGAAATGTGCCGAATTTTCTCTTTGTTGACTTGCAATGTTAACGCCCTATAACTCACAGCTGAATGGAACAAGCAAAAAACAAACAAAAAATGCTGTTTTTCTCATTTTTCATGACTTTCCGCAAGATTTCCAGTGATAACTGTTCGCATTCCTGTCAAATATTTTCTTAAACGGCTGCGATTATCTGAGTTTTTTTTACCACGGAACTTCAAGGGGGTTACCAAAGAAAGAAATCTGAAACGGTCAGCTAATTGCCAATATTTTCGATGCAACAAAAAGTGATACCAAGATACATATGATACCGATGCATTAGTTGGCACCATACGATGCAGCAAACGCTGCATTTCACTAGAAATAAAAAAGACAATTCTCGCCCAGTGATTTCGTCACTGTTTGGTTTCCATGAAAACCTTTTTACAATCAGGGAGTATGTACCAAAAACTAATAGAATGGTTAATTTACTTTCCACCGCTCATTATACCAAAATCTCTGAAAGCAAAGCAAAGACCCATCAACAACCAGGCTGACGTCGATTGCTTGGATCAAATGGTCACATATTTCACATCAAAACGGCCAACAAGTCGATGGACCTTTGCTTTCTTTTGCAACATCTTGGCTGTCATGGTATTGGAAAACGGGCAACGTTTTGTATTTGCAAGAAAGTTGATGGGCTCAGAAAAATTGATGCGAAACGAAATTTTTTCACGACTTTATCAAAAGCATTGATCCTTGCAAACATCGAAAATCGTATGAAAAATCCAGCCATTATTTCTCAATTCACTACTCGTTTGGCTAGAGAATCATTTTTCAACAAACCAATTACTATCCCTGGGAATATTGTAGTCAACCGGAGCAATCAGCCGGAGCCGATACACTCACAGCGAAGAGAAATTGTCGTCTTTGTCTACAAGGAGGCGAAAAACTAGGCCTAAAAGCTCGTTTCTATTGTATTGTTTGCAAGAATCCAGTATGTCAACAGCACTTAAAAGTATATTATAAAAGGGTTTTCCAATAAGAGGTCTTATTCCCGTAACAGATCAATGGTGTCGTTGCTTGTGTGGCACATAGCGCCGCCTTGTTGAAAATAAACGTCAATTTTGGTCATAAAAAATGGTTAATCATCTCTCGATAGCGCAATCCATTTACCCTAACTGATGCTCCAGCTTCATTTTCGAAAAAGTTAGGCCAATGACACCGCCGGACCATAAACCGCACCAAACAGTCACACGATGAAGATAGAGAGGCTTCTGAACACTAACTCTTGGACTTTCTGAGCCCTAGATCCGACAATTTTGCTTGTTGACGAAACCCCAAGCAAAATGGAAATGGGCCTCATCACTGAAGATGATTTTTCGATGGAGTTCCGGATCATTTTCATGCATTTCAATGACCCAATCAGCAAAGACACTACGTTGTTGATGATCGGCCGGCTTGAGTTCTTGTGTTAACTGGACTTTATAAGCCTTAAGGTCCAAATCTTTATGCAAAATACGGTGTAATGGCGTTTGTGGAATGCCTAATTCCAAAGAACGACAACGACGAGGAGTGAACACACCTGGGTTTTCTTCAACACTTTCGGCTGCAGCAGCAATATTTTCGGCTGTTCTTGAGCGACGTGCATGGGTGTTTTTTTCTTCACATCATAAACTTGTCCCAACAGCTCAAATTTTTTCACCAATTTCTGTATTGCGGTCCGACAAGGTGCTTCATGATGACCCAAAAATGTTCGAGTTTTACAAACCGTCTCTGCCAATTTTTACCATTTTTATAGTGAATTTTAATAATTTCAGTGCTTTGTTTAAGCGTGCATCGTTCCATTTTAATTAATGGAGTAGTTTCTGCTTGTGAAATATCAAAAAATGACAGCTTCAAAAATGACATCTACCGGATTAGCGTGCTATTCAAAATAACACCTGTTATTGGTAAACCCATTATTAATAGTGCAGTCGCAATGGGTCTGCGCAAGTATGTGCTGTCATACATATTTCGGTGTGCCCTTCTATGCTGCTATACGTCGGCCTTGAAATTTGCATGACATAATTACGCTTCATACATATCTATATCTACATGTTAGGCCAATGACCCACCCATCTAATGCAGTTGAGAAAACATAATTTTCGCTTTTAATCCATCACTAAGAGCATCTCTTGCATCCCGCTGCCAAGCAATTATCATAAGGAATGAGTGACAAGTGAAGAGAATGCCTAACAGGTGATAAGGAGAGCGCGTCGCTGAGTGCAGCGCAGTCAGTGCCACTACAGTGCATGTATGAATGTGTGTAGATGATCTTGTTGAGTGTTTCGTTATGCGCGGGTGTGCATAAATGTACTCGTACTAATGGCTGCAATTCGTGCATTACGAACCACTGATGAGATTAGGTACAGTGGAAACTGGGAAGCGCGTACAGAATGTGCCAATATTAGTAGTAGATGGTACATCCAAATATTTCGGGATTCTTGTAAGTGCCGATTTACACACGGAGACATCTGGAAGGGAGGCACTGGAAATACGCTTTACATGTTTCATTCGCGGTCACACGGGCAAAATTGTTTTCGGCAACATTTTGTCGTTTACTATTTAGCATCTTCTGGTCCGGATATATTCTACGACCCGCTAACATGTAAAGCGGAGAACGTTCGTCAACGGTTCCTTAAATATTTTAATGAAGAATGCAAATAATTTGTATTTACATGAAAAAAGTATATATATGTTAATGTTTGTACTTAAATAAAAAAAAATAAATTAAAAATTTTTCATATATAAATAATGAGCTTAGAATTAACTTAAGTATCTAGAAATGGGGGAAAAAATTAAAATAAACATAAACATGCCCCATACGATTTTTAAATTATACCAACTTTACTGGCAAAAATAATCCTGCATTTCCCAAGCAGCTTTCTGATATTTGTCATCGTTGATTTCTTCCCTTTGATTAGAAACCAGCACAGAACTTAGAACTTTCTCTCACAAAAGAAGAAAACGAATGAAGCAACTGTCAAAAATTGCTTTAAAATTGGCAATACGAACAAGAAGCGTAAAAGGTGTCGCCAGTACGGGAAACAAAATCCCCTCTCTCTCCCGCGGCCGTCCTTCATCACCGAACAAAATGTTTCCCTTCCAAATGTTTCCCTGTGTAAATGGGCACTAACAAAAGTTCACTCCAAACAAAATTTGTACATTAAAAATGCCAATATTGCTGGTAAATATAGATCCCGAAATTTATACATTCGCCATGTCTTGTAAACAAAAATTGTTCACTCATTTTCTAAACTTCTCTATTGGTTCAAAACAATATTTCACATCTAGGAAATCGTAAGTTTGTGGCGTATTGTTTGGTTAGGTTTGGCAGCCGCATCGCACATAGAGACAGCGAGGCCACTTAGCCCACGAAATGAGTCCGTGGTGAGCTGCAAGGGCTGGGCTACATTTCCCCTTCCATATTGAACCATCCTGAGCTTTTGACAAAGCTTAAAAGGTTGTTGATACCTAAAATGTGTAGATTATCTATATGCATTAAGAATTGGGATCTTCAATGTCACTTCCTGCTTCTGGCTAGAACCAGGCATGTGCAAAAAAGGCGTTGAACTGTTTCCAACTCTTCCTCATTCCTGCAGCTACGACAGAAATCTTGCATGTAAACGCTTAACCTCCTTGCGTGATTTCCTATGAGATAATATCCTGTGAGGATCCCTACTTGAAGGTCCTAATTTGAAGTCTTCTCACATTTATAATATTCTTGGACAGGTGTAGCTTTAGCCTTGGCCATGTTTGCCTAGCTATTTCGCAGGTATTGGCACTACTCCATCTTTGACTTACAGAATTGCTTAGTACGTCCATAACATAGAAGCTTACAAGTTGCGAGAGGTACGCCCATAAAATTATTTATGTTTGTCATGCAGGTACATTCTCTTGTAAGTGGGTGAGCCCTACAGTGCCCTGGTATATCTCTGTGGCCTGGAACCCAGCATAAGATTATACGATATTGTTTGGCCATCTTATTAAGAGATTGGCGACAATGTAAGACACTCCATGATGTTACTTGGAATGCATCCAGGGCCCGTAGGGCAGCTTGGCTGTCTGATATAATGCAGATATCTGTTGATGGTTAAGCTTCATGAATAGCGTTTATTTCCGCTTGAAAAACACTACAGTGATCCGGTAGTTTAAAGCATTCACTGATAGAAAGCTCTTCGCAATATAACCCTGATCCTACACCGGTGTCCATTTTAGATCCGTCCATGTAGATCTTGACGCGTGTGTTGGGTGTTGAATCTTCTTCAAGCCATTCCAGTCTAGAAGGGATTTTCATTAGGAAATTCCTTTCGAAGTAGAGAATGATAGGGTGATAATCGCATTCACTGGGTATATCCGCATAGGAGTCTAAGATAGTTGAATGTCAATGTGTGGCAATCTTCCATTGTGAGCTCACTTTGAGCCTTAAAGCGGAACAGACTGCTGAGTATTTGCAGAAGAGATCTAGGGGTAGCAGATGTAATATGATATCCAACGCCATGGATGGCGTGGTTTTCATGACCCCACATATTGCTAATTCCGGTGATCTCTCCACCTTATTCAATAAATTAGAATAGGTTTTTTCTGCATAGCACACCACCAGACAACATTTCCATATAGAGGAATGGATCTGACGACAGCAGTGCAAAGCCAATGAGCAACCTTAGGTTTAATTCTCCAGGTCTTACCTAAAGCTCTCTTACAGGCATAAAAAGCTAGGTTCGCTTTCCTAACTCTTTCTAAGATGTTTGACTTCCAAGTCAATTTCCTATCTATGTTTACTAGGCCGGGTCGATTTGTGGAGAGGCAAAAAAATCGTCCATTGCTCTGTGAAAATCATATTCTAGGGATCAAAATAAGAAACTTTGCCGAAGGAACCATACCTCTGAAACGAATTCTGATGTCCCCCAATTTGGGTCGAACTTTTTAGTTTCTTTTCTCATGTAAAGGCCAAAAATGATGATATTTTGAAATGATTGTATGGGAAACCCCCCAGGGGAGTTCCTGGGGGTATGCCACTGGCATGGGTGGATCGGCCGTCCAAAGTTAGTGGGGGTCGGTCATACATTTGGACTCGATTGGAGCACTCTAAATGGGTCAAAGTGGGATTTTTCGTTCGACCCAAATTGGGGGACATCAGAATTCGTTTTAGAGGTATGGTTCCTTCGGCAAAGTTTCTTATTTTGATCCCTAGAATACGATTTTTACAGAGCAATGAGCAATTTTTAAATCGACCCGCCCTAATGTTTACTCTAAAATACTTGGTTTCTTCCGAAATCACAAGAGCTTCTCCCTTGAACATAATTGGACTTAGCTAAGCGATTCTGTGTTTCCTAGTAAACGAGCCTAGCTATTCTTTATAAAGTAATAAAGGCCTGTTAGAAAAAACCCATCGTCATAAGAGTTAATCTTTGCGGTTTAAGTAAATAAAATACCTTTTTTCATCAGAACTACTTACCTGCGTATGCTGAGAATGAGTAGCAAGACCGCTCAGCATCTTAAAAGTAAGCCTATCCCATGTTTAAATAAATAAATTTAATTTTTTATATGTTTTAATATTTTTATTTCCAATACTTGAATCATTAATGACAAAGTTCATAAGCACATTTTCTCTAATTATTATAAGTATCTGGCTAAGGCGAAATTTTTACAGCATTTTTTTCTTATGTATTTTAAGGCGTATTATTTGACTGCTGCTCAAATGATTAATTTAAAAAATTATTACTATTTTTACATACAAACTTAAATTTATATATAAAGTATTAATATGAGTATTTTTTTTTTTTTTAATAAATAGCTACAAAAGTATGCGCAATGCACTGAGTCGTTGAAAAATTCTTCAATGAGATGCTTGAGTTAGGAAATTCGTTTGCAAGTGCATGCATACATATATACATATTATACATAAATCAATTAACAACGTATCTACTTACAGAGTATGAATAACAACAACATAACAATAAAGGCCTTATTCAGTAGAAAAGTTAGATAAATTCGAAATGCTGAACAAGGGAAATTTCACAAATTTTTGTGCTACTTTTAAGTGTTTCGAAAATATTTCCATTTCTTTGGTTGTTTTTGTTTTGAACACGACCGTAATACAACTTTTGGTTCATCTATTTATTCAATTTATTTATTTCGTTAATTTGTTTTTTTTTCTTATTTTTTTTATTTAGTTGCTTTTTTGTTTTTTTTTTTAGGATATTAATAAAATATTTTTTGTGTAATTACTTTTTGTTAATTCATTTCTTATTGATTTATTTTTATTTATCTGGTTATTTTTTAATTTTTCTTTTTAATAGATATTATTATAATAGTTTTCGTGTAACTAAATAAATTTTTTTGTTTATTTATTTATTTTTATTTATCTGCTTATTTTTTTAATTATTTTCTTTTTTTATATATTTTTTAAACTTTTTTATATATTTTTTAATAGGTATTATTTTATTTTATTTTTCGTTAATTTATTTTTTATTTATTTATTTCTATTTATCTTTTTAGTTTTTAATTATTTTCTTTTTTTATATATTTTTTTTTTTTGTTAATTTTGTTTTATTGATATTTTTATTGATCTGTTTATTTTTTCAAATTTTATTTTTCTATATTTTTTGTTCAATAGATATTAATGAAATATTTTTAGTGTAATTATTTTATTTTTTTGTTAATTAATGTTTTCTTATATTTTTATTTGTCTACTTATATTTTTAATTATTTTTAATTTATTTTTTTATTTATTTATTTTTATTTATCTTGTTAATTTTTTTAATTTATTTTGTATATTATTTTATTAACTTTTTTTTGTTGTTTTTATTAATAAAATTTATTTTCATGTAATTTTTTATTGTTTTTATTTGTTTTTACTTTATTTATTTGCTTTTTTTTTAAGATATTAATAAAACAGTTGTCATATAATTTTTTCTTTCTTCAACAATTATTTATACATTTTTTTATTTATTTTGTTTTATTTTATTTATTTAATTTTTAATTAATACAATTTTTTTCGTGTAAGTTGTTTTTATTTAATTTTACTTTTTGGTTGGTTGGTTTAAGGGTGACCCCGCATCGGAGTGCCACATAGACCGCAAGTTAGGTCCGTTGTGTTGCCCTAGAGCTCATTATTTTATATGATTTCCCCACCTAACCGTGATTTTTATGATAGATTTTGGTCCAAAATATTAATTCGTTTCGAGAATTTAATGAGAGATTCGATTTTCAGGTCCGAGAATGCTGAAAGATTGTCAATTGTTGGAGAGCCTAGAAGAGCGAGTCGACTTCTGGCTAGACCGGGACAACTGTACAGCAAATGCCTGCTCGATACTTCCTCATCTTCGTCCTCGCAGTATCTGCACAGGTCGTTTTGAGAAACCCCGAGCCGACGTGTTCCTCAAAATAAAAGCCGACGTGTTCCTTATAAGGGTTTTTGTCTGTTTCAGATTGTAGGGTGGCCAGATTTGTCTGGTCGTAACGCAAGTAGTTTCCTTTTTTTTACTTTTTACTTTAAATTTGTTGTAATACTGCCAATGCACTTTGAGTTTAAAATAATTTATTTTTTATCGTATCTTCTTTTTGCAAAATTTTTTTTGTTTTTGCAATTTGTTATAAACATATTTTAACGAGTTATTGATTTTTTTTTTGGTTTGGACGAATTTGAACTTTTCAATGGGATATGCGGAATTATTTTATGGCATAAGAATACTAACTAATTTTTACGTAAATTTTAATAAA
The DNA here is from genome assembly GCF_028408465.1 of Anastrepha ludens. NCBI lineage: Eukaryota > Metazoa > Arthropoda > Insecta > Diptera > Tephritidae > Anastrepha > Anastrepha ludens. The sequence goes on from NC_071501.1 coordinate 92,395,646, forward strand.
TTCAATTTAATAATAAATATTTTTCATATATAAATGAATTATTTTTCGAAAAGTGCCATTCTTTAGGCTGTCTTAATTTTTTTTTTGCAACTTTGAGATGATTTTCAAGATATTGAAATTTTCATAAAAGGTTCAAATGTTACGGTATTTTCTCTCTGTTTGTTTTTATTTATTTATCTCCTTTATTATTATTTGTTTTTTTTTCTGTTAAAAAGCTCTTCGTATGTGGTCTTTGGAGTGCAGAATTTTTTGTTCTAGCATTTATTTTTTATTCAAAATGTGAGATAATTTTTTTCTGTAGAGTTTTCGCCTCATTTCTCTGTAAGGCTCGGTGGAAGTTTATTTGTTTGTCTGGATTTATTTAACTTATTTTTTAATAACAAAAGTATGAATAATTTTTTCTATGGAATTCCAACTTTCAGGTGGTTTTGAAGATATTCAAATTCCCGTAAAAGTGTTATAATTTAATATATTTAGCGGTTGGATTTTATAGTTTTTTATTTTTATTTTGGTTTTTTTTGCTTTTTTTTTGGTTTAGGTAAAACAACTTTCTCATGCTTTTTTTTTTTTGCAGAGTTAAATATTCAAATATTTTATGTAGCAAAATTTTTAGACCCAAGCATCTTTTTATTCAGAATGTGAGATAATTTTTTTCTGTACAGTTTCAGCCTCATTTCTCTGTAAGGCTCTGTGGGAGTTTATTTTTGTCTGATTGTATTTAGAAATATTTTTTTTTTAATATTCTAAAAATATAAATTTTTTTCTATAGAGTTTGAATTCCTGTAATAACTTTGAGGTAGTTTTCAAGATATTAAATTTCTACAGAAGTTTTATATATAACGACATTTTCTTTCTTTTTGTTTTTATTTTTATTTACTAATTTTTTATTTTTTGGTTGTTACGTGTGTTTTTTTTTTTTGTAAACAGCTTTTCTTATGAAATTTTTTGCACAGAATTTGAATTTCATATTTTTATGTAGGAAAATTTGTAATTCCAAAGCATTTACTTTTTATTCAGAACGTAAGATATTTTTTTTCTGAAGAGTTTGTGCTTACCTCCGAGCTTTCTCTGGGTTTCTTTGTTTCCCTGGGTATATTTGAATTTTTTTTTTAAGCTTCCAAAAAAGTTGTTTTCTTAGAGCTTGGTTTTCCTTTGTTAGAAATTTTTGGCGGTTTTGAAGATATTTGAATTTACATTAAGTCTTTAAGTGCAACGGCAATCGTGTGCTTTTTTTTGTCATTAATTTTAATTTAAATTAATAAAAATGTCCTCTTAGACATTTTTTTCTGATTTTTTTTTTTTACTTTACAAAGCAACTTTTTTATTTAAAATGTGAGCTAATGTGTTTCTGCAGAATTCATGCTTAATTTCGGTCTCTATAAGGATTATTTTGTTTGCCTGGTTATATTTAAAAAAAAATTTGTTTAAGTTGCAAAATCATGAATTATTTTTCCGTAGAATTTGAATTTAGCTTTCAGTTTTACTTAAAATAAAATACTTAAAAAATACTTTAGCTGGAAAAATTAAATATTTCCGTTCCAAAAGAATGAATTTAAAATATTTTGAATCCGAAAAAATTTAATTTCGAAATTATTTATTTCTGAAAAGAGTTTCAGTTATATTAGTTTGGCGGAAAAAGAAATCAATTTTTTTTTGGTAGAATTTTTACTTAAATGGTTTAAAACTGTTTTATGGTCGATCTTACCCAAAAAGATGGCTCAAAATCCCTTTAGAGGACGGTGGAGTATTGGCGAGTGTGAGCTTTTAAGTTTTTGGGGTAGCTTTTTAATATTCTTTACCCTTTGCCTTTTAACTTTTGTTTGAAAAAAGCAAATATTTTCCTTTAAGTTTGTTAAATTTGAAATTTTTTGCAAAACCGGTAAATTGAAAATATACAAATATTTTACAAAGGACTTTTGAATTGATGATTGAGAGTTGTATTACAATTTCTGAATTTTTCTGCTAAGGTGAGTGCATATTTTTTTAAATTTTCTTATCATTTTATACTACACAGTTTTAAAACAAATTCGTTTAATGTGTTTTTATAACTTTTTAATATAATTAGTTTAAAAGTTTTAGTAGTTTATTTATTACTTTTTTTAAGTTGCAGATTCTCGCTTTTACCTTTATTTAAATCTTGTTTATTTTTATTTTTATTAACTTGAAGATCTTCGCTTTTATCTTTAATTAAAATTGTTTTTCTTTTTATATTTTTGTTAACTTGAAGGTCCTCGCTTTTGTTTTGAGTTAAAATTTGTTTTTTTTTGTTTTAATTTTAATTAATTTTTTAAATGTGTTTCCTCTCTTTTTCCCCTACCTTGGAAATCTAGAAAACTTTGCTGTAACTGTCCAACCGAGCAACTTATTCATATGACACTGACGAATTCACTATTTGACTTTTTTTATATTAATGTTAAAACGCCATTTATGATCCAAGTTACAAAAACAAACAAAAAAATATTTGAAAACCTGACTAAGTGACTGACTAGACAACTTTACGAATTTATACTCTTTTTGAAAGCGAGCACTTTAGTTGCCTTAAATTAAAATAAATAGAAAATAAATTAAGTAGATAATAAATAAAATTATTAATAAACTACGTTGCGGTCTTAAATAAATTATTAAGGAATTAATGCAGCTGTAATGCAAATATGCAAAAGAAATAAATAGAGAATTAAACTAATTTAAAATAAATAAATTTTATAGTAAATTTAAAATATCGTACAAAAAATATTATAGTTTTAAAAATGATTATAAAATTATTTAATTTTAAAAACTATTATAAAATTAAATAATTTTAAAATTTTATAATTTTATAATTTTTGTTTTTGGTTTTTTAATTTTTACTAAAATAATACCATAAAATTATAAACTACAATGCAATTATTTTTTCGAATTCCTGGAGAAGTCAAACCTGTAGCGGAATGGAGTGATAGGAGAGGCGATTTTTTTCTTTTAATTCTCTTTAACGACTCAATACAATTACAAATTGAAGCTTCAGTCAAAACGGCTCAATAACATTTGCGCTATCGCTGGATAAGCGAATCAGTTGCCAAGAAAACTAAAAAAAAAACGAATGGCCTGGTTTCGCAAAACGGTGTTGTTCCTGACTAAGCAAAGTAACACACCTCAAATTATTCTTGAAGAGGTCTCAGACTGCAGATTACATACACTGCGTAAATTACTATAGAACACGGACTATTTTGCTAATTTGCTTATTTCTTATTTAATTTTTAAAAATTTTCTATAAAAATATTTTTCATTCTGCAGCAAATACCACATAAATCCAAGTTTCAAACATTGCGTAAATTAAAAATAAAAAAATTCAACAAATTTTATTCAAAATCTTTAGAAAAATTTCGAGTATGCAGTTTTATAGCCCATCGAATTTTTTCATAACAAAGTGCAAGTTTCAAGTAACTCAAACATCGCGCTGATTTTTCAGATTTTTTTTTGCGGAGCGTGTGAAATGTTTTCCTTCAAATAGAAAAAGTGTCGTCAAGAGTATAAATCGAATGAAAAATTATTCTATATCGTATTTTCACAACCCTACCTCTTCACTCCACATACTTTCTCAACTCCTCTCGTAGCCTAAAATTACATTTTTTTAATATTTATAATTTGGAATGTAGCTGTACTGAAATCAAATGCACTAACAAAAATGTGCTGGGTTAGTAATAATAATTAAATAAATAATTAAATAAATAATTTTAGTAAAATTCAATAAATAAATAAATTAGTTAAGTAATAAATTCATTAATAAATAAATAAGTGAATTATTATTTAGATAAATAAATACCTTGCTAATGCAGTCTGTCACAACGCAATACCTACACTGCTGTGCTACCTACTCTTCCCTACCTAATCCCTAATTTTTGGCACAGTTGCATATTTTTTGGTTTTCTTAATGAACTTAAATGCGAATTCCTGAGTTCCTAACTTGCTTGAAAAGCCTTTTGTGCAATTAAAACTAAAACTAAATTATGAGTATCTCTTTTGAATACTTAAGTGTCTGTGTTAGACTCTCCCGCTGCGCTGCGCTGGCATCTTCATCTTCATACTTAGTATTCACCCACAGGCGGCGACATCAGCGCTATTGGCTGCTGTTGTGCTTGCGTCGGCAGCTCTGTTGCGCTGTAGTGCATTTCATCCAACTCCGCTTCGTCGCCACCACTGCTACCCAAGCTGTCTGCGTAGTAGTAAGCTGGCGCTGCATGCAGATGCGGTTGCTCTTCGGGCATATTTTCATCGTTGTAAGCGCTATGCTGCAGCCGCTGCATGTGTTGCTGCAGTTGCTGCTGACTAAAGCCACTCTCACCGCTGACCGCGGCCGGCATTGTAGTCGACGTTGCCGTCGCCGTCGCTGCCACCAGTAAATTCTCTGTAGACGATGTTGGTGATGCCGAGTGTGGCGACTGCTGACAGCCACCCTGCAAATGCTTACCCAGTAGCGAGATGCGCGAGAATGACTTCGTGCACGACGGACACGAATACTTTTTCACATCCGAATGTGTTTGCATGTGCGCGCGCAAATTCGAACGGTCAGCGAATGCGCGATTGCAGTGCTGACAGCTGAAGGGCTTTTCGCCAGTGTGTGTGCGTATGTGACCCTGCAGTAGCCAAGGGCGTGAAAAAGCCTTACCGCAAATGGGACATTTACAGGGTAGCGTATGTGTGCGTATATGCATCTTGAGCGCGCCGAGCGACACATAGGTTTTGTCGCAATTCTTGCAGTTGAACACCTTTTTCACTTGATTACCTTCGGCGGCGGGGCAGTGAAATTGCTGATGCTTACTCAAACCCGAGTAGGTGGAGTAGGATTTGCCGCAATCCTTGCAGTGGTAGCGCGGCACCCCAACTGGCTTTTGTGCGGATTGCGCGGAAGCAACGCTTGACGAGTGGATAAGCGCAGCAGCCTTGTCGCTGGAAAATTCGCCAGCTGCTTCTAGCGCGCTCGGTGCGTCTGCGTTGCCAGCGCTGCGAATGATCTTGTATTCGGTGCTCTCAAAGGCATGCGTTTGCTGATGCTTCACTAGACCAGCGTAGGTGGAGTAACATTTGTTGCATTGCTGGCACTGATAGTAGAGATCATTGTTGGTCTTGATCTTCAATCCGCTCTCATTCGGGGAGTCTGCCGGGCGTCGCTCCTCCTGTATGCTGGGCGCGTGCGTTATATTGTTGCTATTATTACTAGCAGACTGTTGCATACTTAGCAGCGCGCGCGCCACATTATGCAGATTGATATTCTCGCCGAGCACTCGACGCGCGGGCAGCTCATTTCTCACGGTCAAATCTTGTGGCTCAAAATCGTGCTGCTCAGGCTCATAGTTGAAAGTCTTCTCTTGCTGCGTTTGCCAAGTTGCGGGTGATGCGCGCTGCTGCTGTTGCAGTCTCTGCTCTGTTTGCATACTATAAGTTTGCGGCGCCAGGCAGTCCTCGTACTCAGCAATGCTTTTTAATAAATTATTATTGTAGTTTCGGAAACCTTCCGCAGGTGCGTAATTATCGACGCATATCTCCTGTTTTATCTTACGCTCCATAAAATTTGGTTCTAATGGTAGCGTAGCAGGCTGGGTGAGTGCGGACGGTGGTGGCGGCGTTATGCCATCATAACGCGGACACTGCTGTTGTCGCTGTTGCTCAGTCTCAGGCTCCGTGTCCGCTTTACCGCACACTACGTCTTCTGGTGGGAGCGGAAAATCACCATAGCCCAGGCGCGCCAAGCTGCGCGCAATTTCTTCACGTGTGAACACATCGGGAAATGCACGCGCAATCTCACGCGTCTCCTCCCAAATGCGCCGCGCGAGTTCCTCTTTGGTTTGTGTCAACGCGGTTGTAGATTTCTCTGTCAGCGGCGGTGTGGGTAGAGGTGTGGATTCTGCACTGTCCGCCCACTTGCAGGCATTGGTGCCGTAGTAAGCGGGTGGTGCGGGCGAGAGCTCCGACTTGTGGCTGGCTGCTGCCCTAGCGGCGAGACTGAGATCAACGGGTCCTTCATCTGTAAGAGCAAAAAAAAAGAGTGGGAATGAGTTTCTTTAGGCAGATTAGAATGAAAAAGCGGGTATACGAGAGAGAATTATGTGGTTCTTGGGGAACTCCTTTAACCGATTAGCTCTAGTTGAATTAATAAGTACCTAAGTGTCAAGCGAAAATGAAAGAAACTTTAAAAAAGCTTCAAAAGCTAATTATTCTCTATGGGATTGCTCCATTTTCCTTTGACCTTAAGATTTTACAATCAGATTAAATAATATGAGTTGCCAATAAACTGTACCCATATAAGGAAGACTAAATCCTTGTTTGAATATACTTAAGAATTAATCCCACATCGAGGGGAGGTCGAAACACCTGAAGCTTAGATCCACTGAAGTTTTCGCGCTCATCTATTCGAATACCAAGAGGATTAATTGTAAGCCAGTGACTGAATCGAACAAACTGAGATTTAGTTAGAAATACCTATATAATTTTTTAAGATTTCATTCAGAAGAAATTAAGAGACAGCAAACCTTCGGAACTAAACGGAAGCGTCATCACCAAATATGGGAGCTAAGCAGCCGACATTCGCAGGCGAATATAGAAGAGTCGCTCTTTGTTTGGTCTTTTGGACAAAGTGTGGAGATCATCACATATATCCGCACGAATTTGAGCATTTCTTTGGATCTGATGTGAAGTCTGTTATTCTGTATGGGTGTGAGACATGGAGCACCACAAGGTGTGATATACAAGTACTCCAGGTATTTATCAATGGCAGTCTTCGCAAAATTGTGCGCGTTTTCTGGCCTGATACTATCACTAATACCGACCACTGGGCATAAACAAAGCAGATACTCGATACTTGAAACCCGACGGCGAAAGTGGAAAAGGATCGGTCACACACTGCGTCAGCCATTTGGAGATATTATAAACGCATTCCTTGACTGGAATCCGCAAGGCAATCGGAGATGTGGTAGGCCATCTAGTGGAAGTACATAGAAGCGCTACAAGCAGGTCGCAGTTGGTGACAAAAAAGTTCTTAAACTGACTTTTAAATGCTTAAAATTTTGCTTCGGAGTTTTGGATGTTTGGTCGAGCTCATCCTCCTATTTGTGGTGTGCGTCCTGATTATATGACAGTTTTAAGCCGACTCCGAACGGCAGATATTTTTTGTGAGGAGCTTTTTTCATGGCAGAAATGCAGTCGAAAGTTTGCGATTCCCTGCTTCGAGGCGACCGCTATTAGAAAAAACGTTTTCTCAATTTGCTTTTACACAAGCCTTGAAACGATTAGGTCATTCAGCTGTTGCAGCACGCCCGGTTTCCATGGATATTGACGTCGCTGCTCTAACCAAAGATCGTTTGAAACTCCCCAAATTCCTGTGAAGCCAAGTTTTCCTCGCTGCTCGAACTAAAAATTCTTTCAAACTCTCCGAATTTTTGTGAGGCCTTCGACTGGCCGTGTACTCCAATTCCGACCACAAACTGTTGTCGAATGGACTCAGATCTGGGCTTCCAGATGGCCAATCTTCTGCGGCTATGAACCCTGGAATAAAGTTTTTAGCCACTATTGCGTGGTTTGTGCCTTATGGACTGGAGCGGAAGCTTGCTGGAAGATCCAACGCTCTCCATTGAAGGGAGTCCTTCTCAACTGCTTCACCACGCCTTCTAAGACAGCCTGCTGGTACACTTTTGCCACGGCTTTAAGCTCTTTTGTAAAATTTGTCACAGAATTTATGGCAAGACTAAGTACATGCATGGCACCGATTTTACGAGATCATTTTTAATAGAAATAAAACTAAATTTCAACATAACATTTGATCTTTAACGAGTTTAGGACTAAGCAGAAGAACGTCAATTGACTTTCTAACTCAATCTATGAGTAAAAAGATCATTCATCCTCATCGTCCTCCTCATCCTTCTCATCGTCCTCATCTTCCTCATAATCAAACTAATGCAAACTTCTCCTTCTCAGCAAAAGCGTCTGCCCAACATGAAATGTCTGTTTTCCTACAATAAATTAGTCCCCCACAGGCCTTTTTTGAATGCTAATATTTTACGATATCCGCCATCTACTCACCTTGATCCAAATAATCCGCGCATTCTGGACGCTCCTGCCTCAGTTGCTGCTCTTCCACATCATATTTCAACGTCATTATTGGACGCTTCTTTAGCGGACATTTGCTGTAATTGACTTTATTCATGTCAACTGGCGTAGAGGCACAAATTAAAGCACTGTCGCGCGCTTAGCGATGGGGCATAAATAATTTCGCCTTTTCAACACAAGTTTTCCAGCTAAGTCAGCTTGGTTTAAATCACAGTTTAACGTTTCTCAACTATTTCAAGCACTGCTACACCGAAAATGTTGCTCAAAAACTTATTTCTTTAACCTAAATAAATTCTAAATTTCTTCCTTATTGCTGGAATTCATAAAAATCACTGTTTTTCGCCAAACGTCCGCACATCACATCGCACATTTCACGTCTGCAGTTCCGTAAACGAATGATGCAACGCGTCACGATCACTTGAAGTTTTATACCAAGTCAATGCCAGGCGCATAGAAATACACCGAAAACACCAACCCCTCGGAAATCGGAAACACATATAGCACACATCAGCACACAAGCACCAACAAGCCACCACCAGCACCAGCGAATTCAGCCCTCCCTGCATAGCACGCACTAAGGATATTTTTGTTGGTCTGTGCGTATGCGGCGACGTACCTACTTCCGATCGTCCGTTGATCCCCATTGCCTGCCAGCCATTCGGCCAGATGCAAAGCAAAAGGGAAAGGAATCTTTTCAATTTCGTCAAATCAACCACTAACCCAGTTCATTATCATCATTATGATCTTTTTACTAAAATATCCTCTTCGTGTTGATGATCATCAACGTGGATCGCCGGCTGAGTCAGCAAGCAGATCGCTCTCGGCACCAACCACCAGTCTGGCGACCTATACAGCATCCACCATCAGCGCCAGGAACAGATGTGTGCGGTATTGCTGCATTTGCAGCACGTGCCACATGCGCCACGCCATGCCACATTGATTATAAATACACACACTTAGTATATGCAGCATATCGGCTGCCACACCAAAATAAAAACATTCACTTAGGCAGGCAGGCAGGCAGGCGGGCAGGCAGTTAGACATACAGAGAGACAGACAGATGCATAAGCAGACTTAATGGCTTTACTTGTGGCTGGGGCTGGGTGAAGAGCAACTTACTATTTATAATTAAACAGCACAAGGTAGGCGAAAATCAACCGTGTAACCGATCGCACCGTTGTTTCGTTCAGCGATCGCTCACTCACTCTTCCAACGAATGCGACGAATTATTGTCATTCGTTTGTGTGCAATGGCTTGCCACCATCACTACAGTCATCACCACCACCAGCAGCCGCATGTGGCGGTGCTTTTTTGTCCATTTGTTGTAGCTGCCGTGATTTCTTGTTGTTATTGTTGATTTTTACTTTTTACTTTAGCAGTCACGCACCACAACAATCACAGAACACCAGCGAACAGCATAAAGCCGCGCGCCATGTAGTTAGTCGGCGTTGATCGAAGCGAGCAGCTGTAGCGAATATTTCGAAAACAAATTCACGACGAATGATCTGTTGTTATTATTGTTGGCCAGCGAAGAATTAGATGCTCACATACATACATACATGAATTCAAATATAAGCCTTACTGAGCGCAACTACTTAGACTTAAATGTGAAGAGTATAGAGCATCGCGGCTATTGCTCACTTACCCACTAATGGGTGGAGTTGGCGCTCTTCGTTGCTTATATACTTCGCTTGCGCTTATTTAAGTGAGCTTACTTGGCGCTTATAGCGCACAGCGCACAGCTCACACTCACTACACCTGGCTTTGGGTGCTCAGCTGCTCAGCTGTTGGGTGCTGAGCGAACAGGTGAGCGTAGAAGATGAACTCTTTGTCTTAGTTGCTCTTACATAGTGGAGTTGCGTTGAATAGAGTAAGAAAGAGCAAAAGTTTTCTTAAGTTTTTTTTGGTATATAAGAATTGAGCTATGCCAGCTTTTAGTGCTGCCGCTTTTGGCACTCTTCTGTGGGGTACAGTTCATGTGTTGGGCGCGCTCTTAGTTGCAGGCCCAAATTGTTTCGTTTTCATTGCATTCTCCACTGGAAAGTTACAGTTAGCTAAGAGCGCAGGTGAATAGACTGGAAAGCTTGTCTATTGACTATTGGATAGAAGAGAATTTCGATTGCTGTGCGCATGATTAAATACAATCAAAATAGAGCATTGCTGTTGTGAGAAGAGTTGTTGGCGCTGAACGCTTTGAGAAGATCGAACATTTCAATGTGGCTATGAAGTTGAATAGGTGTTTGTTAGTTGTGAATGCTAAGGAGTTGAATATGCAGCGGTCGACAAGCAGTTTAATAAAAAAACCAGAGGATACTTGAACAAAGATTTCAACGTACTGAATCTATATCTGCGCTCAAGATGTAATATCTCTTTTATCTTTTTTATTTAAAATATTGAGCTATAAAAATGTATAAATGTCTGGAAGACATTTTTTGTTGAATTTTGAGTATAGAGGCATCCACGACAAGTGATCCAACTATTTTGGGCATGGTCTTAAATTTTTCTTAAAATTTGCTTACTTGCAGACTTTTTATTATTTTTAGAATTATTTACAGTTGAAATATTTGACAGAGAGTTTTTTTAAGCAAATTATGCTCGGTTCTTTTGAACCTTTTCTACAAACTTTTATTTTTAAGTTTATTTTCTTCCTAGGATAAAACATACCTACTTTAAAAAATTTGGTTTGAAAGAAACCTTATTATTTTATAATTTAAACTTATTTTTTTTATATTATTTGTACATATTTTTATTTATATTAATTTTTTTATAATATTTGTTTATATTTTTATTTATATATTTTTATTTTTTTTTTACTGTCATTATTTTTTGAAAAAAACTTTTATTATTTTTTTGGTTTTTAAACGGCTGCAAAGAGGCATTATAGCAAAACTCAACGACGTTCGAAAGTAGAAGACTTCTACTTCAAGGTGGTATGGCCCCGTTTCGGCTTCGGTAGATTCCAACATTGCAGAGGAATCATCTGTTCTGTTACGCTTTCCCGTCGCAGTTACAAATGTCGAAGTTGTCGTAGCTTCCATACTTGCCTTAGCCAATGCTTTCGTCTTCCCCGTTTGATCTGCTTTCTGATAGTGCAGCACCTGCATTCGAACTCCCACTAGCTTAAGCCTCTTCACCGGTACTTTCGTGATTCCCACCCGGCTTACAACGGTTACTGAGACTTACTCGGTACGAGAGATCCGTATGTGTCTATTGAGAGATTGTACGCCATCTCCACATCATCCACAGCTTGTTCAGTTGCTAAGGATGGTTTCGACATCTGTAAAGCGCTGTCGTCCACTCGGCTATCCATTTACATAGTATTGTGCCATTTTTCACCGCTAGTAGTGTCGTTTCTCCGGAACCCTAGGTGTCCATTCCGATTAAAAGAAAATATGGGGCTCGGGCCTACACATCTGATGCCCAAGCCGTTGACGAGAGGATTTCCCAAAGGTGGGTTACCTCGGGCAGAGATATAACCACGTTTGGCCTCCACATTTCCATTTTTTTTAGAAAGGAAAACAAAAACAATTTATACCTACTGCCAGGTGCCTTCTCACTTGGGCAAGGTCCGGAAGTTCTGAGCTGCTTTTTTAGAAAAAATTTCGCGGTGCTACATAACCTCAAATGCGGGCCCAAGGTTCTCTTCTTCTTCTCTTCTTAATTGGCGCGATAACAGCTAACGCGATTTTGGTCGAGTTTAACAAAGCGCGCCAGTCGTTTCTTTCTCGTGCTAACCGGCGCCAGTTGGACACACCAAGTGAAGCCAAGTCCTTCTCCACCTGATCTTTCCAACGCAGAGAAGGTCTTCGTCTTCCTCTGCTACCACCAGCTGGTACCGTATCAAATACTTTCAGAGCCGGAGCGTTTGTATCCATTCGAACGACATGACCCATCCAACATAGCTATTGGATCTTTATGACGTCGTAAAGCTCATACAGCTCATCGTTCCATTCGCCGCTGCCAACGTGCAAAGGTCCAAAAATCTTGCGCAGAATCTTTCTTTCAAACACTCCAAGCGTTGCTTCATCGGGTGATGTCATCGTCCACGCTTCTGCACCATACGTTAGGACGGGCATGATGAGAGCTTTCTAGAGTGTTAGTTTTGTTCGTCGAGAGAGGAATTTACTGCTCAGTTGCCTACTTAGTCCAAAGTAGCACTTGTTGGCAAGAGAGATTCGTCGTTGGGCCCAAGGTTAGTGCTGTCATAAAATCTCATCGAAAGAAAGTTCGATAGTTCTCGTAGTCAGCCGGCATATGCGTTGCAATATTTGTTATTTTGCCCATTAAGAACCAAGCGCTCTTCTATAAAATATATGTATAATGAATAAAAAAATGTTTGCTTAAAGTAGCAACACTAAATTTCGTTACATATTCAGGTACCTACAAATATCCAATTTTAACTTCTCATTCAATTCGCATACGTCAATAGAAATCATCGCTAAGTGCGCCATTCTTTATAGCCCCCCGCAAAGTAGAGTTCCAGCTGCAAGTATCATTTTAGCACGAGACAAAATCTCTACTTTCAAAATTGAAAAGAACAAAAATACACGCCAGTTGAAAATAATCAACACCCCATTTGTGATAAACAAGAAACCAAACAAATTACAAATTCAAAGAACCTACATGTTTGACGATGTCAAGGTGCACAAACACGCCAAATAAAAATAATCAAAATATTCACAAATTCACTTATGTATCTACTATACTTTCCACGCATACCCTTACGCACTCGCACGCTCGAATATCACAAGAATGTTTGGCGTTTTCAAAAACAAGCAGCCGGCAGCCACCCCAAAGTGTAGCGGGTAGCGCAGTAGCGCATGCGCCACCGGTTAAATTGAATTTTTCACACACACGCTCGCACATCCTGCTCTACGTGTATCGCGCCATTGATTCACCATCCGCCAAAACCCTACGCATTTTACCTGGCTTTTAGTAAACGCGAAATGCCGCACGGTAGGTATTTGCAAAACTACCTGGCGCTGAGGCAGGACGACCGCTGCATAAAATCAGAACTGGCACAGGACATGCCACCACCTTTGGCGGCAGTGAGAGTGCAGACTGCAGCTTGCAATATTGCACCGCTGAGGCAGTGGCGGCAGCAGCAGCATTTCACGATTCTCATCCCCTTTGCCAGTTGGATCGCGTCGATCGCCAAGCTGTGATTGTTTGCAACCCTTGTAGGTAAAGTAAATACAGGGTTACCGGGAGAGTCCTCTTAGATACTTAAAAATATTATTACGTGAGTTATTTCTGATTTATTTGGTGGTGTGATTTGATACCCAAAACTTAACCGTTTTCGAGATATTCGATTTAAAAGATTATTAGAAAAATTATTATTTTTTATTTGTACGGCCACTTTCCTAGGGCCTGGGGCAGTGCGCCATCCTAAATGCAATCAATTTCCTCCATTACATCAACAGCTCTGGCTGGCTGTAGATATCCGCCTGTTGGAGATCTCATAATGGTATCAAAACGGCGCTTTAGTGCTACTTGAGGAGTGCCAGACCGGAACTTCAACCATTTCACCGACCTACCTACGGCCACTTTCTTTTAAATGGTAGTTCAAGTGTGCGATTTGTTTTCTGGTTTTGGTTAAACTACTCGAATTAATACTATACAAGGCGCAAAATAAATCATTCAAATTTATTTTTGAATAAATTTTTTTTACTAAATAAAAGAAAAAATATTTGTTTGGAATGAAATATATACATAAATGGTCCTATGGCTCCGGCAAGCGCCAACCTCTTGATTTTGTTCGAGGTTTTGTTGGGTTTGAATACGCCAGCTTCCAGTTTTCTCCTACAGGTCAGTGCTGGTCTGCTTCTACGACGGCTGCGTTGAGGGTCGATTGAGCTGCGGGTGATGACGGTTTGGTCTCTTCACAGCCTTATTTTCAGGATTTTCAGGCTGGTTACAACGATTCCACAGGTCAAAATTCTTAAACGCTTGGCGAAAACCTGCAACGATTGGAGGTCAGACGCTGCAAGGTTCCGAGTTTCGCAACCGTACATAAGTTGGACTTCACATTGGAGTAGAATATTTTTATTTTTGTGAGCCATGCGATAGTCGTAGAGTTCCACACTGTATTTAGAGCACCGAAAGCTTGCTTTGCTTTTTTTTACGGTTTTCGATGTCTTCTCTTGAGCCACCATTAGCAGATATAAAACTCCTCAAATAGCAAAAGGAGTCCACTTCTTCGAGTTCAGCGTTACTTATTTGGAATTTTTGCGTCAGCTTTGTTTTGGCACTCTTTAATTTTAGGCCTACTTTCTGTGTTAGTTTGTACTCCCAGCGTTAATTTTTTTTTTTTTTACACGTCTATAAAAGTGTGAGCCATAAGACAAATATTGACAGATCTTCGAAGAGTTCATTTAGCTGAATGGCTACAATTCGGTGGTGCCCGGGTTTGAAACCAGCTGTGGGCATGCAACCCCAAAATGATAGAAAAGCTTTTTTCTAGTATCTGTGGCCCTTCAGCAGGCAATGGCAAACCTCCGAGAGTAGTTCTGCCATGAAAAAGCTTCTCATATAAAACCATCTGCTATATAACATTTTTAGGTAGCTAAGATTAAATAATTAAAATAATTTTCAGAATAGTTTTCATACAACAAATTTTTTTTAGTGATGCGAATGAAATATATATTATATATAATATGTATATAATTGGCCCGTACACCCTTTTTGGGTGTTCGGCCGAGCTCCTCCTCCCATTTGTGGTGTGCGTCTTCATGTTGTTCCACAAATGGAGGGACCTACAATTTCAAGCGACTCCGATCGGCAGATATTTTTATGAGGAGCTTTTTCATGGCAGAAATACACTCGGAGGTTTGCCATTGCCTGCCGAGGGGCGACCGCTATTAGGAAAATTTTTTTCTTAATGTCGGTGTTTCACTGAGATACGAACCGACGTTCTCTCTGTGAATTCCGAATGGTAATCACGCACCAACCCATTTGGCTACGGCGGCCGCCGATGTGAATGAAATACTTAGTAGAAAATCGTTAACTCAAAACTTTAGCAAGCATCCGCTTTCAACTGTTAACTATACGGCTTGATTTTAAAATTTTTTAGATGATTTTTATGAATTGAAAAAAACTAAACTTAACTAAAAATTAAAAACAAAAATCGGATCATGAAAAAAAATTTTTAAATTTTTGAATTAAAAAAATAAAAATTTAAACCAATCGAATATCACAATTTAAGCTTAATTATTTTTGAGATATTCGATTTACAAAGTGGTTGAAAATATTTTTTTTTTTTTCAATTAAAGAATTTAAAATTTTTTTAACCAAAGCTTAACTATTTTTGAGATATTCGGTTTAAAAATTGGTTGAAAATTAATTTTTTAATTCATAAATTTTAAAATTGTTTAACCAAAGCCTTAACTGAAGCTTAACTATGCTTAAGATATTCGATTCAAAAGGTGATATATATATAATTTATATATTTTTTTTTATTTAAAAATTTTAACATTTTTTAACCATCGCCTTAACTGAAGCTCAACTATTTTGGAGATATTCGATTTAAAAATTGGTTGAATAAATTTTTAAATTTTTTAACCAAAGCCTTAACCAAAGTTTAACTATTTTTGAGATACTTGATTTAAAAATTGGCTTAAAAAATTTTTTTTTTATTAAAAATTTGAGAATTTAAAAAAAATATTTTTTTTTTAATTTGAAAATTTCTTAACGAAAGCTTAACGGTCTTTGAGATATTCGATTTGAAAATTGGTTAAAATTTTTTTTTAATTAAAAAATTTAAAAATGTAAAAAAGAAAAATATATTTTAAATGAAAATTTGAAATTTTTTTAACCTAAGCTTAACTGTTTTTGAGGTATTCGGTTTGAAAATTGGTTAAAATACTTTTTTTAATTACAAAATTTCAAATTTTTGTTTAATTCTTTTAATTAAAAAATTAAAATTTTTTTTTTAAGGGTTCAATTTTTTTTAGTTAAAGAGTATGCAAATTCACAAAAATCATCTATAAAATTTTAAATCAAGCCGTGATAGTTAAGAGTTGAAAATGGCTGCCTGGTAAAATTTTGAGTTGAGGATTCTCCACTAAGTGTTTCATATCTCATAAATAACCTCAACCACAAAGTCCCTAAGTATCTAGCACGACTTTCCCGGTAACCCTGTATATGCATACTACACAGACATACACACACACAAACGCACGGCCTATCTTAAAAACGCTGGCAAACTAACAGTACTCCTTTCTTTTTTCCCTTCTCAATTTCCGCGCCCCATATGTTTCATTTCAAAATGATTTGCCATGCCACATTTTGTATTGCACGCAAGCGCATTGAAACTCCCTTCAGCTGCATCTGTTGCCTTCTTAGCACGTACCACACAATCGAAATTATTGAGATGATCATCACGAAGGAAAGCAGCCACCATCAAAGGCAGCACCAGCAATGCATAACCACCACTACAATACCTCAATGGGAATCACCACCAGCAGCAGCCTGTCGGCCGATCGGTCTGCGAGCATAAAAGACTACGCGGCCACGGGTGTTTGAGAAACCTTAAAGAAATTTCGCAGTCACCCAAAGGAAAAGCAATATGTGAATTGATCAAAGTAAGGTCGCTAGTAATTTTGGCCGTTACACAGATTTTTTGGCGGCAAATAAAGTAATCGGTGCGCCCAAAACTCTCCGAAACTTACAGAGGGTTGGCTAGTAAATACGATCCTTTTATAAATTTTTTGTTTTGTTTGCCTTTAGCTAAGGATATTTTGTAGCGTGCTAAAGACTTTGTAACGTGTCAAAGACGTTTGGAAAAAACGCAGGTGTGCGTCTGTGAGGCAGTGAAAAGAATTGCAGTTGGAGGGGAGTCAAGCAAATTTCACAGGATTTCACTTCAATGCGAAGTTAAGTGTCGTGTAATTTTAATGAAGAAGTGGAATATATTTGATTTTGTTTTCTAAATAAAAATCATTTATTCTTGAAAATATTTACCAGCGACTAGCCGCAATTAGTTTCCATCTTCATATGCAAAAATTTAAATTAAAAAACAAAATTTATGAATTTCTGTCTGACTAAGAAAATTAAAAATAAAAAAAAAAAAATGGATTGACTTATTTACGAGAAATAAAATGTTCATGCAATAATAACAATTTTATAAGAAAATTAAAAAAAAAGGAAAATTACTTTAAAAATTTGTTAAAAAAAATTAAAATTACAATATTTAAATTTTTTTTTTTAATTTTGTTATTTATTTATTTTTTTTTGCCACCAAATACCCCTATAAAATGGATTTAACTGAAAAAAATTTTTTTTGACTCAGTTTGGCTTAATAATTTGGGAGTTAAGTGACAAGTATTCTAAATTTTTCATTTGGAAACATTTTCTTCCACTACCTCAAATTCCATTTCGTTAACACAACCAATCCACTGACTCATTTGCAGACAACGAGGGAATTTAAACAAAAAAGCTGATATGTTTTGCAATATTTTCTTCAAACTGGAGTTCACTTTTAATCTTATCTCAAATGCCTCAAACCAGGTTTCGTGTTTGCTTGCAAGTTTACATATACACTTTTACGTGCGTTCATATGCGCTTACATTCATGAAAATATTTTCACTTAAGATTCGTTTTTATTTATTTCACTTTTGCAATCAATGCACACTTCATTGGCTTCAGGAAGATATTTTTTTATCTCAATATTTTTACACTTGCCATTGAACGATAAGAAAATGCCGAAGTGGCTTTTATGACCAAATATACCATAAGATATTACCTTGAACTTGACGCAATCAAAAATAAATGTATATTACATCCCAGCAAGCCACAGCTACCTTGACTGCAGTATTTAGGTTAGCGACTCTTAGCAGAAACATTTGATGCTACGATTTGTGAGAACTCATCGTCAAGGAAAAGTGGATCGGCCAACAAAGTGCAATATCCTGCCTCTTCTTTCTTTAAAAAGGGTTCGCCTTAAGGTTGCATTTGATTATGAGATTCAAACAGCCGAGGAAACTGCAGCTCATTTTCGCTTTTCTGTCAGTTATTTTTTTATTTCTTGAATGAAAAGACGGCGCCTAATATTTCAGAAATGTTTATTTGTTTTGGAAGGGGGTCAATTGAGAACATTTACAGGTAGATCTATGCAGTGATCGTTAGACCTTTTCGCCCTTCGAGTAAGTCAAATAACCTGAATTTAGCATTTAGAGTACAAAAATTCAGTTAGCTTTACATTCTCCTTGCGTGCATAATCACACTTGTTGGAACTATTTTTTTTTATTTTTGGAACTCTAGATTTGTAATCTATTGTCTCTACACCTTAGCAGCACTTCCTGCCCGGTGCTTAAGAGGAACGTTCTAGTGTAGTCATGAAAGTTTAAAACCTAAAAAACTTTAACTTCCTTTAGAGCACCAGGCCATAGAGGTATACAGAGAAAGTGCTCGGCAACTGAATTTTCAAGGCAAGGCAGGACTTTCTACATTTTTCCTGGAAAAGTATGCACTGTGAGTGTGCGGTATATCAGGTTCAGATCGGTTCAAACCACGGCTGGCCGAACTTTAAGGCAAATGTAGATGAATTTTAAAACTGAAAAAGGAGGTTATCGCCCAATAAGGGATATCTAATATCAGTGGAGTTCTTACATGGCTTTCTATAATAGCGAAGCTATATGCTTTGGCAAATGCAAAAGCAGCGAGATTTATGAAACTTCTGGAGTTAAATTACCAAAAAGTTATATGTGGAGCAGATTGTAAGCAAACAATTTAGTTTATTCAGAGTAGAAATGGAAGAAGTATTTTTCAAAAGATTTTGACTTTATTCCGCAAATAAAAGGTACATATTTTTTAACGTAAAATATTTTATTCGCGCAGGCAAAAGCAAAAATAAGAAAAGGAGAGAGCTTGAAAGAATACACTATGACTTCATACGAACTTGCTTTTTTCTCCTTATTACTCCTTTGTGAAGCATAGTGCCTTTATAAGGTTTCTCCAATGTACGTGATTAGATGCTATCGTCTTGCTTGTGTTTGTGGAAGATAACTCATGCACGGTGGATATTTTCCAGGTATTCCTGGGCCGGCTGCGGATTCTGCTTCCAGAGGTCGTTGGTTCGAATCTCGGTGAAAGCAAAATTAATAAAAACATTTTTCTAATAGCGGTCGCCCCTCGGCAGGCAATGGCAAACCTCCGAGTGTATTTCAGCCATGAAAAAGCTCCTCATAAAAATATCTGTCGTTCGGAGTCGGCCTAAAACTGTAGGTCCCTCCATTTGTGGAACAACATCAAGACGCACACCACAAATAGGAGGAGGAGCTCGGCCAAACACCTAACAGAAGTGTACGCGCCAATTATTTATTTTTTTTTTTCTTTATTTGTTGGTGAAGCATTGAAGTTTCTGTCTGACATTTTCGAGACAAGACACTTCCATATAGCAGCATCGACTTGACACTTTCGTAGAATATCCTGGGTTTGGTGTTTCTGGAAATTTGCGAGTTTAAACTAATTTTCCATAAGTGCTTGAATTCAGTCCTTACCTTGCTCAATCTGTTGTTGACGAGCTCTACTTCTTAGCCATCCATCATTACATGGTTTTTATTGGTGTGGTTGATTCTCAATTACTTGGTTTTTGCGACATTTACTTCCATCCCGTCTTTGCGTGCCAGCGTTACAAGTTAGTTCGTTCGCCTTCGCTTGTGCCATAGCACACAAATATCGTCAGCAAAGCCCAAGACCTCCAGTTGCCTGGTGAAAATCCATGCAATGCCTATGGTGGCATCTGACCTCATCCAGGATGATGGCGAAAAAGGGCGGTGAGAGGCTGTCGCTTTGCCCATCTACAGCATGGTTGAGAATGCGTCACTTATTGCACCATTGTGCAGTGCTGCTCTTCTATCTGCTACTTATTTGCACTTAATTTGTAACGGCAGTTCAAGGGTATACATACTAGGTCTCCAAGTTATTGTAAGTTAAGCGAAAATTTCTTCGCGAGTGGTGAAATAGCAAAACCGCTAATTGTTCTTCTTCCAGTTTGCTTTTCATTGCCATTAAGCAATGACACATTGTTCATATACATTGGCTCTTTTGTTGGTTTCGTTTTATTTGAATTCGGAGGTCACTACCTATAACTTTTTAAATTTTGGACTGTGGCGGAACCCACAGCGCATTACTCACATGAAATAGCATTACCTAGGAAGTCAAAAAGGTTAGCCAGCAAAACAATCAAATTTTAAGCTAAAACGACTTTCTGAATTTATGCGCTTTATTAAGGGGGGTAGTATGGTTAATTCGGTGTAAAACAAGCATATTTTTCGAAATTTTTTTTGTCGACACAGTTGATTTATTCAAAATTTTAAAATTACTTCATTATAAAGTCATATTTAAAGAATATTGTGTGAAATTTTCATTGATTTTTATGAAGAAATGAGTTGGTGGCAGCGAATCTTCGCGGACGTCTCATAAAAAAGTTTTATTGCGGTGTCCCTCAGAACTCATTACTGGATCAACTAAAATCAAAAAACCAAATTGATTTCATCAGCTAATAAAGTTTCGCAGGTAACAACGTCGAGTTTTTTTTTTTTAAATTTTGTCATATTTTAAAACAACAAAGTTTTCAAGTTTTTTTTATGAAAAATCGGTGTTTTGACTTCAAAGCGCTTTAAAAAATTTCGAAAAATATGCTTGTTTTACACCGAATTAACCATACTACCCCCTTAAGCTTCAATAATAAAAGTTTTGTTCATTAAGCAGCTTTTTCGTTCCCTCTTGACAAATCGGTTCCCTTAGCAAGTCACTGGTTTGCTAACTCTAAAATTTTTAGTAGAAGTAGAGGAAAAGTAAAATTTGTAGAAAAAGCATTTCATTTTCAAAATGGTGTGCTTACGAGCAGCAACGCGTTCAAGAGTTTGTATCGGTATGTCCAGGGCTAGTAAGATATGGAACAAACCCTAACAAAATGTCAAGACATCATAAGCAATCATTAGGCAACGCGCGTGGACTTTTTGGCCATCCAAAATCAATGCATTAACGGAGAAGCTTTATTTCTTGTGGTGATTTTGAAGAAATTCATGTTTTGCAAAGAGCTAACATTCCCCAAAGAGCTACAACAGGGAGAATAATTGGAAGTATCGACGAGATCGAATACATTGCAGGTTTCATTATAAGAATATTGGAATTGACGAAACATATTTCCATTGAGCCTACCTTCACACGGGGGATGAAGTGTCCAGAGGAGGCTTAGCAAAGCCCAGAACCAGTGTTCTGGGTATTACTAAAAAATTGGAGCTAGGCTTCAAATTGCTTAACGATACAACTATTCAGCTACTGGGGAAAACTTATGGCGTGTCCATGCACGTGAATGTCAGCGTGGACGATAAGAGGCTTTTTTTTCAAAGCAAGAATGTAATAATTAATAAAATCTTTATGCAAATAAATTATAAATAAACAAATGCTTTAAAAAAGTACTTTAAATATAATTAATAATTAAATTAAATAAGTACAGATAGTTTGCCAAATAGTTAGGTTGGGTTAGGTTAGCCAGGTTGGTTGTCTGAGACAAGACACTCGGTGGCCCTAAGGCCCATTGTGATAGCTGCATTTGATTTCCATCCCCTAACTAAGTTGCTTAAACCACTAAGATCTTTTTAAGAACGTGACCAGTCCGCCCAGTGAAACATTTTGCCAATTACACAGGTCCTCAAACAAATAATCGAAAAGAAATTTGGCACGGCTTCTTTGAAGTGCAGGACATTCACAGAGGAGAGGTTATATCGACTCTATTTATTCTTCATTTCCACAACTCCTGTAGAAGCCATTGTATGGTAAACCAATTCTACTGGCTAGGGTGACACCCGTTATAACATGTGTGAGGACGCTGGTAGTTAATCTGTTGAATCCAAGCAGTCATTTTATCCTTTTAAGATTCAGTTGTGGCCAAACCGCTTCAGTTAGTAGTCAGACACCACCTTCTATTGGTTTCCGCGTTTACGCTCAGGTCAATCGCGGGCTGCAGTTTGCTTAGAGGAATGCTTATGTCCTCTACCACTCGCTGAAGGTCAATCTCAGAACCTTTCCTTTCACACTCATCCGCTCTTTTATTTACCTCCACTCCAGAGCGGCTGGCGGCCCAACAAAGTGTGGTGTTGTGTTGTTGAATAAGCGAGAGCAGCGACCTCCTTGGCAAATATTTAGTTAGTAAAGTAAAAATAGTCGAGACTTGGTGATAAAAGCTCTAATCTTACGTACAGGTAGGCATAGCGTAGTAAAGTAGGGTGTAAGTACGTTCAGCGTCTGTTTTTAGTCAATTAAATTTATGTTGAATCCATTGCTTCTGTGAAAGAATTCAATAGGATTATAAATATTTTGTTTAGCTAAAATAATGAATACAAAATGAAATATGAAATATGTGTATTTAAATCGTCCATAAAGCATGCTATAATATATTTAGGTACTATTTAAAATTGGTTTTGAAGCCGTTCTCAGTTTGTTTTCATTTATGTGACAAAAAAATATTTTTTGCTACCATTTCGACCAAACAGGATTTAATTTCTTCCATTTTCTTCACCTTCATGAATGCAAGCTTTTGCAAGGGAGTGTCAGAAGTGAGAAAACCTTTAGGATTTTTGAGATTAGAAATTTGTATGTATATATTTGTCAATTCACCAAAATTTGTATTATACATTTATTTTTCTGCGTCCTGGGTTGTTTCAGTTTTGACGATCTGCTAATGCACATACACACACATACCCAAACTCGCGCTTATGTCCGTTTCCTAATAATTTAAGCTGTGTGTTTGTTGAATATCTGAAACATTTCCTCTGCTTGCGGTAATGATTCACAATTTATTTATTGCCAATATTGACAGAAATGCGGCAAGTCACATGCATAATTTTCATATTTGTATTGCTTATTAGTTTCTCTCACAATGTTGACAAATCGGTGATTTTTGTTAATTTGTTTGCTTCTTTATTCATGCATTTTTTTTCTTCTTTTTTTCTTTTGAATTATTAATACTTTTTTCAATTTTTATTTTTGAATTATGTATTTCTTTTTTTTATTTTTCTTTACGCGCTCACCAACGACAAGTCATAAACCACCTTAATTCGTTTTTTCTCATGAAACCCAAAACTCGAATAAACAATTTATTATCGTGATTCACATGCATGCATACATACATACATACACACATACACATGAAAATTCGATAGAAAAATTAAATTAAACCCAAATTATTAACGACAAAATGTAACGATATGAATTTATAAGCAGCCAGCAGCAGGCAGCAAGCAGCAGCTTCTGCTAGTATTTATTTCAATTGCAACAACAAGAAGTTTAAAAAAAGCATAAGCAACAACAACAAGTAGTAGCCAGTCGCCGTTCGCGCTATTTTATGTGGTCAACTAAGCAGTTAACTTTTTCTTCGTTTTATTTTTTATTTTTTTATTTTTCGCTGTTCTTCCATTGCAGCAGCTTTGTATGTGTGGTCCCATTTCTGGCTGTCTGCCTGTGTGTGGCTGCTGAAGATGCTCCAAACAAAGATTAATATCTCGCGCCATCCAAATAGAGACTAAATCGTATTTTAATTAGTGATCGATACAGCCACCACATTCAAGCGCAGCTCAGGCGATTCTCAGGCCACGGTTGCGCTGCTAAGCTGTGGCGTAGCATTGAGAAGAAGTAGCTGGCGATCGCCGTCGAAGTGGTGGGTCGGGAGGCCGCCAGTGGCTGTCGCGTTGACAGCATTGACGGCGACTAATTTAATTTATTGTCACTGTGTGGCTAATGAAACGCCTTTTTCCTATTCGCCCATTATGACCAATTTGTGGCTGCATAATTCAAAGTCAACCAAAATCTCGAAAAAAAAAATTTCAAAATAAAAAAAAAAATGAAAAAAGTTTGCTGAACTCTAAAGTAGCTGCTGAATTGAGCTGGTCAACTTAGCCACTGTGGAAGGTTGCTTGCGAGCGCTGGGAAAAATGAAGGCAAAGCTAGCCGGGTTACATAGCAGATGAAGAACAAGATGTCGTAACGGCAACTAACAGCAGCTTAAGCTGTCGATAAAACAAATTAAGTTGAATTATTAGCGGGGCAGCTAGGCACAAACACACGCAAGTACACACACACACACACACCGGTGAGCGAGCCCCATCTGCATATGAAATTGATTTAGTTGATTGCAGCGCACCGCCACCATTGCATGCCACCAAAGCTGCCCACTGCTAATGGCAACAAACAAGCGACAAATATTTGAAGACTGCTGGCCGGCCGCTTGCCTGTTTGCTGGCTGGCTGTGTGTTCGCTGTCCATTACAATGTTACAGTTTTTCCACAGCTAATGTGTTGTTGGTGTAGTTGTTGTTACTGGTGTTTGTGTTGCTGTTGCTCCTGTCGCTATTTTTGTTGTTCTTGTTGTTATTGCCATAGTACAGCAAGCAATAACCGTTAAGTCGGTGATAAGAATATCAAATTACCATATGACTTATGCGGCAGCGAACAGCGAACGGCACTGATTTGTGCTGCCACATGCCGCCGCCTTGTTGCAAGCTGCCTGCACGGCTGGTTGGTTGGCTGCGACTGCAGCTCTGATACGTTGCTTGCCGCAGCAGCCTTTGTACGGCTATGTTATTATGGCCAAGCGGCACATCTCTCGGCTGGTGTAGCTGCTGCTGTGGCGGCTACCTCGATATGTTGCATGCTTAGTGACCTGGTAATCAAACACATGCACGTATGTGTGTGTGTATGCACTCTGTTTGCGGCTTTTAGTTGAGTTGTGGCGCATGCGCACCCATTGCCAGCTGCTGGCTAAGCAAACGCCACCGCTGCTGCTGTCATTCCGCCTCGCTTCGCTGATTTTTTGTTTTCTTTTTTTTAGCGTTTCCTTTATTTTGACTCGCTGTCCTGTGCTGGCGCATAGGCATGCATGTGTAGGTATGTGTGTGGAAGGTATAGGTATGTATGTGTATATGTGCATATGCATCTGTGTGGCATTGTGCATCAGGCGCCAATAGTTCTAAGATCTTGTTTCCGATTGCTGTTTTTGGCCGCAGTCCGTTATCCAGCATTTTACCCACCTCACTTCCATTTCTTTACAGGGATTTTCTATTGACAAAACTGAGCCGTGCCATTGGCGGAGGTTTTTGTTTGTGTGAAAAATAAATTAATCCCCATCAATTTTTTGTTTTCTGAAAAGCCGTCAATAAATCTCTGAAATGTTTGTTCAATGCGTACAGATTTTTGATTTTTGATTATCGATTGTTTGCGCAGGCGCCAGCCCAATGTGCTTTTCAACAGTTTTTATTATTATTTTATTTTTGTTTTCTTGACTGGCAGTGATGTACTTTTGTGATTAACTAATTTAGTTTTAATCGATAAGAAATTGACCGAATTTGGGTACATCTCGTAAAACCTTTGCAATATGGAGCCTTATCGACAAAATTCATGGAAATGGGCAGCTTAGCCGACAAATGGAGAAATGAAAAAATAAGAAGTATGGCTTTTATGAACGATTTGATATCGAAAGCTTAAAGAAATAATAATTAATAGCAAACCGCAAGCAGCTTATCAAAGATGACCTACTTGTCGAATTATATTTGGGTGAGACAAACTGCTACTCATTTTACATTTGTTATGAAACAGTCATTCTTTTTTCCTTGTGTTGCAGTTCATGGATCAATTAATTTGACTTCGGTGGTTTCTGTGGAAAAAATTTCCCCTAAAAAAAAATTTAAGCACCAATTTGCCCTTTTTGTCAATATCTAAAAAAATTATTTTAGTTGCAATAAATTCAGCAAGGAAATCTTGATAAAGTTTTATATTTACAAGGGGTTAATTCATTTCTTCTTTGGCCGAGTTCAATAAAGCGAGCCAGTCGTTTCTTTCTCATGCTAACCGGCGCCAATTGGACACACCAAATGAAGCCAAGTCCTTCTCAACCTGATCTTTCACAGAAGAGACCTTCCTCTTCCTCTGCTACCACCAGCTGGAACCGAATCGAATACTTTTAGAGCCGGAGCGTTTGTATCCATCCGGACGTCATCACACAGCAAACGAAGCCGCTGAATCTTTACTCGCTGCGCTATGTCTATGTCGTCGTAAAGCTCATACAACTCATCGTTCCATCGCCTGCGATACTCGACATATCCAACGTGCAAAAATTCAAAAATTTTCCGCAGAATCTCCCTCTCAAACACTTCAAGTGACGCCTAATCGGACGTTGTTATCGTTCTAGCTTCTGTGCCATTTAATTCAATTCCTCTGTATAAAAATCGCTTAACTCCTGTAGACTAACAAAAGAAAAAAAGGCCAGAAATCTATCATAGTATCTATAGTCTATATAAAGTCTTACACAATGCTGAGTGGTCACAGAAGAGCTGCTCCTCCGCCGCTTTGGCATCTGGTGAATTACAGCTACTGCAGGAAGTTTTGTACCTCAGCCCTCCTCTATAGTCTGGTTTCATGAGTACCGAGTGCCCAGTGCCCTGAAAATAGCGATTAGCCGGCATACATAGATTTTCCGTCTATTTTAGCGCTATCGATCAAGCGGCCGCCGTAGTGCACAGCTTCGAATTTTTGGGTATGAAACACCAAACGATAGAAAAGATTCTCTCTAATAGAAGTTGTCTAGCGGCAGGTAATGGTATACCTCCTAGGGTATTCCTACCATGAAAAGGTTTCTCATCAAAAATGTTCTACCGTTCGGAGGCGACCTAAAATGGTAGGCCCCTCCATTTGTGGAGGAAACAACTGATAGTGGGTGCACAATAGTTCGAAACCTTTGACAAATTCTGCTACCTTGGCTGCATAGTCACCGCAGATGGCGGTTCTGAGGTGGATGTCGAATCTAGAATTATCATTCGGAATCCTCGCTACAACTCATCATCGCATCTTCAACTCGAACTTCAAATCTGTTCTACAAGAGTTATATGGTTGCACCACCTGGAGTGTAATTGCAATGATCACCAAACGCCTGCAAACGTTCATAGCTCACTGTCTTCGTCGAATTTTGCGAATTTTCTGCCCCCGAACAATAACCCACGCCGAGTTGTTGGCGCAAGATAACCAGGTCGACGTTGTATCAGAAATCGAAAAAAGGAAATGACAATGGATTGGCCACACACTAAGGAAAAATTACGACAATGTCGCTAAACAGGCGCTGCACTAGAATCCGTTTCATCAAACTGGTAGATGAAATGGACAGCCACGTACCACCTGACGGTGCTCAACAGAAGCTGGAATGAAGTCTCTTGGGTTATCGTGGAACGAACTAAGATCCCTGCACAAAAATGTGTCCATTAGAGAAGAGAAGTGGTTCACACCATAAATGAAATATCCATTTTTGGAACAACATCGAGGTACACACCACAAATAGGAGGAGAAGCTCGACGAAACAACCAACAAAGGACGTAAGCGTCAATTATATAGATAAGGAACGTTTTATGAGATAGAAAGGTGTAAAATTCCCACAGAGCTTGAAGGATGGTTGTATGTACTGCCCATTTTAATGATTGCTGAAGAAGATTTGGTGCATTGCGGGAGGCAAGTCTCTATAGAATCTAGAGAATTGCAAAATCTTCTTCAGGTCAGTAGTCAATTTTAATCAGTGTTAAGAAATCTGGCATTGTTGGCCCTACCTCACTCGATTAGCCGAACTTAATAAGTGCTGAGTCGTTCTAAGTTTGGTAAACCTCAAAGCCACAAGGGTCTCTTTTACCTCTAAGATAACTGGAACAGAGCCCTTCTGAGCTAACTGATTAGCTTTTCTTGCCATGCAGGTAGCGATGCACCGACAGCTGGATTAGAGTAGCCTGAGACTTACTCCCTGTACTACTTTAGAGGGCACGAAGTAGTATTAAAACAGGTAAGAGCTTTACTTTCAGCCTGTATGCCCGAAAAATAAGCACTACAAGTCCCGGGGTATTCCAAAGTTCCGAATTTTTTTAAAAGCTGACAAAGTCCTGTTAGCAATGGCTTACATCTGAAGAATTCTCACTGAGCTTAGAAATCTCAGTACCCACATCCCTTTATATGAAAGTGCGCTGCTAGATTCCATGGTCTATTTCACATTTCTTTTTAGAGCAGTTCATGATAATAGATGCTTCCAAGCGTTCATAGCATTTAATCAAAACAGTTAACAGTTAACAAAGCCTTAAGGTTTTTACCGTAGAAGATTATTTGGCTACTGTAAATCTAACTTCGAGCAAATTCTTGTGTTATGAATATTGGAATACTTCTTCTTCCCATACACTGCATATCAAAGACCTGGAGTACTAGCCATAATTTACGTATTTTTGATTGACGTTAATGGTAGTCGTCGGTTAATAATAAGACTTGCAAATAATAGAAAAAAGCTCAGTAAACTCTATTTCTAAAATGTTATTCGTTTTAATTCGTTCCATTCAGTTTGAATATGTGAAAAAAGTTTGAAAGTTCAATGAAAATTTGTGCATTATTTTATATAAAAAAAATTCCTTCGACTTCACAATTTTTTCGTAGGAGGTAAACTATATTTTAAAAACAAATTCCGTAAAACATTGAGGGAATTGCACGAAAAACCGAACGAGTTGAACAATTCCGTTTTCAAATAAAAATTTTTTTTTTACGGTTTTCAAAAAAACATGAGTTAAAATCTCATGAAAAGCGGAGCACTACTTGCTGAGATATACCTACATATGAATTTTACCAAAAGTGTCTCGAGAGACTTTAGGGTAGCAAGAGGAGCTTTAAGGTGTTAGGCCACTGCTCAGCAGACGCTTTAAAGTGTCATACTCAATACTCGTATATGTGAGAAAAATGTTTAATTTCTAATATTAAATTTCAGCATATCTCCTCCCTGTGATCCTATGAAAAAATTTATATATGCACAGGTTATAGTTTGGGAGCCAGGGGCTGATTTTGGACTGCGTTTTTATACCGTTAAATTCTTGACTATACTTGTGATTTAGCTTTCATGAATAACGAAAGTGAACGTCAGCTGGCGCACCCGCGGTGGGTGGGATTGTGGGAGGGTACGAAACGTGTCGAAAAAAAATTTGTACCAACTCATTTTATACCGGCTGAAATTTTGTTCATGTATTGTTGACATTTAGTAGAATAAAAAGGATAGTCAGCTGCACCGTAGAGGGGGGAAAATACGTCAGCTAAAACTTGTAAGCATTTGTATGCGTACCTTTGAACCCCAAGCTCTTCTATCATCTGCGGTAAGTTTTTGAAAAAAATGCAATATTTTTAAAAACTTTTATTTATAAAATAAAAAATATTCCCTTATATAATGCGTAGTGTAAGCAAAAAGGAACCTTTTTTCAGAGTTTTTATGAGTTCAACAAAATTTAAAAAATTAAAACAAGTAATTCTTCAATTAAATTTTTGTAATTAAAAAAGTTGTATTTTTGATATATTATATTTAACAAAGCTTTACAAATTAAAAGAAAGTGTTTAAATTTTATTAATTTAATTTAAAAAATTCTTAATTAAACAAATTAATATGAAATAAAATTTTAAATAAAATAAGACAGTGAATAAAATAATAACTTTTAAATAAAAAAATATTGAATATTTTCTCAGTTGTACTTATTTTTCCCCTTTACCATGGCCTTACCGCTTGAACGCATTTTTCTTCAAACTACATTTTCAAAATTGATTCCTAACAAATCTCACTGAGTTATGACAACTTAAACAGTTATTCGCTACTTGATTGTGGTAATATATATTTGGAACATTCCGAACTTTATATTTTTGAGATTTTTTTTAAAAATTCACAAAAACATTCACTTAATCATCGTTTGCGAAAAATTTTAATGTTGATAAAATCACATCGGCAGAGTAGAGAAAAAGCGGTAAGTTTTCGGTAAATTTTAATAGGTATCTTGATTTTGTAAAATTGCTAAAGAATTGATAACCGAATGAAGAAATACAATAATTTAAAGTTGAAATATGGTGCGTCTGGATATATTTTCGATTTCTCGGCCGAAAGAAAGTCACATAAGCTCAGCCTAGGTTAGGTTAGGTAGTGATGGTTGCCGAGAAAGTGGGCCCACTTGGACGAAAGAAGTTTAGTTCATCCTTTGTGATCCATTGCAAGAGGGGGGAAAGAGGGGAAGGACAAGGACGAAAGGCAAAGAGGTGGGGAGGGTTGAGTATTTGTGGACTATGAACGGTGACTAGTGAGATTTTGTCATTATCAGAATATCCCTCGAACGCCTCATATCCAAACTTGGCCAGAACGACTTCGCGACCTTACTCGATCGTGTACTTACCCAGCGCTCGCTGAGTTGGTGTAAAGCCCATCCTTCCAGGAGTAGAGCGCAGATTGTCAAGGGAATCCCGATCCTCTCCTTTCGCGGGCACACCGCCTCACAGGTCCCTAGTCTGGCCAGCTCGTCGGCTTCGCAGTTTCCAGCAATGTCACTGTGACCAGGTACCCAAATTATCTTTAAGAATTCTAATGCAATCGAGAGAGAGAGACCAGGCGTACCCTGACCAGTTTCGAATGCACCATAATGGGCCTAGGGTCCTAACTGCCGCTTGGCTATCGGAGTAAATATTTACCTTATTAACAATTATTACACAAGTAAGTAGCCAGTCAGCTGCTTCTTTAATTGCGACCGCGTCTGCTTGGAACACTTTGCAGTGATCCGGTAGCCTGAATTTGAGTTTGATGTGGAGCTCTTTGCAGAATACTCCTCCTCCAACCCTACCCATCCAACTTCGAGCCATCCGTGAACAGGTTAACCAAACCCTGTCCCCAGGCCCCGCTCAGCCTAACACAGTTTTATCTTAGGCTTAACAAGGGAACTGGATTTGGATGAGGTACTGTGCTGAGTAGGGGGCACAAAAGGGCATGAGTTCGAAGAGCAAACCTCAAATCTAATCTGGCTATCTAACTTTACGATCGTTCTTACGACAAAAGGATCAACGTTACCGCAAAGTCACGAATTTATATCTAAACAAGGGCTGTTTGATGTATATATAAGGCCGGGTCGATTTGTGAGGAGGCAAAAAATCGCCCATTGCTCTGTGAAAATCGTATTCTAGGGATCAAAATAAGAAACTTTGCCGAAGGAACCATACCTCTAAAACGAATTCTGATGTCCCCCAATTTGGGTCGAACGAAAAATCCCACTTTGACCCATTTAGAGTGCTCCAATCGAGTCCAAATGTATGACCGACCCCCACTAACCAGCTCATTTTCACAAACTTCCCTTGGCCAGAATTTTACCATCAAGACACTTTGTCAAATGGGCGAGTCCATGTCAAGTTCCCAAGTATTTCGGACATTGCTGTAAAATTTGTGTAATTGTAAGCTTGAGTATCATAAGCAGTGAACTGAACAAATTTTATTAATGAGATTTATTCGATCTTGAAGATTTGGGACGCAGCTTTTTAAAGTGAAATAACTTTGACTTACATTTTTCTGTCTAACATTTTTGAAAAATTTTTTTTTTTTGAAAAAATATTTTTTATTTAAAATTTAATTAAGTTGTTCTCCGTTATTTGCAAAAGGTAAACCATAGATTGTTTTCTTATTTTTGTTTCATTAACACAAAACCAAATTTTTCTTAAAGTTTCTTATTTTGATCCCTAGAATACGATTTTCACAGAGCAATGAGCGATTTTTAAATCGACCTGCCCTATATATATATACATATTTTCCCATAGTTCCTAAATGAAACATGGGAGCTCAAAAAACAAGTTATTATATAATTTCGCTTGTTTCGAGGCAGATATTTAATCTGACTCCAGGAACGGCCTGCTCTGTGCGCCTCTGCTGCTACTTGTCGCCTCCATGTGTTGGCTGGTCCCCCGCACCTACGGCTTCCTTGGGGATTCCAGTCTAGCGCTGTCCTTGCGATGTTATCCCGTGGTTTGCGCAACGTGTGTCCAATCCATTTCCACTGGCGCCGCATAATTTCCATGTGAACTCGTGTTTGCCCGGCAGTCGTTGTTAAGTTTCATGTTTCACATCCATACAGAGCTAACGACTTCACGTTGGCATCAAATATTTTCAGTTTCGTGTGCCTGAAGATGTGGGTTGATCTCCATACCTTGCCTAGCATACCAAATGCAACGGCTGTTATTTCTGCAAAATTGCCCAAAATTATAATGGGAATGTTTTATGTAGGTAAAACAATAAGAATTTTTACTAGTCTTAACGAACTAATTAAATAAGAAAATTACTATCAATAAGGCAATAAATCATTTTTATGTAACAAAATTTTGGAGATGGCATAAAATGACAAAAAAAAAATAACTGAGAGAAATATTTGCCGTAAATATTTCTTCGTATTTTCCATAAACTATCAGAAAAATATTGTGCGTCCACAGGGTTTAAAATTTTTTTCAATTTTTTCCACTTTGTTACCAGAATTTTTGCCCTTTGACTAATTTCAACTTTTTCAGTTTGAGTTTCATTTCAGTTAACTCCATCGTTTGTTTCGTTGCGTTCCACACAACAGTCCTTTTTTGGACCTTCTAGAGAAGAGCTAAAACTCGGTTTTTAACACCCTTGGATTGGAGCAAAATTGCAGTACACAGCCCGCACACACTTGATGCAGCAGCCATTTAAACAAAATTTGTTTGCTACATTAAATTATTTGGCGCCACATCTATCCATCTTCAAGATCGTTTTCCATACGCAGGTACCTGCGAAGCATCAACCTATCAAAATATCAACTGAAATGTGTCACCCGGAAGACAGAATATGTCAAAGCAGTAGCGGCGGAAAAAATGGAAATAAATTGCCTCAAAGAAGGGCATATTTTAATCAATGTGACACATTTGATTTGAAATAAAAAATTGTATTTTCCAACGCGTAGAACAAATTAAAAACCCGACAATGAGATGAAAAATTAAATGCAAACATCCAAACGCTAAGACCGGAGGGACTGTCAGTGTATTTATGTATTTATGTATAGATAAATGAAGATGAAGAGGGCATAACAGGGTGATTGAAACATTTAAAAAACAGTAAAATTTTTCAACACCAAAAAAATGTTTGCTATTCGTGCCAAAGCAAGCGAAGTGCCGTATGAAAAGCAATTAGTAGGTGGAGCAAAAAAGCTGGAATTTGTGCGGCGAGGGTAGTGCAGAAAGAAGGTGACGCGCGCACAGGTTCCCCCAAAAGCGAGCTATTAGTTGACACAATCGAACAGATGCTGACGAAAAATAAAAGCAGAAAAGCGGAATGTTGTATTATGAGTGTAAATGTGTGCGTTTGTGTGTGTGTAATGCGGCATATGCACTTTTGAAAAAAAAATTTAGAAAAAAAAGGAAAATAGTCGACAAGTCGAAAATAATATTTTCGAAACAAAGTACGCCGAAAAGGCGAGCAGCACGTACTTACACACATACACACGCACATGCATTTGGGTATTTGATGCAAAAGCAGTGCTTGTGTGAGTGTGCTTGTGTGTGCATATTTTGATCACACCCCGGGCCAATGCCAAGCGCAAGCTGCCGCCCTCCTAAAGCAAGAGAGACCAAGGAACTTAAAGCAGCAACAGTTTAAAGTAAGCAGCAAAAAATGGCAGCCGCATAAGTGAATTTTGCTTTTGCTTGCCGTTTTGCTCTGCTTCTAAGCAAGATTAATGGCACGGTGACGAGCATTCAATTAATCTTGCGCTGTAGACACCTTATTTAGAAATCCATACAATTACGCGGATATGCATTTATAGGTGTGTATGTATGTATGCATGTATGCGTTTGACTTCCCCCACACTGTCTCGCATTCACTTGAGGCGACCGTCGCCATGCTTGAGTGCCTCAATGACAACTTAACAATCTGCGTTGATACACCCTCGTGTCCAGCATCAAAAGCGTACAATAATTCTACCTGCTGCCTCAATTACGCGTATGTGAGTATAGCCATTCAGCCACCCACAAAAATTGAAAACAAGCAAACAAAAGTAAAAATAGTGCAAGCAAAAGCAAAAGCAACAACAACAACAACACCCCACCCCACCCCACCAATGTGACATCAACTCGAAGTGCAACTGATGGACAACTTCAACTTCTCCTCATGTGTGCATGCAACACAAAGCGCTTCCACTAGATGCAGTAGCACTGCCTGCCGCCTCCTGCTCATCGAGTCTTTTCCATTTGTTTGTCTATCGATCTGTTCATGATCATTAAAACATTTGCCCATGAACGTGACAAAACTTCAAAACAACATCGACAGCAACCAAAATAACATCAACTTAACAAAAACAACAGCAACAGTCACAACAAGTTGCCACTGTGGCTATGTAGAAGGAAAGGGAAATAGCAAAAGCGCTTTTAAATTAGCTGTGAATGCAATGCTTTGGGGGGGCGAAATGTGTTTGAATCACACCGTGTACCGATACGTGTGCCATGCCGCTTATGTTGTAGGTATTTACCTAAAGTAAAGATGTTGTTGTTGTTGCTGTTGCTGTTTTATAGGTCTTAAGTTGTATTTTCCTTTCAAAAGTTTTTTGGGGGGTCTGCAGCAACATCAACCATAGACGCACCAGCAGCATCAGCAACAAAGGCAGCACCAGCAGCAATCCATTTCGCATAAATCAAGTAAATGATTTTCTAATATAATTTCAATGATTTTGTGAGAGGCAGTAAATATGTAAGTGGGCTTCTTTTGAGGACAGTGGTGCTTAAACTTTTCTTAAGAATTAATTCGCTATGGCACATAAATTTCGTGAGCGGCATACGACTTGCCACTAGTTTTAATCGATTTTTGAGCGCTGGTGTCATAAATTCGTATGACAGCGGGATTTCGGTGAAAATCGGGTTAAAAAATCTCCTTCGTGCAGAATCAATAGTGTGGATAGGGTGAATTCGATGAGATTTACCGATTTTCGACAATTTCAGCAGAGCGTGGCGGTCGTATTTTCATATTACAAGCACTATGTAAAACCGAATTTTTCTTCACAAGATATTTTCAACACAACAGAAATTCCGCGAAGCTATTTTCCAACTCATGATGGTTGCCAATCGGCAATCTGTGGGCATTTGTGTGGATTTTTTCACAATTTCTCATATCACTATGCAACAAAAATAAATAACAAATAATAAAATAAACACAAGCTTCGAACAAGGGAATCTGGAAGCGAGGCGAAATTCCGCAGTTGAAGCAGTTCTCACAACTATGGGTACAGAAAAACTTAACCAGCTCATTTTCACAAACTTCCCTTGGCCAGAATTTTAGCATCAAGACACTTTGTCAAATGGGCGATGACATGTCAAGCCCCCAAGTATTTCGGACATTGCTGTAAATTTTGTGCAATTGTAAGCTTGAGTATCATAAGAAGTGAACTGAACAAATTTTATTAATTTTGAGATTTATTCGATTTTTAGCAAAAGGCTAAGCTCAGATTGTTTTCTTAATTTGTTTCAATAACAAAAAACAACAACTTTTCTTAAAAATTTTGAGCGACAGTTTTCATCTAAAAAATGGGTTTCTTTCTTTTTTTGTAGAATATGTTTCATCAAAACACCTTTTTTAGAAAACAAAATTTTTATTTTATTCTTTTATAAAAAAATAAAATAAAAATTACGTTTTCTAGAAAAAAAATTAATATTTTTAGAAAGTCTCTTTTTAATTTTTAGAAGAACAGTTATGGTTTAAAGTTTTTCATATAAAACTTTTTTTAGAAAAAATATTTTTATTTAAAATTTAATGAAAGTTTGTTTTGTTATTTGCAAAAGCAAAACTCAGACTGTTTTCTTAAAAAAATATTTCTCTTAAAAATTTTGAGCAACAGCTTTTATCTAAAAAAATGTATTTCTTTTCTTTTTTAATAGAATATGTTTTCTAAAAACACCTTTTTTAGAAAACAAAATTTTCTTTATTTTTTCATAAAAAAATTATTATTAAAAATTTTTTTTTTTTAATTTCTAGAAATTTTTTTTTAATTTTTAGAAAAAGTTTTGGGTTAAAATTTTTCAAATAAAACTTTTTTTTAGAAAATAAAGATTTCTATATAAAAATTAAAAAAAAAAAGTGTTAAAAAAATAGAATATTTTATTTGTATTTTTTAGAAAAAAATATGTATTTTATTTTTTTTTATAAAGGAAAATTTTTTTTTCATTTTTTAGAAAACAACTATGATTTTTAGAAGTTTTTTTTTTATTAAGAAGAAAAAAAATTATGTTTCAAAATTTCTCAAACACAATTTTTTTTACAAAAAAAAGTTTTTTATTTAAAAACTTTTTGCTAAAATTGGTTAAAAAAATTTTTTATTTAAAATTTAACAACAAAAATTGTTTTTTGTTACTTGTAAAAAGCAAACCTCAGATGGTTTACCTAAATTGTTTCATGAGTAGTTGAGACTATGTCCAGTAATCTTTAAAGGTTTTAATTGGATGACTTTTCGAGTTACCTATAGTATATTCAAATCTACAGCGTGTTTCTCAATGCCAAAAAAAAAAACATTTTTCTTACCAATTTTGAACAAAAAAATTTTGTTTTTATCCTAAACATTTTTATTTTTATTCAAAAATTTTTTTAAAGTATATTTGATCCCAAAAAAATTAGAAATAAAAATTAAAATTCACGAAAATGTTAAAAATGTTTAAAAACCCAAGGATAATCCCCATTATATCTCAATTTTATTAAACTTTTCTACATTTTTGGTTTAATGCAAAACAAAATTTTTAAGTATATTTTATTATATAAGAATTTTTTTTTTAAATGCTCATAACTTAGTCAAAAATGAACCGATTTTAATAATTTTGAGTTCAGGATGATAGTCATTACTTGCACGAGCGACTTCATGTAGAAACAATTGCAAAAAAGTAATCGAAAATTTTTTATTTTGCAAGAAACGAAAAGTGCGAAACAGGTTTTTTACTCAAAAATTCATTACTCGAAAACAACACATTTTAGCTACTGGGCATTCAGCTCAATTGAAGTTTGAGATGTCCTTTTGATTTGGAAAAAGTTAAAAAAAAAAATACACTTTTTGAAATATTGAATTTCGAAAAAATTTCGATTTTTTGTTTTCTTTTGCAAAATAAAAAAATTTCAACAACTTTTTAAAATTATTAAAATCGGTTCATTTTTAAGTTATGCTAAGTTATGAGCATTTAAAAAAAAAAAATTCTTATATAATTAAAAAAAATCGATTTTGAGTAGAAAAACAAAATTGCCGATAAATCTTGAAAAAAAAATTTTTCGGGCGAACAAAAAAATACGTGTCTCATTATTTTGACCAGAGAGCAACATATTTGAGTTACATAGAAATCGAAGAACCTGACCCGAATAGCCCGGTTGAATTGAATAGAAAGCACCAATTGTCAAAATTAAACGATTTTTCTTAAAAATTTTGGACGAAAAATTTTGATTTTATCTGAAACAAAATTAATTTTTATGCAAAAAAAAAAATGTTTCTAAAAGTATATTTTTCCTCAAAAACAGCAAAATTTATATTTAATAATAAATTTTCAATAATTTTTAATATTGAAATTTAAAGAGGTAGATGTTTTTCGAAAATGTGAAAAAATAACAAGTTACAAATGTTGAGCAAAAAACTTTGCTTTTTATAAAAACCAAATTATATTTATTCAAAGAGAATTTTTTTTAAAGTATATTTTACCCTAAAATAATAAAAAATTAAAAATTGATAAATATAAAGTTCAAGAATTCTATACAAAATTTTCAACATTAAATAAATTTCAAAATTATTAAATTTTTTCAGTTTACCTCTTATTATACTCGACCCTTCAAAATAACTTAGTTCTCAGAAATTTTTACCGCAATATGCAAAATGTTTCGATCACTTGACATGGAATCGGTGAAGTACTTGAAAAAGCTATAACGCTTGCTTTAAATCTAGACTAGCGTTTATGTCTAATTGTGTTGGCTGCGAGCTTACACAGCTGCATGTGAGTTTACTTAAGCTGTTTAGCTTATTATGTTGCCACTGGAAAAACGGATCTTTGTTCTTTGCAATTAAGTCAAGAGTACTTCCTGAAGCGTACACAATTTTGAAATACTCACTAAATCTAGTCTCCTCAGCAGTCAGTGACGCGCCTTGCCCAGAGCGGCATAGTGACAAAAGTAATGTAAAAAACTCTTCAGCTCTCGGAATTATCTCTGCAGCTGCTGCAGAAATCACTAAATAGGAAGAAAAACTTCTTATGGTGTACGCCTATCAGATAGTACACTGTTACTTTACCGTCTCCGGTGCTGGCTGGCCTTTGTTCATCGATTTTTCGCCAAGTATTTCTTGTTTTCCAACAAATAAATTCCTTGGCCCATCCCCAATTCGCCAAAAACTGATTTAAGACAGTAAGTATTTAGAGAAAAATAGTGGAATGTCTGGGTTTTGAACAGAGTTTACCATTAATAATTGTACGCTTTTCCTCTTCTGCGCTCAGAAAGCCATTCAACATTTGTGATACATTGCAAAGAAAGTTCATTCAAAACTTTCCTTGATCCGATGGCTACTTTCGAGGTGGTACCATTAGATAGTAAAACATTATCAGCAGCTTGTAAGTGGTTATGAGCCAAAGAGCAGCCTTATCGCTGTCAATTCAGCCTAAGCCAAGCTAAAGTATTCGGGTAGAGAACGGCTTGAAGTCGGTGTGACATCGATGGAGTGAATCTCGCTACTCACCCAGAGTCGTATATATACAATACATATACATACAAATTTACAAGATGGCACAAAAATAATCATCCAAATTTATTTTAAAATAACTTTTTAGAAAAAAAATATTTTCAGTGATGAAAATATTTATTTTGACCTCTCCGCGCTCTATTCCTTGTCTGTTTGCACACAGCTGCTGTATAGTTCAAAAGTGTAAAATTGTGTATGATCGGCTCAGGACACGATTTGGAAAAATTATAAATTTTTCCATAGGATGATTCATTTTGAGCCAGGTTGTATAAAAAAACAGATTTACATAGTTTTCTTTTGAAGAATTTCATGAATTGATCGAACTGATTTGAATATTTTGACAATTCTCAACTAGTGTGACGTATTATGCAGGTTGGATAACTGTTCCAATACAATTACTGTTTATCTGCTTTGATTTCCATTCAGTAAATGTAGAGGCTAATTTGATAAAAGCAGGTGGATCCTAACCGTCATCAGAGTAAGCAGCTCCCATCCGAGGCTTTTTTGTTTTTCAATGGGTAGGATTTCTATGTGGCGGATCCCAAACCAAGCACACAAAAAGACAACCTGAGTTGTTTCACCTTCTTACTTTAGCTCGCTCTCAAATTAAGCGGAGCACATTTGGGCCAA
The DNA here is from genome assembly GCF_028408465.1 of Anastrepha ludens. NCBI lineage: Eukaryota > Metazoa > Arthropoda > Insecta > Diptera > Tephritidae > Anastrepha > Anastrepha ludens. Next base: position 92,434,899 of record NC_071501.1, read on the forward strand.
GCCTGGAAGTTGTGAGCTGCTTGAACTATATGCAGAAGAATCCCAAGTGAATGGCAATCAGGAACTTTCCCCACTTCCGTGGACGTCTACACACGGAACCATCTTCCAAATGAAAGCTCGCCCAAAAGTGGTTATCGCGCCAATCAAGAAGAAGTAGATGGGTCTTGGCGTATCCTCGCATCAAGAAAATATTTTTAATTACTTTAATTGTCTAAATTAATGCATTTCCTCAATCAAAAAAAATTTCAAATTTCATGAACCGAATCGCAATTAAAAAAATCGCAAAAACAGTTATGATTTGATATGATCGAAAGTTATGATTTTAATTGCGCAAAACTCGATAATGATAGCCTCGTTTAATCGATCTACCATTGAATCGGGCCAATATTGATATACCTCCTTCCCAAAATAATTGCGTCACATCAACAAATGCGACACATCGTCTTCAATGCTTTGTCATTCCCTGCCTTTGGCAAAAAAAATACTAAAAATCAATACAATTTGAAGTGTTTAATTTTCCATAGCAAGATTTTCAACACGTCCATACACGCCAAAAAACAACAAGTATAATAGCAGGCGCTCACTCAACACTAGCGCGCCACTCAAAATAGAAATACTTCAAGCCAAAGTAGGGGAAAATACTGGACGGACGCAAGAATATCCATCGCAAAGTGTAAGCGCGCACTGATATAGTTGGGAAAATCTACACAAATAACAGAAATATCGATCACCTGCTGCAATATTACTTGCATTTTATGGGAGTTCAAATTGTGCTTAGAAAGACAACTCTGAAGGTTCACCAGATAGACAAAACTTTATAGGAGTATTTTGAGTGTTAAAAAGTAAGGAAGAACGGCAGAAAAAATAAGGTGACAAAAATGAGTGTATTATGGCCAGAAATGAGAAACGAAAACGTGGAACAGGCAAGAGGTTGCCGAAGAAAATATTCTCATTCCCATATTCCTTAGTTCTAATCCGACATCGAGTGGGGTGTCGGTCGCTTTTTCAAGTACGCCAGCACTTCAAATCCAAATCTCGCTCACTCTGCTTACCTTTGAAGATATTTTAATTTATTTTGTTTTAATTTTTTTCTTATTTTTTTATTATATTTTAATTTTTTTCTAAGGCGTGGCCTTTTGTCTAAGTCTATGTGTTGGTTCACTACCGCTACGATGTACCATATTTCCTACTGCCTGACTCTGTCTGCTACTGACTCTTCAATGTGACGTTCAATCATGCGCGCAAAATCATTTGAAATTCACTTAATGTTGCACGGAATTGAATTGCATAAATAAAAGTTTGATTATCATGCCACATGCCACATGCTAAAAGCTACAAATAAAGCACATCAGATAGCAGCGCATCTGCGCGACTGTCACACGCTGCTGAGTCGATTATTTGCATATCGAGTAGCGGACGATTCTGTACTACAGGCTGGTTGAAAAGTATGAAAAGTGAAAAGGGTAGAATGTAAATTTTTAAATGAAATTAGTTTTTTTGTTTAAAATAGCTCCTTCTCTAATTTGTGGTGTGAGTCTTGCTGTTGTTCAGCAAATGGAGCGATAAACTTTTTTCTGGCACAAAAACACCTGGAGGTTTGCCTTTGCCCGACGACGGCCGACTGCTATTAGAAAAATGGTTTTTCAACCATTTGGTGTTTTAAGCTCACAGTAAGTTTTGAACCCGGGCTCTTAAATTTTGTATTATACAATAAATTTATCCCAATGGTTTTCCAATTCTGTAATGACTTTCCGGAAGCTCTGCAAAATACTCCTTCACTGATATTTTTAGAATTGTATCCATTAAAAATTGTTCATGTAAATTTTGGAGCAATATAAGTGTAACCTCTTTCTAAGCAGTTGTTGTTGTTCACTAAACACTGCGGTGGTGCCACCGTTTTGTAATCGTTAATCCCATCTAAGATGGAAAACAAAAATCACTCGTCTTCTTTCGATTCAAACGATTGCCAAACACAAAGCAATAAGCCGACCTGGCTGAAACTTGGTGTGTGTTCTTTTAAGAGGTGTTACTGTCTAAAAATAACCTCGATACTGCCAGTAGTGCCATCTCAGTGACTTTGCACCGACCTCTCAAACGACACTCGTATGTTGAGCTCGATTCTCGATAGACAGGAGTTTAATTTTTTTGTTTTTTTGTCGAGACAAACTAGCGAGTACAGCACTCAGACCACTAAGTCTACCCGACCTCCGTAGAAATCTGGGTAGATCTCATGGTGCCAAGGAGCCAAGGAGCCAAGGTGGTTGCTTCTGAACACATCAGTGCCAAAAACCTCAAGCCTAATTCGAACGATGGCCGGGTAGACGCACAGAAAGTGGTCTGCCGTCTCAACCTCCTCTCCATATGCTGTCATGCATATCAGAGAGCAATGTCTGAGATGCCTACCTTTTCAATGTGCTTCGCCCACTCAAAGTGGCCCATCAGCAGTCCAACAAGCTGCCCAAAGCCTCTTCTGCTTAATAACAGGAGGATCTGCGACAGTCGGTCGGACATCACAGCTAACATCAGTTTTGTCCATCCACAGCCCCTCTCATCCTGCCAAGCTCACTTGTGGGTTAAAGTAATCCGTTTGCTAACCGTGGCTTTGATAGCTGCAGAAGAGAGTGGCAGAACGGGCTCCGGGCCAAAGAAGTTGGGCTCAGAGCACATTCTATGTAAAGAGTCAAAGGTCTCGTTACCCGCGATGCCCATGTGTCTCGGAACCCATGTTAATATCAGGATATTTTTATAGTTTAGCCTGGGCTTACAGGACTCAAGTAACCGTAAAGTGGTTGGAGGGCTGTCTAAGACCATGAGCGCAGCTTCGCTATCGCTGTAGACAAATTAGTCTAAGGAGTCATAATTGCTTTAATAGTCGCTTGGCTATCAATGAAAATGTTTGTTCCAGTATTAACCCTCCGTTGGGCACACGGATCTGGCAAGACTGGCTTTTATGACTTTGGACGTGAATTTAATAAATTTCTGTTAGAGCTAATGACTTGCGCTTCCTGGTACCTTCCTTATATTTAATTTGCTATCGATTTATGTGTATAGTTTATTAAAAAGAATTCTCGAACAGAACGAAAAAAGGTCAGACCAGGGTGCCCAACCGAAGGTTTTAAAAAAGGTGCCCAACGGAGGGTTAAGAGGAGTCAATCCCAGAGCCATTTCAGCTACTTTTGTTGCGGCATAGATTTCAACTTGAAATATACTACATAATTTGGGGAGTCTGAAAGACTTTTGGAGATCAAATTGCGGACAAAAGGCAGTCGCTCCCACTCCTTCCGCCATTTTGGACCCATCTTTAAAGAAATTGTATGAATGGTATGTGGATTCCAAGACCTTTCTGGCATCCATTTTGGTCTTTAATGACGCTAGGCTTTTTGCCAAATTTAACTCGTGGAATTACGCAGTCTGACCAACCGTTTAAATCTGAAATGTGGATGTGACCAAACAGCCTATGTGGGAATTGCCCTGACATCTTCAGTCGAGAGCAGACCTTTTAACTGAGTTTCTTACTACTGGTTTGATTGGATACCATGAGAGAAGTCTCTTACCGCTGTTGGAGTTGTGCTTATTGCGCCGGTTACACTGACAGGTCAACTTCAAATGGCTTATAAACGAAGACTGAGTTGACCGAGCAAAACCAAGGTTTTGAATACACACGAAAGACGAGGTATTGGAAAGGGGTATACCTTTTGATTACCGCTTTAAAACTTTTCGACCTACCTGTATATTCTATACATGTACCGTAGTAAGCACACATACTTATGCACATATAGTTAGAATACTTCTGCCTTGAGCAAGGGAACGGGTTGCTGTGGTGAGCAAAGAGGCCATATGCCACATGCCGCATGCCACAAATACCCTAGATAGTAAACTAAAAGTTACATAAATACATACATACATTTAGGTATTCCCGTTACGGTTCGTTGCCGCCATAATTAGCATTTTTGACGTTGGCAAGCCACATCTAAGGTATATTTACTGAAACTAGAATGAGTTTGCGAAGCAAAGACATTATTTTTGTACGATTTTGGAATCGCTTAGAATTTGTATGTTCCGTAGTCTCACTGGCACTACATACTAATTCAAATTTTATTGTTTTTAAATTGTGTCTATAAAAGCGAAAATTCAGGCACTTTACTGGCAACTATTTCATTTCATTTAGAAAATTCTGTCATTTTGTCATAAAACTATTTCGATCGACATGTTTTACTACGCGTACAAAATTTATCTTATGTTTTGAGATTTTACGGCCGCTTAGGGTGGGAACATAAAAATTCGTGTATTTCTTTTGGTAACACGAAATTGTTTCTGACCACAAATAGGTCGTTCAAAATTAAGCAGTCACAAAAATCGATCATAGTCCTCTGATTTTTGCTCGAAATTTCAAATATTAAAAAATTAAGCTAAGCGAAGTTGACGAAGTAAGCGAAGGGCTGGTGTTGATTTTGAATAAACTACAATTTTTTTTTAAGAAATTATTGTCATTTCTCTTGATTATGATAATATTGGTATGACTCAATTACGTGTGGAACAAAATATCGGCCAAATGGCCAAACGGCCTCGGCGGCACACACAAATTATCGATGACGCTGAGGCATAATTGAGGTTCTATGCCGTTAATGTGCCGAGTTATCTCATCCTTTAGCTCTTGAATTGTTGCTGACTTATCGACGTACACCTTTTCTTTCAAATAACCCCAAAGAAAGAAGTCCATCGGTGTCAAATCACATGATCTTGCTGGCCAATTGGCATCGCCGCGTCGTGAGATTATTCGGCCATCAAATTTTTCGCGCAAAAAAGCCATTGTTTCGTTAGCTGTGTGACAAGTACACCGTCCTGTTGAAACCACACATCGTCAACATCCATATCTTCCAATTCACAGTAACTGCCTGACCGGCCTCGTTTTGGAAAAAATACGGCCCAATAATTTTGGTGTTTCACTGAGATTCGAACAGACTTTCTCTCTGTGAACTCCGAATAGTAGTCACGCACCAACCCATTCGGCTACGGCGGCCGGAATAGAAGCAGTTTTTGCCAGGACAGATTCTCAAGACTGACACTTTTAGTTGTATTGATTAATATTCTCATAAGAAATTTAACTCAGCGAACTGAACTCAACTGGCTTATCAACTCAGTAAAGGAACTAAATGGATCTTATGAATACTGTAGCGGCTTATAGGGTTTACACTTTTCTAAAAGATGCAACATTTAATTTTATACGGTAAAAGAGTGACCGTCACAGGTAGAAATTAATCATTATTGGTAGCGTTTAAATATTTCAGATAAATCAATAATCATCGGCCATTAAGAAATTTTCCATTTTAGGCAGAGTTTTCGACCATACCCTCCTTATTCAAATATTTAATATTGACCCTGCGTCTTCAGAAATGTCTTAACCATGTTTTTTTATTTAAAAATTTAACAAATTAATTTTTTACACTTAAGTCAATTAATTTGCACTGATGTTCCCAATATAGCCAACAGAGGAGCTCAGCCGAACTAAAACAAAAAAATAGGAGAAGCAAATACTTTAATTTTTTAATATTTATTTTTAAATTTAGTGTTTTCCTGAACTCTTTGCTCTGATTTGCGAATCAACTCAGTACCAGCCATCGCCTTTGTGTGATGCCTTTCGGCTGAGAAGCATAATGACCTAAAAAGCAGTGACAACTGCCCCATTGTTATACGGTTATTCTCTTCACCTGATCGAAACCAGTTTTTTAAATTTTTGGGGCCTTCTTTAAAATCAAAAAGGTATCACTTGCATTCTCTGATATTGAGTTGCCAGGCTATGGGGCCATATTTCCAGGGATGACTGAATACAAAGTTTGGCCATTCAAAGCAAAATAATGAAAGTAACTTTGGATGTTACGTCACGGTTGTTTTGTCAGCAGAATTATTCCAACCTGATTTACAGGTATTTTTAAGCTCTTCCAACCCGTGCTCTTCCAATCAATCGTTGTTCAGTCGACAGTGGCTATGTTGACTTTTTTCATATATCACCAACACAATATCAATTTTTGCCGACCTTTGTGGTAGCTAAACCGCTGTCAAAATCCCTGTTTCGTCAGTAAATTAGCGGACGATGTTTGCTGAGACGGTCGCTGAGTTTGTTTCATAGACTTTACTTTTGAGGAACACCCATAGAAAAAAGTCCAAATGAGTAAAATAGGACGACCTGAATATATCCCCCAAACGCTTGAGCAGTTAGTTGGGAAAGAAATCACGCAGTATTGTCATGTTTTATTTTGAGTCTTCAGACGTCATATTACTGAAAACAGAACGTGCACTAAAAGAAGGATGTTCTCTCATTATTGGCAGAAAATTATTCTTCAACATGAGCCCATAAGAGACTTCGTCCACATAAATTGGTTGCCCTTTTACACTGCAATGCATACCAAATAGTCACATTGGGACTGTCAAGGGACTGTTGATATTTTAGTTGTGCGCTATATCCTTTAGTTGACCAATAAAAGCAATTGTGCTTATTTATGTACACATCCATTTAACCGAAAATGGCATTCACTCTAAAGGCTTCTCTACTTCATCAAATAAAGTACGAAATCGCTCGAACATTGTCTCGCAGAAATGTTTACCCAAATTTTAATCATTAGACTTAAGCACTGTGATTTGAGTTTGTGAAGAAAAGAGGCGGAGTGAAGAGGTGAAGTCTAGGTTCTGTCCTTAATATTTCATGCACAATAGTTTTTGTAAGTGCCAGGGCAGCCGCCCTCTTACGCACGGACAGACGGGGAATGTCGTGCAAATTTGTGGCGACGAATTCAATATTTTTATTTGTTCTTCATGTCCGACTAGGCCCAGCCCGTAGGCTGTTTGCCACCGAACTTCTTGCCGGGAACCGAATCAAATCTAAACTTGGGCACGAATATTGCAACGCGAATAAAATCTACGACGATCAGTTGCTCACGCACCATTAGCCTTAAAATACGCTTCGATTGCAATCGCAATGGTTCACCCTTCCATTGTGATATGGTGACTAACTATCCCGCGTGAATAACGATGCTCATACAAGCAGCGGTTATAAACCTAATTCTGCCACTGGTCTCCCTGTATAGTTCGAGGTATTTTATTCAAAATATATAGGTAATATTTTTGATATGGTGGCATGTTTCTCTCACGGCTCTAAATTTACTTGTGTAAAATACATAATTAAGGCATCTAAAACCAACAGCTCTTTATGTCTTCTAAGTTAAGTGGTATGTCGGTATGGTAGTTTGGCCTACGTTATGTAAAATTATGGTTAAGTCTTGCCCAACAGATCTCTAAGGCCTTAATTGCGTCAATGTCCACTATCCGATTTTTAGCAAAATGATTTTCTAAAAAGTGCAAATTCTAATAGCAAACATTTGCAGAATTGTTGGGGAAAACATTACTTTGATAAAGAATTAGCGAATACAGGTCAAAAGCCAGGACATAGTAACATTAAAGGTAACTGTAAGGCAGATGAGTTAGCTACATTGGGATTCTCGCTCCGAATCACATCATCACTGTTGCTAATTCCAACTGGAAACAGTTAAACCTATGTCATCAGTAGGCAAACGTCGATCAAATAGAACATGGGTCGCACTAAGAGTCTACCTAAATTAAGTAGGAATGATCTATAAATCTAAGAAGGGCCACCAACTAAAGACTATTGAAGAAGCTGTCAGGATATAGAAGAGGAAGAGACCGTCGAGTATCTTCTATGCGGTGCATGGCTCTGTGCAGCAGACGGTTGAGATTGCTCGGACTCGCTTTTCTGGACAACATTGCTGATGTTGCGAATCTTAATCTAGCTAGTAAAACCAGCTTTTTAGAGAGGGTAAAATAGAGTAAGTTAAGGATAGTTCCGGTGGTATCACAAGGGGCCTCCAACTGGCATGGGGTGCGTCGAAGGGCAGCCACTTCACCTAAACTAACCTAACCTAACAGGTCGCAAAGTGCGAAACCACGTAAGCGTCTCAAACACTCAAAACGTGCATTTGGCGAGTTGAACGCGTTTTTCTCGAAACAATGTTTTGCGGCTTGGTTAAGTTCATTCATGAACAATTATTGGTCCGATCGGATACTATTTTTACAGTTTTATAAAATGAGCTACGATCATAATTAATTACTTATATGTTTTTGTTTTTTTTCCTTGTACACTCCTCCCGGGGCCTCGACAAGACTCTTCCATCGTACACGGTTCTGTGCTGTTGTTTTTGCACCGTCCCATGAGATGTCGGCATCTGCTACCTCACGTAACATCGACCTTCTCCAAGTGTTTTTTGGTCGACCGCTTCTCCCTTGCGGGTTCCAGTCCAGTTCTATTTTCGTGATGCTATCTGGTGGTTTTCTCAACCTGTCACCTATCCATCGCCACTTTCTGAGTTTGATTTGCCTAAAGATAGGTTCCTCACTCGTTGATCTCCACAGTGCGTCGTTGCTGATGGTGTTCGGCCAGAATATTCTACAGATGATGCGGAGGCATTTGTTAACGAATGATTTTAGCCCCTGTGTGATGGTGTTAGATACCAGCCATGTTTCGCTTACGTACAACAATACAGACTTCACGCATGAGCCGAATATTCTTAGATTTGTGCGCCTGGAGATTTGCTTACTCACCTATACTATATACATTCGGCCGAATGCCGTCCTTACTTTGTATAGCCTGCAGTTGACATCTTCATCAGCGACACCATCTGCCGTGTTGATACAGCCGAGGCAGCAGAAGCTTTTGATAAATTCCCCCGGGCATCCGTCAACCAATATCTGCCTAGCGTTATTGTGGATAACTCTGATAGCTTTGGTCTTTGCGACCAACCTTGAGACAACCTTGCCTTACGCCTGGGTTGGTAGTGAATAGATCGCTGATATCGCCTTTGTGAAGTACTGGGAGTTCCCGCCAAGATAATCCGCCTCATCAAAGCTCTCTACGAGAACTTCGAACTTCTCTTAGAGGGCTTTGATGAGGCGGATTATCTTGGCGGGAACCCCCTTTCTACACAGTGCCAGCCATATTGCGTCTCATTTGGTAGTGTCGAGCGCCTTCTTGAAGTCAACGAGCAGCATGTAGAGCACGGAGTGCTACTCAACTGATTGTTCTACTATAATCCGAAATGAGTTGGCTGGATCAACACAGCTTCGGTGAGGGTGAAAACCAACTTGCTCGTCTCTTAAAGAGTGTTTGATATCAATATCATTAAAGCCTTTTTTTTTGTTTTTAATAGCATTTGGTATCAATAAAATAATAAACATAAAAAAAATTCTTGAGAAAAATAGAAAACGTTGATACTAACCTCTTAATTACCTCTGGGGGGTACAAGGAATTCAATATTTCTAGCTCAAAAAACAGTCACTCAACATTCGGCCATTTTTGTAATAAAACTAAATTACCATGGCTCGCCAAAAGTATTTTTTTGTGCACGGTAATACCATATCCGCCCACTGTTCTTTTCCCAAAGCTCACAACCTGTTTCAATATAAATATGAATGTAAATCCATCCACAATGCCAAGCGTATTACAATTGCAGCCATATAAATTTCTACTTAAGCGAGCATTATAAACGCTATCAAATTTATTTAATTAGAAATCTCAAAGGATGAATGCGAACACACCCACCAACACTCGGCTGCGCTTGACTTGCACAGTCAAGCACAAGCAAACACACCCGAATGCAGCAGAGTTGCCACACCAACAGGGCGAACAAGACGAACAGGACGAATAGCGCGAGCTCGAGCGCGATTGAGAGCGAGTGAAATGCTGTCAGCTTAATTGATGCGCTTTATGATGGCAGGCGCAGGGAAAAGGCTCTCAGTTAACTGGGCTCAAATTTCACATTTCAAAGGCACAATGGCGCAACGGTAAACAAGGATGCGGCAAGGCGGTAAACAACCAACAACGAACAGCAGGATGTGCGGCAAAAAAAAAAACGAAAATCATAAAACACGAGAACAAATTTCTACATTAGCGAATGCTGTGTGGAGTGGTAAAATATGTTGTAATGATATTGCAATACAGCAACAACCACAACAAACAACAACGAATGTGAGAACGAGAACAATAACAAAGGCTAAGCCAGCGAAGTCACTATGACGCGGCAGCAGTAACCACTGCAGCGACCATCAACATCCACAACAAACAAACAAACCACCAAGCGAACAAACAATCGACCAAGTGAACGAGCGTATCGAATCATCAACCGTCGAGCCTCGAGATGGTCGGTAGTCGATAGCAATCGGTGGGTTATAATCAAGTGATATTCTTTGAAAAATACGCATAAATTGAATCCCGTGGGAGGATTTTTCCATATCCGCGCAACCTACAGTGCCACTGCCACATATTACACTAACAAAATTACGCTGAGCAAGTTTAAGACCACCAAAGCAACGCAAAGTAACGCTGGTTGTCACGTGTTTGAAATAACAAATGATGTGTAATAGACGCCACAGAGGAGTGGGACTGCAACAGCATGGGATCATCCCTTAAGCAGCGCTGGCGGATAAATGTCGGTTGGGACGACGGTTGAAAGGATGGATGGATGGATGGATGAGGTTGATCGTATGAAAACGCGGTGGTGCTGAGGTGGTTTGATGATACCGCGATAGCAGTGAGACGCACTGACCGTCGCACCCCGGAACTACGGAAACACACACATATGTACACCCATACACTCAAATGCATAGAAATTGAAAACTACTAAAAGCGTGGGTAAATTATTTTCTTTGCAATCGTTCGACAGTGTTCGAGTGCGGAAATCAGCAAAGTAACAACAACAATACGACTTAGCAGTGACGTAGCCCAATGTAGGGAAATAGAGGTGATTTGTTTACTGGCTAAACATCGAAAAGTTATATGGTATACAAGAAGGAATATGAGCTCCGATAGCGACAGTTCACTCTATATTGGGTCAATATCGCATTATTAAGAAGTTACTGCCTACGTTAACTACAATTTCCAAACAACGCCTCTGATGCTAAAGCCTCTTAATATTCAACTTCTAAATCTGATCCCTGATATGTGCATCGTCTGAGACTATGTGGTATAAGAGATGTTACATTGGGATCCCTAAGCTACCATTGGCTGAGGTGTTCATCAAATCCGCAGAAACTTTGATACCCTTGCTGAACTAACGTCTGAAATCCCAATGTTATGAAACTACCAATGTTCAGTTTTGTCAAATGCTTCAAAGCTAAACTGGGCAATAAAAAGACTTGCGAAGGCTCATCTAGAACCAAACAGATAAACCAGAATAAGATAACTTGGTACACGAATGGATGCCTTACCGAGAAAGATGAAGGAGCAGGTGCCTGCGGAACAAAGGAAAGATAGTGGGAAGTCTTAGGCAAAAATACAAGCATCAAGGAAGATTAGGTAGTAGAAAGATGCGCTCACTTTAACCTTGAACGCAATAGCAACATAAGCATAGCTATCTATATGGTAGCTAGCAATCAAAGCTCCCAACTGTTTCCAAGTGAAATCAAAACTGGTGCTGGATTATCTAGATATCATCATCATTCACAACATTACAATGCGGGGTGCGTCAAAGCTTCCTTCACAAAACTCCTCCAATGTGTTCTATCGCTTGCTTTTCCTTCGTAGTTGCGAATTCCTTTTGCTGTGAGATCGCTTCCTGCTGCGTTTATCCATCAGCTTCTCGGTCTTCCCTTCGCCTTCGCACCAAGATATATATGGTTAGATATACATACGCACAGAACAATCGACTACGTAAAAGTATGGGTTCCAGGGAGCATTGATGTTACTGCGAACGCAAAGCCCGATAAATTAGCCCGGTAAAGGGCGGCTTTTCCATTCATAGGCCCAGAGCCATTTCGTGGAAAGAAAATAAGAGGAAGTAGAGAGAAGGCCATTGAGGTTGTACTGGGTTTAACGCAATGAAAATTAAAGATAGGCCGAAATCTTTCTCTTATTTGAGGCGTGCGTTTTGATGTTGTTCCATAAATGGGCGGCCGAGGTTTGGCCGACTTCGCCCGATTTCCTCGATTCAAACGAATGCCTAACACAAAAAATATATAGATACTAATCTGACTAAAACTATGAGTGCGATCTTCCAAGAGATGCTATTAACTAAACTTAACTTCAATCTTTGTATGTCTTTGCATGGACTTTTCAAATGACCCTCGTATAAGCCGGAGCTTCATTGCTTCGCATGCACCACTGATCTGTCAGGAATTCTGCAACTAAATCTCTGTCGGAATTGCTCAGTTTGTGGCCACATAATCGGGATTTTTTAGCAAAGAACTTCATAATTAAATCTCATTCTAGATTTCGCAACTACCGGAGCAGGAAGAAGACAAGAAGAAGAAGAATGTTTACTTCTCGTTAGGATTTGTGTAAATTTAGAAATTGTTTACATTTTTAAGGATGAAGTCTGATCTCTACTATTACTTTCTTCTTCTTGATTGGCGCGATAACCATTTACGCGATTTTGGCCGAGTTTAATCAAGCGCGCCAGTCATTTCTTTCTAGTGCTAACTGGCGCCAGTTGGACACACCAAGTGAAGCCAAGTCCTTCTCCACCTAATCTTTCCTACGCAGAAAAGGCCTTCCTCTTCCACCTTCCTCTTGCTACCACCTGCTGAATATTTCGAATATTTTCTGACTCCGGCTCCGGCTTGTTTCCATTCGGACGACATGACTCTGCCAACGAAGCCGCTGGATCTTTATTCACTGCAATAAGTCTATGTCGTCGTAAAGCCAGTACCAATAAATAATAAGTTCGTCTTGATTTAGTGACATTTTTGTCTAATTGCCTTGCTTACACAGAATGGCCTGCAGGCTACAGGTGTGGCTTTGAAGTGGCGTGCATTAGAGAAAATATAATTTAAAGAAGCTGGCTCTTTACGGCTGTAAAAAATCGAAGGTTAGTGTGACTATAACTACTTCGCAGCAACTACAACATTTTTCTTACAAACTTCTGTGGCACTTAAAACTCGAAGTTGCAATAAAAGAATCACTCAATTCACTCAGGGGCGCTTTCACCCAAGGCACCCTCTCCATAAGCCACTGTTTCTTGCACTAGAAGCGCACTTTAAAAGTAGGGTGGCATAGTTAGTGTATATGAGTACAAGTGAATGTATGTGTGGATGTGTGTTTGAATGTATATGTGCAACCATATTAAGGATGCTGACTTCTGCGTGTCGCTGGCGTTGGTGTGTTTGCTGCACGTTGCCTCATTGAACGAATCACTTTTTATTCAATTAATTGCTGCCCAACATTGATTGCTGTGGCATTTTCTCACGCGTCAGCCCGAAAAGGTCGATTACGATTTTATTCGCACTCGAAGCGAAACACTGAATAGCTCTCGGCACACAGCCAGTACAAATATACAAATAAATATTCCTATTCACTAATTTACTACAGTTTGTTTCGCGCATTGTCCCTTCGGTTGTCAACCACCAACTCATTGCTGGTGTTAATATGGATTGCTGATGCTGCTGGCTACTGGTAACATCAAGTGTCTATCGGCATATGTAAATATACATATATATAAATATAAGTACGATATATAGAACTCAATGTAGATTACCAAGTAGTTTTGAAAATTATGCTGACATGGGAATATTTGCTAACAATAGAATCTCTTCCATTTTGATGATTTTGAAGTTGTCGTTGCCAAGGCACTTAAGCGAAAATGCAGCATTAAAAAGTGAACTCCTGTATGTATGTTCGTATACATCTATTCAAAATATGAGTACATATTTACGTCCGCACATACATAGACACAGAAACATGTCAATATTATTCAATTCACCCACAGCGGCAATCACTTTCGGTTATTCTGATGCGCTGTTGAGTAATGACCAAATTTGTTGTAGTCCGCATCGTCGCATATTGGATTAATATTGCAATATTGTGTATGATGCGGGGTGTATTTACATACATACAGCGCATTCTAGTCAATTAATGCTTTGATTGAAATAAATGGCAATACAATTAGGCTGTACAACACTAAATACCAGCAAACAAAAGTTTAAGGGAAATATCAGGCGGTTGTAATTCGGTAAGCCTGTGAAAAGAATTGAATTCAAGTTAATGGGAATAAATTAATGAAATTCGCAAAAATATGAGCCTTTGTAAATAAATTAAAAAAGAGGCAGGCGTTTCGTTAACAAATCACCCGATATATTTATGAAAAAAAAAAAATTTTAAAAAGTTATTCATCTATTCTGCATTGCAATGATTGGGGAGATCCATAGCAAAACAAAACACTTCCGCTTTTGATTTTTAATTTATTGATTTTTTGTTGATTTGGGCATTGAAATCTGAATGTGGCACAATATTAATCATCCAATTACTAAATGAAAAACGTTATTTTGAGTGATAGGAATCTTTATTTTGACCTTTACGCGCTTCAAAGCTTGTCTGTTTGTATACTGCAGCCGTTTAATTCACAAGTCTCAAATACAGTAGGTTCTGTTTTTATGCGGTAGATACGTTCCGCAAGAAACAGCATAAAAAAACAGCATAAAAAAAGCTACTAGTTCTATAGTAAAACTATAGATACGTTTCAAATGCTAAAACCACATAAATCTGAAATAATGTAATAAAATCGCATAAAAAAAGGCACTAGTCCCATATTATAACTATAGATACGTTCCATAGACCGCATGAATCTGAAATAATTAAATAAAATCGCATAAACAAAATATTGTATTTTTGAAAATTATATCTTTATTTAAGAAACGTCAGAATCGAAAAATAAATTTAAGTCAGAAATAGAATCAGACAATACCCACATGTTGCGCGTTCGTTTAGGATTTGGCGTAAAATCACTTTCGTCACTTTAGGAAATGTACACGTCTGATCTGGATGATGATGCAGGCGGTTCCATACTTGTAGGGTTAGCATTTCTGATGTAATCTGTGATGAGTTTTTGCTTAGCTGGTTTAGAATCTTGTTTATATGTACAATTCCCGATAGGTCGACATGCATTTTGTAATTTAAAAAAAAACCGCACTATTTCAAAACCGCATAAAAAAAAGCCGCATAAAAACAGAACCTACTGTATAATATAATTGAATCACGATGCTTTTTGCAAAAATTATAAATCTTTTAATAGGATGATTAATTTTGCGCCACCTTGTATCGATTCATTATCAAAAGTTGTGAAAAGAATTGATACAGTTTAACATGTGGGTACACTAATGGACATCTCGCGCAGGGCTAGGGATAAACGCGGGAAAAACGGACATGGTACTTTTTACCAGGAAGCACAAGGTGCCGGCGTGGAACCTCCCGAAACTAGGCAACAACGAACTATTTCTCAAAGATAATGCGAGGTACTTCGGAGTAATGCTGGACAGCAAATTGCTGTGGAAGAACAATGTTGAGGAGAGGGTGAAAAAGGACAGTAATGTGCTGTACGCATGTAAAAGAATGCTGGGCGTTAGTTGGGGTCTATCACCCTCTCTGATGCATTGGTGCTACACGGCAGTAGTTAGACCGAAATTGTTATATGGGGCCTTAGTATGGTGGACTGCGACAAGAAAACTGACATATTTAATGCCACTGGAAAGGATTCTGTGCATAACAGGAGCGAAGAAAACCACTCCAACGGCGGCGCTGGAAATGATAGGTACTCAGCATGTCACCTATTGACCTTATGGCGGAAAACCTGGCAGCGAAATTCGCGAGGAGGTTAATGGCTGCGGAATTATTTACCTGCAGAACCTTCGGGCACAGCTCAATAGGAGCTCAGCGGAGCTCAGGTTGCACAGACTACATGACTCCGTACTGTAATTGGGAGAGAAGGTTTTGCACTACAATTGAAGAGGGGGGATTGCACAAAGGCATGAAGCCTGGTCATAGAACTTTTCACATCTATACAGACGGCTCTAAAACTTCAGATGGAGTGGGAGCGTCTATTTACTGCTCAAAATTAGGGATAAGGCGGCCTATCAAGCTGCCAGACCACAGCAGTATTTTCCAAGCGAAAGTTTTTGCTGTGGGGAAGGGCGCGGAGCTAGCCTACACTAGAACAAGAAAGAACTCAACAATTAATATATACATACGTGGACAGTCAAGCAGTAATAAAAGCAATAAGCTCATATTGTATTAAGTCCAAAAATGTTCGACGGAGCAGGGAGGCCATAGTAAGGCTAGCCGCAAACAGTAGGCTGCATATCTACAAGGTACCTGGTCACAAAGGCATTATGGGGAACGAAATAGTAGATGAGATAGCAAAAAGTGCTGTTAGACAACCTTTTGAGCAAGAGAACGACATACCAAAACCGCTAAACACAACTTACAATGAAATGGACGACCACATGAAAAGCCGAGAGGAAGCTAGGTGGACTAACTTGACCTCATGCAAAACAGCAAAAGTCATGTGTAGAACTAACGACAAAAAACTGACTCAAATCGTACTTACGCTTTCGCGAAAGGACTGCAGAACTATTATAGATATGCTAACAGGTCATAATCTATTGGCTGGACATGCGTACAAGATAGGGATTGCTAACACGGACAAATGCAGGAAATGCAGAGAGGATGTTGAAGAAACTTTAGAACACCTTCTGTGCGTTTGTCCGGCATTATTAAAAACGCGACTAAAATGCCAGTGGGGCGTTTGAGGGTCTGGAGGACGTCTCAAAAGCGGAGCTCCCAACTCTACTTAGATTCGCCAAAAGCGCTGACATCTTACATGATGTCCACTTTCGGTATTCATAGAGGTCGGTCTCCATCTGGTATCGCTAGGGACCAAATGGTCTATGCGTGGCTGATTGCCAACCAGGCTAACCTAACCAAACCTTAACATGTGCTTCGGAAAAATAAAAAAAAAAAAAAACTTTATTATCTTCTTAAATATACTCTCTCCTATGCGGACACATAAGGGACTGAAAAAAGTGTATCGGGAAGTTTTTCATCGTCCTCTTCTTTTTCGGGGTTTTTGCAAACTTAATTGGATTTGAAATCATTTTTGCTGAAAATGAAAGAATATTTTGTATAGCTGTGTAAGATCCTCTACCTGCTCTCAGTTTCCGAATCTGCTTTCGTTGTTCTATGGTTCGGTGTTCCGCTCGCGCCTCTATAGTCAAAGCATAAGAAATATGTGCATGACACTCGTCAAAATTAAAAAAAAAATAGGTAAATAAAAAAAAAACGTACGCTCATCTAAATCTGCTCAGCAATTTATTAATATTTTTTGTATAACCTTGAAAAACTGAAGGCCCTGCTATTTGCAACGGTGGGCACTAAAAACGTAACGACACGAAAAATCCAGAAATCCTTCGTAGATATTTAATAATGAAATTTTTGTATGATAATTAAGTTTTATTTTGTATGATTAGGGAAAAAAAAGATTACTTCAAAATTATTTGTTGAGAGTGCTGTTATTTTCATGTTCACGGCTGTACATATATGTATCATATATCGGATACGAGTATAGATGTAACTAAACTATTCTCCCAAAGTTGTAAGTGAGTTAGATTTGAGAGATGCTACATCTCTTGAAAAGTTACGCTTATTTGGGCAAGCCTGTCCGGTGCATTGCAGATATTTAATTATAGGGCGAACTTGCGCCCGCTTTAGTCTTTATTGGTTTGAATCAAACTTATGATTCATTACAATCATTTCTTTAACTTAAAACTATACCTATTATTGGCCACACGTCACGTTGCACTTGCAAGTGTCCTCTTTATTGATTATTGCTGACTTATACAATATTTTGGCAATTGCTGCTGACTTTTGTTTACTTGGCTTTTGTCAACAGCTCATGAATCGTCAGCAATTCGGTTGCTCGGGCCGAGTTATTGACCGTTGCTAATGGTAAACTTGCTGGGCTGTTGTAAGCTATTGTGTTAACTTATAAAGGGTGATTTTTTAAGAGCTATAGGAAAGTTTTTCAAAAAAACACACGTCAAATTCAAAAAAATGCATAAAATTTCAATTTAAATCTATAGTACAATCTATATAATTTAATGTTTGAAGATTATTTCATTCAAATGTTGACCGCTACTGCGCTTCAAATGGTCCATCCGCTTAGTCCAATTTTGGCATACTCTTTCCAATGTTTCGGCCGGTATCTCACATATAAATGCGTTTATGTCGTCTTCCAATTCGTTAATTGAATCAAACTTGTCTGAATAGACATGAGCTTTAACACAGCCTCATAAAAAATAATCTAAAGGCCTTATATCGTACGATCTGGGTGGCTAATTGACAGGTCTTTCTGAAATAAAATGTTCACCAAACTCGCCTCTCAACAAGTCCATTGTTACGCGTGCTGTGTGGCATGTGGCACCGTCTTGCTGAAACCACATGTCATGCAAGTCAAGCTCTTGCATTTTGGGCAAAAAAAAGTTGGATATAATTTCACGGTAGCGCTCACCATTCACAGTTACGTTACGAATAGCCACTTCAGTGGGTCGATTAAACTGACCATAAAATGGAAGAAACGCGCGATAAACTTTTTTAACAGAACACGCATTTTTATAATAAAATTCAATATTTGCAAGCGTTGTTCGTTTGTAAGACGATTCATTATTAAATTATAGACCAAACTGAAGATGTTTGACAGTGAAAATAAAAAACCAGAAACGTGCGTCAGCTGTTTAAACCAACTGTTTAAAAAGATAATAGCTAAAAAATCACCCGTTATATGTATTTTCATAAGTTCTAAAATTGAGTGATTACATGATTTCAAAAAAATTTCAAAAACCCGATTCTTTATTATCTACCCAGACTTTTAAGTCCATTAGAATAAAACTTTAAGAGGTATACCTGGCCGTTATATAGGCCAAGTGAACTTCAGATAATAAGTTTTAAATATTTGTTGGATTTTTCAAGATAGTTGTCATTATTTCTCAAAAACTTTTGAACTGCTGTTGTTCAAATTTTATACCATCTTCCTAAGCTTTACAAATTCTAAAATGAAGGATTCACCATAATTACTTTTTTATTTATTGACTAACTAAATAATTATAAAATTTACAAGTGCTATCGGCCAATACCACAATTAATTTTACAAGTCAGTACAAGGAAGTTCGACCGCCGTAGCCGAATGGGTTGGTGCGTAACTACCATTCGGAATTCACAGAGAGAACGTAGGTTCGAATCTCGGTAAAACACCAAAATGAAGAAAAAGTTTTTTCTAATAGCGGTCTCCCCTCGGCAAGCAATGGCAAACCTCCGAGTGTACTTCTGCTCTGAAGAAATTGCCGCTGGGAATCGGCTTAAAACTGTGCGTCCCTCCATTTGTGAAACAACATAAAAACAAACGCCACAAACAGGAGGAGGAGCTCGCCAAACACCTAACAAAAGTGTACGCGCGAATTATTTATTAATTTTTTAATATGTGGTGTAGAATTCCTTCTTTATATCTAATATTTATATATCCGTGGTATTTGCTCATAACTCTGCCAAATTTCAAGTATTAATTTTTTTCCTTCATCCGAACAAGTCGTCTTAGACACTTAGGGACTTCTTGTATCATTCAAGTCATTTCTGATTAATTTTAATGTGACATTATGTGGAGAAACTAACCTTTTTCGAGATATTAAACTTTAATAAAGATTATTTAAAAAAATATATTTTTTTTGCTAGTAAGTCCACTTTTTTATAGGTATATTAATTAATACAAATCGTCTATAAATTTGAAGCAAGCCTGGACAGTTAACAACTAAAAATGGTTGCTAGATAATGTTTTGAATTTACGATTTTTCACCAAAAAATTGGGATGGAAACTACGCTGCAAGTGATTTTATTAACCAATGTGTCTCTGTACCTATCCACAGGTTATAAAAATACAAAAAATCACCGAGAAGTTAGTCCTATGGAAACATCGATTACGAACTCTATTTTTAGTCCCTGGCGAAATTTCATCAATCAAAAAAGGTTGCGTCAACCTTTTTTTGCGGTCAGGGAAAATATAATTTAAAGTGGCCCATTCTGTACGCTTGTAAAATATCGAAGGTTAGTTTGATTATATCTACTTTGCAACAACTACAACATTTTTCTTACAAACTCCTGTGGCACTTAAAATTCAAAGTTGAGCGAAAATAATCAATTCAGTCAGGTGGTGCTTTCACCCAAGGAGAGGGGGCATTAAGCCACTGTTTCTTGTGCTAGAAGCACACTTTTAGCCTATGGAGGGAAGTTAAGCCTAGGGAAATATCGATTACCAGTTCTTTGTTTAGTACCTGGCGAAATTTCAACAATGAAAAAAGGTTGCGTCAACCTTTTTTTGCGGTCAGGATACCCTCTCTGCCTGTATGTCTCACTATTTTTTAATCGCTATTTTTTAGTCTCCTTATACGATCCGTTTGTTTTAATAATATCAATAGTCGATATTATTATTTGACTTATAGTTGATATCAGATTTTGCCCTTTTCTTAATTAAATAAGAAAAAAATAAATTGTCCACACTTGTCAATGATGGGGTACCTAATACTTTTAGCCAAGGCTACAAATCTACTATTCTTTGATAGTAATTCATCGCGAGTTCTTCTGCCAACGCCAAGTCAACTATATCTTTTCAGGTTACAGGAAATAAAATCCCAACGGCTGAATTTTCGAAGCTCAGAACTGAGAATTTCACAAATATTTCCCCAATTTTTTTCTTTGATACTCTGATACCCGGTTGCGCCAATCAATTTAAAAATTATCAAACTGTTTTAATAATGAAATTTAAAATAGGAAATTTTCGTATTGAAATTATACAACTTTTAAATTTGATAAGTTTCAAAATTAATTGGTGGAACTGTGGATGGCTATAATAAAGTTTGATTAAATTTAAGGGCCGATATTGAATGTGAACCACACCCAAACGTCAAGTTTTTTTCTGCATTTCATTTAAGATTTTTCAATCTCAGACTAACTCAATTTGAAACATGGAAAGATACACAATCGAGCAACGCGTTAAAGTTATTCAGGCTTATTATGAAAACGGGCGTTCAAATCAAAATGCTTATCGCGCACATTTTCACCTCAGTGGATTCGTCAATAAGCAGAATTACCGCATTTGGGCAAATGATAATCCAAGAGTGATTGCCGAAAAACCAATGCACCCACAAAGAGTGACTGTTTGGTGCGGTTTATGGGCCGGCGTCATCATTGGGCCGTATTTTTTCCAAAATGAGACCGGTCAGGTAGTTACTGTGAATAGTGTTCGCTATCGTGAGATGATAACGAACTTTTTATGGCCCAAATTGGAAGATATGGATGTGGACGATATGGATGTGGACGATATGTAGTTTCAAGAGGACGGTGCCACTTGTCACACAGCTAACGAAACAATGGCTCTTTTGCGCGAAAAATTTGATGGCCGAATAATCTCACGTCGCGGCGATGTCAATTGGTCGCCAAGATCATGTGATTTGACACCGATGGACTTCTTTCTTTGGGGTTATTTGAAAGAAAAGGTGTACGTCGATAAGCCAGCAACAATTCAAGAGCTAAAGGATGAGATAATTCGGCACATTAACGGCATAGAACCTCAATTATGCCTCAGCGGCCTCGAAAATTTGGACCATCGGATGGAGGTGTGCCGCCGAGGCCGCGGCGGCCATTTGGCCGATATTTTGTTCCACACGTAATTGAGCCATGCCAATATTATTATAATCAAGAGAAATGGCAATATTTTCTTAAAAAAATTGTATATATTCAAAGTTAACACCGGCCTTTGAAACTTAACCACCCTTTATATTAATATTATCTTGTTTTTCCTTGTTCACTCCACTCAGGAGCATAGGGCGTCGACAAGACTCAATCTTGCGTTGGTTTCGTTAATCTGTGATATTTTGCTTTTGGCAGGGTAGGTGATTAGGCTGCCGCTACCAATGATATATTATGTTGTATATTTAGTTTTCAATACTCTATAAAATTATTCAGAGTTAAGACTTTTTATTTGCTTTCGCTGAGATTTATTATTAAAAAATTAAAAAACTAAAAAAAAAAATATATTATTACAAATTTTCAATGTCAAAATAATATTAAATTCACTGATAGGCCAGTATTTGAATCATATTTGGTATATTTTTTGCAAGGCTCGCACTGCGCCTGTACATCCTGAGTACTGATTGGCAATAATTGAAGTCATTTTTCTAATTTGTTTTTTGAAAAATCTATTAACCAGTATTTCCGGTACAAATTTTATTGCCTATTTTTTCTTTACTTGACAACTGTTGCTACTTTTGTAGATACGAACGCAAATATTTAAATAAGCACAATAAATATTCAACGACAATAGACTTCCGCGAATTTGTTTGCTTAAGTGCGTTATAGGCCGGTAGGCAATTAATGAAAGGGGGAGCCAAGTGTGTAGTCATGAGTGCCCTGCAGGGAAAGGGAAATCAAAATTCGAGCAATTGATGTTTTTTGTTCTTTTTTTTTTGCATGGAAAAGCATAGATCCTTAGTTTTAAAACCTTTTAGTTTCAGGAAGTTATCGAAATCAGATTTCCTTTCATTATATTCTACGCGATCTAAAAATTTTTTTGAGCAAAATCAATTCTTATTTTCACAAATTTTGCCACTCGCAAGTTGAAATTACTACCACCGTCTAATGGTTCATTTTTGACGATTTTGATAATAATTACGTGGAAGAAATTTAGTTTAAAATAATGTGGCAACATAACTGATAAACTCATTTTTTCTTAATTTTGACATAATATAGATTATGGGACACATGTAAATATCACCTGCTTAAAGCTATGGCACTAATAACAGATGACGGTAAATATCGTCATGATTAATATTACGGTTAAGGTTATTTCTTTATGGTACGACACCTCTAATTGATCCTTAACTTTGTACATTTTAAGGCGAATTCATTCAAAGTGGTGTTACTAGAACCGCTGATTTATTTTTCTTGTTTGCTTTCATACCACTTTTGTTTTTGTACTACTGGATTTTTTTTTGTAATGCTGCTTCGTATCACCATGGTGAAAATAATTGAGAAGGTGTGGCCAAAAGCAGACCGTTATCCGGCTCTCAGTAAACTTGACAGAATCAGCTGATGGGTTGACGTAACAGGAGACGGATTTACAAAAAACAGAAATATTTTTGGTTATATACGAAGAAACCCAACCAATGATGTACAAGGTGGAGTCCAAAATAAACTAGACTGAGCTAAAACAGAAACGACAGGAGCTTTGTTCTGATAACTTCGAGTTCATTTATTCAAAATAGTCCCCGCTGGTCTCGATACACTGTTTTGCGCGATCTAAAAGGTTTTTGGAAGGGATCAGCTCATTGACCGGGATGTCCTTCAGTCGGTACAATCCTTTTTGATGGCCTCTACGGACGCAAAACGTTTTCCTTTCATGGCCAAATCCAATTTTTCGAATAGATAGAAGTCACAGGGAGCCATATCAGGCGAATACGGTGAGTGATGGATGGTAAAATTCGATTTCTAGTCAAAATATCAGTCACAAGAGTGTATCGATGAGATGGTGCATTATCATGCAATAAGCGCCAGTTTCCTCCTTCGCGGTATGCAGGGCGAATACGATGCAGCAAAAGCTTTAAAATGCCAAGATAGAAAATTGAGTTGACGATTTGGCCCATTGGCGCGAACTCCTTGTGGACTATTCCCTTGCAATTGTAGTAACGAATGAGCATCGACTTGATTTTCGACTTCTCCAAGCGCGATTTATTGCGTGTTGGCTCGTCTGGGACCTTAGATTCGGCACTTTGACGCTTAGTCTTAAGTGCATGTTGGAAATACCACGTTTCATAAGCAGCTTCAATGTTGTAAAGGAAAATCTCGACTTTTTTCGCCTCTTTAATGAGGTCTTTCGAATGTTGAATTCTGAGCAATGTTTGGTCCTCAGTTAAGTTGTGCGAAATGAAACATACACAGACCTTTCATAAGCCCAAATGATCAGTTAGAATGCGATAAATCGATGTTTTGGAGATACTCAACTCCGATTCCATGAATTTCAACTATGATTTCGGTTATTTTTTGATAAATTTATGAATAATTTTGATGAAGTTTTCGGTGATTACTGTCTTTGGGCGGCCCGTATGTCCATTGTCATTTATGGTCCCACAACCATCTCTGAAACGTGTAAACCACACATGAACTCTGGCACGAGATAGACAATCGTGGCCATAAACTTTTTTCATCAATTCAATTGTTTTTGTAAACGTTTTACTGATTTTAAAACAAAATTTGTTATCAGCTCTTTGTTCGAAACTCATTTTTGTTCCGATGACACGAATATACTAAAACTTTAGACGCAATAACTTCGGTTCCGCTCAATTGAATGTCACCAAGCTTTCATTGGCAGTCAGCTAGAGATGTAACTTCCAACGCACTAACTCATTAGAAAGATGGTGCATCAAAAATATTTTCAATGACCCAAGTCTTATTTATTATGGACTTCACTACAAGTAATATACTACAAGAACTTCGTTGCCGTCTAAACAACGACTTATTGGACGAGTGCGTGAATTGTGATTTTACGAGTGCGTGAATACATATGAAGTGATCGCGCAGAATTTGGCTACCGAGTCCCCCAAGTGACGTGGCAGCCGATGTTTCTCTCACAATTTTCTTTTTCACCATAATTAAAGAGCAAACCTTGTACGTTCCCACGACAGTCGGTTCTACGTTACCGGAACGACCCGGATTTATATCCGGCCAAGGACTGTCACTTCAGCAGCATTCCCGATATATGTATGGGGAATGTTTATGCTGCTACAACAACAACAACAACAACAACAACAGCAAACCTTGTAAATCTATCACCCTTGGCTACGTACCACCTTACACGAATTCGCCTTGCCACGGTTGAAATGGGCGAGAGTAGTGAATATTTTCGTCTCTCTCAACAGTTGTCACTATGCGCGACTTTAACGAAGTGATTCGCAATTGTCGAAGTCGTGCAAGTTCCAAAACAGAAACTCGTTTCAGTAGTATCGGGTTTCCCTGCTGGGTGCACAAATAGATACACACACACACGATTAGATATTTTAGCGATATATGAGCTTGAAATTTTACAATAAAATTTTATACAAAAAAAATAGCCAATAAGAGTTTACATGTTAATGTGTAAGATTTATGATTTTAAGGAAGACTTTTCAAAAAAAAAATGTGTGTATGTGTGTAAATTCTGCTTGTAGCGCTAAGCACGAGAAATCTTCAGCAAAGTGCGCTGTGGGTACTTGCGACGCAGCAAAGAAGAGGATTTTCTTGTGAAAAGGGTTACGAACGCTGCTTGGTATTTATCTGTGTGTGTGTGTGTATGCCGCCCTTCCGCTTGTAACTTTCAAATACATAGACACTGCCCACTGTATACTCGAATGCTATGCTACTTTATACAACATTTTTATGCTTTTATGGCACCACACTCGTCTTTATTCTTATTTTTTTCTATCTTTCAGAACTGAGACCTGGAGCTCGAACTCGATATTTCGTTTGCTTGAATTATTATTATAATTAATTTTTTTTTTGTTTTTTTTGCATGCCGGGCCTACCTACCTGAGACTGCATTGCTACACACCTTACCATTTGCATACATTAACCTTTTATTTCCGCTCTGCAACAATAAAGTACACACAAGCACACACAACCACGTCGATTCGTCGATTCAAAGCCGATTCACCTTCTCTCAACGGCTCATCAGTTCGTGCGACAGCTAAAAGAGTTGAACGGGTGCGCTTGAGCCAAGTGAAATGAAATGAAGTGAAGGCAAATTGAAGCAAATGGAATTGCTATGCGAGTATGATAATGAAATTTCATATCAAAGGGACGGTGGATTTCAGATATTGCCTTCGGTGTGTGAGAACTACTTTTGCCTGCGCCTCATATGGATGTGTGTGTGTGTATGCATGCATGAATGTACTTGGGTAGGCCTAAGAAAGTGCAAGACACGTGTGATTGTGTAAATTTCGAAAAGGTGCAGAGCGGAAGTGTTAGCGCGCTTTGAACTTGTTGTGCCCGCCCTGATAGAGAAACACTGCTTGGGGCTGCTTGGGTGACAATAAAACCAGAAAATCTTACACTACTTGCGAATACTTGTGTGTGTGTGTGTGCGTGTACGCAAAGGGGATATTTTTTCGGCTTGTTACTATTTGTTTAACGCGTACGTTATTATTTAAATGATTTTCAAACTTCCTGAGCAATAGTTTCAGCTCCAACGTCGCCTGAGCAGAGCCAGCTGAGCGATGGTCGCACACAAAAACCGGATGTGATTTTTATTGTCACACAAACACACGCATATGAATACTTGTCATTCACTTTTAATAGCGCTGTGCTTAATCCTCTCGTTGTAGCGACCCATACCCAAACACACACACACACATACTTGCAACATATGCATGTTTATGCACGTAAGTGCCCTCCCTCGGCAAACATTATTTTGAAATTATGCAAATCCACGTGACAGTGACACTGACTGGTTGGTGTACTATCCCAAATGCACATACACACACACACACATATGCAGCTACTTACTTACAAATGCCAATCTCATGCGACTTAATTACCTTCGCAACAATCAAATAAAGGCAAATTCACGCATTTGGACATTCAGTTGAAAAATTATTCCCACAGGCTTACAGCAGTTGCGCTGGTTTGTTTACATGCACACACACACACACATATTTACACTAATATACATATTTACCGTATGTTCGCCAATGTTGCAAGTTCACTTACCCATTTCGTTCATTCTCGTCCATTCTGATGTATTCGATTAAGAATTTGCTTCAGTAAAATGCGAGCAGCCGATTGTTTTTGTTTAGTGAAATAATGGTTCCGGTTTGTAGCATACACACACACACACACTTATGCACATCTGTGCCAACTTACGTGAGAAGGAGGAGCGCAAAGCTACTGAAAGGCTTGATTGCTTGAAGTTTTGCACACCTGCAATCATAAGTCAGGCTATTTATTGCCAATGGATGACTTAATTTGAGCTGTTTTTTTCTGTACAAAAATGCTGATGTATGTAAATGTCTACTTAAAATCGTGAAAACAAATTTTGCAAAGTTATAGCCCCACTTGGTGGCTCCAACAGACAAACAAAAATTAAAACAAGCTGCTGGAATTTATCGGAAAAATCTTTCATCATATCTTTTTAATGAAGAGAACGAAGTTACATTTGACATTTTTCTTTTTAATCCATTTCTCCATTCTATCTAATCTATCATCATATGAGGTGTTTTGTACATTTTCGCTTGCGTCTGGTGAAGGGTATGAGATTTGCAATTAATTCTGCGACAAGAGGATTTGAGTGCGATTGGAGTCGAGTGTTGAGTGTGATATTTTCTTATTTCTTCAATTAACTTTAAATCACTATGAATTAGAGCATTTGTGATGAAATAGAGGTCGTTTGAGATCATTCTGAGGGTTTCCGCAGGAATCTTTGAAGTACTCGTATTTCGATGCTGGAGTTAGCTGTAGTGCCCCAAAGTTGAATGTCATATGTCCACATCTTTTTCAAGATAACTGAGCTAAATGAGAGCTTACTTTCAAAGGAAACATGAGAATTTCGATGTATTAACCAATTTAGGGTTGCCATGAGTACGATCTCTGGTGATGCCCTAAATGCTACGCTTGATTTGCTCCCCCTGGATCTTAAGATACAACAGGAAGCAATAAAAGCAATGTGTAGACTCCATAAATATGCTTTCTGGCACGAAGACGGAACTTCGGGACGCAGAGAAATCTTTAAGTTGCTATCTGAGCAGTATCCACTGTTTTTGGCACCTAAAGATGGCCTGATACCCACAGTTTCATTTGGAAGGAAATTTGATTGCTCACGCAATGGAGCAATCCAGAATGCATGCAGGGAAATTTCACGGATATTTTCTTTACCGATGGGTCCACGAATGAAATAGGGTCTGGAGCCGGATGATACTTAAACGATAGTAATAAGTAGAGATCGGATTTTTATGCAAATTGAATATTTTATTATGATGAGTTTCTACCTAGGTGCGAACTTCATGTGATGTTAAACAAAATATGCACTTGCATAAGAATCCGATCTCTAGTAATAAGTATCACTATGCTATGGGTGAAATGACAACTGTTTTCCAAACGCAAGTTTTTGCGATCCAGAAAGTAGCCGAATGGATAATCGAGAGGAGATGGAGCGGGAAACAGATTGGAGTTTTCAGTGACAGTAAGGCTGCACTGAAGGTCCTGGAGAACGCGAAGCAAACCTCAAAGATTGTTCAAGAATGTAAGAAGAAGCTCAATTCTGTCGCAAGACAAAACAGGCTTGTACTTATATGGAAGGATGGATCAAGGAAAACAAAATTGCCGATGAATTGGCCAACCGTGGATCAGCGGTTCCCCCACAAGGGCCAGGAATCATGAATTGGATCAGCGATTATACAGTCAATCTACACAAAGAGCGATGATCCGGTTTAGAATGCTGCAGAACTGCAAAGTGTTTTGTGAGAAGAAAAACTGTCCGAACAGAAAACTGTCAAACTTTCTACTAAAACATAGAAGGAAAGATATTCTATCTCTTTCTCTGATACTTTTCTCCTTCCCTCCTTGACTATCTACCCTCTTTCCAGAGTTTCAAATACAATGGGGTTTTTAGCCTGAGTGTTTTAGGAGCCACCAAATCTCCTGGTGCTCCTTGGCTCGACCTTTTTAAATTTCAATTTCAACCAATTTAGGATTCTGAGTTATGGGTTTTCCATGTAAGTTTGCTATCAAGATGCATGCTGGGATAATTTGTGACATTAGTTTGAGGTATGATTATATTATTGAGCTTAATGGTGTTTGATTTAGGGAAAAAAGACTTGGGAAGATCTCGTCTCTCGTTTCGTTTGGTTTAATGCGCCACTCCCTCAACCAATGAGTTATTTTATCAAGCCCTTTTTGGAGTTTTTGTTAGGCCACATAGGGATGGGAGTCAATTGTGAGTACAGCAGTGTCATCCGCAAACATTCCGACTATTGTTTCTTCAAGAGCTGGTAGATCGTGAGTGTGAAGCAAGAATAGGATGTGGCCCATAATATTGCCTTGGCGCACACCAACTGAACTTTCACTTACTTTAGACTGTACTTCGCCTTATTTGACAAAGAAATATCAATTTTCGAGGTAGGACTTAATAAATACGTAATAATTTATTGGTAGAGTGTCTTTTGAATCACTTTTTTTTTTTTTAGCATACACTGCTGTCGGCATCTATTGACAAACAGCGAGAACTTAGATGCGCACCTAATATTTTATAGAGCAAGCCATCATGCCAAACGTTGTCAAAGGCTTGAGATAAATTTTTTTGTTCAAATGCTATGAGTCTGTGTACCTGTTCGATGGTACTATGTTTTTTCCTGAAACCGAATTTGTGATTTGGGATTATATTTCGATCTTGAATTCAGAGGCAAAAAGCAATATGCAGATAGGCCGATATGATTCGACTTGTTTAGCGCTTTTTTCTGGTTTGAGGATCATTTTTGCTTGAACTACTTTAAATTGTGGGAGAACAAAGCCGAATAATGTAATAGAATTATAAAGGGTGGTTAAATTTCAAGGGCTGATGTTGAATGTGAACCACAGCTAGACGTCAACGACACCGTTGGACTTCTTTTTTTGGGGTTATTTGAAAGAAAAGGTGTACGTCGATAAGCCTGCAACAATTCAAGAGCTAAAGGATGAGATAATTCGATACATTAACGGCATAGAACCTCAATTATGTCTCAGCGTCATTGAAAATTTGGATCATCGGATGGAGGTGTGCCGGCGGCGGCCATTTGGCCGATATTTTCTTCCACACGTAATTGAGCCATACCAATATTATCATAATCAAGAGAAATGATAATAATTTCTTAAAAAAATTATATTTTTTTTTTCAAAATCAACACCGGCCCTTGAAACTTAAGCACCCTTTATATGTACGTAAGAAAAGTGAGTCCTTCTTCTGCGAGTGGTTTCATTTGATATAAATGAAAAGCCTCTGAAAGCAGATTTTGGAAAGACAATTTCAGACAACACTAAAAAAATAACGATTTTCAGTTCCCTGCAACTCCCAACTGGCATGACTATAACTAAAAATGAAATTGAGCCTATACAATCAACGAAAAATAATAAAGCGACTAGCCTGGATGTGGTTTAACGCTTCCGTAAATTTCTATAAAAATTTCAAACAAATCAGAGAAAAAAACGGGGTGAGTATAGAACTTAGACTGAAAGAATTTACCCAAGACAAATTGAGGCTAGTGCGGGTTTAGGCTCATTTGACCAATTTTTTTAACCGTTTTTTTTGTGGTTTTTGCATACTTAAAAAGATAAATGTTTCTGGAGTTTAGTGCCAAAATTTCATGCAAATTAGTGGAGTCCTAGAACTCCCTCAGTTTTCTTCTGATTTGGTTGAAACTTTTACACAAAATTACATGCGGAAAAAAAATATGAGCCATAGTGTAGATTTGAAGGACTTATAAAAATATTAAGGGTAAGTATTCACTCGACAGAGCTCCGTCTGCTCTACAAAACTATGTTAATTGTACCTTTGAGTTATTTAATTTTTTATTAGTTTTGAGGCTCAGAAATTGAATACCCAGGAGGCGAAAATCAACATTTTCTACACCTGCTCTTCTTTGCTTTGCATCGAGGTAAAAAAGCTGATGAAGCAGCCAAGACATTTGCAAAGTGTATGGAGAAGGTGCTCGGAAGTAGTTAGCAGGGTTCAAAACTTGCGACTTTGACGTTGATCACACGTCCCGTAGCGGAAGGTCTTCTGAATTCGAATTCTTCATCCATGTGCTTGGTGAGACTGGGAGGGCATGGTACACTGGAAAATGCTCGAATAGAATTCCACGGTCAACCGGCCGCAAGGAACTCTACGCTACCAACTTATTCTTCAACCTAATAATTACTGATTGCAGTAGGATTTATAAAATGTGTAAGGCTTCTTCAGATCTGTACACAAAAATCAATTTTTTTTACTTCAACCTTTTTTAATAATTGGGTTTTCGGTAAGTAGGTTGCTAGCCTTCCTACTCTACTCCATGTAGGTATTTGCTTATTTTATCCGCGATTGGTATTTTGTTTCCAACTTATGTTGCCGAGCCTTTCCGAATCCACCGCCTGAGGATTCACCCGAAATAGACAACTAACTCCACATGGAATTGTGAAGAAACTTTTATTCAGCATTTTCGGCGGATTATACGATTAAAGCAGCTCTTCTCGTTGCTATCTTTGGCGGACTTTCCTATTCAATTATATACTCAATTGATGACAAGAGACATTCGCAGGTGAGATTTAAGGCTAATATTAATGTATTTTCTATCTCAATAAAACTTTGAACCTACATATGTACAAATTTTGGAAATATTGGTAACCGCATAAACGACGTTTACTAGTCTGAGGGCTGAGGAAGTGAAATACAAGAAAATTCCGTGATAGTACCGTTGAAGCCATGTGCATTAAATCATATTAGAGGCTCATACGCTCACTATTCCATTGTCTGAGGAGAAATATTTGAAAATCTCATCGCCTCATAAGATATTTTTTGAATGTTTTAAAAGATGTCTCATTGAGTAGTAAAGTCCTCTCTCGGCGGACAAATACAGAACTTTATAAAATTCTCATCATGCCCGTCCTATCGTATGACGCAGAAGCTTGGACGATGACAATATCCTTTGAGGCGTTTTTTGAAGTCAAAGTTGAGAGAAAGATTCTTCGAAAGATTTTTGAGCCTTTGCTCGTTGGCGATGGCGAGTATCGTAGGCGATGGGACAATGCGTTGCGTCAGCTTTACGACGCCATAGACATAGCACAGCGAATAAAGATCCAGCTGCAAAGTTAGCAGAACGTTATGGTCCACCTACAATCACAAATAATCATCAATATTGGCAAATGTATTTGTATGAGACGAAGGGGTGCCTGCAGACGGCAGTAATAACTTGCTTTTTGACCATAGGAGAGCAGGCAGCCAAATGGGTGTCCCTTACAGGATATACTGCTCACTCAGCAGTAAGAAAAGGAAAGTATCTTTCACTTGCTCTGTGAATGACCTGCTCTATGGAAGGAGAGAATGTCAACCCTTGGCAAACGACGTTTTGAAAGCCTCGAAGAGGCGTAACCAACCTTATAAGGTTTCTCAATCGCACAGACCGGATATAGTCGTGAAGGGATAACCGTATTACTTGTTGGCAGCGAGGATGTGCCAACTAAATGGTGCGAAAGAGCTAATTGGATTCCTGGTGGGTCACCACTTTAACCAACCAAGCAAGATCCAGCGGTTCTGTTGGCTGCGTCATGTCGTCCGAATGGATACAAAGGTTCCGGCTCCTAAAATCTTCGTTGTGGTATCAGCTAGTGGTAGCAGAGGAAGAGGAAGGTCTCCTCTGCGATGGAAAGATCAATTGGAGACGGACTTGACTTCATTTGGTGTGTCCAACTGGCGCCGATAAGTACGAGAAAGAAACGACTGGCGCGCTTTGTTAAGCTCAGTCAGCATCGCTTTAGCAGTTATCACGCCAATCAAGAAGAAAAAGAGGAGTATCTCAAAGTATGACTTCGCAATCTAAATCCATTTTGATAGCAAAAAAATATTTTGTCTCTGAGATATTGAATGTTGAGTTTACAGAGTTTTGATCGTTTTGCTCACAACTTTGTTAGGTGGGCAACTAAGTTCCTAAGTTATTTTCAATCAGCCTCAAATTTTTGATAAATTAATTTTTGTTTATTTTTTTAATGCAAGGTAAAAATTTATAGACCATAACACAACAGACCTCTTTTCATGTAAGCATATTGTCTTTGAAAAATATACAAAAATTGAAGATGACAAATATGATTTATTTATGACATTTTATGAAAACAATTTGTTATCATTTAAATGCAAATCCACTTTGAATACTACACATCGTCATCTTGTATTGATATGGATTCCACTCCAATAATGGCTTCACTTTTATATCATCAGCCTTACCTGCTCACCCTGACCGAGAAGCCTGGTAGAGCACAAACTCACCAGCACGGAAGCTCGCGAAATAAACGTCGATTGCGTCATCCTCATACTTAGATCGCCATTTCATTTAGATATATGATAAATTTACCCTCAGTTGCATTGACGTATCAAACGCAGATTAACTGAATTTGGCATAGAAATACGTCATTAGGCAATTCGCATGTATGCCCCAGTACACTAATCTTGCTACGACCACCACAAAATGTCTCATCCAAATACAAGTACAAAAAGGCAGTATTGACTTGTTGCAGGTGCAATTTGAAGTCATGCACTAGAAGTTAGACAAGGAAAGTGCTTTATACCCAAAATCAATCAATCACAAGGCGAATGGGGTGCACAAAAGACGTATCACATAAAGCAATATGCAATTCTTCCCCCTGAGCTTAGTGCAAAAACAAACAAAAAAGCCAAGACCAGCTGGAGTTCTTACGCATCAAAGCTCGTCATCATAATCATCGCATATGTCACCACACAAATGCAGCTGAATCAGGGGCGCAGTCAGGATATTGACAAGTAGGGGGTTCACGAAAATGACTACTGTTCTTGGAGCATAACTTTTTGGGATGATGCCCCTTTTTCCTGATGAATTTCTTCCTCTTCATCAGCAATACAAAACTAAATTAGCAGAGACCTTTCTTTAAATAACAACCATAAGCTGATCAAATAATATTACGCAAATCATTTGTAAAGATTGAAAGCTAGTCGTTCCCACAATAGTCGGTTACCGGAATGACCCGGTTTTATATCCGGCCAAGTATTGTCACTCCAGCAGCATTTCCCGTACATGTTTGGGGAATATTTATGTTGCTATAACAATAACAACTTCGGACGCTAGTCATCTTTTTGACTATCTGATTCCGAGTCACTTCTGTCGAGACAGTGAATGTTCAAGTTGTGGACAAACTTAAGTTTTGTGATCTGTTAGTTGCAACTTCTGTGTTAGACTCCGCTTAATCTTACGATTGTTAATCTTCGGTAGCCAAAGCGCACTCTTAGGAACTTTTCAAGTGTAAATGAATGAAATATTCGGAAGATTATTCTAAGTATCCTCAGACGCCAAATGGGCTACTTCTGGTGCATGTAGAGCCGCAATGATTGGCACTTTTCGCAAATTAAGCTGTCAAGAAACACAGTGAAGTGGGATTCAAATAAGTGGTTTCTTTTTAAAAATTCAAAAAAATTAGTTTTTAACTTATTGGTTTCGAAAAAATAGATATTATCATTATTGATAACACACAACTTATTTATTTATTAATTTAATAAAATTTGCAACTAAATTTGATTCTGTAGCTGCCCCAGTTGGCCTCCTGTTAACCCAGGCTCTATCTCTCGGACTGATTTCTGGATATTCGCCTTCATTTTATTTTATTTTTTTCTTGTTCACTCCTCTCGGGGGCATAGGGCCTCGACAAGACTCAGTCCTGCGTTGGTTTCGTTAATCTGTTTTGATTTCTGACAGGGTAGGTGATTGGCCTGCCGCTACCAGTCCTAAGTAGTGGGAATGCCCACCTGTTGTTGCTTAGGAACAACGCCTTCTTACTGCTTTTAGAGCGCCATCTGTGACTCACGTTTTTCTGACAGCAGGATCGCACAGATGGTTGAGGACCTCGCTAAATTTCGTGTGTCTGCGCTATTACCGCGGTCGCCCGCTTCCCCTTGCTGGCGCCACTGATTCAAAGTGTAACTGTGAGTTTTTCTTTGTTTGTTTGCTTGTTTAAGCAGCCACAATGCAAATAATGCGCAGACTGTTGTGTGGGATTAAGGATGGAAAGTATACGTTTTTGGGGAAATTTAAGGATTTTTTTGTTTGTTTTAGTAACCGGGAAAGTAGGTAAATTTGGAATAGTGCGAGGACCGTGCTTTACGTGGGATGCGAACCTACAACCTCTGATATGGCAGGCTAGTGCACTTACGCTAAACTACCTAGGCCGATATTCGCCTTAAGAACCGTTAATAGATTGTTCGCATAATATCGGTCATTTACGGCACCCTACAAAAACAAATGCAACGGCGTCAAATCGCAACTCCGAGACTACTGACGACTGAAAAACCCAACTACCGGACCTTTCACGCTAAAGATTGATTCTGGCAAAGGCTATATCCATGCATATGAGCCATTTTGCTGAAACCAAAGATCGTCCATGTTCATTTCAGTTATTTCCGGCTACAAAAAATGATTATCAATCACCTGTACCGAGGACGGGTTGATGTAAATGACGGTTCCAGCAGCATTTTTAAAGAAAAATAGGCAAGTTATGCTATGTCCCGAAATCTGCATTCAACTATCACGGCCTAAAGATGAATTGGCTTTGGGCGATCGGCTAAACCAATACATTGAAGTTTTCGACGAACGTCGAAGACTGTTTTAAATCTTCATTTAATTTTTTTAAATCCATTCTAAATAGTTTTAAATCTAAAGAGTTTTCCAATAACAGGTGTTATTTTGAATAGCCCGCTATTTCGGTAGATGTCTCTTTTGAAGCTGTCATTTTTTGATATTCGACAAGTAGAAACTACACCATTATTAAAAATGGAACGATAGACGCTTAAACAACGCACTGAAATTATTAAAATTCACTATAAAAATGGTGAAAATTTGGCAGAGACGGTTCGTAAAACTCGAACATTTTTGGGTCATCGTGAAGCACCTTGTCGGACCGCTATACAGAAATTGGTGAAAAAATTCGAGCTGTTGGTCGTCTTTACACCGTATTTTGCATAAAATGTTGGGTCCTAAGGCTTATAAAGTCCAGTTAACACAAGAACAAAGTCGTGTCTTTGCTGATTGGGTCGTTAAAATGCATGAAAATGATCAGGAATTAAATCAAAAAATCATCTTGGACGATGAGGCCCATTTCTACTTCGGTGGCTTCGTCAACAAGCAAAATTGGCGGATCTGGGGCTCAGAAAATCCAAGAGTTAGAGTTGAGAAGCCTCTCTATCCTCAACGTGTGACTGTTTGGTGTGGTTTATAGTCCGGCGGAGTCACTGGACCTTACTTTTTCAAAAATGAAGCTGGAGCAACAGTTACGGTGAATGGATTTCGCTATCGAGAGATAATTAACGATTTTTATGGCCGAAATTGGTTGATATTGATATGAACAACGTTTATTTTCAATAAGACGGCACTACGTGTCCCACAAGCGACGGAACCATTGATCTTTTACGGGAATAACACCTCTTAGTGAAAACCCTTTACGTTACAAACTCAGCTCTTCCCCGAACTGATTCTCCTTTTCACACAGCTGACACTTGAACAATTCTTCTAGAAATATTCGATGGCGGACTTGAAATTTTGCTTATGTCTCGGTTCTCCTTTTGTCTCTTTCAGTTATTTGCTTAAAATTCGTTATTCTTCAAATTTGCGCAACAACTTCTTCCAAACACAAAACGCTTAAGGGAGATGATTTTTTACTAAAAACACGAAAACTTGTACCTGCTGGACCTTATAAATTTTTGTTTGAACCTATCTCCTGTTTATTTTATTTTTTGGTTAACTTAGTACAACGACTGTTATACTCAACGGACTTATGAAATAATTTAGAGCCTTGCCGTTTGCTTGAAAACATGAAGCGAACACTTCTCAGCAGCAGCAGGGGTTGTCTCGTCTCACACAATTTTGAGCTTTGAATATCAGCGATTACACAAAAAGTGATCGGACTATTTTGGTGATTGTCGTCGATTTTTCTGAAAGCTGGTAGGCTTAAAATTGAGATCTAAATTTAAAAAAGGCGAGCCAAGAAGCACCGTGAGATTCGGCAACTCCTAAAACACTCAGGCTAAAAAAGCCTCTTGTATTCGAAGCTCTGGAAAGTTAAAGGAGAAATAGTCAAGGAGGAAAGGTGAGCAATTACAGAGAGAAAGGGATAGGATAGAATAGAGACAGAGAAAGATATATGTAGCTAATACCTTGAGAATTTTCCAGATTCTTTGGCAAATCTGAAAATATCCTCCAGTTTGAAAGAGCAAATGCTACTTATTCTCATGACATCGGTACGCAAAATTCGTAGCCTTGCTCTGGCAAAAGTAGGGGACGCAATGCTCAGTGCTATCCGGCTCCTTTAAGCAAGACAGACAAATCAGTTTCTCAATGATCCCAATGGAAGCTTAAGTAAATTTAGATCTAAACTGGAAAGAGTTTGAAAACGAATTTAATTATTTTGAGATTTCTTCAATTATTGTTCAATTTTGGTATTGAGCTTTTTAAAGTGAAATATCTTCGGCTCTGTTTAGCAATAACGACCAAAATACGTGGATCACTCGACATGGAACCACTGACATTAAGTAAATAAATGTCGAATTTTAATTTCTTCCAAATCGATGAGCCATTTCGAGCCCGTAAATATCCCCTGTGTAGTATTTACTGCAAAATCCATTCTTTAACCAAGCTCTGAAATTCTATATTTATATAAAGGGTCTTTCAAAAGTGACACCTACAAGTCAGTAGGGAAAAATTCCTAGATGCGACTTTTTTATAACATCTTTGACATTTGTCGAGTAGACAGATGTACAACTTTAGCTGAAATTATTGAAACTTATTTTGAAAATTGTGGCTCGTCAAGAACAATTTAAGGCTAAACTCGTGATTTTTTTGATGGAAATAATCATTCGAATGAGTCCTCAATTCAGGGTTGTTGAAATTTTTTTAAAGAAACTGATTCTGTGGAGGATAGAAAAAGGACTGACAGACCAAAAACTGTTGAAAGTAAGTGTTGCTGAACATTTTTCAAACTTTAAATTTCGATATCTCGACGTCTCACTGCCGATCTCGAATGTCTAAATGCTGAAGACATGCATAAATCCACTTTTTGGTGGATTGTACCTGTAGGCGTGCTCTTGGTGGACATTTGAATGAAGGCTTATTCATTTTTTTTTTCATATACATAGTTGTTAAGACTCATACTTTGAATAAAAATAGTGAAACCGGAAAGGATCTAATTTTTTTTATGTTTTTTTTTTTAACAAAATCCAGGCGCATCTTTTGAAAGACCCTTTATATGTAGTTGTTTATATAATATATCAATATACATTCATTTTTTTTGACTAATAACTTCTTTACAACAGCGCTTAATTTGACTCATCATCTTCTGTGTACACTCACACATCTGCACCTGCGTGATGGCGCAAGAACGGCTTTAAGTCTCCCCTACTCTGTCAACCAGAAAACGGCAGCACATCACAGAATAGCACAAAGCACAGAATTCTGTCAACCGCAGCACGTCATTCCCTTGAGCAAACATTAATATGCGATTTTGCGCAGTGCTTAATTTTTTTTTACGCCTATTTCGAAACAATTTTTTGAGTTGCTATTTTTTGGAATTTATTGCTATTATTTATTTATTTATTTTTTTTTTTTTTTGAAAATTTACGAATTTAGAGTCAATTGTGCGTCATTTCATTGTGCAGCAAAGCTACTTATCTGACCAGCTTTCGCACTTTTGTTTGTCAACAATGAGAAGGTTGTAGTTTTATTATTATTTTTGTTTTTCTGTTTTGGCTTTGAATCAATTTTTCCTAATTCAGCTTTTCTAAGAATCCTGCACCACTTTGTTTACCCATTGCGAAATAGAAAATTACAACCACGTAGTGTACCTGGCGAAGTACATATCCAAATAAGAGCGTATGTATGTATGTATGTTTGCTAGTGCTTAGTCGAAGAAGCACCAGCCAAGTGCGAGTCATCAGCAGAGTAGCGTCGAGCGGATTACGAGAAGTTTAGGGGAAGCAAAACACTTCCTTAAGTCTGCGCTACAACTACGTGTATGAAAATATGTGTATGTGTGTAAATATATATGTATGTATGTATGTATGTATGTAAGCATGTATGTACATATTTTCAGCCGCCGGGTGCGCTTGCACTGTTCCGCTATTATTCATAGTATTTAATATCGTTAACGTTTCTCGTTCACAATGCCTTAGAGTCACAGCACAAACAACTGAACATTCATGCACGAATACGTACATATGTATGCATATATACTTTTTATATACATACATACATTTTTATAAAGCGTTACTTTAAAAACCACCACTCCACTCCACTCTACTCCACTCCACTCGACTCTTTGCGATTGTATCGCTTTGCCAAGACACGAATTGAAGGAAAACAAAGTCCAGGTGTTCGCTAAGACACGTTGTCGTCGTCCCCCGTGCCATACTGGCTGCTTGGCAGCAAAACACCGTACACATGCATGAACTTAGCACTAATACACTCACACACACATACAAGCATATAAACACATATATGCTTAGTAATCAAGAGCAGACCAAGCCTTGGAGAATTAGCGTAACGAAGTAATGCCTGTTATACCTTTTTATATACAGATATTCATGTGTGTGCATTTATATCTATGAATGCGTGTATTTGTATGTGTGCAAAGTGGTCATTGCGCACCTTGACTTGATGCGTCGATTTTCGTTTTAAATGCGTATTTCGTTGTTTACTGTATGATTTTTGCATGTCCACAAATATACAAACACACACATACATGCGCATATTCTTAATCAGAAACGGTAGTGTTGTTTGGGGAAGATAGCGAATACGTTACTTTTTGAAGCTGCTACTGCTGACGCATGGAGACAAATTGGTGGAGAAGTTTGGCCCAGCGCCTAATGAAGGATGTACGAGTACGCGTGAATTAAAAGCATTTGTAGGCTTTCGACGAAAGAACTTGTCTCGTCTCAGCAAAGTCTACGTGGAAAGCAATGAATCACTGGGATCTAAAACAATAGTTAAACAACCAACTACACATACTTAGCTACAAATGTCTTCTTAATCTCATGAAAAGTTTAAGGGGGGCCTGGTTTATAAGGTCAAAAAAATAATTTTTTTTTTTTTCGTTTTAAGCTGTTCCTAATATTATATATTTCAGAATATTCACACAAAGTTACAGAGCCTAATTCTCAATATTTCCGTAGATACAAAGCCAAAGGTAGGCGAGCGTTAGGTAGTTACGCTGTGACCGGGCAGCTATAGTACAAACTTTATCTTCTTTTCTCGACTTTTCATTTTTATGATTTCTTTGAATTGGCGTACATGAATGAAAAAAAAACTAATGAACCTTTTGAAATGAATCATGGCTTGTTCCCTTCCCTTAAATTCTCTTCTATTTGAACTAACAAAATAGATAAAAAAAAAATTTTCAAGATTTTTATACCAAGTTGAAGTAAATTTCTTTTTATAGAAAGGCATTTTTTTCCTTAAAACCTCCAAAAAGTTGAAATTTTGGAATTTCTCTCAGTTTTCTTAGTTCATCTAGAAAAAAAATCATGATAATTATAAATCCATTTGAATTTTTTGCTTTAGATAATAATTACGAGCTGTATCTTGTACGCCAGTTGGAAACTCCAGCGTGGCAGCGCTCTACTAATTTCTATGTTAAACATTTTTTTTTCAACTTATTTTAACCAGTACAACATTTTTTTATACTTTTTAAATGCTCATTAAAAGATAGAAAAAACTTTGCAGTGCTAAATTAATTTTTTCCGTAAAAAAAAAAAATCGCAAAGAGATGCAATTTTTAGACCACATAAACCAGGCTCCCCCCTTAATGAAAATACATAATTTTTCTACTACTTTTTATTTTTATAAGAAAGTTTTCATGAATTACCTCCCGACCTTACCCAGAACCACTACCAAAGTCCTAATTAGGTAGCAAACCAGTTCAAAATATTATATATTTTTATTTAACCTTTCTGAAAAAACTTTCTCCCAAAATCAATATTTTGATATTTTGTTTACTTTATTTATTTATGAATTTTTTTTATATATAATTGGCAAACTACTACTAAAGATATATTTGCTTTGAAATTTATGAATTTATCAAAAACGTGGACACGTTACTAAAATTTGTTTAGCTATTTATTTTTTTAAATGTTGAAGTGTTTAAATTTTTTTAAACCCTGTTATAGTTGTATATGTCTGCCAATCGACCCTGAAAGCTTTAAAATAGCCTCATATTAACTCGAAGACAGTAAGAGAATGTATCGACGTTTTGACAGAACTATCACAGTACTTTGTAATAAACCTGCTCTGGGTGCCGGGTCATAGAGACATAGAAGACAACTGCAAGCAGATGAACTAGCGAGATTGGGTACCACATTACCGATCCAACCAGACAAAGCGAACATACCTATACCTTTAGCAACTCGAGAGATGCTTATTGACAAACACATTATCAGTGCTGCCAACAGGCTATAGTCTCAGTCCCTGAGCTGTGCAACTAGTAGAATGACGTAGCCGGAATGGAACATGGGCCGCACAAACCGACTGTTGAAACTAAACAAGAAAAACGCCCTATAACGACTATTGCAGAAGCTGTAACGACATTGAAGAAGAAGAGACTGTAGAACACTTTCTATACGGGTGCTTTGCTCTGGATAGAAGAAGGTTCAATATTTAAAGAAAAAGTTCCCTGAACGACTTGGCAGAAGTAGCCAATATAAAAATAACAAGCCTTGTTAGATATATTAAAGACACAGGTTGGCTGAATGAGGACAATGTAGAGTGAGGAGAGGGGACAGCCCTGGTGGTACCACAATGGGCCTACAGCAGGCCCAGGCCTATACCTACCTACCTACATATATGTCTGAATTACAAACTCCTCGATTTGTCGAAAATTAGTGATATTTTTCCTAATTTATTTAAATAATGAATGGCGATTGCCGTAGCCGAATGGGTTGATGCTTGAGTACCCTTCGGAATTTGGAGCGAACGTAGGTTCGAATCTCGGTGAAGAACCAAAATGAAGAAAAAGTCTTCCCAAATAGCGGCCGCCTCTCGGCAGGCAATGGCAAACCTCCGAGTTTATTTCTACCATGAAAAAAGCTCCTCATAAAAAATATCTGCCGTTTGGTCCCTTCATTTCTGAAACAACATCAAGACACACACCACAAATAGGAGGAGAAGCTCAGCTAAACACCCAAATAGGGTGTAAGCGCCAATTATAATGATTTTTAGGTTAAGTTGAAGCGATTGTCCACTATGGGGCACACTCATTGTGATGCCGCGTGGGAAACTTTTCGTTATCTCTCTTAAAACTAGTATCCCAGAGTAATAACTGCCAACTTCCAATGTTAAAAAATTCTCTACCTGAGTTGTAAATCTACGTTTGGATAGAGCAGGACAATGACACAGAAGGTGCGGGATCGTCTCTTCCTCATCTAGACAACTTCTGCGTAACTCATGTGGGCGTTTCCATCTAATGGGCGTTCCTGCCAATTAGGCAGTGTCCCGTTATATATTTAAAGGTATGTCTGTTTTGAAATCAAAATTTGAATAGGTCGAGCCAAGAAGCACCAGGAGATTTGGTGGCTCCTAAAACACTCAGGCTAAAAAGCTCATTGTATTTAGAGCTCTGGAAAAGGGGTAGATAGTCAAGGAGGGAAGGAGAAAAGTATCAGAGAAAGAGATAGAAAAGAATAGAGATAGAGATAGTTAGTCCTGTGAGAATTTTCGAGATTCTTTGGCAAATCTGTAAATATCCTCCAGTATCAGAGAACGAATATTACTCATTCCTACGACATCGGAACCCTGCATTAAAATTTCTGTATTAAAAATTTCTCAATTTACAAAAAAATTTTGATATATTAATACATTTTTTTTTAATTTATTTATTTTAGTGTTATGAAAGATTGTAACCCTGTTAAAGATATACCTACTTTAAATATTAGTCAATTTATTTAAAATTTCTGATACTTTATTAAAATTTTTGTTTGTTCTTAATTTTTTTTTAATGAAAGTTGCAATCTTGTTCCTGTTCCGTTAGTCCAGTTAAATGTTTGTATTAAAAATTTGTCAGTTTATCAAAAATTTCCGTAGCTGAATGGGTTGCTGCGTGACTACCATTTGGCAGTGCATAGGTTTCGAATCTCTCAATCATTTAGAAAAATTTGTTTCTATTAGCTGTCGCCCCTCGGCAGGCAATGGCCACCTTCCAAGTGTATTTCTGCCATTAAAAAGCTCCTCACAAAAAAACAAAAAAAGGCATTTGCCGTTCGTCGTCGACTTAAGTC
The DNA here is from genome assembly GCF_028408465.1 of Anastrepha ludens. NCBI lineage: Eukaryota > Metazoa > Arthropoda > Insecta > Diptera > Tephritidae > Anastrepha > Anastrepha ludens. The sequence goes on from NC_071501.1 coordinate 92,477,798, forward strand.
TGTAGGTAACTCCATTTGTGGAACAACATCAAAACGCACCTCGGCCAAACATCTACGAGAAGTGTACGCGACAAATACAAATTTTATTTTATTTTTTCTGAAAAGGCATCTGCCCAAAATATCAAAATAACCTTTATACCAATTTTTTTTCAGGCGCCACAATTTTCGGTTTTTCGCCTCCAGTTGACTACGTGCATATTCTTCAGATCAATGATGACTTCGCCTCCGTTTTAGTTTTCATTGGGCGGAATTTGTACGTAGCGGGTCCCAAACCAAGCGCAAAGCCAGCTATTCTGAGTTGCTTCGCATGCTCACATTAGTTCTCTTCGTAGGAGTGTTCGGAAGCTACCCAGAGTATACTTGGGCTAAGCCCGGATGTTGTGAGCAGCTGGAACCATATGCAGAATAATCGTCCTGGCAACTCCCAAGTGAATAGCGGTCAGTGACTTTCCCCACTTTTTTTTTCTTTTGTTAAAATCAAAATGTCAGAAACATCATCAAAGGTGCCGTCGCACCAGTGGTATGTGGGGCATGCTCTCACTAACACTATAACAACCCTCCTTATCAGTTGAGTTCCACCCTGGGACCGTGGTAACATTTCCTCAAGGTGGAGCCGCGTTTATGTGTCTTGACACAACAGATACCTGCGTCCAGGTTCCTCTTACATGGGCGTATGGAGGTTATACGCTATCGATAGTATCTATTGCCTCCACTTCATAAGTGGTTCTGCAGCAAATGGAACATCGGAAAAGGTGTCGTAAATATTACCGACATGTCGTAGTCTGATACCGTGTTGAGCACTAAGCTCAGGCGTCTGTTATTTGGCGTCAGTTCGTAGGCAGTCTACCTCCAGTCAATAGCTGCTGCTGAATTCTTCACTGTGTGTTGCGTTGCCACTCTGCGCGTTGAAGATATAACCCTATCAATGTTGAAAAATTTGTTGCTGCATTTCAGCAAGTATTTGAAGCGATCATCTTCGTGATTAGATTTTCGGGTCACAGCTGACCACCCAGGAGTGCTTCTAGCGTTGGGCGCTCCTCTCTGAAACGATCGCAGTGCAAGAATACGTGTTCACCTCTTTCTATCGCGTTGTTGCAGTTTGGGCAGAACGGGGTGTCCTCCAGATTAAATCGATGGAGGTAGTCCAAAAAACAACCGTGGCCACTCAGTATTTGAGTGAGATAGTAGTGAACGTCTCCGTGTTTCCTGGTCACCCATTGGCTAATATTTGAAGTAAGCCTATGAGTCCAACGTCCGTTAGTTGACGAATCCCATCTGCTTTGCCATTCTTCTATCGAATGCAGTTTCTCTTCAGCTATTCCTTCTAATGACGGCTTAGCCCGTCGCCTGCCATAGAGACGGCTTAATTCCTTTGCCTGGATGTCGGCTGGTGGTTTGCCCGCAATAACGCCTATTGCGTCTCTCGAGACCGTTCTGTAGCCACATGTCACCCTTATTGCACCTCGGCGAAGTACCTGTGAAGCGTATTGTATGCTGGATGTTTTAGCTCCGGCCCATATCGAGGCAGCGTAAAAGGCTACGGAGTCTACAACCGTCGTTAAGACACGTTTTCTGCTGTCTTGCGGGCCGCCAATATTAGACACCATTCGCGCTCCATTGATAGCATCAGCTTTTGCGCTTGCTGCAGATAGGTGCTGCTTATAGCTCAGTCGCCTGTCTATTATCACGCCAAGATACTTAATCGACTCCTTAGAGAGTATTTCATGGGGGCGTATACGTAGTTTTATTCCCTCTTTTTTTCTCCGCCCACTGTTGTAGGCAATTGAGTAGTGAAGTCCTCTCTCGACGAACAGAACTAACACTCTACAGAATCTCATCACGCCCGTCCTAACGTATGGCGCAGAAGCGTGGACGTTGAAAACATCCTATGAGACTTCCTTGGAGTGTTTGAGAGAAATATTCTGCGGAAGATTTTTGGATCTTTGTACGTTGGCGACGGCGAATGTCACAGGCGATGGAACGATAAGCTGTATAAGCTTTGCGACGACTATGCCTATGTGAATAAAGATCCAGGGGTTCCGTTGGTTGGGTCATGTCGTCCGAATGGATACAAACGCTCCGATTCTGAAAGTATTCGATGTGGTACCAGCTGGTGGTAGCACAGGAAGAGGAAGGCCTTCTCTGCGTTGGAAAGATCAGGTGGAGAAGGACTTGGCTTCACTCGGTGTTTTCAACTGGCGCCGGTTAGTACTCGGCCAAAATCACGTAAGCGGCTATTGCGCCAATCAAGAAGAAGAAGTTTAACCTCGTACAATTTGTTTTGCAGTCCAGTGTATTTTATAAAAATATATTTAGATCGATTCTCTACATATAGTGTAAGGCCTCCATAGAGTGCGATTTCCCAGATAGCTCAGAACAGCTTTGACAAAAATTTACTTCGATTTCTTACCTAAAATGCTGCAGTTTTCCCCTTTCTAGGCTTCGATAGAAACGATGCCAGCGGCGTGTTTACTTGGTGCTTATTTGTATTTGGTGAAATTTGCCAATTGTGAAACACCTGCAACAGAGCAAACCAGCTTTGAAGCGACATACAGGGGTAATAAATTTTAGCGAATGTGGGGGGTTGTGAAAAATCGCCAATAGTTTTGACAAATTTCAACAATTTGAACGTCGACACGCTAACTCCAACTAATGAAAATAATCGTAAATGCGCACAAAGCCAGAACTCGAGGAAAAAAAAACTAGCGATACTGTTGAAACAAGACGCCAGGGGGTGCAACATTAATATTTGTTACTCAAATAGAAATCAATGCGCGGCAACAATAACAATAACAGTGGCAAAAGTCAGGAATAACTTGCAACTTGTGGTAGGTAGTTAGCGAGGACATACAAACATGCAACATACATGTGTATGCTACAAAGCTACTACTTGCTACAACGTTGCAAGTAGATTTGAGATGATAAACTTCCTAACCGCCAGCTACAACAAAAGAAAACACACAACAACAACGCACAGATGTACACACATTAAGCCCTTCGGTGATTGTGTTTGGTGTAAGTTGTAAGTGGTGTTATTTTCTTTTGTTGCATGTAGCCTGTGTTGCTATGTAGCTGGCGGTGGGCGAGATAAAAATGGGGCGGCATTAATAATGTAGCGATTGCAGTTGCACTTTCCGCAATGTGTTGATGCAAGTAGCGTTTGCGTACTCACTTTTCGGCTACTGATTAGTTGCAACCAGCGGTGGCCAGTAACTTGCAACACACGAAAAAAAAAAAACAGAACAACAACAAGGCAAACGCGAAACCGCCAGCAGTTATGATTTTTATTAAAATCCAAAAAACCTTGCCAGCCTCTACAATGTGGCAAGTACGCGTTACGTTGGCGTCAAGTGAACGCAAAAGATGGCAATGTTGCAAATGGTAAATTTCACTAGCGCTGGCGAAGAAGAGTAATTGGCTGCCACCATCTGGTGCTGGAGGTTATATGCGTTTTATATCTTAATTTGCATTGCCGCATTGCCGCATTGTGGCAGCAGCGACAAGCACTTGTGGTACGTATGTACGTGCAACACAGCGCTGCGATATGCAACAAGTGATATTGTTTTGCGGCGCTAGCTCTCAGTAATACACTTACATACTCACCCACATTCACACATACACCGCTGCTGTGGCAGTCAAATGTGCAACTGTGCAACTGAAATAAATGACTTCGTATTTGTCAAAATTTAATAGTTTTTCGGCTGCCAATTTGCCGGAAACTAGTTGGAAAGTTTCTATTATTATTGTTATTATTTTATCTATTTCATTGCATTGTGGTTATTGTTATTTTTTTCAATATTTTTTTTTTTTGTTTTGTTAGTTTTTATCATTGGCAAAATCGTTGCTGCAATTTGTAGGCGCCCGCTTTGCCTTTCATTTGCATGCAACATGTGCGCTGGTGCTGCACGCTGGCGCATTGTTCGCCACGACAAACAAGTGGCATTCACATTTGCCCCAAGTCAATTGTGTTGCGGTTGCAAATAGGAAAAGGCGGCAAGAAATACAAGAAATTGTATCGATACGCGCCATCGATGACTAATGCGAACTTTATTTTGCTTGGCTCGCGCATGTGTTGCTATGCAGTGGTGTGGTGTGGTGAAGGTAATTGAGTTAGTGATATAAGTAAAGGGTGTTTTTTTAGACGCAGAGAAGACACAAAAAAAGAAATAAAGTGCAGAAAAACGATTTTAATATCCAAAAAATTGGCTTGATTTGATAGAGTTGTAAGAATACAGAAACCATTCTTGCATTCCGCATAGCGTAATTTACGCTTCTCGGATCGGATCCTTACCTTTGAAGTGCGATGCTTATTGGTTAACTTAAAATCTTTGCAGAACAGGAGAATAATTTTATATCTGACTTTCAATTTTGATTTGAACCGGGATGCTATTGACCACTGCTGTCCAATGCTTCTTGAAAAGATTTTCTTTAATATTCCGGCCAAAGTTTTTCTACCGTTTAGAAATTATTCACTACTGACATTTAGAGGTCACAACTGAAATACCGTTTATATTAATTCTGGTCGTTTCGCTCTGCTGCTGCTGACTGTTTAATGTGTCTTGCTACACAGTAAGGCTATTCTTGAGGGTATGTGAGAAGAGCTTTCGCTAGCAGTCGTTGCCTGCGGCCGCATGAGAGTGAATATAAAAGCAAGCTTTGCCTATTTTTAAATGATATTTTCATAAGGCTGTTAAAAATTATAGTCATGTGGAGTAAGCGAATTAAATATTTAATTATATTTAAAAACATATCAAACGTTTTTTTTTTTTGGTGCAGATTTTAAGAATTTTTTTTTTAATTTTTCAATTTTTGAAAAGTTTTTTTTTTAACAAAAGAATTTAATTTTTTCCCTGAAAATTGTCAGAACTTTTTCAAAAAAAAACTTTTTTTTTCTCAAAAATTTGGTTTTTTCTCAAAAATTTTGAAGAATTTTTTTTTAATACAAATATTTATATTTTTCTCAAAAATTAAAAAAAAAATTTACCATTTTTAATGATATTTTAACAAACATGAAACGAATTTTTTTGTGTAGGTTTTAAGAAGATTTATTTTTGATGTTTTAATGAAAGAAAAACAAATTTTTTTTAACAGAAAAGTTTAGGTTTTTCTCAACAATTTTCAGAATTTTCTTTTTAATTCTTTTTCTTGCAACTAAATTTACTTGATTTATTTGAATTTATTTACTTGAATTTATTGAAAAAAAATGAAATTTAAACAAGTATCAAACGAGTTTTTTGGTGGAGATTTTAAAAACTTTTTTTAAGTTTTTAATTTTTAGAAATTTTTTTTAACAAAAAAATTAAAAGTTTTCCGCAAAAATTGTGAAACTCTTTTTAAACAAAAAAAATTTAAAATTTTCTCAAAAATGTTGGACAAATTATATTTTCAATTTTTTTTTCCGCGACAAAATCAAGTTTTTTCTGAAAAATTAAAAAAAAAAAATTATTTTTAAGCATTTTCACTAATATTTAAACATGTATCAAACGAATTTTTTAATTTTTGGAAAAATTTAAATTTAATTTAAATGTTTTTGTTTCAACTAAATTTACTTTTTTCTGAAAACCAATTTTTCCTAACTTTTTTAATGAAATTTAAACGAATATCAAACGAGTTTTTTTGGTGGAGATTTAAAAAAAAGTTTAAGTTTTTAATTTTAAAAAAACAGCTTAATTTAATTTTTTAAGTTTTTAATTTTTAGAACTTTTTTTCTCGAAAATTTTGAAAAACATTCTTTTTTTTAACTTTTTTTCAGGGACAAAACTTACTTTTTTCGGAAAATTTTTGAAAAAAAATTATTTTTGAACATTTTTAATGATATTTAAGATATTATCAAACGAATTTTTTGGTGGAGGTTAGGAAATTTTTTTTTAATTTTCTATTTTGAGAACTAATATTTTTTAAATTAATTTTTCACTAAAATTAAATTTTCCCCCGAAAATTGTGAAAACTTTTTTTAATAAAAAAAATTTTATTTTATTTTAAAATTTTACATTACATTTCACATTTTTAATTAAATTTAAACAAATATACAATTTTCAAGAGTTTTTTTAACAAAAATGTTAATATTTTAATTTTAATTGTGAGAAAAGTCAAACCTTTTATAATAAGAATTTAATTTTTTCTCCGAAAATTGTGAAAATTTTTTTAACAAAATTGTTTCATTTTTTTCAAAATTTTGAATTTTTTTTACATTATTAATGAAATTTAAACAATTATCAAATTTTGAAGATTTTTTTAACGAAAATGTTAATTTTTTCCCAAAAATTGTGAAAACTTCTTTAACAAAAAATGTAACTTTTTCTCAACATTTTTTGAAAAAATATAATAACATAATTAATATTTTAGAAAAGTTTTTCTTAACAAAAAAATTTAGTTGTCTCCTCAAGAATTCAGAAAATGTTTTTTTTTTTAACAAAAGAATTCAATTTTGACACAAAAACTGAGAAAATTTTTTTTAACAAGAATTGACAAGAATTTTCTCTTGAGTAGCAACTTATATTTCAACCTAGGCGATTAAGTTCGCGAGAGCGAATGTTTGTTTCATCTACTATATGTAGCTTCACGCATTTTGTAACAACTCACAAACAACTTGCATTAATTTTTCATCAATAAGACCCATTAGCTGCTACCCTCTCACCTTTTAAGCCTCTATCAATTCACTTCAATTACGAAATTGCGTACACCCGACCCTCAAATAAACCAAAGTATTAAATTACGAATGATTTCGCATTTAGCCTGCATCCATGCAACATCCGTATATGAAAAAGCCGTTAAAGCCTAAACTCAATGAAGCGTAGCAAAATGCACTCATTTCAAGTCAAACAAATTATTTAATCGCCAACACAGAACATCTGCCACCATTCAACAGCGAAAGTCGTTTGTAATTTTTGAATGCGCAAAAACATGAACATGGAAGCTACATAAACAACAACAGCAAGCATAACGACAAACGAGACAAATCAAAGCAACGTGCCACAACAAGTTTCGCACCTTGCAAAAATCACAGCCTCCCCTTGATCATAGAGTGGAAAAAGCCACCACCACCACCGACTGGGTTGCGGGTACCAGGTCGAAAAATACCAGCGCTTTATAAATGAACTTGCCGCAATTGTACTTGCAACGCCATTAACGACATGTGCGCATACCTGCGCATTACTACCGTTAAACAACAACAACAACAACAACAACAGCAATATCACAATACCAATAACTATGAAAACTGTGAGAAACTTTTTCCCGGATTTTGGCTGAATCGCAAAACACCCTTAAAATGCTTGCCAGCTCTGATTTTTATGCGGAACGGCTGTGGTCCACATGTGCAACTTGGCGTGGCAGGCTCACTGGCAGCTGTTATGCACGTACATCACCTAGTAAGGGATGCCTGCTGCCGTTCGATGTGGCATTGAAATTTTGCGCACCAGCCGCCGCCACCAACTCCCAGCGAGTGTCCTTGCAATATGTTGCACGTCGACAGGATTTTCGTACTGCGCACCGCTTTGTGTGCGCCTCTCGCCACCTCTCCTTGTCCATCGGCTGCGTCATTTGCTACCCGTCGTGTTTAGAATGCTGAGAGTGCTGTGATTGCTGTTGCGCGTCATTATTATTTATTTAGTTAAGTGATAGTCGCCAGTTGCAAGTTGGGAGTGTGAAAGCAAAAGTGAAAATGCTTTGCTTTTATTGTCATTTCCGCATTTTGTTGTCTTACCACAAGCGGCGGCAGCTGCGCAGCGGCATCAATACCAACACCACCATAGCTCAGGTACCACTGACAACAATGCCGTCGACAAAGAAGGGTGGCAAAAGCATGGGAATATTTTTTCACAACTCACCCCACTTGCCACGGGATCAGTGTTTGTATGCTCCGTTTGTTCTGTTTTTGTTGTAGTTTGTAGAAGTTTTACGTTTCGGTTTTCAAAAATTCGAATGCGTATTTAGATTTGGGAACAGTCCACTCTTTAGCGCTCTGCATGATTTATGTTGCCTCTGCTCATATTGCAAAGATTCTTCCGACATCGTATTTATCATTTTTATGATTCTATTTTGATTTCCCTTTCTCTTCGAAGAGGAAGCCGCAATGCTTGTTTTGGGGTGGTAAACTGTACCTGTTTAAAATTTCCTTTTTATTTTGAAGATTGCCGTAAAGTGGTTACTTAGAATTAAGTGTTGTGGCATTTGGAAGTGGTGCGATGGTGATGGATTTTGCTGTTGTGGCTAGTAAAGTGATTTTTTTATGTGTATTGGGAGGGCATAATGGAATATTTGTTTCTTTTTTCTACCAGAATGGGAAAGTTTTTCTATCTTTATCTGCCATTTCTTCCATGTCTGAGAAATAGAAAATTTTCACATATATTTTTTATTACTTAAGTAAGCAAAAATTCATAAAAATCAAAGCGAATGTGAATATGTGGCTTTTAGTGTGTCTGCAACACTAACAAAATATGAGATATTCTATTATACTATGATTAGAATAAAACTTTGATGGAGTGAGCTTTACCTCAGGTTCAATTTCCTCGTTTTTTTCAGTGACTCGGTATGTGGCACCGATTTTATTATTAGTATTAGGCTGAAATAAAAATTGAAATTTTCGTTTGGTCGAGCCGAGAATCCGAGAGATTTGGTAGCTCCTTAAACCCTTAGGCTAACAAGTCATTTGTATTTAAAGGTCTGGAAAGTGAAAAGGTAGATAGTCAAGGAGGAAAGGAGAGAAGTGACAGAAGGAAAAAGATAGTATAGAATAGAGAAACAGAAGCAGTTAGACCTGTGAGTATATTCCAGAATCTTCGATAAATCGGTAGAGGTAGAGGTAGAGGTAGAGGTAGAGGTAGAGGTAGAGGTAGAGGTAGAGGTAGAGGTAGAGTTAGAGGTAGTTAAACTTGTGAGAATTTTCCATTTTGCACATTCTTGGGTTTATTATTCTTCAATTTTCATATATGAATTTACGTCAGTACAACCAAGGAGGTGTAGCCGTTTTTTGCCAAGTGCACGACATTCACAAAGAATGTGTTCTGATATTTCAGTGTCTCTCTCACAGAATTGGCAGAGCTCAGGTAAACCAATTTTGTTTAAGTTTTACCTCAGGCTACAGTAAGTGACCAGTTAAAAGTCTTAAGTCTACTGCTGAGTGAAAATAGCTGATCATAAATTCGTCTGTCCGATGGAATCACTGATCGATAGAATTCAGTCAGTGTTAAACGCAGTTCTTCTCCTTCCAAATTCTGAGAAATTCCTCAATGTGGCCTTTTGTAAGCCCGCATAGAGGCTCAGGGCTAGTTAGAGACATGGTTACCTCTTCGTGTCTAGCAGCCCAACCTAATAATACTGTGTACAAGTTCTCTAACACGTTGAGAAGGTCATATATCATTCATGAGGTAATTATAATTGATAGAAGGGCTTTCAAAGCCGCCTGACTATCTGAAAGTATGTAAATTTTGGTTCCTTTCATTTTTCTACGGAGACATTCCTTCACAAATATCTCAATGGCATGTACATATTTCTGCGATTTTTTTTTTATTTTAGCGCAATTGACTCCCGCCTCTGTCCTACCATCTTCTAATTTCGACCCATCAGTAAATCATATCTGGAAGCCAGTTTTGAAGGTGATAGAATTAATGGTTGGTTGGTTAATAAGAATTTGAAAGTTCCTAAGAGAATGGGCTTGGGAGATAGTGTATCAATTCTATAAAGAACAGGAGTAAAGGAACTTCCATATCCCCACGTTTTAGATCGGAGATAGCTTTTAATCTTAAAGTGCTCAAACGACCTTATTTTTCAATTAAAATTGGAAGTGGTGGTATGCACAGGATGCATGCCCACCTAATGCATCAGTTGGGCATGCCTTCATTGCTTCTGTTATGTCGACACAGACGGAGTGGTGCATTTACTACCTTACTCACCATGCTAGAGAAGCGTAAGTGGCTTATTTTTACCAATTGTAGTGAATGTCTAGTAAGCAATTCTGGGACTTAGTCCTCATGTTTTTCCAAAAAGCCAATTTTTTAAATAAAAAGGCGGGCAGACATATTTTTTAAGCGGTGATACAGTCTTCTCTAGCGAGTATAAATTTACCTCAAGAAACTATTAAACTCAAAACTTTCAATGCCAGCAACACTCTTTTCTGATATTTGGCAAACTTTAATAGACCTCATTTATACAGAGACATTTTTCTTGCTTCAATTGTTTTTATGCTCTTTTCGTGCTCACACACCTTGCAATTGTTATTTCTTAGTCTAGAATCAGCAACAACATTTAGAAGAGCGAGAACACAAAGAGTGTTGGCAGAGCACGAGCATCAGAAGTAAGGAGTTGAAGCAACCAAAAATGCTCTGTATGAACGAGGTCTGTGTAATACTCATTACGTGCTTCCAATCAAATGTAATTTTTGGAAACAACACAAAAGCAGAGAAGAATAGAACTGGAAATAGTATTGAGACTTGCCGCCTTTACTTTTTGAGTGTTTGACCGAGTTCCATTTCCTATTTATGGTGTGCGTCTGGATGTTGTTCCACAGGCTTCGTGAGCCTGATAATATATGCTGCATTAAATAACCATAACACGTGGACTTATAGACAAATTTTGACAATTTATTTATTTGTTATTTAGTTTTAATAATTTTTTATGAAAAATAACTCTTTCTTCTACAAAAATCATGCAAACACAATTTTCAAACTGTGTGCCAATTAAAACCAAAATTATAAAAATTTGCATCAAACTTTTAATTCGGAAAAATTTCGACTATGCAGTTTTATAGCCCATTAAATTTCGCTACAATAAAGTGCAAGCTAAAAGTGGCTGAAAAATTTAGTTATTTTCTGAGATTTTTTTTTTTGCTGCGGTGTCGAGTATTCTCAAAAACCAGCGCTATTATGAAGGCTCTTCAAACTTGAACTTTATTGCACTAGAACTTAATCTATAGGTATATATAAAAGAAAGTCATGTTAGTTACACTATTTATAACTCGAGATAGGCTGAACCAATTTGTTTGAAAATTGGTAGAGAGGTAGCTTAGAACCAGGAGACGGGCATAGGATACTTTTTATCCCATTCGAACGCGTTTCCGTGAAGTCACTATAAAATGTGGTATAACAAAAACTCATCTGATATGGAATAACAAAACGCAAATGACAGCTAAACGTAATTTTGTCTATGGTTAAGTAGAAAATTTGATAATATAAATTTTGTCAGAATTATATAATCACAGTAATTTGTATTCTTTTTGAATCATCATTATCAATGCCGCGACCAAGACGATCGAATCTTTTCCGACAAAGCCGTAATGCAAGAAGGAAGCACAAGGAATTGCCCGTAAAGAGCGCCGCGTTTGTATGGCTCGGCTTCGTGCTTCTCAATCACAAGAGCAAAGCGAGGCAACCCGTGAAACGGCTCGGTTAGCAATGCGAAATCGTCGAGTAAATAACAGAGATCAACAAGTAGATCATTTTCGACGCACAAGAAGAGAATTACCAAGTGCTGATTTGAATCGAGCAGCGTTTCGATATGATTGCAACACTGATTACTGCTTGCATCCTAGCGTTTTCAGTGGGCCAATGAACGCCATTTACGAGTATTTTGGCGCATTGAAGTTTTCCGGAGAAACGCGCGGATTGTGCTGCCTTAGTGGAAGAGTGAAATTGCCATTGTGGACTTTTTTGGAGGCGCAATGATTTTACTCTCTGGCGACTTCCGCCAAACACTGTCAGTAATTCCAAGATCAACTGCTGCTGACAAAATAAACGCTTGCCTCAAATCATCGAATCTACGGCGCTATGAGTTTCTTCACACAGCTGACAACAAACATGAGAGTTGCATTACTTAATGATACATTTACTGAAGATTTCTCTGAGCAATTACTGGCTATCGGTAATGGTCGAGTACCTGTCGACGAACCGAATTTCTCTAACTTAGTCTCATCGAAAGACGAACCTATCAATAAAGTATTCCCAAACATCATTAATGACTACAAAAACAATGAATGGTTGATTGAGCGAGTAATTTTAGCGGCTAAGAATAAAGATGTAGATGACCTAAACTGCATAATTCAATATGATATCATTGGAACAATGCATTCATTCAAATCCATTGACTGTGTAATAAATGAAGATGAAGCCACCAACTATCCAATTGAATTTTCAAACTCCTTGGATGTGCCTGGCTTACCACCGCAAACTTTACACCTAAAAGTTGGCTCCGTAGTAATCATGCTTCGAAACATTAGCCCACCAAAACTGTGCAACGGTACGCGTTTGGTGGTAAATAAATTGATGAACAATGTGATTTACGTGACGATACTCAAAGAAAAATTCGAAGGTGAAGAAGTTCTCATTCCGAGGATTGCGATGATCCCAACCGATCTTCCGTTTGAGTTTAAAAGACTTCAATTTCCGATCCGTCTTGCATTCGCCATGACCATTAACAAATCACAAGGTCAATCCTTGAAACTTTGTGGTCTGAAACTAGAAAATCAATGTTTCTCACATGGTCAATTATATGTGGGATGTTCACGGGTCGGAAAACCATCTGCGTTGTTTGTTCTTGCACCTGATAAGAAAACAAAAAATGTCGTGTATCACAAGGTGGTTAACTGAAGAGTGCAATCTATTAAAGCTTCATTCAAATACTTAATACAAAATTTAATTAATAAAATCAAAAATCTGCTTTTTTATTGCCTCTAGGGCGGAACAAAGTTCGCCGGGTCAGAGAAGCTATAAAACTACATACCAAAAGTCGTTTTAGAAGTTCGAATTAAAAAATAAGGAATCGGGATGGAAAAGTAGATCGATTTTCATAGTTTTAGTATACAATTTTAAAGCTGGATTTTTCAGTTTTTTATTAAATAATGAGCCATACTTTTATTCAAAAATAATATTTATATAATACGGATATATTTAAGGTGCAAGGAATGAAAAATAAGGAATATTCAAAAAAAAAAGAGACGGAAAGTAGTTGATGCCCTATCGTCTTGTCTTGGGCTTTATGTAATGTATTGGTGTATAACCGAATGACTGTCTACCTTCCATCCTCCTTGATGACCGTTATCATTGGTGTTTTCTACTGGATATAACGTCTCTTAGACATGCTTTGGCCATTTTCCCGGAGTCAGCAGCTAGCTAACCAAGCTTTCGTTAACCCATATTAAGCTAACCACTCCTCTTTTCTGCCATTAAGATCAGTATCTGAGAATTAATGAATATCTCGCTATATTCTTAAATAAAACAGATTTTTATATCCTCGTGCCAAAGGTTATACTATTTGCATACATATTTACCTATATGTAGACCATTAGCAGGTAGCTATTGACTTACTTACGCACTTAAACTCTGCTTTAAAATCTTTTCTAATAGACGCCACTTTATTATTTATTTACTTGCTTTTTTCTTTGTTAGAAATACTTTAGCTATGGCAAAAACAAGTAGCAGAAGCTACTGGAAACTTAAATGACTTATAATTTACCACGCGGCACAATAATAGCAATAAACATTCCAGCAAGCTAAGCCGCGATAAATGGCGCTTGAAAAATAATCGTGTGTGTGTGTGAGTGTACTTGAATTTAATGAAAAAGATGATTCATTTTAATTGACTATTTGCTATGTAAATAAATGGACAGAGTGCTGCTAATGGTAAGAATTAAATTTGAAGTTGAATATTATAGATATAGGAGTACGAGGGTGGACTGGCAAGTAAACGGCCTTAGTCGAATACACATCACTTAACACATGGGCCGAAAAATCCCGGACCGAACACAAAAATGGTACTAGTTTTATAGCATTCACTTCTTTTTCAGTTAGTACTAACCTTAAAAAGATAGTTGGTAAAATTTCAAAATATTCTGTTCATTAGTGAGTTATTGTACTAAGCGTGACGCTACTTCTGCTATTTTCAAAGAAGTGGATCAAAAACCAATTCGTGTTTCAATTTTACACTACTTCTCAGCAATGGCTTGAAAAGTATTATGGGGACTCCGCTCCAGCAGAAACAACAATAAAACGATGGTTTGGTGGCTTCAAACGTGGTCGTAGAAACACCGATGATGCACAACGCAGTCGACGTCCAAATAATGCGGTAAATCCAGAAAACATCAAAAAATCCCCAAATCCTTTTGAAAGATCGAAAAGTGAAGTTGCATGAGTTAGCTGACATCGTAAAGGTATCAAAAGAATGAGTGGCTTTATATTGAATGAGCATTTGACTATGAGAGTTCCAATTGGGTGCTGCGTTTGGTCTCTATTGACCAAAAACAAGAACGTGCTGATGATTCTGAGCCCATCACAAACAATGGCAAAACTACATGAATTGAACTTCGAATTGGTTCCACATTCACCGTATTCGCCAGACTTGGCTCCCAGTTCGCGGGCGGTGAGAAATTTCGCTCGAGTGAAAAGCTTATCGCTGAGGCCTATTTTGCAGCAAGCGGTAAATCATCATCACAAAAGTGGTATTGAAATATTAAAGCGACGTTTTTGAATAAAATGTATTTTGAACAAAAAAACGTCTTTTCCTTGTTAGGCCCGGGACTTTTCTGCCCATGTATTATTATAAATTTTTTTGTTATAAATTTTTGGGAATAAATGCAAATCAATGCGGATAATTCGTTGTAAAGTGGTCCGAGCAGTGCCCAACTGCTGAGAACAGCGATTTTGGGATGTCCTTGGCGACGCCTTGGTCGGTTTTGATTTGGCCTCTTTGGATTAGAAAGAGCATCACAAGTCGAAAACCTTTTGTACAAACGTTTAATGGTGTTCTTAGAAGGCGCACTTTTCACATTATTTAATTTTTTATACGCACGTTGAGTTTTCACAATTTACTTCTTTTGTTGAATGTAAATTTCAACAATTTGGGAGAGCTCGCGTGGCGTGTACTGTTCTATGGCAAAAATTTGCTTGGACTGACGCTTCCAACACAATATACCATTAAGCGATTTGACGTCTCTGTCAAAAGATACAGAGTTGCCAGATGGGTCCGTCGAATACTGGCAACCCTGTATTAGCACCTTCACTTAAATAAAAAGAACGAATAAGAAGAACTCGATCAGAGCTGTAGGGGGACAACACAAGTGGCGATTACAAAAATAGATACTGAAAGCAAACTGACGCTTCAAAATATTAACAGCCATCTATGAAAGTGCTCAGTTCAACTTATTAGGCGAGTCGCAATATATTTTTCGCCAAGCAATGCGTCTTCAAGTCTCAATAAGCTTATGAAATAATTTGCTGACGAAAATATTACAGTTTTGAATAGTGCAAAAAAGTCCTGGCTCCAGAGCCATACTTCGCTTTTTTATACGAAAAATAATGCTACCTTATGTATTATATATTATGTACACTTTCTATCTTCCTCACGGATGCAAACCCTGTTTTAAAACTTGGATAAAAAATCTTGAACTGAAATGTTTACTTCTAGTCTGGTATAAAAAAAAAACATTTTTTTTTTAAATCGATTTCGCTTTAAAAAATGCCGCAAATTTTCATACAATACGCTAAATATTTTATTTAATTTTTTTTTCTAATTTTTTTCGGTACTAAATTTTAAATTTTGCTGCCTTCAAAAGCCTTTAACTCAGCAACTATTCATCACATAAAAAAATTTGTGTATTCGCTTTCATATTCAGTAGGCAAGTATACCGTATAACTACCCAAGGTATGAACGAATTTCAGAGCAACACTTCTTGCCCTATTTGTTTGGCGGGGACACTTTTATTCTGGAATTTGTAATTGGTGATGCCATCGAAAAGAATACTGTTCGGCCATTTGAGAGAAATTCATGCTTTTTAAACTCCGCAGTTAGCAGCTGTTTCCGAATAGACCGTGAGGCGTCTCAATACTTAACATTTCCGTTAGAAAAATGCTTGCCATGAGGGTTTGCTTTTTATATAATCAAAAACAAAAAATATTATCCTTAGAAGTCACTACACTGCTGCATTCGCTTGAACCAATTTTCAAAGCACCTTTGTCACTTACAAGTGGATGCCTCCAAAACAAGCGTATGAGGTGTGTTCAAAAAGTATAGCGAATTTTGGGTTTTTTTTTAAATTATTTATTTATTCATTAATATCTATTTTGTCCCCTTGAAAGAATTCCCCATACGATATTATGCACTTATGCCAAGGTTTTTTGCATTCTTCGAAACACTTCAAAAAATATTTTTTTATCTTGTTCAGCTCCTCCTTCGATGCCGTCTTTATCTCGTCAATCGTAATGTAGCGTCGTCCTTTCATGGGCCTCTTCAGTTTCGGGAACAAGAAAAAGTCACAGGGGGTCAGATCTGGGGAATACGGTGGCTGTGGCATCATAAGTGTGTTGTTTTCGGCCAAAAAGTCGCGCACAAGCAACAATGTGTGAGCAGGAGCGTTATCGTGATTCAAGAGCCAATTTTTGTTCTTCCACAAATCCAGGCGTTTCTGGCGGATTGTTTCGCACAAATTGCGCGTAATATTCCTTATTGACCGTTTTACCCTGTGGCAAGAACTTCTAATGCACAACGGCCCTGAAATCGAAAAAAACGGTAAGCAAAACTTTTACATTCGACCGAACTTGGCGCGCTTTTTTCGGTCTTGGTTCGTGTGGCAGCTTTCATTGAGAAGATTGAGCTTTGGCTTCCACGTCATAACCATAACCCCACAATTTGTCACCAGTTATGACCCTCTGGAGCAAATTTGGGTCCTCGCGGACAAAGTCCAACATCTCATTAGCAACGTTCATGCGATGCAGCTTTTGGTCGAAATTGAGCAGTTTTGGTACGAATTTTGCAGCGACCCGTCTCATGCCCAAATCATTGAAAAAAATCGAATGACACGAGGTCCTCAGTAATTTCTCTAACGGTGATTCGACGATTGGCCAATAACATTTTCTTCACTTCATCAATTTTTTCATCTGTGGTTGAAGTGCTCGGGGGTCCGGCACGCTTTTTGCCGTTCACATCTTCTCGGCCTTCTGGGAACATTTTGTACCTCCGATAAACGTTGCTTTGGTCCAAAGTAGCGCACTTAATTCCATGTTTCACACAGAATACAGCGCTGCACCTACACTTTTGTCCTTTTGAAGCCATTGGTACAGATGGAAGAGTGTCTCATTTACTTCGTATCTTGACCAATGACTCTTACAAGGGTACTTTACCTGAAAGTTTTTCTTAATCCAAACTGGCTCGGATCCCTACAGCCAGACTCACAGAAACTTACTGGCGAGTTGGTTGTAAGTTCGGGTACGTCACTTGGACAAAAAGTTCCCAGAACAAACGCTAGGTGACGCTTAAGTAAACAGTTTTGAGTTTTATTGTTTTTTTTTTGTTTTAATTTTTTTTGTTTTGAGGGGGTTTTTGTTAAGTTGCGTTTGATTTTTTACAGCTCTAAAAATGGATTTAAATTTACAACAACGAGTTTGTACTAAATGAAATAAAAATTAATAAAAATGGATTCGTTAGGGCGAAAACTTTAAAAATGTTGGGTAATTGTTTCGACAATGATAATTTAAAGAAAAGAGCTGTTTACGAGTGACATGATTGCTTCCGCGGAGATAGTAAGTCTATCGAGAATGTCGAACGTAGTGGCAGGTCGTCAACATCGAAAACTGATAGAACATCAATAAAGGGAAAGAAACTTCAACATTGCTTATGGATCGGTTCAGGGCATTGTAGTTAATGATTTGGGTTAGTGCCGTGTGCCTGCAAAGTTGGTACCAAAGGACCTGAATTTGATAAAAAAAAGGGCCGCGCTGATATGGGCCAAAGACATGATTTCGAAGACTTAATCCATCAAAAGCATCATTACTGGAGATGAGACGTAGGTGTACAACACGCATAACCACGTCATTTTCGGTCAAGAAAGAAAGCGATGCTCATAGACTTTATGGATTACTACGGTATTGTACACCAGGAATTTTCGCCAGAAGGTCCGATAGTTATAAGGACTTTTATTTGGGCATTGTGAGACGTTTAAATGAAGGATTTCGCCCAAAAAAATAAAGGATTTATGGAAAAACAGCTCGTAGATTTTGCGCCACAATAACGCATCGTCGCACAGTGCCATCATTATCGGTGAATTTTTGGCCAAGAACGAAAGGAATACCATTCAAAAGCCATCGAATTCAGCAGATGGGGCTCCCTGTGAGTTTTCTCTGTGTGACCATGTCATAAAAGCTCTATGTAGAAGGCATTTAACTGCTGAAAATTTAAGACGGCTCTGATGACTATACTGACAATAGAGTTCCAGAAATGTTTCGCGAGCTGGATCAAGCGCTGGCGTAAGTGCATGGCAGTTGATGGAGAGTACTTTGAATACGATAATCTCACTTTTGAGAGATAAAGGTGGTTAATCAAGGTGGTTTGTAGTTCTGTAGGCACTTGATTTAGAATCACATTTAACACGTACGTTCGAAAGCATATTGTACTCAACGATAATTGCTGCTTGGGACTACTTTTCAGGCCTCCCTCGTAAGAATAAATATTTACTTAAATAATAAAAAAGCCGTAACAGCAAATATTAGGGAAACTGTGAGCTTTGCACAATGAAAAACTGAACGCTTTGCTAAGTTTCCTTTAACACTCCCTGCTCCACCTACCTGCATTGCTTTTCCAAACGTATTTAAAACTCATAAAATTCCAAATAATCGTTTAGCATAAAATTTTAGTTTGCTCAGTTTGCATGTTTCGCGCTGGAGTATTAAAATTTAATGTGAGATGTATTGGCAAAAATGCACCGAAAAAACAACAAAAAAAGCTAAAACTAAATCTTTTGATTGCCACTGTGGTGCGCACCGCACGAATAGGGAAACAACAACAAAACACTGCCTATTTCAATGGCTTTGGCAATTGCGCCAGCACGAACTCTGATGGCGGAATCTTTTTGTTGGCTTTTTTTGGTCGCTTTCAATTAGTGAACTATGTATGTATGTGTGTATGTACACATGTGAATAGCAATATTTATATTCACTACAACAACAATAAACTTGTTTTTGTATATTTTTTTTTGTCTTTGTGCACAACAATAGCGCATATCAATATCCGTAACTTGACATGACTTTAATGTGAATGTGAGCGACATTTAATTGGGCTGCTGTTGCATGCAACAAGCTATTAAGCAGCGGAAAAAAATGTATTATAGCAAATTGAAAGATAAAAATTATTGAAAGAGGTTATCGATGATTGGCAAGGAAAGTGCAACGCTGCCTTGGTGGCTTGCGCTGGTGTGGCATGTGGGTGGTATGTTTGTACGTATGTATGTATGTATGTATGTACATATATGACTGTCGCAGTGAAATTCTTTTCTCTAATAAATTATTTACAACCAGCTTAAGCGCCTTGAGATAGGCTCTTTTGTATGCATTGAGTGACATTTGTGGTAGCCAAGAGCTGATAAAGCATAGCCGACGGCTTGTGTGGCAACCAAAGCGCACATACGCACACACAGACACATAGGTAGCTGCATGCGGCCATAAACCATCGAGTGCTTGACTTTTCACAAAAGCGCTCACAATTTCCGCACACTTGATGGATAATCGATCGTTGGTTGCAAGCGGCGTTCGGCAACCAGCAGGCCACCTACCAACTGGCGCAGTTAGGCATCGGCGGAAAAATGTCATTAAAGACAACAATAGCAGCAGCAGCAGCAGGAGCAAGCAACTATTATTACAACAGCAAAAACTACAGCAACAAAAAACTACAACAACAACAACGTATGACAAACGTGAAAGCTCACCCGCTATGCGCGCTGAGGTCAACTGTCATTGCAACTAAGCCGCCTGCCGTTTGCCGCTTGCCACATGCCACATGTGTGTGTAGGCTCGTTGCGAAATTTGTTTTTGAGCAGTCAGCAATAAAAAAAATTTTACCAAAATAAATGCACAAAATAATAATAATACAACAACAAAAGCGTACTCTGTTTTTTTTATTTTTATTTTTATTTTTTTTTTTCCTTTACAACCTGGTTTAGGCCATTCAAAATATTATTGCTGCCACTTATCGCACTTTACGGCTATTCGACTGTGCTTGCGCGCGCTGCTTTGTCACTGCGCGCTGGCCCCCAGTTAGGCTGCATCCAAGCAAGTTGGCAATTTGGTCAGCTGGTCGCCCAGCAGCCAGCCGGCCTGTCGTCTGCCCAGCCCACATGTCATCCCATATTTTTTAATTCACAACTAGATTACGGGCGCTCAGTTGCATGTGTGTGTAAACGTGTGTAAGTGTACAGGAATACATGCATACGTGCAACATTGTGGCACTGTCACCTAAGCGACAGCTGAAAAAACGCACACATTTGCGACAAATTCAAATTTTTGGGGCTCACTTAAACGCAGCCACTAAAAGACACTTACCAAAAATCTATATTTTCAATATGTACGCTTTGTTGTTGTTGTTGTTAGCTATATAAAATGTTTCTTTTGGCGTTTTTGGCTTAGTTGATTGCAGCTGATGTTTTATTGCTTGTTTTGTGCGCCCAAAATCGGCTAATCAAGTTTTAAGTTGGCCCATAAAGTTTTTGTGGCTGCCACACAGTCAGCTGGTTGTAGAGGCGCGCCGTTGTCTGCAGCCACAATGCGGGTGTGTTCGATAGTAAATAGGTATGAATACATACAGTTAAACGTGCCACTTGCGACGCAATCGGCGGGCGAATGTGTTTTTGTTTTTTGGTGAAATAATAAAAAGAAAATAAATACACAAAAATTAGCGAAATAAATGAGAAATCTTACATTGACATACATACGCCTATCTACAGTGGCGAGCATAAGTGAGACGATTTTTTTTGGATAATTATTTTTTTCAATATTTGCAATTATCGAAAAAAAATTACGGATTAGTATTATTTTGTCTATACTAAGTGCAAATAAACAATGCTTCTACAAAATTAATTGAGGTCGTTATTAGAAAATACAATATTTTTCGGGTGAGACTTACGTAAATTTAAGTATTTCTTATATTATAGATCGTCAATCGTGACGACTCTATTCTTTGCGTTCGAGCGCTGGGAGAGGCATAGTTACGTTGTATTCAAACTTTAGGCGCGTTTTTCTGAAAACTATACTTTTCGAATTGGCGTATACGATAACTCGAATAGTTATTGACCGATCTCCCTGAAATTTTGCACACATCTTTTTATGATATTATTGTACTTTCTATGTTATTTTACAATTCGAAAATTTTTCGAAGCCAAAATATTTATTGTAGTAGGAAAATTCGCCCCAAAATTCATTTTTTTTTTTTTGTTTAAAGCATTTTATTCTGCGAATTTTTTTTCATTTTTGTTTAATTCATATAGAAATTATGACATTTATAAACAAAAAATTTTTGGTTTTTTTATTCAGGCCACTGACGGTGCTGTTACAATGCCCGCCGATTGAGAAGCCCCGCTGCGACCTTCCGCGAAAAATTGAGGGTACATCCGCCATTTTAAATGATTAAAAGAAAAACAAAATTTTGTATATTATTTTAATGTATTTTACTGTATGCCAATTTTGAAAAAAATATATTGACTTCTTCATTTTAAATAATTTTAATGAAAATCAGAGAAAATATGGCCGTTTACAGGTATCTGTCCCCTTAATTTTATTAAATTTTTTTAATATTGTCTAATATGTAACGAACGCGATATAAAGCTAATTTGGAAATTTTCTAAAAAATTGAAAAAAAAATGTTCATCATTAATTTTTTTTTATATGAATTTTTAGAAAAATTTCTGGTAGCGGTTTTATTATCCATTGAATTTTGGTAACTTTGGAGTAGCTCAAAAATCTCGTTCATTTTTGACGAATGTTTTGCTGAGGTTTTTTTATGTATTTTCTCCATAGAACGAATACCCGATATGTTTTTGTCTCTTTCAGCCAAAACTATATGAATCAAGTTTTAAGACTTTTTAAAAAATAAGCAAAAATTACAAATTTTCATTACAGTTCTGAATTTTGAAAAAAAAATTGTGGTATGCAATTTATAGTCCCTTGAATTGAAAACCGCTGTGATTTTTGACGAATTGTTTGCGTCGGTCTGCATTTGCGGGCCATTACGAAATTCCATCCACGATATTCTTTTGTTCTTGCTTGAACTAAAACCATAAAAATCACTCCTTCAAACTATTTATTTACAAAATTCGGAAAAATTCAAAAAATTCTGTGGAGGGCATAACTGTGTGTACAGTGAATTTTTTTATCATTAGTTTTCAATATTTACAACGTTTTTCGAATTAGAATTATTTATTTGGTTATTTGATTTGATTTTATTTATTTTATTTTTCTAATTTTTTTTTTCTTTAATTTTTTTTATTAATTTTTTTTATTGTTATTTTACTTAATATTTTTAAATCTTTAACCAAGACCATATAAAGCAAATTTCAAAACTTTATAAAAAATCAAAAAAATTCAACAAATTTTCATCAAAATTTCTAAATTTTTAATCTGCATTTTTAGAAAATTTTCTGATATATAGTTTTAATAAAGTGCTTATGTGAAGTAGTCAAAAATCCCGTTGATTTTTGAGGATTTTTTTTGCTGGCGGTTTTATGCATTTTCGTCAAGGATGATAGAATACAAGGTTGTGCCTTCCGAATTCGCGAGGCTCCATGAATAAACAGAAAAGGAAGGAGAATTACTTGTTTGTGAAGAGGAAGAGGAAGAGGAAGAGGAAGAGGAAGAGGAAGAAAAAGAGTAGGTGAAAGCAATAAAAACTAGGAATAAGAAAAAAATAGTAATAATAAAACACACAAGAAATCATATACACACACATTCTTCCCACGGTGTCATCCGTATAAAAACGCGTCTAAAACTGCATATGTACTTTCACAATTTAAATCACGGCACTTCTTTTTCGTTAGTTTGCTTAGTTTAAATATCACAAGTCACAAATTTTACCAAGCCCTTCACTGAATTTTCACATGCACGCAAGTTCTCTTCATTTTGTTTGTTTTGTATTGGGACGAAGCCTGACGTCAGATTTGTCGAAATCGCGGTTAGCTGTTTTGGGAAGGTTGGCGCCTTCAGCATTCAATTCGCCTTGCATTTTCTCTATATAACGAATGCTCGATATTTTTTTGTAAATTTTTGAAGTGAAACTTCTTTACGCGCGTCAGAGTATAGTTTCAGGCCACGACACACGAGCTAGCGTTACGAAAAACCGTCACGAAATGTATAAGGCTACGGCATGCAAGCTTTTTTCCTTTCTCCGCTTTGTGCGATGCTTCGTAGTGTGAAAAATGTGTATCTACTACATGATTACGACGAACATTGATGTAGCTGATAGCTTAGCAAGTGGCGCCGTTGGTAAACTGGTGCATATAGATTATGAAAACGCTGGAGAAGATACTCCCAAAACAGGACAAAAACTTCGAAAGAAATGCAGTGCACATATGATAGCTAACAATATTAGTAAAACATCAGTACCGATAGCTAGACGATCAGCTACAATACCATTAAATAACAATAAAACTATTATAAATGCAAAACGTACACAAAATCATATCAAACCTCATTAAAATATTTAACTTTGATCCAGAAATTAAGAAGTTTCACTTCCAATATTCGAACATAGTGCGGTTGGCTTTTTTTAATTTTTTCATGTTTGAACTACAATAAAACCATACAAATCAGTTAAAAAAATTATTATTTTTTAATTAAACAAAACACAAAGAATGTTCCACATTTTCACGCTTTAAACAGCCAAAAATCGCTTGAATTTTCAATAATTTTTTTCTGATGGCTTTTTGCACTTTATTCGATACAAAAATTATTGCGGAAGAAAATTCGCAGGGCGTTGAAAAAAAAAAAACACAAATTAAAAAGACTCCCGATTTCTAAATTGCACTTTTGACCAAAAAAAATCTTTTTTTTAACCAATGGGGTGCCTATTATGCCAAAAATTCAATACCAGAATATTTTCTACCAATTCAAAAAGTTCAAAATTTTTATACAAGTTTTATTTTTACTTCTTAATTTTACAAAATTTTTATAAACTTTGCAAGTTTTGTTCTAGCGTGAAAAATATTTGAAATTTAAAATAGCAAAAAAAATGTTTACCCCAAAAACATTCTAAGTATTCAAAAAACTATCATGCACTCAATTATGCACGCCACTGTAATATAATACAAAAAAATAAGCAAAAAATTTGCAAAATAAATGAAAAATCTAATACTGACACACATACGCATATCTGTATACATACAACCACATACATGTGTATAGTAAAAAAAATCCGTTACTTCACATAAAAAGCCTAAACTCAGCCATCAACATTACAAAAGCAGTTAGCCGAAAATTTTAATAATAAAAAGTTACGAGAACCTGCTACAATGTCCCTCAAGCTGTCTCGTTGTCGTTATGAAAGCCTGTCGCCATACACAAAAAAACAAAAAATCACCCAACTTAAAACAAGTCCAAACACCCGCACCTGGCCAAATGTCATAATGTTCGAATATTGGTTTATGTCATTTGTTGCCACAGACCGGGCACCTATCACTAACAACAATGCAAGGCTTCTCTACTGCGGGCGTTTTTATTAAACAGCCAATTCGGCGGCCGCCATAGGCGCGTGAGTCTGGGTTTGACTATCGTTTGGTTGGTTCCATGCGCGACGACAACTGTACAGTAGATGGACCGAATTATATTCTTACGTGCGCCCCTTGGTATTACAAAATGTACGTATAAAGGGATACGATTTTTTTTTTATTTTAGTATTATTACAAAGTATAAAAGTGAATATGCTGAAAATATTATTGAAAGTTATAACAATATTTTCAAAGCCACTGGATGAGACTTAGTAATCTCCTTCTTCTGCACTTTTTATCTGGGGTTCTAAAAAATTCAGCACTTCCGGAGTGAGCTTAGCGAGTTCGGTCTTAGGATAGCTGCTTATGCTGACTATGAATGGGTCAGACACGTCAGGAGGGTATGAATTACCTTAGTTTAATTTTATTGGTTAACATTGAATTGGGACCTCTGTAGAATAAGTCTGTAGAATAAGTCGGTGTTATTATTTATTGCGCTTCCTTCGTGTTTCTTGGGCTACCTCGGGTAGTTGCGCGATGGGAAGAATACAGAATACTGAAATATTTTATGTGTGGGCATTAGGTACCAAGATATTTTTTAATGTATAGACTAGCAGATTTTTAATTTTTTGATTTGAAACCATAAGCACCAAAAGGTTTTAGCGGACTACTTTAACCACTATTTGAAGTGAAAGGTTGCCCTGTGATCATGTCAGATAATTCAAGGTGCCCTGAAGCTAATTAGTATTCCACGTGCCATTTGTTCCATTCGGCTTGAAATCTGAGGCACAAAATCCGAAATCGTGTGTGGTTTGAGATCTGATAATGTATGCCTATTTGCTATTTCTACAATTCTAGTCGAATCTAGTCTAGAATCTAGTGGAACTCGGGGTCTTAACCCACACATATATCTGCTTTGGTATTTGGAGAGCCATTTCTATTTAAGCACAAGGCTTTACTTTTGACTTGAACCCAGTTTTGAGCTAAATATTAGTTTAAGGTTGAATGATGCTGTATACCGATAGAGAATTAATTTTGCTTTCACAACAACAAAACTAATTTACGCGATGACGAAATACTCTCTTACCAGAAGTTACTCAGAGTAAACTTCATCGCTTCTTAATGAAAATTATTAAGTGGGTTCGAAATGTTTGGTGACTAATCGCCTACTGTCTCAAAAAATGCGTCCATAAGAATAGAAATGCACAAAATGCAGATTAAATTGCAATATTTTATCTGTTAATATGCCAACCTTTTTTTTTTGTTTTGTAGTTGATTTTATGTTAATTTGATGTTTTAAGAGTTTGTTGTTTTAAGCGCTTGAGAACTTAAAATGATAATTTAAAACAGAATATTGTTGGAATGAATTTTTATTTTTATAATCTGGTCAATAATTTCATGGCCTTTATTTTTTTAATATGATGTATGAATGGCATATGCCGGATGTCCACAGCGACTACGCGTTACACGGTATGGCATCAATGGTGGTTGAAATAATGCAATAAATCGATTGTTGAGCGCGCCGTATAACAAGTTGCTCCGTCTTTTTACAACCAAATGCCGTCGATGATTAATTCATGTTCCAATTTAGTCTCTTGTCGAGAATTACACATAAATATTTGGCGTTATCTCCTATTTCTAGCCTTACACCATTTCATGTTGGCTTCAATTGAAGAATTTTGTATTTCCTCGAAAACAGCACGAATCTGTTTTCTAAGAGTTCACACTTGCTATTGAGAGTCCATCTACATAGACAGCTTATTGAGAGCGATCTGCATTAAATCGCTTAGAGTTGAAAGCTATTTGCCACATGTGGCAACAACTATGTCATTTGCATAAGCAATTACCTTACAGCCCCGACCATCAAATTCATGTGGTTGACGGCCAGGTTCCACAGAAGAGGAGAGAGAACGCCTCCACGAGGAGTTCCTCTACAAACTGTGCGAGCGGTGCAAAAGCACCTAATTTGAAAATTATTTCCCGACTAACTAGCAGGTTACGTATTAGCTGTCTAATTGACATATCAACTCCAATCTTACTAAGGACCGAGAGTATTTTTTCTGGAGAGATATTATTAAATGCACCTTCAATGCCTAGGAAGGCTGCTAGATTATTTATCTTTAACCGAAAAAAACTTCTGAATAGTACCCACAAGTGAGTGTAGGGCAGAATCGGTTGACTTACCCTTAGTGTAAGCACGTTGAGCTGCCAAGAAGTTCCCATTGTTCAAACAACCTTTTATGTGAAGATCGATCAAACGTTCCAGAGTTTTTTGAAGGAACAATAGCAAGCTGATTGGTTTGAAGACCTTCGGATGAGGCGAGCGTAATCTTCCCTGCTTTGAGAATAAAAACCACGTTGGTTTCTCTCCACTTATCAGGAATATAGACAGCCTGAAGCAACTTTTAAAAACGACCAGGAGCCATGGTATCGCCGGATCAAGCATTCATTGGAATTATAGTGGAGCGATACCAGGTAATTTATAATGTCTGCAACTATTAAGAATAGGACGCAGGTGAAGTCTTTCCCCGAAGAGCACTCACTGGCTGTATATGACCGTTATCAGACCCAGCCTCCTTTACGGGATTATAGTCTGATGGACGGCTCTCGACAAGCCAGCGATTAGAAACAGGCTTGAGAGGGTTCAACATATGGCGCTTTTATGTATCAGCGGCGCTCTTAGGACCATATCCTCTGATGCTCCGAATAGTCTTTTCCTCTTACCTCCCTTAGATGCAGTTGATAAACAGAATCTAACACTGCTGGTCGGCTTGCCGTAACTAATCAAGTGCGCAATTTAAGGGTTGGACATTCGGCCGTAACACTCGGTCTGGGTCTAATCAACTCTATTGACCATTGCTTGAATGAAACATACTTTAATAGGTTATTTAGTACTAGGATTCCAGCTAGATGTGAGTGGGTCGACAATACACCAGGTCGGAAAAACTGTCTAGGGTTCTTTACTGAAAAGCTTGACGACAAAGTTGGCTTTGGTACCTACTGTGCCAAAAGTGAGCGTTTCGGCTCGTCTTCCTAATCACTGTAGCGTATTTCAGGCTGAAATTCTAGCCAATAATGAGTTAACTGTCTGGTTAGGTAAAAATGTGGCTCTCTTTACAGAAGTCTAAAAAGTCCGACAGCCAAGCGTCCATTGAGTCTTTTGGTGGGGTTGTCACTAATTCCATCATCGCCCTCAAATGCCAGGCGTTTCTTAACGAGATGGCCCTGGCACCCATATTGTAGGTCGACATGATCAAAGATTGAACGTACCTCAATTCAACTATTGCAGAAGCTGCGAGAAAGAGGAGGAGGAAGCGTTCGTTAGACATCTTCTCTGTTACTGTCCCGCGTGGCATGCCACTAGGTTCAGATGCCTTGACTCATTATTTCTAAATAATGCTGATGACCGTAAGTCTGATTAATGAGTTTGCACTTAAAATAAAATGGTTTAACGTAAGAGTAGCAGGCAAACTGCTACCGGGGTATCACAATGCATCGGCAACGGTCGAAATAAGTTGATCTAAAGACCGACTGCCTCTTCAACCTACCTACCTGATTAATTGAAAACAAAAATTCCGTCAGCATGGCTCGATAATTCGTTCACCGTAAGGCAGCTTCTTCCTCATTTTGAAAAAAAAAATAATGGCCGATGATGCCGCCAGTTCTCTATGAACTTCTGTTTTGTCCATAATTTGGAAATGTTGTTCAAGCGTTAAACGATTCACAATGACTTGCCAAACCTTACCAAACAGAAGTGTCAACACTGTTTGCCGTTCTCAGCTGTTAAGCTATAGTTATCGATATCGATAGTTTTCACGCAGCTAAAGAAAAACCCTCCCTTTGTGGAACAACATCAAGACGCACACCACAAATAGAAGGATGAGCTCGGCCAAACACCTAAAACGGGTGTACGTGTCAATTATATATACATATATACAGGGTCCGCCATATAACTTTACGGAATTAAAAATGCTATAAAAAAGAAACTACTTAATATTTTTCCAAACTGTTTTTTTTATTTTGAAGTACAATCCTTCCGGTTAATGATGGAGCACAACTTCATTCATATGGCTGCCTCGGCTAGCCATGCACCATCCCATACGATCGGTCCAATTTTTCAACACATTTTCGATTGTATGCGACTGTATTTCAGCTATGACATCGCGTATGTTGGTCTTCAGTGCATCAATTGTTGCTGGTTTGTTGGCATAACTCTGGTCTTTGACGGTACCCCAAAATTAATAATTCAACGGCGTCAAATCGCAGCTCCGAGGTGGCCAAACGATATCAGAATTTCGGCTGATAATGCGATCTTCGAAGACAGTGCGCAAAAGATTGATCGTAGCATTCGCTGTGTGGCAAGTAGCGCCATCTTGTTGGAACCAAATGCCACCAATATCCTCCTCTTCAATTTCTCGGAACAAAAATTCGTTCAGCGGAAGAATAAAACTATTTTTCTGTCAAATCAGATGGCAGCTAAGTGTTACCATTCTTCAAATAATACCTAGTTCAAATCCGTAACGATAGATGGCGGGCCCTGTATATATAAAGAAAAACCCGATATTTTAATATTTTCTTTTAATGTTTCTCAACTTTGCTCAAACGAAATATCTAATCATAAATTAATTTCTCGAAAATGCACGAATATTATTTGAGTTATTAAAGTAAAAAAATCGATAATTCAAGTTGCAAGTGCTAGTTGAACCACCCTGTATTTTATGAGTGTTCATGTTAATTTGAAAATTTCAACTATTTAGCATAGAAATGATTTGCTGATTAGCGAATACCAACACGCTTTCCGGCATTTGCGGCTCAGTTGTGTTTACACTTTCATACATATTTCGTTTGGCAAGCTACGGCCATAAGTATACACACATACATGCATATGTATGTATGTAAAACCAATATCACATAAATATGTGTGCATTTACGTGAAGCACAAGCCACCACCCGCTATCAAGTACTAACCGAGAAGTAGTTAGGAAAAAATCACCACAAAGCTACGATAAATAGCAAATTTTTTATATGAACAAAAAGTTGCACAGCCAGCAAAAGCCAGGTCTTGGTTGCATGCAACATATGCCGTGTGCGTTGTGTTTTTATTTATATTTTTACCCACAACGTCTGGAGAGTGACTGGCCAGTCCCTGTCTGCCAGTCTACCAGCTTGCCAGCCTGCCGTTTGTTATGATATATGAATGGCGGCGAGTGGTCAG
Source organism: Anastrepha ludens (assembly GCF_028408465.1). NCBI lineage: Eukaryota > Metazoa > Arthropoda > Insecta > Diptera > Tephritidae > Anastrepha > Anastrepha ludens. The sequence continues at coordinate 92,507,458 of NC_071501.1, forward strand.
CGAGCGCCATCAACAGCGCCATTACCACCAACACCGCGCGCCGCCAACCAAATTGTCCAACCATCGCATCAACAACCACCAGCCGCCAGCCGCCAGCCACCAGCCACCAACCACCAGCCATTTGCGTCGGTGTGGCAGTGATTCAGTGCTGATAAAAACAATAACAACAACACTTAAAATAGATTTAAATGCATGAAGTTGCTCAATAGGACTGACTGATCGAGCAACCTGTTAGTCCCGAATATAAAAAATATAGGTGCGGTGAATTTGTTAGGGGGATGGGAAAAATTCACTGTCGGTGCAGTAGTGAGAAATTTGTGAGTATTACTCGCATCTGAAAGTATGCCACCTTAGCTACATTTGTAGGTACGAATGTACGTAGTCTATTTGCAAGGTGGCATTGTGGAATTTGCTGAGATCGTTATTTTTGGAGGCTTAAGGTACAGGAGGCTAAGTGCGCAGTGAGTACTTAGATGAATTTTATTAGCTTTAACTCAATAATGGGACTCATTCTGGAATGTATGCATGGAGGGTTTGCCGCTAAGGGTGACAGGCAGCGTTTTTAATTTATATAATGTAAAATGGTTCTTATTCTAAAGAAGAAGAAGAAAATATGTAGAATTTTTTATTAAGCATTCGGTAAAGATTATTCAATCAATCAATCCAATGGTCAATTTTTGCTGTGCGTCCTTATCTTGTTTTACAAATGGAGGACCCACAGTTTTGTACCCACTCTGAATTTAGTTGATTTTTATGAGAATTTTTTTTTTTCATGGAAGAAACGATCATTGAGTTTGAAAACAAATTTTCTATCATTTGATTTCTCATGTTCACTGTGAGCATCAGACCCGTCACTAAAGTAATACGAATACCGCCTTCAGAATAAAAGAAGGTGACTTTTGCAATGCTGGGATGTTTGGTCGCGGTGTTGTCTTAGACAGCCAAAGGCTTACTAGCAACTGATCAGTTTTTACTTAGCGTAGCGGTAGACTTGAGAATAGAATTCCGTGTAGTGGAAATGGGATTTGAATTCAGTAGTCAAAGAGAATTTAACTGCACTTTACACTGACGGATCCAAGACGGATTGTGGTGTCGGCGCTGATGTATGATATATTCGAAAGACCTCGAAACTTCCAAGTATTTTCGCCTGGGGAATTGAAATAGTGTCTTTCAAACAGAAGTTCTCGGCATAAGGGAAAATTGCAGGTTAATTAGAAACCATCCACAACAACTATCGGCAGGTTTTACTTTATTTTTTCAGATAGTCAAGCAGTAATCTTAGCAGCTTAAAAGTCACCTAAAACAAATGCAAAAATCAATTCAAAGAAGAACTTAATGCTTTAGCGCGCACGATAGACATCATTCATCAACAACGTTCTCATTTGGGTACCTGGCCATAAGACCATACAAGGAAATGAGAAAGCTTATGAACTGGCAAGATGGGTGGAATCGTACAACGCATCCGAAGCAATGGGAATATGCTGTCCTCAAGTCGCGCACAAAAGAGAAAACTTCTCACTCTGCCAGAAGCAGGCCGTTGACAAATGGATTAACACAGATACCTGCAAAATAACTAAACAAAAAATGCCTAATTTTAACAAATCCAGAGCTAACGAGTTGTTAAGAAAGCCACAATCAGAATTACATCATCAAAAACCGGCCACTGGCTTTTGGGAGGTCATGCCAGGAAGATGAGGTGTTCGTATAGATAAAAAACTGCAATCAAGAAGTATCTAAGGAAACAGTCTTTCACTATCTGTGTGTGTGCCAAATTCTGCGTGCTCTACGACATAGGAAATTACGCTGGGGAAATTATCGATGGTTAACTTGAAAGAAATTGCAAAAAAAAAATAGACGACAGAGGCAGATTCATAGTCAAATCAGTCGGGTTCGACTGATAAAAAGTAATGGTGTATCAATATGGCTTTTTTGCTTCTTTAGTCATTTGATCTCATTTAGTCTGCGCTATGTCACTCAGGCAACACCTGCTCCACCATCAGCACTAATAAGATTACTGCGATTAAAGGATGGCGAGGGTTTATACAACAAAACGCACATTCTTTTGCTAACAGGTGTGTGTATGGGGTCAGCTGATATCCCATGTTTTCTAGGCATTCTTGACACTCAGAGCATATCTCGGTTCGGTATTTATACTCATTATTCACCGTCAATCCAACCACATCACCTTAAAATAACCCAGAGTAAGTAGATATACAAGTACTTGATGCCACTTTATCCACAAAAAGAATGGTCAAGTACCTAGGAGTGCAATTAGACACAAGGCTAACCTACTGGGCGCATATAAACCATGCTGCCACAAGAGCTGCCAAGGTAAGCGGCATGTTAAGTAAGCTCATGGCAAACCTTGGAGGTCCAACGCAGAACAAGCGCAAAATTTTAATGGACACGACGAACTCGATTCTCTTATACGGATGCGAAATATGGGCAGATTCGCTTAAGGTGCAATGCCGGCGGAAAATTCTGCAATCTGTGCAACGCACCTGTGCTCTCAGAGTGGCTTCGCCATACAGAATAGTATCTGAAGCAGCGGTGGTAGTTATCAGCGGAACCATCCTTATAGATATTCTAGCACAAGAGCGTAAACGGAGATGGGAGGCAAAAAACACAGGAATCCCAGTACCCTACTTCTCCGATAATAGAGTTCAAACACTCACACTTTGGCAGGCAAGATGGAACTCTGAAAGGTATGGTAGATGGACAGCGTGACTAATACCCGATCTAAAAAAGTGGGTAGAAAGAAAGCACGGTGAGGTTAACTATTACCTCACACAGTTTTTGTCTGGACATGGGTCCTTTCGTAAGTATCTGTGGTGAATGGGAAAAGTGAGCCAACCAAACTGCATATATGGAGATACTGAGTATGATGATGCGGAACACGCCTTCTTTAAACGCGAGAGGTGGAACGTAAAGAGAACAGGTCTGCAGCGAGCTATTGGTGTTTTCTCACCTGAAGAAATTATCGATGACAGCCGAACAAAAATGGAATGCCGTTGCAAATTTTGTGGAGGATATTATCCGAAAAAAGAAGCGCGAAATGGAAAGCTATGCTGAAGAGCATTGAGCATAGGCTTCTCAAAACAGGCGACCCTGGACACAGGGTGAGCAAGTAAGGGTCCTTCTTAGGACGCCGTCTTGGCCTACTACCTCGAAGCAATGCGGAAGCAGTCCCGGGGTGGAGGGAAAAATCCAAGAGAAGAGGAGGGATATTTTTAGTGGAATCATCACACACGTAGTCGCGACGGTCACTATATGGTGCGAAGGCATTTTTAACCCAACCTCACCGCCAAAAAACAAAAAACAAAACCTTAAAATAACCCAAGAGATCATAATGACCAAACTTAATGTGAGTAAGTGTGGCAAATTCATCGCGAAAATGCATTTAAATCTAGAGTCTTTCACTTTTTCTGAAAGGCTACACATGGCTTTCCAAATTTTTAACTTAAAAATTCCCAATTTGAACTGGTAACATTCTCAGTCTGAAGTAAAGGGTGATTTTTTAAGAGCTATAGGAAAGTTTTTCAAAAAAACACTCGTAAAATTCAGAAAAATGCATGACATTTTTATTTAAGTCGATAGTATAGTCCAGATAATTTAATGGTTGAAGATTACCGATTACCGGTTGGCACCGTCTTGCTGAAACCACATGCCATGCAAGTCAAGCTCTTGCATTTTGGGCAAAAAAAAGTTCGATATCATTTCACGGTGCCCTCACCATTCACAATTACGTTACGATTCGCAGCATCTTTGAAGAAGTACAGTCCAATGATACCGCCAGCCCATAAACCGCACCAAACTGTGACCTTTTCTGGATACATTGGTGGCTCTTGCAATTCTTCTGGCTGATCTTCACTCCAAAATCGACAATTCTGCTTATTTACGTACCCATTGATCCAAAAATGAGCTTCGACGCTGAACACAATTTTTCGATAAAAAAGTGGATCTTCGGCCAACTTTCCAAGAGCCCAATCACCATAAATTTTGCGTTGCGATAGGTCGTTCGGCTTGAATTCTTGCACCAGCTGTATTTTGAAAGGCTTTACACCTAAATCTTTTCGCAAAATTTTCCACGCTGCGACCGGCGACGAATCGATAATTGATGGTCACCATGAACACTGGCCGATACAGCTGCGATATTTTCTTCAGTTCGCACTCTACGTTAGCGTGTTGGTGGTTTGATGTCCAATAATGTAAATTTGGTTCTAAATTTAGTCACAATTCACAATAGTTCGAATAGCCGCTTCAGTGGGTCGATTAAACTGACCATAAAATGGAAGAAGGGATAAACTTTCTTAACAGAACACGCATTTTTATAATAAAATGCAATGATTTGCAAGCGTTGTTCGTTTGTAAGACGATTCATGGTTAAATTAAAGGATAATAGCTAAAAAATCACCCGTTAGTATTGCTCCCTCTGAAACTATTAGATTGTTTATTATGGCAGTTTTGTCTCGCAAGGTAGCAAGGTAGCGATCTAAATAGACAAAAGTTTGCAAATGGCTAAAACCCGAAAAGAATTTTTGAGCCAATTCATCAGAATTTTCTTCTTCTTCTTCTTGATTGGCGCGCTAATCGTTTACACTATTTTGGCCAAATTTAACAAAGCGCGCCCATCGTTTCATTCTCGTGCTAACCGGAGCCAGTTGGAAACACCTTTGAAATCGACAAAAAGTGTAGGTGTGTCAATTCTCCTCTCACGGGAATTTTCCAAGACTTGGCGTATTGTACACCATACGGGCTACTCTGCATAAACAGTCTGCATGACTTTGAGTAACTAACCCTTAAAAGGTAACGTTATTTTACTTATTTTAAAGAAAATATCATTGTATTGACGTATTTTAGATAGATATAAAAAATGTGATATACAGTAATACAACATTAATAAATCTTACCAAGAAAGAAAGAGAGCACCCAATAGGTATGTCAAGTGAATGGAAAGTAAAATGGAAAAAGTGCAACAATAATCGAATCGAAAATAATGAAAAATCAACGAAAATTCCGAACCACTTCAAACTTGCACTTTATCATACTAAAGTTTTTTTTTTGTTTTTTTTACCCTTGTTTCTATTTCAACTTAAAATATTTAAAATTTTTCTTTCTTATTCATTTCTCTAAGAGAAAAAAAAAATTAACTCGTTATTTAATTAATTTAATTAAATATTTAATGAATAAATATATTCATAAAAGTGTGACACCATTTACATCTGCAGGTCAGTTGGTCGTTTGCGCTTAAGTCTCCTCGTCTCGGTTTCCTCTTTTAATGGAAGTTGCCGAATTTCTCTGTTAGAATGTGCTAGTAGTCGGTTTGTGTGTCTTAAGCTGTTGTTGCGTATTTCTTCATAGACTGTTTTTACTTTAAGTTCTCGATGGATATTATCACTTAGTACATACCACTCTGCTTTTGATATTATACGGAGTATCTTATTTTGCGTTTGTTGTATAATTTTTACATTTGTACTGCTCGCAGTTCCCCAAAGCTCTGAGCCATATTTCCATATTGGTGTTATAATTACTTTGTATATTAGTATCTTATTTTCTAGTGAGAGCGTTGAATTTTTTCCCAAAAGCCAATGAAGTTGTTTAAACCTAGTCTTGATTTCGCGTCGTTTTTGTCTAATATGTAACTAACCAAGTATTTTGCCCATGTGTCGTGGTGGATTTGTTTATTCTTTATGAATATTGGATTGTATTGTTTTTTTCTCTTGTTAGTGCATGTGACGTGGGCGGTTTTATCTTCGTTTATTTTGATTCCCCACTTCTCGAACCATTGAGTGGTGTTGTCAAGTAATTCCTGAAGTTTATAAGCAGGCTATCTTGGATCTTTGTCTGGTGCTAACAAGACAGTGTCGTCTGCAAATGTTGCTATTAGAGAGTTCTTAGTTGCCGGTGTAGGGATATCAGCTGTGTAAAGAAGGTAAAGAAGCGGCCCAAGGACACTACCTTGCGGTACACCTGCTTCCATTGTTAGTATTTCAGAATACTTATCTTCGAATTTTACATAAAATTGTCTTCCAGTTATATAACTTTTCATTAGTTCGTAGTAGTCTGTTGGTAAATAAGTCAAGAGTTTTTGTAGAAGTCCTGCGTGCCATACTGTGTCAAAAGCTTTGGCTACGTCGAGATATATTGCTTCACACGTTCGTTTTTTATCGATGTCTTCAAAAATTTTGTTTGTAACTCTGTGAACTTGTTGGATGGTGGAATGTTTTTGCCTGAATCCGAATTGGTGGTAAGGTATTATTTGGTCCTTTTGTATAATGGGATCGATTCTGTCAAAAAGTAATATAACTTTTCAAAAATTTTTGATAATACGGGCTTATAGGTCTGTATGAAGTTACTTGTGTAGGATCTTTGCATGGTTTTGGTATTGCGATAATTTGAGCAATTTTCCATACTTTCCATACTAAAGTTGAATAGGATATAAAACTGCGTGCCTAGATTTCTTTTTTTTAATCTGATAAAATTTTTAATGAAAATTTGACGAATTTTTAGAAAACTTAAGGGAAGTTTTAAATTTTAAATATTGTAGTGCTTGTTGTGAAACGACCAAAATTTTCATTAAAAAAAATTACATTAATTATAAGAAATTTAAGACGAAGAAGGTTAATACAACGCCTTAATGAAGCCACAGAAGGGAATATTTGCCGTCTTAAAACGTCATTTCAGACAACCACGCAGTTCCTAAAGCAAGAATTTGCGCCATGTAGCCAAAATAAAAAAAAATCTAAGTAAGAGCAAATCAAAATAAAAAGTTAACGGTGCCAATACTTATTTCAGAGTAAACGCGTTGACGGTAACGAGCATTACCATATTTTGCCAGTCCAAATTTATCACAGTGGCCATTTACTTTATTTCAGCTAATACAACAAAAATTACCTTCCATACGCCGCAAGGCGCAATGGTCATCAAATAAATAATCTAAAATTGCTTGAGTCAGTTTGAGTTGCCATTCATAAAGCACAAGTGAACTAAAACTACTCTTATGCACTCACACACGCACACACACAGCTTCGCAGTCACACAGCATCCAACATTTTAGCTGTGAATAACTGAAATAAGGCTGCATTTTTTTTCGGAGGTGGACGGCCGATAAACCTGCTAACCTGCTAAACTCTGGACTAACTGGCTGATTGCCTGATTGGCTGATTGGTGGCGTGTCTCCCCCACACATTGCAAAGAGGCACAGACACACACTGACATACATACACGCATAAGAGTATAGGCCAAATAGTCACACATGGGCTTGCTTAGGTTGGAAGCTACGTGGATTTGGTGTGCATGCACTCAACTTGTTACGCTCTTGTTGCATACAACTTGCAGATTTATTTATGCGAGCTTTTACTAACTGTACTTATAATTGGTATATTCAATGATTTAAACAACTTTTGCGGCTAAAATTTCAATATGAAATGCGTTAAATAACTAAGCGCTGGGACTTTTTGGCAAGTTTTGACAATTTATTTGTTTGTTATTTAATTTTGAATGGTTTTTTAATGAAAATATAGTGCATTCTCCTACCAAATCTTATAAATACCAGCTTCAAACTTTGTGCAGATTAAAAAAAAAATTTTTAATTTTCTTAAAATTTCAAACATAAAAATTTTTTAAATTTTCTTCAACATTTTTTTTTTAGAAAAATTTTAAGTATGCAATTTTATAGCTCCTACACGAGCTACACCAATTCATGCTTCAAATTTTGTAGAAATTAAAAAAAATTATAAAAATTTTTATCAAAATTTCAAACAGGAAAATTTTTTTTAGAAAAATGCAATTTTATAGCCCATCGAATTTTCTACTTATTTAAATATTAAACAATTTATTTTATAATTTCATATTTTGTAGAAATTAAAAAAAATATATACAAATTTTCATCAAAATTTAAAACGTGAATTGTTTTTTTTTATAAATTTTATAGCCCATCGTATTTTATAATTCATTCTCCTGCGCAAGCCACATAAATTAAAGCTTCAAATTTTGTAGAAATTTAAAAAAAAATTATAAAAATGTTCATTAAAATTTCAAACAATTTTTTTTTTTGTTAGAAGATATTTTAAGTGTGAAATTTTATAGCCCTCGAATTTTATAATAAATTTTCCTGTACAAGCCAAATCAATGCAAGCTTCAAATTTTGTGGAAATTAAAAAAAATTATAAAAATTTTCATCAAAATTTAAGACGTGAAATTTTTTTTTTTAGAAAAATTTTAAGTATGAAATTTTATAGCCCATGAGGAAAGAAATATTACAATAAATACATTGAACTGGAGGTATACAGAGAAAAAAAACATCCAAGCCACCACAATAGCCATAGAAGGCCCAAAAGGGCAAATATCAATATTTGCAGTCGATTGTCCTCCCAAATATAAAAACACAAAAGAACAATATCTGCATTATCTAAAATCGCTAGGGGATCGTTACTTAGCTGGAGGAGACTACAATGCTAAAAACATACTTTGGAGGTCAAGGTTAACAAATAAAAAGAGGAGGCAATTAATTGAAGCCATTAGAAAAAATAAGAGTCGGTTTATTAGCACAGGTGAGCCAACCTACTGGCCAACAGATACGAAAAACAACCGGAGTTAATTGACTTCTACAAAATTAAAAATATGTCGTATGAAAGTCTGACAATAAAATCATGTTTAGAACTATCCTCAGACCATTCACCATTAATTATGATCTTACTTGGACCTATTAAAATAAAACAATCTCTGGGCCTATATAGTTCTAGAACGAATTGTCAAATATTAGAACAAAAACTCAAGATGAAATCGACTCCGCTATTGTATATTTCAATGATAGCGTAATACAAGCAGTTGCTTCCTCTACACCAACACCGAAAATGACAAATAAAGAAAATATCCCAACTTACATTAAAGAGAAAATCGGCGAAAAAAGAAAACTCCGCAAAACATGGCAAACCACCAGACATCCTGCAGATAAAACCAAACTTAATAAGGTGACAAATGAGCTAAAAGCATTACTTACAAAATACAAGGAGAGTAAACTTCGAAATTATATGGCAAACCTGGGAACAGCAGCATCTACAAATTACTCCTTATGGAAAGCAACAAAACACATTAAGGGCGCTGCAATACATAAACCTCCAAGGTGTACTAGGTCCTCTTTTATATCTAATATACACCGCAGATGTGCCAACTCCGACAACAGATAATGCAATGATAGCAACGTCCGCGGATGATACTGTATTAATGGCATCAAACAATGACGAAAAACTGGCGACCTTTACACTTCAAAAATTAATAAACAATACAGTAAATTGGTTTGATGAATAGAAGTTAATAAAGACAAAACTATGCAAGTTATATATACAAACAAAAAGACATCAAAATATAATCCTACCTTAAAAAACAACAAAATAAAAATCTGCCCAGCAGCAAAATATCTTGGAGTAACTATTGACGAAAAACTAACATGGAAACAGCATATCATTAACAAAAGAAATCAAATTAAGAATAAGTACTGGCAATTAAGTTGGCTAATCGGACGAGCATCAAAACTATCACTTCATAATAAGGTGACTATATACAAAACAATTATTACTCCTATCTGGAAATACGGAATAGAAATATGGGGAACGGCTAAAAACACAAATCTTCAGCTCATACAGCGAACACAATCCAAAATATTACGAAATATAACAAATGCTGGTTGGTTTATTTCCAATGAAGCCATACATCGTGACTTTAACGTAGACACTATCCAAGAACCAATCACAAAATGTAGCACTAAGCATATAGGTAAGTATAGCGACTGTCAGTCCACCAACACGAACAAATATGTAAAATAGTACCGGAAGAAAATATCAAACGAAGATTAAAAAGCGACTCACACCGACTGATCTAACCATAAGATTTACAGTGAAATTACACAAAACAAAACAAACCAAAAAAAAAATATAATAATAATAACTTCTTACATTGGTAAAAGAACATAATAGACCCTAATTGTACAAAAATTACATATTGTTAAAAGGACTATGAATAAGTTCGTGCGGTTTTTTTTCGAAATTTGAAACTTTATTGACGTAAAATGGTTACAAATTTAATATTCAAAATATTGTCCATCGCTTACTACTACTTTTTCCCATCTTTCTGGCAATTCACGGATTCCCTTTGTGAAAAATTCGGTCGGTTTTGCCGCAATCCACGAATCGATCCATTTTTTGACTTCATCGTAATTACGGAAGTGCTGGTCAGCCAGGCCATGTTGCATCGATCGGAAGAGATAGTAATCGGATGGCGCAAGGTCTGGACTATACGGCGGGTGGGGTAGGACATCCCATTTGAGCGTTTCTAAGTATGTTTTGACCACTTGTGCAACATGTGGCCGAGCATTGTCATGTTGCAAAATAACTTTGTCGTGTCTATCGGCGTATTGCGGCCGTTTTTCTCGCAGTGCTCGGCTCAAACGCATCAATTGTCGTCGGTAGACATCCCCCGTAATCGTTTCATTCGGTTTCAGTAGCTCATAATACACAACACCCAGCTGGTCCCACCAGATACACAGCATAACCTTCAGGCCATGAATATTCTGCGCCGACGTCGATGTTGAAGCATGGCCAGGGTATCCATACGTTGCCCGACGTTTTGGATTGTCGTAATGGACCCACTTTTCATCGCCAGTCACAATTCGATGCAAAAAACCCTTTCTTTTGTGCCGTTGAAGCAGTTGTTCGCATGCCATAAAACGGCGTTCAACGTCTCTTGGCTTCAATTCATACGGCACCCAATGGCCTACCTTTCGGATCATTCCCATGGCTTTTAAACGTTTGGAAATGGTTGATTGATCAACTCCCAAAGTTTTTGCAACCTCTTCTTGCGTTTGAGCCGGATCTTGATCGAGCAATTCCTCCAATTCGGTATCCATGAACTTTGGCGGCGCACCCTCGCGTTCTTCGTCTTCCAAGCCAAAATCACCACTTTTAAAGCGTGCAAACCACTTCTGGCACGTTCGCTCAGATAGAGCATGCTCACCATAAACTTCCACCAAGATACGATGACTTTCGGCTGCTTTTTTCTTCATATTAAAATAATGAAGAAGAATTCCCCGCAAAAACACATTATTTGGCACGAAATTCGACATTTTCAAGTGTGGTAAAAATATTGTTGTTTACGCTTCAAATAAAAAACTTATACTGACGTTTGTGCCTTACGACAGTAGCTCTCCAATGAATGTTTGGAAATGTGGATCGATGGAATAATAATCAAGTTACGCCATCTGTTGTAAAACCGCACGAACTTATTGATAGTCCTATTAATATATAGGGTGTTTTTTTAGAGGTTAGGTTTTCAAGATGAAATAAAACGTATATAATTTAATGTTATGGCCAAGAATTTAGCTTTATTATAAAGATAAGGGTTTGCCATTATGTTTTAAAAATGATTTCGGGCAAGTGGCCGCCGCGGCTGGCTTGAATAAATTCCAGCCGAGAGGCCCAATTTTCGACCACTTTTTGCAGCAATTGGGGCCGTATGTCAGCAATAACGCGCCGAATATTCTCTTCCAAGACGTCAATCGTCTCGGGCTTATCTGCGTAGACAAGCGACTTCACATAGCCCCACAAGAAATAGTCCAGCGGTGTTATATCGCACGATCTTGGAGGCCACGCCACAGGTCCACGGCGCGAGATAATGCGCTCACCAAAAGTTTCCTTCAATAAATCGATTGTTGCGTTGGCTGTATGGCATGTAGCGCCGTCTTGTTGGAACCAAAGGTCGTCCACATCAACATCGTCCAATTCAGGCACGAAAGAGTCATTAATCATGGCTCTATAGCGCTCTCCATTGACTGTAACATTATGGCCGGCTTCATTTTTAAAGAAATATGGACCAATGATTCCCTCTGCCCATAGAGCACACCAAACAGTGACTTTTTGAGGATGTAACGGTGTCTCAGCAATGGCTTGTGGATTATGTTCACTCCAAATGCGACAATTTTGCTTATTGACATATCCATTCAACCAAAAGTGAGCTTCATCGCTGAACAAAATTTTCTTCGATGCGTCGCGCGAACCGAACCATTATTTTCGTAATAGATTTGCACGATTTGCAAACGTTGTTCAGGTGTAAGTCTATTCATTATGAAATGGCAAACCAAACTGAGCATAGATCAAGTGACAGCTGTCAAAAAGACCATCTACGAAAAAAGTAGTGCCAACTTGAACTCTAAAAAAACACCCTTTATATTTATTTTTTTTGTTGTTGGTGGTCTTGCGCATTTGTCCCATACAACGCTTGCTCGAAATTTTGGTATTTAAGTTTTTATTTATACGTCACCAAAATGGCTTAAGTAATAACCAAAACCGAAGAAAAAAATAAACAAAAATTTTATAAAAAAATTTTTGATTACCAGCAAAAAAATTTCTTTTGGTTTTTTTTTATTTTTGCTTTCCCATCGCAAAACAAGACCAATATTATTTATTAGTCTAATGCGCCAGATATTACGTAATATCGCGCTCGTAAACTCGTAAATGGCAATATTGAAAACTTTTAAGTGGATTTTCATATTTCATTTACAGGAAAAAATTATGTACGTGTGTTCGTATGTAGATAAGCCAGGTGAATAATAAATAAGTAATTCAGAAATTTTGACTAGCAATTGCAGACGTAGATAAGCATAAGTAATGCGTTGTAAGGTGATCTTGGTAATAAGATAACTGTAAAGTGTTAAAATTGCGATTGGACTACATTTGGTGAGATGGCGTTTTCTGCCAAAATATTTATAAGTGTTGCAATGAAATGCGCAAATATGAGATGTGAGATGTGTATGAGCATGTGTGTATGTATTTATGTATGCGCACGAAGGGGGTTTGGAGTTCGCGTTGATTTGGTATACATGCGCAAATTATATAAACATAAAATTAAGTGCAAAAACAAGTCAGCAAAAAAATTATTAATAATCAATGCGATTTTTTAATAGTTTTTTTAATAAAATTTCTTGGGCCATATTTCCGGTTCAATAATTTGGATTAAAAAGTTCAATATTTTAATAGAAAATGTCTTGAATTTGTCTAAATATTATTTCTAACCCCAGAAAGAGAATTATATTCTGGCACACGTAAAAGATATTCGTGCGTAAAATTGTCACATGATTTTTATCCAGCTATTTTGTCGTATTATATACTTATGTTCTGGATACTGTAGCAGGTTAAAATCCTACCAATCCAGAATCGCCCCTTCATAATAAACATATGTGTGGCATGTGAAGGCACCTCGCACGACACTAACCACCTTTCCACATGCCCCCTAAAACAGACTCATCTAACACCCCTCTCCCTATGGACCCAACCTGTCGAAACAGCTAGTTGCCTAGGCCTACCGTTAGATGAGCTAGACGAAGACGACCGGTGATTACACTACTCTGACAGGACAAAGTTACTGCTACAACAATAACAACATCGATCAAATAGCACTACTCTAAAAATGTGGGTTTCCTTTCTCGCTTCTGTGATTACCAAAATCCCAGTCAAAAAACGAACTTCATCTTCATGAATATCACGAAATGTGGCAGCGGTCATGGATATGCTTTGTTTCAAAGAAATCTCTGCACTATTCCATTTTATGATCTCGACAATTATTTCATGAGTAAAAAAGATATTGTAGCATAAAACAGGATCAAACCTTCGAAGACGCTGAATTGGAGGCATTGGTCAATGAGGATCCGTGTCAAACGCAAGAAGACCTGGTTTCAGTATTAGGAGTTACGAGATCTACCAGAAAGATGGGAAAAAGTAGTAGCCAGCGGGTGGCAATACTTTCAATGATTCCAGTTGCCATAGCGTGTGGCGCTTAAAGACCTAACAAGGTATTTTTTTTATCGACACTAACTTGAAAGGCGAATTGCTTTGCTCAAGTTATCAGCTCCAGCGTACAGGCAGCAAGTGCGCCTTGGTTTCTCCCAAGGATAGCAAATACGTCAGAAAAGCCGCAGATCTGCACGCTTTTCGTGAAAGCTAGGAACTACAATAAGTTAAATATGATGGTAACGACTGTGTCTCTTTTGGTTGACAGCTGTGACAACATCAAATGAATCGGAAGTTTTTCCATGTATCACTCACTACCTTGGATGTTGTTCCTGCCAGGATCATTAGTACCAAAGACGTAAGTGTCTTCGTACTCCTTGCTAGTATAATAACGGGTTTTCTAATAACAGGTGTTATCTATCGCTATCGAGAGATGATTAACGATTTTTTATGACCAGAATTGGATGGTATTGATCTGGACAACGTTTATTTTTAACAAAATGGCGCTACGTGCCACACAAGCAACGAAACCATTGATCTTTTACGGGAAAAGTTTCCGGACCGTGTTATCTCTCGAAGAGGTGATCACAATTGGCCACCGAGATCTTGTGATTTAACATATGTGACTTTTTTCTTTGGTGCCATGTGAAAGAGAAGGCCTACGCCAACACTCCAACAGCCCAGGGTCGATTCAAGAAGTCAAAGATGGAATTCGTGAGGCTATCGAGGGCATAGGGCAGCCACTTTGCAATTCGGTTATGGAAAATTTCATGAAAAGTATATTGTCCTGTAAGCGTGGTCGTGGTGGTCATTTGCTTGATGTTATTTTCCACTATTAAGGGCATACCTTCCTCTTTATAATGAAATAAACCTCCGATCATTTATATTAAAATATGGTATTTTTCTTTGAATATCAAAATAACACCTCTTACTGGAAAACGCTATATAGATAATATAAAAGTAGAAAATAAAATTTTAAATTTAACCTGTTGCTGAAACACTCTAAAATATCACTCCCAACTCAAAAGTTTTACCAACGAAAGTATGAAGTTTTTCTTTCAATTTGGTCAATTAAAAAATACATAATAACATACTCGTCATTGTGAGAACATAATCTGAATGGAAGAATTTCGCTTCCCATAATTGTGACATAAAAGTACATAAAATCTTTTAAGCATAAATTTCACATACAATCATACATCTACAGTTTTTGAAATGGATTCATATTAATTGTAAATAAAAAATGTACCGATTTAAAATTTCCACTTCGTCAAACACAAAAAGTACTCTTACGCACTATTATGTTTTTTTTTATTCTGCTTTTTTGTTTCTTTTTTTTTTTTTTGAAATATTGATACTTATTTGGTTCCCACACACTCTTCAGTGACCACGAACAAAACAATCAAACTCTGTAATTCGCTAAGCGTTTCATAAAATTGAAATATTATTAACAATTTCCATAAGTCTTCGGGTCAAAAGCGCATTCAAGTAGAACAATCACAAAAATTACTCATATAAAGAGGTGCGTTCATGTAACACACACGCACGCTCACACACACATACGCGCACACACAAAGTAACATTTAACAGCATTTAAGAGGCAATTCCTGATGGGTCGCTGATCACCCACGGCGCTGCGCATTACAAGCCCAAAAACACAATGACTAATCACCATTTACCAACAATTATTGCACTGCGTTGACTTTTCCACCCAAAAAACTGAGTAAAATAATACAACAAACAACACACATAAACGCACACAAACAAGGCCACGCATACCCATAAGACGCATAAAAGTATACCTCGATATTTAAAGCGTGTGAAACAACCCGAAATTTCTGGTGAATAATAAATATTTATTTGAGTGAATATTAGGCATTAGAAATTTTCCACTTCCACTTCCCTCCATGCGTACGTTTTCATGCTTTTATTTCCCAGCGAGCGGCAAAAAGGGCAACTAGCCAACGCTAAGTACTCGCCGAATGTACGCGCGAGCGATAAGCAACGCTTCATCGGGTTGTTTGAATGCTCGCTTGGAGCGGCGCGGAAATGCCAATAGGTGTAACCGGCAGCTAGCAGTCAATAGCCACCACCCAAAATGCAACCCAGCTCGGTAGAGTGAACGTGTGAAATCCTTAAATTGCCGCGAAATATGTTTGGGTGAGTATTCAGCGCTTGTAGCGAACGGGATGGAGTGGTGGCAGCCACAGTCAGAGCCATTCGGGTTGACATTTACAATATTGTCGCGTTTCCCACAATTGTTATTTGCCAACAATAATGCGGAACAACAATGCAAATAAATATACAAATATTAATTACAACAACAAGCACTTAACCATTGGGCGTTTTGCGTGTTTGTGCAATTAGTTGTAATTCGGAAATCTTAGGATTTGCGAAAAGGATATCCCATAGGTTGATTAAATATTTAAAAGTGACTGGGTTTTGAAATGACACATTTCTGAAATACTCAACTTTGGGAAGAAGTTATAACCATCTTTCTTGGCAGTGCTTTGTGTTGACCATTCGAAAAAAATGAAAGTCGTTCGATCAAGTACTGGTTTCCATATCTCGAAAAACCTGTAAAAATTCCATTTAAGCTCATCAGATGGTCACTGACATCGAGAACGTAGTTTCGAGAAAAATGCATTTAAAGTGTTCGTCTTGGCCGCCAAGGATCCGAAAGTCCCTTACTAATTTTCGGATGCCTCGGAAATTTTTGCTAAATATTTTCAAAATAAAGGGTGTTTTTTTTAGAGGTTAGGTTTTCAAGATGAAATAAAACGTATATAATTTAATGTTATGGCCAAGAATTTAGCTTCATTATAAAGATAAGGGTTTGCCTTTATGTTTTAAAAATGATTTCGGGCAAGTGGAAGCCGCGGCTGGCTCGAATAAATTCCAGCCGAGAGGCCCCATTTTCGACCACTTTTTGCAGCAATTGGGGCCGTATGTCAGCAATAACGCGCCGAATATTCTCTTCCAAGACGTCAATCGTCTCGGGCTTATCTGCGTAGACAAGCGACTTCACATAGCCCCACAAGAAATAGTCCAGCGGTGTTATATCGCACGATCTTGGAGGCCACGCCACAGGTCTACGGCGCGAGATAATGCGCTCACCAAAAGTTTCCTTCAATAAATCGATTGTTGCGTTGGCTGTATGGCATGTAGCGCCGTCTTGTTGGAACCAAAGGTCGTCCACATCAACATCGTCCAATTCAGGCACGAAAAAGTCATTAATCATGGCTCTATAGCGCTCTCCATTGACTGTAACATTATGGCCGGCTTCATTTTTAAAGAAATATGGACCAATGATTCCCTCTGCCCATAGAGCACACCAAACAGTGACTTTTTGAGGATGTAACGGCGTCTCAGCAATGGCTTGTGGATTATGTTCACTCCAAATGCGACAATTTTGCTTATTGACATACCCATTCAACCAAAAGTGAGCTTCATCGCTGAACAAAATTTTCTTGTGAAAATCGGGATCGGTGGCCATCTCGTTTTGGGCCCATTCACCGAACGTGCGACGCGCTTGATGGTCGTTCGGCTTCGATTCTTGCACGAGTTGGATTTTGTAAGCCCGCAAACCAAGATCCTTCCGCAAAATCTTCCATAAAGTGGATGGGCACATCTCCAATTGCTGCGCGCGATGGCGGATGGACTCATTCGGGTCTTCTACGATACTCTGCTCCACAGCAGCAAAAGCGTCTTCGGTGCGCACTGTACGACGTCTCTGAGGATGCGTATTATCCACTAGAGCAAACGTGGTGCGAAACCGATCCATGATTAATCGAATTAGTGACTCTGATGGACGATTATGTCGACCGAATATTGGACGCAGCGCGCGATGCGTCGCGCGAACCGAACCATTATTTTCGTAATAAATTGGCACGATTTGCAAACGTTGTTCAGGTGTAAGTCTATTCATTATGAAATGGCCAACCAAACTGAGCATAAATCAAGTGACAGCTGTTAAAAAGACCATCTACGAAATAAGTAGTGCCAACTTAAAAACCTAACCTCTAAAAAACACACTTTATTTCAATATTAAGTGCGAAAATAGTTCGGGCTGCCTTTTTGAACGATGACCAAGCTCGGCCAATCGGAGGAGCAAACATCTTGAAAAGGCTCTGGGTTGGAACAAGGTGTAATACGACCCGTGCCGAGGTTCAGCCTGGCTGGGGACCCATATTCGCAGTCGCGAACGGAGAGCTCCGGATACCTGGCGACCTCCGGTTCTATCTAGCGTTACCTGTGCACACGGACCTCTGTGCGAAAACATGGATTTTTTTAACTTTGTTTGCACTTGCCGATATTTGGGTTAGGTTAGGTTAGTCAGGTTGCTTGTTTAAGACAAGACACTCGTTGGCCCTAAGGCCCATTGTGATACCTGCATTTGATTTCCTTCCGCTAACTAAGTTGCTTAGACCACTTAGATCTTTTTAGGAAGGTAAACAATCCGTCCTGTGAGACATTTTGCAAACTTCCCAGGTCCTCAAAGAAATAATGGCTAATATATCTGGCACGGCTTCTTTGAGGTGCAGGACATTTTGAGAGGAGGTTTTGTACCGGCTCACTTTCTTCTTCATCTCCACAGCTCCTGCAGTAGTCCTTCTGAAGTACATCCATCCCACTAGCGAGGGTGCCAAATCGTGCAGTGACCCTTTATAACACCTGTGAGGACGCTGGAAGTTGATCTGTTGAATCCAAGCAGACACTTTGTTCTTTTAAGGTTCAGTTTTGGCCAGAGCGCTTTGAAGACCCTGCAGTTAGTAGTCAGAGACAACCTTCTATTAGTTTTCTGCGATCATGCTCAAGTCAATCGCAATGTAGTTAGTTTATAGGAATGCTTATGTCCTCTTCAACTTGCTGAAGTTCCAGCTCAGAGTCTTTCCTTGCACACTCATCCTCCACTCCAGAGTGGCCGGGAACTCAACAAAGTGTGGTGGTGTGTTGTTGGATGAGCGAGAGCGACCTCCTGCAGTCTTTAACAAGTAATAGATTTTTACATCGATTGGATTTTTCCGTAAAAAGTGAAATACTTAAGACAGTCAAGAACATTCTTATTCAAAATTTTGTTTAGCTGGTTATCGCTTAAAACTGTTCTAGAATTAACATTTAGTGAAGTCTTCAAATTGACCTTTCATATATCATTTACTTAGTCTTCCTCCATGCTTATCGGGCACCCATAGTTCAAGGCTTCATTCATCTTAGGCTTCTTACAGGTTAACGAAATCCATGGGCATACAGTGGCGAACGTTTAAAGTGTGCGATGCTTACGAAGCGTTCTGACTGGTTCCGTTGATACATTTTGACATACGCCTGATTCGGTACGTAGCTTTCTGAACTTTTGAGCTTTTTCCTAATATTTCTGAGATTGAATAACTTTAAACCAGAAATTTTATAATGTTTCGCAAGCTCCCCACCGATGAAACTTTGCTCTATACAACTGGTTTCTGCTTAGCGAACCTTTAGAGTTCCTTAGTGTCCATAAAATCATTCATTAGGTATTTGGAGTCAATACAACAAAACAGATACGGTTGGATCCACACCGTCTAAAGTAAGCAAACAGATAGCAAATGGTGCAAAGGACAGTACACTGCTCTGCTCTAAAGGAACCCTTCCCTCCAAATCCACGGATGTACGAAACGTACTGAGGGACTTACGATTAGTCGTCATTGATAAGCAAAGTGCAGCAAGGTAGCTATGGAAAATTTCCAGTTTTAGAGCAACTTGAATCAGACTCACCACAACATTAGACGGGATTTGTCCATTAGACAAAACAGATAATTGTGGAGCCCCCATAAACTATAACTTTCAGGTGTATGTACCGAGGCAATTACCGGCTTAAATGAAACTCTTCTATTATATATATTATTATATATATTATATTATATTATTAATTTATGAAGAATAGAGCTGGTATTCATGCATGACAAGCCGAATAGGTGGCAATAGAGGAAACTATGATTTTCACGATTTTTGCATAATTAGAAAGGCTGACGCTTTAATAATTATGTGTCAAAGTTTTAGGCCAACCCAAGGCAAATATATTAAAGGCGGTGGAACAAGATCGACAACAATATTTTGTAAGTTTGATTGTCACGGCAAAGTATTGGAAAAGTAGAAAACAAAAAATTAATTCGCCTTATTTTATTCTGTGCTGACAGCCACATGGGCACAGCGAAAGAAAAAAAAAATCAGCTGATTTACCAACACCACCTTTAATAGATTCGCCTTGGGTCAACCAGAACAAAATTGAGAGAGTTGTAGCTCTTTTAATGAAACAGTTTTGACAGTTTTGCCATGACATTTCTACATGAATGCTTTTATTCTATGGATGACACAAATAATAAAATGTTCATATTTTCAGAGAGTTCCAGTTCTAAAGAGGTCTGAATCTACCACACAAATAATACCAAAACCGCAGCGGACGGACGCAGATCCTTCAGCGAGATGACGGAGCAATTTACTTTTCACTTGGAATGGATACCAGAGCACAGACCCTTAGCCCAGAGCACACTTACCCATCAACGCGGTAGTGCGCGATCTTGAGGAAAAATATACTTTCACTCCAATTTCATAGCAAGAAAAATGAGCAGGTTCAAATTAGAGGGCTTGTCGTAAAACCAAATTTCCCAACCAATTGGGCTGCTAACAGGCCACCTCATTATCAAAAGGAAAGCCCAAATACTGAGAGCGCCTTATAACCACTTCTGGCGAATACTCCAGAGATCGAGATAGGCGTTTGTGGGCACAGATTTTTTTTGTTTTCTAATATTGCAAGTTTAAGAATATCAGAAACGATCAGATTCTTCGACTCAACATGGCTTCTGGAGCAGAGAGGACACTTGATCCATGTACGCGTATCAGAAAGTTGAAACAGTCGTATTTCAAAGAAGTCGACCAAATTAGTAATGAAGCTCTCTGTGTCGGAAAAGGAGCTGTAATACTTCTGAAAAGAAAGCGAGTCGAGTTCTGGCGAAATTTATGGCAGCCATGATATTCATATTAAGGAAGGCTAATAGAGATATTCAAAAGATGGCTAATTGCAGAATAAACTTCATTTGCTAGCAGAAAATACAACGCCGTAGTATGAGGCTCACAATCTTGCAAGATTTAGGTCGCATTTTGCTTCAATTTGGGAGTACATTTTGATTATTTTTTTTTTTTTTATGCAAAAGGAGAACTCTATAGTTTTTCGATACTACCAAAGAGGTGTCACTTTTTATCAGCAACCCTTACAGTACAGTTTGGCGAAGGCAGCGCAGTAGCTGCTGTTATTGTATTGGTAATACTTCACATTTTTTTCCTTTCTTAATGGGTGAAAACTCAGGGCTTTGTGTCAATCCATTTAATGAGATTATTATTTTTTAATTTTAATTTTTATTTTTTATTTTGTAATCTAAAAATTAAGCGCCTCTCAGGAGTTCGTCCCATTCAATTTAGCCATTTAAATTAAAATAAATTAAGCGACGTCGTCGGCAACCGCCGCGCAGGCACATCGAATATTTTTTGCGCGTGCGAGTCATCAGTAAGTTTGCGTGAGTGCGCGTGTAAAACGAATTTGTTGTATACAACTCGTGCAACTTGTTAAACTCATAGCCAGACGAGGACAACACAGTTATAAGGGGTGCACAATTAAGAATTTATATTTTGAAATTTTAAGAAAAGAAACTTAAAAATTTGAATCACTTGTGGAAAAACATCAAGACGCACACCGCAGCTCGGCCAAGCACAAAATAAAGGATGTAAGATCCTGCTATGTACTAATGTATACCTATATATCCAGTCGCAAGCATAACTAATATACGATGATATTTTGTTTTAAATATTTTCAATGTTTTTTGAGTTAAATTTGTTTCGCTATTTTCTTTTTTTCAATATTTTTCATTCTTTAAATAAAAATAAGAAATAAAATCACATACCATAAATTAAAATTGAAATATTTTAAAAAATGTATTAAAAATCACAAAAATTGTACCCATGTTTTAAGCTTTTTAATATGAATCTTTAGAAAAGTTCGGACTATGCAGTTGTATAGCTCATTAAATTTTGTTCCAACAAAGTACAAGTTTTGAGCGGGTAAAAAATCGCTTTGATTTTAAATAATTTTGTTTTCTGACAGTTGTTTGCACTTGGTTCCATTTGAAAGTTAATTTCCCTGTGGAAGGAAGTACGATAAAGTTTTAAAATTTTAAAAATTCTCGTTATTATAAAAAAACTACGAGTCACCACAAAACTACTTTTTTTTAATTTTTTCTTTTTTTTCAATAACACAAGGTGGCGCAAAACTAATCATCCAATTCTGGTTTTACATAACTTTTTTTCTAACTAAACTAAGTAATAGAAATCTTAATTTTGATTTTTAGGCGCTTCACTGCTGCTGTCTACTTCACAAATGTCAAATGTTTGACGTACAACGGCATTTGCAAAAACTAAAACTCTTCCGATAGAGTGATTAATTTCGTGCCACCATGTAGCTTAGACTATCATCGGGGTGTTTTTCAACAATGGCTGAAGACAAAGTTTCTCCAAAGAAATGTTTAACAAAAGGCAGTTTTTCCTAAAATTTTTTGATTTTCATCTAATATTATTTATCCGAAATATTGTTTAAGTTTTTAATCATTTTTATCCCGAAAAATAATTTATATATATAATTTTTAACGCTTTTCATCCCAAAAATTATATATTCTTATTCATTTTTTCTAATATTTTTTATTCCAAAAAAATTATAAATTTTTTTAATATTTTTTATCTTAAAAACTATTATTTTTAATATTTTTCATAAAAAAAAATATTAATTTTTTATTTATTTTCCTAATATTTTTTATTCCAAAAAATTATTATTTTTATTTTTTTCTAATGCTTTTTATCCCAAAAAAATTATATATTTCTATTCTTTTCTTCTAATATTTTTTATTCGAAAAAAATTATTCAGTTTTTTTAATATTTTTTATCCCAAAAACTTACTTATTTTTTATTTTTTGTAATTTTTTCATCGCAAAAAGCTATTTATATATAATTTTTTCTAATAAATTTAATCCCAAAAAATTAAAAAAATGTCATAAAAAGATTAAAGAAAAACCAATTATTCCTCAGTTCCACAAACTCCGTAATTGTGAACATTGAAAAAATCTCAAAATTATTCATTTTTTCCCCAAAATATGTTCAGTTTACTTACCAACAGATGTGCCGGGTTTCACACATGATTTCCCGCATTAAAGGTTATCATATTGGACAAATTTTTCGTCCTCCTCACTGCCAAGAACTTATTAAAGAAGGCTTCAACTCATACACCGCTCCCTTTAATTTGATTTTGTTGGAATACGAATTCTTTCAGCCGCTTGTCAACTGCTACTTGTGTTGCTCAAAACCATTTCATAAGTTCTTCGTTCCCTGTCTTCGTTGTCAAAATTAACCATAAACCAAATCTTCACAATACGCCAAATTCTGATGAGAACCCACGAAAAATAACTTGACACATACCATCTCTTCATCGATTTCAAAGCCGCCTTTGATAGCACTGATAGAAATTACTTCTATGGCGCTGTGATTGAGTTTGGTAACACCGCAAAACTAGTACGACTGTGTAAAATGATGTTGAGCGCTATCGAAAGTTCCGCCAGAATTGTAAGTAACCTCCCTAAGCCGTTAGATACAAAACGAGATTTCAGACAAAGTTTTGTCTATTCTCAACCACTTACTTTCGCGCTGGTGAGCTAAGAATATATTCCCCAAGAGTTCCATAGAAACCAACCGTGCTGTATGCTCGATATACTCCAGTTTAAAGAGAGAAGCGAGCAATGTGGGTCTTGCGATGAATAAGGGCCAGCTCAACCAGCAATTTGAAGTTATGAAGGACTTTATCTACCTTGGGACCAACATCAACTACAAATATGATGTCAGCCTGAAGATCAAACGGCGAAAAGCTCTTGCCAACAGGGCTCAGTGGACATTTGAGAAGTAGAGGGGCTTGGGCATATCATCTGTATGAACGAGTATACTCCACCAAACGAATCTATGAAACGGTACCTCAAAAAAGAAGACGAGGAAAGAAAAGACCACATCTGAGTTTGAAGGACCAAGTGCAGCAGGACCTGTCGACACTCGGAATGTATAACTAGCATCAGCGAGCACAGGACAGAAACAACTGGCTATTTTAGATTCGGCCAAACCCGGTATACGGTTGTAGCGCCACCTAAGTAAGTAAGTATCATCGGAACTCTATAGATTCCGCAGGCTCTCAAAGACAACGTATGTTCATCACAAACCTTCCATCATATTCGATGACTTTTAGCAACATTTACTTATTATTTTCTTCTTTTTTTTCAAATTGTCGACCAGAAAAGCTTCGAACGAGGCACAAAAAACAAACAAGGAACTGAAAAAATTTCGTTCTTTATGATACACCCTATATGGAAACAAGAACGTTAAAAGCATATGCATTTCTTAGTTTACATACATCAGAGGGTGTGTTTTCCTCTAATCCGCCACAAAAACATCAACTAACAATCTTCACGTACACCAGACAGGACATTTGACATACGTTTTGTCCCATTTCGTATCGCATGCGTGCGACCTCGAGCGCCGTCAATTAAAGCCTCTCCTCTAATGTGTGACACGTGACCCACCACTTTTAGGCCTTTATCGCACTACCAAAATACTGCAAAATAGAGTACCAAAGAAATAAATTATAAATAAAAAAAAACGAAGCGTTCACGTTGGTAAGCAGAAAACGCGCCCTCATTGTCGCGCATGTTGCTCGTCTTCAATGAATCACCCCCACCACTCCCAGGCAAGTAACGCACACTAACTACATTAAATATGCGAGTATTTTCGGTTGGTTGACATTGTCGCATCGCAATTTATTTGTTAGTGCAACAACTTGATGCATATTCCGGCGATGCAGGTCCTGCTGACAGACGCATGTTGCGGCGGTCGCTGACGCTTTCCGGTTTGACTTCTTATTTACTGCTTTGTTGATTTCATTGTTGGCGATTGCTTCTGTTTTTGTTTGCCTACATATGTTTCTATGGTTGTTGTTGTCGTTGTTGTTCTTGGTTTCATTTGGTGACACGCGTGCGACGCACTATCGGAAATTAAATCGTTTTGGATGACCGCCCGCGCGTGTATTTAAACAAGTCCATTTGTGTGTGTCTGATGAGCGGGTGGCTGCTGTAAGGGTTACTCGCTGAAGGCCATTAAAGTCTGCCTTGCCCGAAAACCATCGGGGTTCTGAGAATAGCTCACATAACATAAATTTGTATATACACCCTTTTTCGTGTGCTTGTGATACTTGAAATTTTTTAGACGCGATGCTCGAGAAGTCACTTTTAAATGGGGCTAATTAGACACGAAATTCATTGAATCCCTTTTTGGCCAGACGGTGGTTGGTTGGCTGGTTGTTGCGTGTGAATTTGGGTGGAATGGCTTGACACAATAGTAAGAAATGAGTTGAGTTCGGCATGGCGCACCAAGATTTTACAATCAGGTACAATTCGGAACTGAAAACAGGTATGCAGTCATCAAGAGGAAGACATTAAGACTTCATGCGCAGACTACATAAATGAGGTCATAAAGGAACAAGTTTATTATATTTGAATGCCACTAGGGAAATGTCAATAGGAAATTAGATGCAATTTAAAAGCAAATTGAAATGCGTGCGTATTATTTTATTTGCTGCGCAGCTTACGCCCACGATTCTCAGTAAACTTCTCAAATATTTTGCCCATATGGCACGCACTTGCTAGCTCAATTAAAGTTCGTGAGCAGTTCAATATGAGCCAGTTCAAAAAGCATTGTACTGAACTATTGAAGTTGGTTTATTAAATATTAATGGCATGGCAATCATGTTTACAGATGGCTCGAAGCTATACAGAAGGGTTTGGTGGTATTCTGCGAGGAGCTTCCCATTAAGCTCAAATTGAGGCTTCCGGACCACTGTAGTGTTTCGCAAACGGAGATAGCCACAATTAAGGGAGCCGTGGATTAGTTGCTTACTTCTGTAACTAATATAAAGGACTACTCCGACAGCCTGGCGGCAGTTAGAGCCTTAGGCTCGTTGTTTGTGTATTCAAAATCAGTCGGAGAATGCCTGACTCCGACAGGCAGGCGGCAATTAGAGCCTTGGGCTCATTGTTTTTGCATTCAAAATCAGTCGGGGAATATCTGACTGCTGTGTCGATGCATCCGAATACTTCGATATTAGGCTCATTGGGTTCCTGGGCACAGTGGCATAAAAAGAAATGTTTGGGCTAATGAGCTGGCTAGATAGAGGACCCTGCAGATGGTTTCATCATGAAATGGGAACATTGGGGTTCCATTTAGAACATGTGTGAAGTTCACACGGGTTGTAGGAGAAACCAAGACAAGCTCCTCATACGGCATTACAATGGATTATGAGTCGGAACCTAACCCATTGTCTGGGTCGAATGCAATACAACGGGAAGGAGGCGGTTGAGTATTTACGGAATTACGAACGAAAACATAGTTAGGATTATGTTAACAGCTTTATGCTGCTGGTGCATCAGGCTTGATATTAAAGCCCTGCTTTATTAGCAGGCATAGCAAAAAAATTAAAACGAAGATGCCTAAATTCTAGCCCCGCTAGAGCAGGGAAACTAAGAAGCTGCTAAGATGGTTCCACCACATCCTTCATACAGTTGACGCAAAAGGGACTCGAAGTAATGCCGAATCTCACAGCATGAATACCTCGCAAATAGAAATTCGAGAGCTGAGATTTTGCCAACCTCAGTAGATCCCTCGAACCCCTCCGATCCACACGTGGCCAGAAGGATTTAGCGACCTTACAAGTTTGTGTATTTTTCCAGCGCTCGCTGAGTCGCAGAGCCAACCTTTTCAGGAGCAGACCGTAGGGGGCAAGATGGGAATGAATTTATAGCCATCAACCAATCAATTAGAGAAATTTTGAAATCCAAAAGAGAAGAGTAGAGAGAAGACTAGTTTTCTAGTTTTTGGACCTTAAGAGCTCAAGAGACTTCGTTTGTGGTATGTTGTTGCTGTTGAAGTGGTTGAGTATTTCTGTAGAAATAATCCCAAGTAGCGACTAGCGCCATTTTACTACCACTGTTTTTGTGTCATATCTTGTGGTTTTCAAGTCAGATCGATTTTATGAGATCCAAGCATTGCAGGAAACTTTTTATCTCTATGTCTGAGATTCCTTTAACTTCCTGTAAGAAAGACCTACCGAAAGAGTGAAGTCTTGATCTAGCCAGACCTGGACATTCGCACATATGTAAGTAGTGAAAAATTGTTTCTTTCACCCTCTTCGCCTGAGGGCTTCGGCAGATGAGATTGAAAGGAAGCTTAAGTCTGGCTGCAAGATCCTCTGGCATTCCAATGATCTGTAAGGGTTGGAGTGATACATGAGATGCTTGAGCGAGAGCATCCTAACAATTAGTTCTTCCTCTGGATGCTGTATGTCGACCATGTTCTTCTTGTTGTGGCACATAGGTATAGTTGATTGCTTCCAGCTTCTTTCGGCTAAAGCATAGTAGTGAAAAGCAATGGATATTTTTATTGTGCTGAATGGAATGGCAACTGCCACCGCCTCTGCTATGCATAGTGCCGAACCTTTTCTTACTAGCTCTTCCGCTATCTCATTATCCTCTATGTTACCCTCTTAGACCGGGAACTCTTATCAGAGTGATTTCAAGCCAATGACTAAGCAATTCCAGCTCCGCTCTACACTATAAGACTAGTTTGGATGAAATGAAATAGGAATCTAAGCCTTTGATAGCTACTTGACTGTCTGAAAAGATAGCTACTCGTGCACCAATTCAGTGATTTGCAAGCTTCCTTGATTGCTAACAGCTCAGCTTGAAATACGCTGACTATGCAGAAAGTCGAATTGATTTGGATAATTTGAGCGACTTCGAATAGGGACCAGCTCCCACATCACAGTTCATCTTCGAAACGTTAGTGTAGATTTCAATGTCGTACCTACCAATCACTTTCCTTTATCTGCCATTCGGCGCTCGGTGGAAAATGTAACGTACAATCCTACCTAAAGATAAGGTCAGGGATTGAGAAGTCTGATTTGTGTTTGAGCAGTGAGGGTCCCTGTAAGAGGATCTTGTAGTGACCGTACGATCTTTTAGCCTAGTTTCCTATGTCTCCGAGTCTCACCGCGCTGCATTTTGCGGTTGTTTTTATGTGTAAGTCCAATGGTAATACAGGGTTGCCCATATTCGACAGACACATCTGGCAACCCTGTATCCTTTGACAGAGACGTCAGATCGTTTAATGACATACCGCGTTGGAAGCGTCAGTCCAAGCAGATTTTTACCATGGAACAGTACACGCCACGCGAGCGCTCCCAAATTGTTAAAATTTACATTCAACAAAAGAAGTCAATTGTGAAAACTCAACGTGCGTATAAGAAATTAAATAATTGAAAAGTGCGCCTTCTAAGAATACCATTAAACGTTTGTACAAAAGGTTTTCGACTTGTGATGCTCTTTCTAATCCAAACAGGCCAAATCAAAACCGACCAAGGCGATCGGATGAGAATATTGCTCTTGTATGGGCCAAAATCGCCGTTCTCAGCAGTTGGACATTGCTCGGACCACTTTACAACGAATTATCCGCATTGATTTGCATTTACTCCCGTATAAGATTCAATTGACGCAAAGATTGTTGCCTGCGGACAAGCCTCATCGATTGGAATGGGCCCAAAGAGTCATCGAAATGGCTGAAGATGACGAGCAATTTTGGAACAAAATCATCATGTCCGATGAGGCTCATTTCTTATTAAATGGGACGGTAAACAAGCAAAATTGCCGTATTTACGCCACTGAAAATCCCCACGAAATTCAAGAGGTACCTCTTTCCGACGAAAAAGTCACTGTTTGGTGCGGCGTTAGTGCGAAAACGATTATTGGGCCGATTTTCTTCGAAAATGAAGATGGTCAAGCTGTTATCGTCAATCAGGAGCAATATCGTGATATGATAACCACTTTTTTTATGCCAATTATTCGTCGAAAACGTATGAGGCAATTCTGGTTTCAACAAGACGGCGCTCCACCACACAGCTCGCACCACAATCGATTTTTTGAAGAAATTGTTTCCTCGTCGTTTGATGTCGAAAAATGGCGATTTTGACTGACCACCGCGTTCGCCCGATTTAACGCCAACTGACTTCTTCTTGTGGGAATATTTAAAATCAAAGGTTTATATTAATAAGCCAAAGACCATAGAAGACCTCAAGAACAACATCCGTGAGAAAATAGCCGCTATTCCAGCCGAAATGTTAGCTAAAACTATGGAAAATGCTGCAAAACGGGCAAAATACGCCGTACAGGCTCAAGGCGGCCATTTGAGAGATATCATATTCAAAAAGTGATGTCAACAAATAAACTTGAACCAAATAAAATGATTATTATCGTCAACATCAAAAAAATTGTGTTTTTCTTTGACTTAAAAAAAAAAACAAATGGGTCCGTCGAACATGGGCAGTAGATATGTTAGTACGTTAAGCGCATCAGTAAGAGCGGTGCTTAGCGCTCCTCCGGATGAATTTCTTTTCTATAGAAGGCTACCAGACTGTGCCGCATATATTAGTACCAGTCTTACAATAGCTATGTAGGATAGCTTTCGTTCAAGACCCCATTTCTTACCCAACATTCCCTTACACGTGAAAAGTTTATATTTCCTTCTCTGTCCTGTACTCTACTTTGGATCTCCACCTGAGTTTGGGATCTCTGAGTGACACAGCGAAGATGAGAGTGCAGAACACGTGACTTTTTATTGCGCCAGTGCTCTTGTGAAGAGCGCTTCGAGCTCGCAAATGTCCTCGGCGTCGTCCCAACACCAGATAACCTTGTGACACGAATGCTGATCTCGAAAGAGATTTGGGAAGCAGTAAAAAAGTTTGCAGCGAGGATAGTAATAAAACTCCAAAACTTAGAATGGGAGTAGAAATCGAAAGCAAAGCGAATGCGACCGATATGGAACACCCAACAGATGCATCACCCAAAAAGGTCAGTTTGAAACAGATCTCCTGTGAGGGCGATTGTATTCACAAACAGACGACAAGCACGAACGCGTGATGGAAAAACGAATCCCGAGCTCCTTCCAAGATCTATCACTATGTAATCCCACGGCACTGGCTTAATTCCCGTTTCGGTCGGCAGTATTTGTGGTCTGAAAGCATTCAAATTTTGCACAACCTTCGCTGCCTTATGACAAATGCGCTCTCCTCTGTAACAGGATGCCTAGTTATAGAAAGACTGGACTGCAAATGAGATTTCCAATTTGGATGTTATACAAAAACAACTATTGCGGGAGCCCATTTACGGCAAAAAAAAAAAATCATTAAAGTAGCCCATATGCATATCTTACGAAAAAACTAAAAAATTGTATTAAAAAAATGTTTAAATAAAAAAGAATACATACATACATCTACGTATAAAGATTCGGGATTCACTTGCAAGAATTACCAACTGTCAAATTTACCGATTCTCATTTCACCTATAAAAATTTTCAACCTTTCGCCTGCAGCAGAACATGTTTTGCTGTGGAATTTGCAAAAACCAAAAAAAAGCAAACAAAAAAATAATCAAGAAATTTCGAAGAGCATAGTTCTTCTTGAATAGATTTATTTGTTGTTGTGGCTTGTAAAAGTTCTTCTCATTTTATTACCTTTAACTTGTCAGTTGTGTAAGTTCAATTTTCGCGCTGTTAAAATTTCTTTCCACTATTTTTATTTTCATTGCTTTTGTTGTCTGCATTTCTGCAAGCTTACACTGGTCGCTCCTGATCGCCCGAATGTATCACGTTGTACTTTTTGGTTCGTTTACTATGCACGACGATCAATCAAAAATCGTGAATTGTCGTGCAACAGTCGTCAAAGGCAAGAAAGCAGCCAAGCCAACTGCAGACTTCAGTTTGCAAATGGGGCATATCAGCGGCGAACTCACCTACCTCCTCACTTGTCTTCGTTAGTTGGCTGTTTGGCTCTCTTTGCTAGATTCCCTGGCCGTTTGCGCTGGGCGCGTGATGTGCCACATTGACTGCCCACAGTGAGATGAGTCTGGCGGCAGTTGTTGTATGCAAACAATGTGCGCGTTTTTGTTTCTTTTTTTTTCGTTTTTTGATTTCATCCAAAAAGTACAGTTGGCTGTGCTGCTGCAGCTTTTCTTCTTAATTCGCCTCGACTGTAAAGCGTCTCAAATAAGAATTATTACACCTGATTTTGATCTGCTGGCAGAAAAAGGAAAGGAGCAACCAAATGTGCGACTTCCTTTTAGCTATGCTTGCCTTTCGTTGGTAGCCGAAAAATTTTGAATTTTTAAATTGGAAAATATTTAAACTTGCCACTTTGCATGAACTTGACCACCTACAAGAAGTCAGACGAATTCGTTCTGGGGTCATAAATAAAAGAAAAGACACTATGAGAAATTGGGAGTAACGGGAACGGAATGTAGACCCTCTATGGCATAGAAAATGAAAAATATGAAAATTATTTAAAATTCTTTGTAGTTGTTGCTAGTGGCGGATGACTGAGTAAGTATTCGAAAGTAGTAGACTTTGTTTAGATGTTTGGCCGAGCTTCTTCTCCCATTTTTGGCCTTTGCCGCGATGCTGGAACGGAATAGGACAGATTTTTAGGCCACCTCCATGGCCGATAGTATTTCATAAGAATTTTTTTATTATTTTTTGTACATTCATTTTGAGTACTGCATTACTTGCCGAAACCTGACCGCTATCACAAAAAAATCATTTACTATTATTCGATATTTCATATCCAGTGAGTTTCGAACGCGGGTCAAGTAAGTGTTTAAGTGAAGACGCACGGCCTTGTATTGAAGTAAATTCTGAGCAGGTTTCGTGAAGTGAAGCCAAGTCCTTCTCCATCTGTTCTTTCCAACGCAAACGCAGAGGAGGCCTCCGTCTTCCGCTGGTACCGCATCGAATACTTTTGGAGCCGTAGCCTTTTCAAGTCTACCCTTTAGATATTCGGTAAGTATTTCGCAGAGCTAAAACCAAGAAATATGGAAGAGCTCAAGACAAACAAAACTTATGCTAATCTGAATTTTAAATGACTTAGCTGGGTGTCTACTTACATTGACTACCTTGAACTGGAAATAGTTTCCGTAATTGCCGTTAGCTCATATATCCAAATACTTAAATCTTCTCGGCACAGGTATCCACTCCATTCAAAATTCCTGCCTTGAAAATAATGAGACGTTGAAATACTTTTTGGAGAAGATACGCTCACCGATGAAATTTTCTTTCAAAGTTAAACAGCCCCAAAATGGTGCGGAAGCGCTAGTTGTATTCTGGATGAATCACCACTCTAACCAACCAACCAAAACAGCCCAGTAGACGGAGTCTACATGCGTAGTCCGAATAGCAAATAGCTATGAAAGGCCTTAAGAGTCTTAGAGCAAAACAGCCGATATTATAGAAGAGTAATTTCTGCATAGAAGGCAGGCATGCTTGGAAGTATCCGCAGTCGTGAGTTGTTGGAGCTGATTTCTACTTTGCAGAAGACTTCATGTATGACTGAGACTTGAGTTTCATAACGACTCGGAGGAGATTTTGGACTTAATGGGTACTGTGGCTCAAAACTTCCTACTCTCTACGAATAAGTACATGTAGTAGTTTCGCTTGCAGAAAGGAGGTATTAAAGGCGGGTTCGTATATTTGTATTAATCAACTATGACTTTTTACCATCTATAAGATACTCTCAATTTTTATAAAATCCTGCCGAAACTAGGTTATCAAAACTTAGCCTTGAGAAAGTTAATAGCGGAGGCTATGCAACTTGTAGCCAAGTTCAACTAGGGGAGCTTCTTTAGAAATTAACGGATATAGCACAAGTATTAAATTTATGTAGATCGTAGTTATCGTAGTAAGTTTTTCATTAATCGTTTCATCGCGAGAGGCGAGCAAGCTGAGCTCAGATACATGAAGGAACTAATTTTCAAGTAAACACTAGATACTTCTTATTCTTAAGGGAAGATGATGCTGAGATCTTATTGTCCTTCTTCTTGAACCATCATTCGTTACGGTCCTTGTTGTGGCTTGTTTTTTAAAGATGGAATATTTGAATTGCTTAATTTGATTGTAGAC
This sequence comes from Anastrepha ludens, assembly GCF_028408465.1. Lineage (NCBI taxonomy): Eukaryota > Metazoa > Arthropoda > Insecta > Diptera > Tephritidae > Anastrepha > Anastrepha ludens. The sequence goes on from NC_071501.1 coordinate 92,540,337, forward strand.
GGGACTGAGTATTTAAATTCCTTTACAATCGTGACTAGTTCCTCTTTCATGTAGATCTCAAAGTTAGCCTAAATATGTAACAATTTATATTCGGCTTACACTTTGCACTCCATGGGGTTCAGATCTGGAACATTAAGTAGACTAAATTCTACCTGTTGAACTAACACCCTGAGAAAACCTTGTATTTACCTAAATATGATGGAAACTCAGAGACATCTCCCCCACTTCAAATCCTTATAAGCTCTTACACCCATTTTGGGTATTTGACCATCCTCCTATTTGTGGTATGCGTCTTGATATTGTTCCACAAATGGAGGGACCTACAGTTTCAAACTGACTCCGAACGGCAGATATTTTTATGAGGAGCTTTTTCATTGCAGAAATACAATCGAAGATTTGCTCTTCCCTGCCGAGTGACGACCGCTATTAGAAGAATTTTGGTCTTTCATGCACGGAGATTCGAACTTACGCACTTCCGAATGGTAGGCCCGTACCAACCCATTTGACTACGGCAGCCGTCCCATAAGATACTTAGCCCAAATTGGCCGAAAGAGTAGAAGTTGTTATGTTCGGAACTTCATCTTCAACAGTCTTACAAACTCCTGGGTTACTGCGGTATTTCCAAGCCAAGATAGACGTCACAACTTGACTAAGCTGAGCTAAACTAAAGACTCTGAACACAAATGTGAACTTTTTCAGGCGGTTAAGAAAGGTGTGGTGGCTGCTGATGTCTTTATAAAAGAGCAGTCTTAGAGCCATGATATATGAGCTATGCACTAACAAACGAGTAAGTATCTACTGAGTGCCAGCAAACTTAGAAATAAAAGCGAATAAATGGAGCGAGAGGAAAGTCTGTGACACATCCGACATCTCTTAGCTATATTAGAGAATACAAAGCCATAAGCCAACACCTTTTTGGCTCATTCAGCACTCTGCATGACTGTCAAAATAATGCTTCGACCAAATCACTAACTTGAGATCGCAAACTAGCTCCTTTCATTATATTTTCTTCATTGGGAGCTATTGTTGATCTGCCTCCGAACAATCTTTTGGCAAAACTTGAATTCCCTGCTGGCCTAAGTGCGATCAGTGTTGTTGGTCAACCGGTATGTATTATTATTATTATTACTACTATTAGGTCATAATGCACTGCGATATCTGGCGTGATCTATTGGGATTAACCCTAAGCTTAATTGGAGGTTTCTGATGATTTAAGTACCTAATTACAATCTGTGTCAGAAAAAATTATCAGCGATTATTCATGCAGTATAAAAAAGTAGTGCAGTGAAAGTATGTACAAAACTACGAGTCGCAATTGATCAGTAAGCCGTGTAGTCTCCATCGTTGCCTAGTATAGTCTGGCATCTACTCGGCATGCTTTGAACCAGCTTTTCTGCGTAGCTCGTCGACAAAGAAGACCAGATTTTGCAAACTTGACGCGCGAGTTGCTTTAAATCATGGACTGGCTTTCCAGCAATTGGGATAGCATCTGGGGACTGGGAAGGCCAGTCCATTACTGTTACGCCATTTTCTTGTTTGCACCAAAACCCCGGCTTGAGCCGCTTCGCGTACTTCCCACTCATTTTTGTTTGGTTGCGTTTACGGGAAAGTTTCGAACGACACTAGCCTGAGTTAGCAATGGCATCGTAGCCCTTGAATGGGACTATTAAGCAACAAAAAGCAGAGTGAAATACATATTTCTTGAAGTTGCAAGAAAAAAACCGGTTATTTTCTTCAGACACAGTAGGTCGCTAGATGAAATGGTTGAAATACCAGTCACCGGGCGCTCCCCAAGTACCACTAAAGCGCCGTTTTGATACCATTTTGAAACCTCCTCCAACAGGCAGATATCTACAATCAGTCAGTGCTGTTGATATATTGGAGAAAATTGATGGGGTTTAGGCTAACGCACTGCCTAAGGCTGTCGAAGAACGGAGCACCCAGTGGCGTTAATCGTCATGCTGCCAAACCCGGACATTTACAGAGAAAGTTTTCAACAGTCTCCTTCTCTGAAAGGTGAACACAGCTTCTGCAATGTGGGTCAAATTCTAAATTTGAGTACCTACTTAGCCTTTTTATTCCATATCACTAATGGATCTCGAGCCACACAATCATGGATGACAAGTATTCGTCTATGGGAGCTGCACATTCTCAGAAAATGTGCTTCAAATTTCATAATCTGGCTCGCGAAAACGGCTGATGAGTGTTTCTTCTAATTATTATAACATCTTGGAATGATAACGAAAACTACGATGTCCGGTGTAGTTTCAAGGTAGAATTCATAAGCCCCCTCTTCATCCAGATTTAGAAGCCTATTTGCTGGTCTTATGGAAGGAAGAATTGACAATTTACCCTGCCTCTGTCTTGGATTCTCCTAAATTAACCTCTTAGTCTGAAATACTTACGTATCCTAACCTATGGCCTAAAATTATATCAACTTTCTCTTCTCCAGCCGAGTCAAGTGGCTTCTACACTCAATCATTTTGAAGTCCTATGCTTTATAAATATTATTAAGCTATCAAAAAAAGAAGCAGTGCTTCTTAAAAAAAAAGTTTCATTTCAATTTCTGGGCGTTAGAAAAATTTCTTGTGTGTGGCATACAATTTTGCCCAACGCTCGTTCATCCACGAAACAGTTGCTGAACTACCCAATGTAGCTGTTGACTGCTGCTGCTGCTACCATTGCTTGGTAGTTACTTAGAGGTTCTGCTTTGTTTGTTGTTGTTGTTGTCATTGTCCTTGTTGTTCTTCATATTCATGCCTTACAGTTAGTTGCATTTATTAACATTTTGACATTATGACCACAGTTACCCAGTTTTGCCATTTACTTCTGCTTGATATCAAAAAATGTTTATTTCCATTTTTCATATTTTCAACAACAAGAACAAAAGCGTTATATGGAATGTATCAGCCTAGGCGTAGCCGGTGCTTTTTAGCCGTTTTAATCGATGAATGTTGATAGGCAAATTTGCAAATTGAACGTAACCTGCTGCTATGGCCAGTGCACGCTCCAGCCAAGTCCGCTTGCGGAGATATCAACACACACACACACATACGTGTATGTTGCACAACGCTAAATACGCAAGCCAACGAGTAGCGGCTATGCTAAGCGCGCTGTCAGTTCGTTTGACCCATTGGCGGTTGGGGTAGCAGCGCTTAGAACTAAAGTAGTTGGTTGGACTCTTCCGTTAAATAGTCAAGCAGTTTTGTGCTTTTGCAGCAGTGGTTTGGCCTAAAAAAGAAAATTTTCACTGCTCTCCTTATTGCAATTCGCCGCCTTCACTACTTTACTGCTAAGTATGCTGAGTTCAGTGTACTTGTTGTTTTTGTTGTTGTTGTTGTCATAGTAGTTTAAGCTAAATTCGTGATGAGTTTCGGTTGCAGCGGGCGTTTTTAGTTTTTAGTTTTAAGTTTTTTTAATTTTTTTTTGCTCTTCAGCATCCAACCGCCTCCCGTCGTACTACACCCGTTTCTTCTTCACTTGCTGAGCTGGCGTTTGCTTTAGTGCTTCCTTGTTTATGCGTCGCGCTAGTCGATCGTTATCGCTAGCAAAATGTTGCAGTTGTTGGTACGCTACGCCAACTTTTACTATGCGCTGCTTTTTCTCAAAAAAACAAAAAGAAAAAATTAGTACCATTGAAATTTGTTTCGACTTTTCCAATATTGCTTACCATTTTCTTCATTAGTGTTAACTCTACTTTTTTTTTTAATTTTTTGTTTTTTTTCATTTCTTTCAACTTTTCTTAGTCTACTCACATCGCATCCAAGCCCTTTTCCATGTTTTGTTGAGCCGATTGTTTTCTTTTTCTCCGCATCGATTTTCATTTGTTGTGCTCTTTTGTCTCGGCTGTGCATTGCAAAATGATCGTTAAATCACGAATATTTAATTGTCTTTATCACCTGAGGCTGCTGCGCGAAATGAGTTTAGTTTAGTTTGTAGCTGCTCTTAGTTGTATATTTTCTTGTTTTTTCTATGTCCGTCTGCAACATCAAATGTCATGCCTTCATCTCCTTCTCTTTAATGCCCGGCACGTCTAAGGCTTTGCCAAAATTCGTCTCGTTTGCTTTTGTGCTCGCATTACAATTTCATGCCTGCTTTCTGTTCGTTCGTGCGCCGTAATGAAATGAAATACAGTTCGCTCGTCGCTTTGTTCGTTAAGCCGCTTGACATGCATGCAAATTTGCCGGCGAGTCTTCTTTCGGTTTGGTGATTTCGTTCACTCTTTATCACGGCTTGTTGAAGCGATGACCCGCGAATTGTTTTGAAATGCCCAACAGCTGTTTATTGATGAGACAAATTAGATTTTGGAGAAATTCTGAACTCCTTAGCCATTTACTCGTATGACGTGATGCAAAAAGGCTTAATAGTGGCTACCCACTTCTCGATAGGCAGCTACAGTTCCACTGAAGTTCATTATGATGATATCGAATATTATAGATGAAGCAAAGAAAGGTTCTCGATACTAACTCCAGCTTCTATTTCAACAAAACAAAATTCCATATGCAGTAGAAAGTCGATTCTTGCACCCCTTGATACTTGCGATATACCTCTTTTAATAAATAAATAAACAGGTAAAAGAGTTCCTTCGTGCGCAAAATCTTCCGGAAAACCACTCCTTCTTATTGATGTCATCCCAAAGAAGGCGAATTAAAGAGCTACGAGGGCTAAATATCGCTAATGTGTTTTCCTCAAAACTGTACGGAACAAGGCCTTAAAATTGTACCAGAAAGTTCGGTGGCTTACCGTGGGTTTCAAGACACGCGTGCTTTTCTTTAAGAACAAAGACGGCGATCCGGTGACCGACATCCAGAGCAATCTTAAATTATGGAGGGAACACTTCTCGAATTTGTTAAATAGTGACAACTGCGCTTGTCACAGAGAATGTGAACATCCCGATACCCCAATCGTTGAGACGGAGCTGTCGTCTGACCATGACGAGGTGAGAATAGCGATAGCGCGGCTAAAGGACGACAAAACCGATGTACTGCTGATTGAGCTATTCGAACATGGCGGCGAGAAACTGGTAAGGCGCATGCATCAGCTTCTATGCAAAATATGGTCGGATGAAGGCATGTCTGCCGATTGGAGGGCGATCCTGCAATCTGTGCCAATTATCGCGGTATTAGTCTTCGACATATTGTTTATAAGGTTCTAGCGAGCGTATTGTGTGAAAGACTGAAACCTACCGTCAACCAACTTATTGGACTTTATCAGCGTGACTTTAGACTTGGAAAATCTACAGTCAAATATTCACTCCACGCCAAATCTTGGAAAAGACCCATTTAAAGAGAATCGACACACACCATCTTTTCGTCGACTTCAAAACTGCATTTGACAGTACGAAAAGGAGTTGCCTATATGACGCGATATCTGAATTTGGTATCCCAGCGAAGGGATATTTCCTACCCGTTTGATACCAAACAAGGTTTCAGACAAGGAGACTCGCTATCGTGTGACTTCTTTGACCTGATGCGGGAAAAGATCTTGCGATCAAAGAACTTAATCGCAAAGGCACAATTTTTTGTAAGAGCGTGCAATTGCTGGCGTATGCAGAGGATGTTGACATCACCGGTGTTGAAAACCGTGCTTTTAGTTCTGCCTTCTCCAAACTGAATTAAGAGGCAAGGCGAAAGGGTCTGGTGGTGAACGAGGCCAAGACAAAGGGCCTTTTGTCATCAAACAAACAGTCGGCGCGATTGCGATTTGAAGGCTGTAAGAGATTTCGTTTATCTAGGAACCAGCGAAAACACCGCTAGCAATGCCAGCCCCGAAATCTAAGAGAGAATCTCTCTCGCCTACAAGACTAAAACCTAGGACTAAGTAAGCAATTGAGTAGTAAAGTCTTCTCTCGACGAATAAAACTGACACTCTACAAAGCTTTCATCATCGAGTCTTAAAGAGAACAAGATGGGAAATCCTTTGCAGCTGTGAAAGAGAAAGCAGCACTCATTCTCAGGCAACTACCAAGAGAAGTCTTCCAGCGCTAATCACTTGTTCGAAGAGAATATTGGAGCGTTCTTAGAGCTGTGGTACGCATTGAAGGTAATGAGGATGGGATGGTTGAAAGGATGATGAGTAAAAATGTAAGAAAGTTAAACTAAAAAATGTTTAAGAACATCAATCTCATTATTTCGGGGGCACATCTCGCAAATGGAGTCAATGCGTGAAACGAAGAAAATTTCCCAAATTCATGTGCATGCTTTTCTTTGGTAAAATTAGTTAGTTTGTTTTCTTTTGAGTTCAAAAAAAGTAAAAATCTGCAGTTTTCTTGTTTTGTTTCTCACCGAAAGCCAGTGCAATCTTATTGGCACTAATTATGCGGCTAGATGAACATTTACAGTTTCCCCTTTATTTCTTCCCATTCAATGTATCACACATGTAAATATATGTATGTATGTATGTATGTATATAGCAAATTTCCCTTCAGCACAATTGCAAATAATTACTCGGGGAAGCAAAGAAAATTTTCCAACTTGTCAGTTGATGGCCAATACATCCCCACACACACACACATACATGCCTGTGTAACTGACTCCGATCACGTCGAACTTGAGCTGTGCGAAGATGAAGACAAGTGTTTGCAAATTACAGCAATAACAATAACAACAATGCATGAATACTAAAATTAAGCAAATTCAAGTCCCGGCACCAGGTGAGAAGCAGCAACATTTCGCGCAAGAGCATTGGTGTTTGTCTGTATGTGTATATATAGGTATGTACTGTATGTATATGTGTGTGTATGTATATGTGCGTCAAGAGCAAGAGCATCACAATTAGGCTGGACAACTTAAAATATATGGAAAAAGCAAAGAAGAAGAAAAAAATCAAATCAAATTTAATTTACCTGCCAATCGCGCTCAATCGTTGCCACAATTGCACATGCGCAGAGCAACAACAACAACAACAATATCTACCACAATTACAACAACAGCAATCAATAGGAAATTGAGTGCGCATTTCTTAGGCAATTCATGCCACTTTTTTCTGCCTTTTTTTTAGTACAAATATTTCAATGGCCACAGCACATCGCCAGCAGAATGAGTGGCAGGCAGGCAGACAGACAGATAGACGGACAGTGTAGTAGACACCGTTGAACCTGAACTCTGACAGGGTCAGCATGGAGGCGAAAATTGCCCACCACAATGGCATGAAAAGATGCGCGCCAGCCGCAATCAGCGTTGATGGCGCACTGCGATGTGCTGCTGCAACCAACGAACTGCCACCTTCACTAGCCTCTTGCCACATGCTGCTGCACTACATGGCTTCGCGTGTTTGCTCTCTTGCCTATCTATGCGCCAAAGAGGCGAAGGGGTGGAGATGCTCGGCGCGTTGTAAGTGATCCTGACACTTCATTATTCATGCCAAGCAGCGCAGTCAACGCCAATAAAATGCACCAACAAATGCGCGGGGCAGCAAGCCCAACACTACAACAATAGGACGCGAATTGTCAACAGCAAATCACTTAATTTGTTTGGGCAATTTTCGCGTACACAAAATCCAATAACCAACACTTATTCTTTCTATTGGCACCCCCTTCGCCCTACGTTGCGCAAACTCTTCCCACGTCCTGTGCGCTTCATTACCATCGATGCTTTACAACTTTCCCAATGTCATTATCCTCGCTTATGCGCTTAATGCTGCTTTGCCGATGCTATTGCTGTTGCCGTTACTGTTACTACTGTTATTGTTGTTGTTGCCATTGCTTATATTGCTCGTTTTATTGTTGTTTACATCTGTGGCATGGACACGAAATGGTTCATCGATAATTTTTCGTCTCATTGTTGCCCAGCGGCGAGCACTTACAATTGACTAGTCTCTATTATTTCGACTTGTTGTTGTTATTCTTCTTCTTCCTCGAGTACGAAGTTGTTGCGTTGTCAATAATTTTCAATTGACTCATTGCCATGTGATCTCACCAAGCGCTCCGTGGTGCATTGAGTTGCTGATGAGTGAGCCTATGTAGCCGTGTCCATGTGGCTTGGCCTGGACTAGGTCACGCGGGTCAAACATTTGTTGCGGTTTGTCGCAAGTTCCGTTGCACTAAAGTGATCGCATCAGTGGTTGCTTTGTTTTTTTTTTAAGATTTTTTCTTGTGTACTCAACAAATGCTGTCGATGGTAATTTAGGGCTTTGTTAATTTCGATATGTAGGTCTCCTTGCGAGAAGCACAAATCAAATTACTTAAAAAGATTCTTAGTAAAATATCTTCTACAATTTGAAATTTAAGCTCGAGTATTTAGGTTGAAGAGGATGTAAGTAGACCAGTAGAATGAATAGAACCATAGATGTGCTATGGTTGTTAGTTCCACTGAATGACTAGGGCGAGATGAAATCGTATGCAGAAAGCAAGGCGAATGAATTAGTTGCACGTTGCTCTTACTCAAACTTTTCAAACACTTTAAGGAAGTTTGAAAAATCTGGCGAAAAATAAAGGATGTAACGGTCGCCGTAGTCGAATGGATTGGTGCGTCACTACCATTCGAAAGAGCATAGGCTCGAATCTCCGTGCATGAAATATTTCTTAAATGATAGAAAAAGTGTTGTTTTCCAATAGCGGTCACTCTCGGCAGGTAATGACACACCTCCGAGTGCTTTACTGCCATGAAGAAACTCCTCATAAAAAATATCTGCCGTTCGGAGTTTCACAACTTACACTGACGACTCTTGCATACGAATTCAACGAACAGATTTGCATGGTTGGGGACTATTTTTAGAAGCTTCCTTCTCTTTCTTTCTTAATTGGCGCGATAACCGCTTACGCGTTTTTGGCCGAGTTTAACAAAGCGCGCCAGTCGTTTCTTTCTCGTACTAACCGGCGTCAATTGGACACACCGAGTAAAGCCAAGTCCTTCTCCACTTGATCTTTCCAACGCAGAGGAGGCCTTCCTCTTCCTCTGCTACCACCAGCTGGTACCGCATCGAATACTTTCAAAGCCGGAGCGTTTGTATCCATTCGGACGACATGACCCAGCCAACGAAGCCGCTGGATCTTTATTCGCTGCGCTATGTCTATGTCGTCGTAAAGCTCATACAGCTCATCGTTCCATCGCCTGCGATATTCGCCGTTGCCAACGTGCAAAGGTCCAAAAATCTTACGCAGAATCTTTTTCTCAAACACTGCAAGCGTCGCTTCATCGGATGTTGTCATCGTCCAAGCTTCTGCGCCATAGGTTAGGACGGGCACGATGAGAGTCTTGTGGAGTGTTAGTTTTGTTCGTCGAGAGAGGACTTTACTACTCAATTGCCTACTTAGTCCAAAGTAGCACTTGTTGGCAAGAGAGATTCTACGTTGGAGAATCTCTTTTTAGAAGCTTCCTGGTGACTTTAAGTATATTAATATGTAATTTTTAGATAGATGCAATGAAAGAACTCCTGTATAAGACGCAAACATTTTTTCCCATACAGAGTCTGGCACTCGAAGTGTAACCAACTTCAGACCGCTCGCGTCGCTGACGCCCGGCCATCAGCTGTCTATTAGTTGGCTAAATGACAGTCCAGAGCATTGTTTACAAGCGTGCGGAAGCATTTTGCCGAGAGTAAACGTGGAGAAAGGAAATCGGTAAGGGATTTCAAACGTAATAGTGTGTTTGCATTATACTTGGCTGGAAAATCACAACCAGTGACTCTTCGTGAGCTCGAACACCTTAAAGTAAATCAAGTTTTTGTTTATCACACCATTACTCGTTACAATGATACCGGTAGCATCGCGAGGCCTCATGGAGGTGGTCATCGAAAAACTGCAACGTCACGTTAAATGGTTCACAAGTAAAGAAGCGACTTGAGCGAAATCCCCGACGAAGTGTCAGCCAAATTGCGAAAGAACTGAAACTATCTGACCGTAGCATCCGCCACTTACTGAAAAATGATCCCAAAGTCAAGCCTTATAAAAAGGCATTTGATTTCTCACAAAAGCAGCAACAAGTCAGACTTCAAAGAGCGACGGAGTTGTTTCGCTTGGCCGAAAGTGATAAATTTCCGAACATTGTGTTTTCCGACGAGAAAATTTTTTGATTGAGCAATTCGTAAACTCTCAAAACGATAGGGTTAATTTGTGCTGCCATTCATTTGAGAATTTGAGTCATTGATTAGCCACCAGAATGCGGCACACGTCACAGGTAATGGTTTGGGTCGCTGTAGCCGCAGATGGGCGCTCTCCAATCGTTTTCATCGAGCCTGACGTCAAGGTAAATGCGAAATATTATCGTAAAAGCATTCTGGAGGTTGCTTTGAAACCGTTGGCAGACAAACATTTCGGTGGCAGACCATGGATGTTTCAATAGGACTCTGTACCGTCTCACAAAGCTCGAGTGAACCAAGAAAGGCTAAAAATCAACGTTCCGAGCTTCATAATGTACACACAATGGCTCTCAAAGTCCCCGGACGCGATTTCGATGGATTATTCTCTTTGGGACATTTTGGAGGCCAGGATTCGAACTAAAAGATCCATCAGTCTCGAGGCGCTGAAAAAGCCATTGTCCACAAGAGGGCCAAAATACCTGCAAATCACATGCGGGCAGGTTGCGATTCGTGTCTGGACCAAACTAATTTTCTGTCAAATCAGATGACAGCTAAATGTTACCATTCTTCAAATAATACCTACTTCAAATCCGTAACGATAGATGGCGGGCCCTGTATAAACTTACTAAATGGTAAAAAGACGACTTATCGGATAATACTTTTCGTGCATATAAGATACAAAGTTTAATTTGCGCAGTGACTTTATTAGCGCCTACGAGTAAAACAATTTGTCTGTTCGGGCATTGCCAGTAGGTAAGGTTTACTTATCAAATATTGAAAATCCAATTTTCCAGATAAAAAATAGTTAATTCGGTGCATTTGTTTTAATGTCATCACTGAGTCTCTGTATGAAATTTTAAAAGAAATAAGTCCGATTTTCCTTATTAGGTTCAAAATTTAAAAAAAAAACACAGGCTACGCTCATCACTCATCAAAAAACAAAGAGATGATTCGATCAAAATACATAGATGTGTTGGGCCAATGGCTTTAGTACTTTCGAATTTTTAAATAAATTGGAAAATAGTTTGATTTTGAAAAATTATGAAATAAAAATTTATTTTGGAAGAACACTCATTATTCAAGCTTCAATACAACAGGCACTAAGCCCACCTATCCAGTCATTTGCCGTACCAAAGAGAGATGCACTGCCTTCATCCGACTTCGCATGGGACACACAAACGGTAAGCAAGCGCATATTTTAAATGATTAGAGGCAACCTCCGTACCCAAACTGCACCCTATCAACATTAACAACCAAGCACCTTTTGGACGACTGCACGCATTTTATGCATCTCAGAAAAACAAGTTACGACAACCCCCTCCAATCGGAAGTACTAAAGATTTCTTCCCTGGAAAACATTTTAAAAATGTCTGATTACTTGATCAGAGCGGATCTGAGATAATTGATATAAGCCACAAGTACTATCTTTACTCAAAAAGCTATTACTATTACAACTTTATTCTGAAAAAATGGTTACAAGTGAATCATTGAAAGTATTGCCCATCGCTGGCTACCATTTTCCCCCATCTTTCTGATAGATCTCGTATACCGTCGCGGTAAAACTGTTTATCTTTTGAGGCTATCCACGGATGAAGCCATTTTTTGATGTCTTCATATGAAGCAGTTCCAGGTTAGCTAGACCATGTCCAGGTGATAATCGGACGGCGCAATATCTGGAGAATAAATTGGGTGTTTCCAGATACGTTTTAACGGATTTCGCAACGTGAGGCCGAGCGTTGTCATGCTGTAGAATCACTTTTGCATGCCTCTCCGCGTATTATGGCCTCTTCTCACGCAGTTCTCGGTTCAATCGCATGACGAAGTCGATAACGATCCCCAGTGATGGTTTCGCTTGGTTTTAACAGTTCATAATAAATAACACCAACTTGGTCCCACCAAATACATAGCATAACCTTCGCAGCGTGAATATTCGGCCGAGGCGACGACGTAGAAGCATGACCCATGACTTTCTTTTCCTTGGATTGCTGTAATGAATCCACTTTTCATCATCCGTCACGATGCGATGAAGAAACCCCTTCCTTTTTGCCGCTGGAGCAGTTGTTCACAGGCCACACAGCGAAAAAATTGGTTTGTAATTCATAAGGAACTAAAGTCCCCTGTTTCTGAATTATTTCCGAAGCATGTAATCGCCTAATACTGAAGCAAGCTCTTCTTCCGTTTGATACGGATCCTCATTGAGCAATGCCTCAATTCAACGACTTCGAAGGTTTTTGGCCTTCCTTCAAGCGGACGGTCGTCAACATTAAAATCAGCGTCTTTGAAGCGACGGAACCAATCTCGACACGTTGTTTCACTTAAAGCAGCATCTCCATAAACTTTTTGTAGCTCTCGATGCGCTTCACCCGTTGTGCCGCCGTTTTTTCGGATGAAAGAGGAAAATCAACACTTCCGCAAATTACGATTATTCGACACCAAATCAGACATTTTCACAAAACCAAAAGTATATGAAACCGAAACAAAATCACTAATGTGTCGAAACAGTTTGTTTACCATATGTCTAAGCTTGGTTTATGACGTTGAGGTTATGTTAGAATCGATTAGCACACACAGCTGGCGGCATCTATTGACAAACAGCGAGAACTTAGTTGCACACCTAATAACTATATAAATAAGCTTTCGTATATCCTATGAATTTACTTCTCACATTACTTAATTTCTTTATTTATTTATATGTCGATAATATTTATTTATTTATTTGTTTATATAAATAGGACATAGTAAGTCTAAGGTCTTTTAATAGTACTTCAACAATATTATAAAAAACTGGAATGTTTTTAACATACAAGTTTCTTAATCTAAATTTTACACCGGTTCATTTACAAATCAATCCAATATATTTAACTTAAGGGGGAAGTCTACTGTGACAAGGGAAAAAACAGGCTTATTTTCCGGATTTTATTTCTAACAAAATATTGCTCGTACATAAAATCTATTTAAACTCTTATCTTTATTATATATTTAAGTTTTTGAAAAAAAAATTGTAAGTCAAAATATTCAAAATGGCCGCTGTGGCACTTCTGCAAGCGCAGGTCCGCTTTTCTTAGGTGCCTAAACGGTGTACATGAAATCTTACGTTTCGGTGATCTAAAACAAAAAAACAAAATATTGTTATCATATACATAGTATTGACTCTCGTCTGACGTAGGATTATGTCGATAAAAAATTTTGGCGTTGAAAAAAAAATTCTTGAAATTTTTTTCTTTTTTTTTGCCTAAAATTGATGTTACTATTGTTTATAACAATTTAACAAATAACGATATCAAAAAAAATCCTATGTCAGACGAGAGACACTATTACAGAGAATATATAATTAAATTTTTAAGCTGATTCATTTATCAGAACTCGAGATATCGTGTACACCGTATACAAAAACTTAGTTTCGAGAAAAATGCGTTTAAAGTTTCAGTATAGCAGGTACGCGCTTTGGAGCGCTTCGGGAAAAGGTCGAAATTTCAACGAAGAAAAATTTAGCCAGCTGTAACACATATTGTACCTTATTTAAGAGGGTTCAAAGTACTTTTTAAGCTAATAAAAAAAAAATCGATTTTTTGAAAAATTCGCAGTAGACTTCCCCCTTAACTATAATAATAAGAAGAAAAGAAGCAGTAGGAAAAGAAAAGAAGGATTTAGAAAAGAAAAAACAAAAGTAGTACGAGTAATTAGAGAATGTAGAGAGAAATTTAATGCGCTACTTTAATGCAATCAAACACTTTTAAAATAATTATAGACTTGTGCCCTGAAGTTAAATCTGTTAAGTCCAGCCTTCACAGTGTCGGGTAATGAGTTCCACACTTTAACAGCGTAAATGAAAGATAATCTAGATGATGGTAGGTAATTAAATTTTGGAACAATGAATTTGTTGTGTCTGCGAGACCTTACTGGTATCAACTTCTCTGTCAGATAGGGAGGAGACCTGAATAATATAAGTTTGCACAAAAATATGCAATTTCTAGCAGACAAATAACTATTAAGGCAACAGCCCAGTAACCTTGATCGCCATGCAGAGATATGGTCGTATCTGCCAATCCCATATACATATCGCGTAGCGTTATTAAATGCCACATTCAGTTTATGGCAAGATGTGGAGTCAAGTTTGCTGTATACCACCTCAGAGTACGTAATGAGAGGCATAATTAGAGAACTAATTTGCGCCTCGTTTTCTCTGGCGTGAATGTTGCAGAGACTCTCAGTTTTCGCAATGTAGCGTAAATATTCCCCACAACCCTATTTATATGGTCAGCACAGGTAAGTTTTATGTTAAGAATAAACCCCACATTTTTTACCTTATCCATAAAGGTAAGGGAACTTGTACCTATCCACAATTTAGGGATATTGTCAACATGCACAACACTATTACATATAGGTAAGACATATGACTTTGACGCGTTCAGACATAAAGAGTTTTCATTAGCCCATACAGAAATAGCAGACAAATCACTGTTTATTTTGAAACGTATATCTTCAACGAGACCAATACGACTGGCCAAGTACAATTGTATATCATCAGCATACGTATGGACATTCACGTACTGACAAACGGTAAAAACATCATTGACAAAAAGACTGAATAAAAGCGGACCAAGAATAGACCCTTGCGGAACACCAGTTTGTACGTATCTAGACTGAGATGTAAATTTACTGGTCTTGGCCTTCTGCGTTCTGTCACTAAGGTAGCTGGCCATGAGCTTCACCGCACTGTCTTTGAAGCCGAAATAGTGTTTAAGCTTCAAACATAATAATTTGTGATTCACTGAGTCAAATCTTTTTATCAGAAGACTAACTGTTTAATAACTTAGCTTTTCTGGTCGAAAAGTAATCCTATTAAGCAGTGAGCCGTAAGCTCTAGCTGTCAGGCTCTTTGTATTTGTAAAATAATAATTTATTGTTATTTTCCATATATTAAATAAATAAAATAAATTTGTTGCCCTTTTACTTGTAGTCAACTAAGCGAATTTATGTTAGTCACCCGATGTATTCCCTAGGCAAAATTCATATAAAGGTTTTTTTCTTCTTCATTCCGATCCTCATTAACCGCACGGCATGCGCACCTACTCATAGGTACATGTGTTATTCCATACACACAAATACAACAATGCTTACATACACACACACATTGTACATGCATGTAATGTCGCACAATCGCTGCGTAATTCATATTAATCAACGCTAATGTAAAAAGTTAATCGCAGAAACTGCATTTTACAGAGTTAATAATGAAATTTTATTTTACGCAGCTGCCAAGCAATCAAGTTCTATGCGAGCTGATGAGCCGCAGCGCTCTGAGGCTGTGAAGCTAATCACGAAAGGGAAATGTAATAGAAGGGAACTAGAAAAAAAGGGGAACATACGCGTACCTACTAGAAATGGATACAGTTATTTATGTGTGCGTAAAAATAGGTGCAATGTTGCTCATATATGGGGCTGAATTCAACAAAGGGGGCCAGCCAAGTGCCGTTGAGAGTGAAAATGAAAACAAAAATACTTATGAGCGTGTCACATAACAGAGCCCAACAACAGCAATAACAACACAATAAAAGCAAGTCTAGTACACTGGCCGACATTTAACATTTTCCGAGTAAAACTAAATCGTTCGTGTAGTAGGAATTGTAAATGCTTTCAAAATTTTATGTGCGAAGTGAGCAGTGAATGACACCTTCAATGCATAAATAACGCAGTGCGCACTTGATGGCCGTACACACATACTCGTATAAACATGTGTGTGCATTGGTATGCATGTGTGTAAATAAGCATAAATGCTAGTGCCTGGCGGCGACCAATGATGTTGCAACTTGTGTGTATGGCTGCCACAAACACTTGGCTACAACTAATTAGTAGGTGTTCGAGCAATAGTGGAAAGCTATTAAAGGGTGCTCCAAGCTTAAGCTGGCATACATTATGGCTCAGTTAGCAGACACACATTCATACATACACAAATGTGTGTGTGTGTGCGTGTAAGTTACAAGGTGGGATTTCCTCATTTTATGTAACGAATCTTCTGGTGTCTTAAGTGGGGTGAAGTTGCGAGTAAATGAGCGGCAGAAAGGGGTTTTCGTAATGAATTATTTACATTTACTGGTTTCCAATTTCCAGTTCAGGGCAACGTTGCGCGCCTGCAGACTACAAAATGCACGAAGGCAGCATTCAATTGGTTTACCATTTGCTTTAAAAATATAAAATAAACAAATATTTTAACAAGCAAAAACAGAGAAATATCTTGACGTATCAGGAGTCATCTAATCGGTTTGAAAATTTCAAAAAATCGTTTTTTTTACTATCATCTTATCAAATAGGCTCAGATGTCTTGAATATTTTCTTAAAGTTTAAAGTCAGTTATAATAAAAGTAGAGGGGCGACCTTCTCTTTGGGGAATTCCACTTATTAGACCAGATCGGCTTGGTACACCACAATTCATTGCATTTTTCTGAAAACACTATTATGGATTTTTTTTTAACGAATATTCCTATATTCTATACATTCTGGCTATATAACACAATTAAAGGGTGATTAAGTTTTAAGGGCCGGTATTGATTTTAAATAAAATACAATTTGTTTAAGAAATTATTGTCATTTCTCTTTATTATGATAATATTGGCATGGCTCAGTTACGCATAGAATAAAATGTTGGCCAAATGGGCGCCGCGGCCTCGGCCTCCATCCGATGGTCCAAATTTTCGTTGACGCTGAGGCATAATTGAGGTTCTATGCCGTTAATGTGCCGAATTATCTCATCCTTTAGCTCTTGAATTGTTGCTGGCTTATCGACGTATACCTTTTATTTCCAATAACCCCAAAGAAAGAAGTCCAAGGGTGACAAATCCCATGATCTTGGCGGCCAATTGACATCACAGCGACGTGAGATTATTCGGCCATCAAATTTTTAGCGCAAAAGAGCCATTGTTTCGTTAGCTGTGTGACAAGTGGCATCGTCCTGTTGAAACTACATATCGCCCACATCCATATCTTCCAATTCGGGCCATAAAAAGTTCGTTATCATCTCACGATAGCGAACAGTATTCACAGTAACTGTCTGACCGGCCTCATTTTGGAAAAAATACGGCACATTGATGCCGCCGGCCCATAAACCGCACCAAACGGTCACTCTTTGTGGGTGCATTGGTTTTTCGGCAATCACTCTTGGATTATCATTCGCCCAAATGCAGCAATTCTGCTTATTGTCGAATCCACTGAGGTGAAAAAGGGCCTCATCACTGAAGATGGCTTTCTTCACGAAGTGCGCGATATGCTTTTGATTTGAACGCCCGTTTTCATAATAAACCTGAATAACTTTAACGCATTGCTCGATTCGATATCTTCCCATGGTTTAAATTGAGGTAGACTGAAATTGAAAAATGTGAAATGAAATGCAGAAAATAATTTGACGTTTAGGTATGGTTTACATTCAACATCGGCCCTTGAAAAATAACCACCCATTATAAAGCGAGTTTTGCTGTGCCGAGTCTGGTGAAACTCTTTGAAGGAAATGACGTCAGTTATGCAGCTGGAGAGAGTTTAAAAGTCTGCCGATATTGGAATAAGTAGGGCGCTTCGAACCGCTCCTATTCTAGTGCTTAACATAATGTTGAATATCATACCCGTAGACATTGCAGGTCAAACTGCCGCTGCACGTGCTGCAATCAGCTTGAAGTATTCGAGTTAAAAGCTAAACTTAAGCTAAGCACGCGCCAGTAACTTAAGAAACTTTGAATTCATCTCCATCGCAACTGATCAAAGTATATTCTCGTTGGATCTCAGCAGCACCTTTCCTCTTCGTATTCCTTTAAGACAAGAATGAGCAGGATTCAACAAATAGAGACAGAGCATGGTAAACATGCTTACGCTCGAAATTGGACGAAAGGGTTAGTGGAGGACTATTCCTTATTAAGCTCAAATTCAGGCTATTGAGTCACTGTAGTGTTTTCCTAGCCGAGCTAGCCGCAATATAAAAGGCGGTGGGTTGATTGTCTATTTATTTATTTATTTATTAGAAGTATAATTATAAATAATTATATTACATTACGAAAGGCACTAGTAGCTAGGACTATAGGCCTAAAATAATACTAATAGATTTTTTACTTATTTATAAAAAAATATTAGAATAAAAATTATTATGTGTAGGGAATTAATAAACATAATTATAAAAGATAAACTAGTCCAGTTTGATATATAAAATCATAAATATTTGACATATTTTCTAGAGAAATCTCTTTCAGTAGTAGGAAGGTTTCCTGCCGTTAAAGATATTGTTTCTGCCTTTGTTATACTTGGTGCAGTAGTCTATTATATGAATAATGGACAGTGGACAGTTACATGCTGAGCAAATCGGGGCAGGCATTCCTTTTAGAAGGTGTTGGTGAGTAATATTTGTGTGTCCTAGCCGGAGTCGGGTAAAGATTTTTGTCTGCTGCAGTGTCGCTAATGTTGGAATAATTGCTTTTAGTCGTTCTGGATTTATGGATTTGTAGCTGTGTTGGTATGTAAACCATTTCTCCCTTACGGTTGAGTGATAGATACTATCGATTATCCTGAGAATGTTTCGAAACAGAATATAGGGATATTGCTGACATTTTTCGCTGCTTTATCAGCGTTTACGTTGCCAAGAATTCCGCTGTGTCCAGGGATCTACATAACTTTTATTTTTGCCTTTTGCTGGGACAATTTATTTCGAATATTGTCAATTAAAGGTTATCTGCTGTTTGCGCTCGACAGAGATGCGATGGCAGATTTACTGTCTGTACAGGTTATATATTTTCCTTTAGTTGAGGAGACGTAGTCAATGGCGAAGTTTATAGCAATCGCCTCGGTAGTAAATATCGAGTTGTGTGGGAATAGAAGGCCAGTCCTAAGTATGCTTCCTTTATCAGATACCGCAGCAAATGCAGTTGAGCCGGTTTCTTTAGAGCCGTCAGTGTAAATAAATTTCCAGTCTTTGGCATCCCTATAGTTCTTGCTTTGAAAGAATAGCATTTGATAAACAAGTTTAGAGGTGTTTTGTTTTGAATACATCAGTGGGCTGATGATGAAAATGGATGGAGTAAGTTCCCAGGTTGGGAATCTCGATTGAAAAGTTAACATGGGTTTATAGAAACGTCGAATTTCGCGGTTTCTTCCACCGCTCTGTATATAGCTGATTCACGCTTCAATTTTGTGGTTCTTCTGATAACATTTTTCAAAACATTGTTTATAATTGGATTACTGGAACAATATATCCTTGGAATTAAACGAAGTGTATTATACCTTACTCTATCACTCATTTCGAGAAGTCCAAGGTTGATTGTTTAGTTCCGTAATTACTGTGAAAGAGGTAAACATGTACATGGACAGCTAGCGGCAATTAGGGTCATAGGCTCGTTGCTGGTGAACTCTCTAGACTACATCCGAACACTTCAATATTAGGTTAATTTTTTTTGGGGGACAGAGGACCTTCAAAACGGGTTTCCCGCAAAATTACAATATAGAGGTTCCTTTGAAAACCTCTGATTTGCTTTAGGAAAGGCAGCCGCAAACGTGTAACGTCGAGAGATCCTTCTGTGCACGGGTAGGTGGAAGATGCTCGAGGGAACTGCCAAGGCTAACAAAGCTGCAGCTCTGGGCGGCTTTGTGGGTATCGCTACTGGACTTTGTCCGTTAAGTGTCCATGCGGTGGCACTTGGTTTAGCTAACGCCGTGCTAAGATTCAAACATCTTGACTCTCACTTTTTTGCCACACCTGCGGACATAGCAGGTTTAGAGATTACACACCTGATGAATTTACTCAGTAGCTTCAAGCGGTAATGCAAATATAATTAGCTATCATTCGGTCGTCATCCTCTTCACACTCTGAGCCAGTTTCCTTTTTCCCCTTTGTTCTGTCCTTTCCCTTTTGTTGTATTTTTTTTTTTTTTGGTAATTTTTTCAAATGTGTTAAATTTTTTGGAGTTTAATACAAAGTTTGGAGCTTTAAAATATATGATTTGTATAGCATGAAAAAATACAGAAATTCAATACAAAGAAAAATGAATAATTCACTGCGCTCCTATTATTTTGAACCAAGGTTGCGTAGTTGTGCCTTTTTAAATGGTCACCAAAAAGTCATATGCAATACTTTAAAAATTCGATACTCTAAGTAATAAATTGTCACAGTAAAAATGCAATGAAATGGAACCAACTAAAAATAGTGGCAAGATCATTTATAATCCCGCACATCAACCAACCCAGGGGGAGAAACACCAAAAGAGGTGTAGAACAACTCCATTTATATTCCACTTCAACCCATCCAGCATACATTTTTACACACATACATACGTGCAATAGCTACACCCATATGTAGACATATATATATATATGTATGTATGTATGTATGTAAATTGGTGTATGTGTATTTGTGTATATCGTGCACCGTACACTCACCGAGGTGGGCGATCATTAAATATTTCATAATTCTCCCACATAAGTAGCCGTGAAAGTCTAATCATGAGCATTAGTGATGATTTAGTGGCAGTAGCTGGTTGCCATTCTTCATGCAACACATGCAGCAGCAAGTAAACAAAGTGTGTATGTATGTAATAGATGTGTATGTGTTTGTAATAGGTACCCAAGTGAGTATGTATTGGAGGTTGTGTGCCACATGAATCCCTAACAAGCAAAGCAGTGCAATGAATATTAGCTCCTAACAGCTGTTGCAAGATTACGAACACACACACACACACACAAAGAAATATTTATACGCATGCGGAAATATGAAAACAGATACGGAAGAACTTTTTCACTCCTTTACATTTTCTGTAGATTTAAGTTTTTCCTACTTTTTTGTTTTCTTCTTTTTTACGCTGCTTGGCGGCATCCTTTTTGAAGGTGTAAGCGTTAAGCGATGTGGATTCACGCGCTCTAATGAATTGTCATACATAAATCCGACAATGCAATGAATTGCTCGTTAACAGGGACGCACGTCCATGTCTTCCATGTATGTTCCAGTGAGCCAAGTGCTCGCGCAGCTAGAGGAGCGGAGCCGCAGCGCGTGGTGTGGCATTGCAGGGCTGCACAGAAATTCAGTTTTGTTTATTTTTATTTCAATGGGCCATGGAACGTTAATGAATTACAGCTGGTTGGGAATATTATTATTTATGGGGGTAGCGTGAGAAATCGAGAAGGTGTATGAAAAGCTGGGTTATAAATATAAAACAAAAAAAAAATACTTCTTGTGAGAACCGATTGCCTCGATGTTGTTGGAAAAGAAAATTTAGCAAACATTGTAGTTGCCTATTGAGCAATTTTTTTTGCTCACATAAAACGCTGTCGAATTGATTTCAGATGGAATTTCGGAACTGCTCAAGTGAGGTAACTGCAGCAGAGTAGCCCCTATTATTATTATTATTATTTGCTATCGCGTCGGCGGGGGGCGCAAAATACCGATACAAATATTGAAATTCCATTTGGGTCCATTGCAGCTTTTGAGTTTATTTGCGGCCAAGGGAGCGAGCGAGCCGTCATCTGCATATTTCCTTCGGTCGTCCTCTTCAGCGAGAGTCTTACGGATTCCCGTCTAGGGACATTCTGCTGATGTGAGTCGTAGGCTAACGGATGCGCAGTACAGTTCTTAAACAGCGGCTTATAAAAATTTAGAGTTTTTGTTGTTGAAACCTCTACGGACTACGTTTCGCAGCCATACAGCAATACGCCTTCACATTCGAATTAAATTCTTAGCTTTGTTATGGTGGTTAGCTGCTTCGAGTAGCTTTGCTTTTAAACATAGCGTAGGATGATCTGGCTTTTGTTATTCTGTTCTCAATTCAAGTATTTGCGTCACCCTCAGGTATGTGTCCATATAGTGTTTTTTTTTTTACTAATTATATATTATTTTTACAGTGACACCTTTTTGACGCTGGAAATCTTTACAGAAAGTCAGTATCATGTATCCGCGGAAGGAAGGGGTACGCTTTATGCTTGGGGTAACGTTGAAAAATATTGCAAACTTATTTCCAAAGTTAATGTTGTGTAGCCCAAAGTAGTCAAAACCATCTTTTCTGACGAATCGTATTTGCACCACGGCGGCTGCGAAACTGCACTTTTCCGATGCAGTTATCCATTCCAAGCTACTAGATGATATTCAACAATAAAATCTCCAGCCGGAGCTGAAGTGCTGCTCCGTAACTTACCTGTGTAGGGGACTCTCGCTAGTAACATTTTAGTAGCTAAATTCCAAACAGAGGAGAGTAAAGTAAGAGTCGGTTTGTATACTGCAACTATATAATTCACAACTCACACAAGTTTATATCTGAAAAGATGATTATCATGATTGGATATCATGAAACTTTTTCAACCATCTTGGGGAATTTAATTGATCTCATTTCCTGACGATTGCTCGATTTGGCGATACGGGCGCCCGTCAATGACATCGATGGATGTGAACGACTATCTCTACAGACCTTCTCGCTTCTTTGCTGAGAGGAACATCCAACTTTCCTCTACGCAATCTACGGCAATCCTATTCACAACCTGAACGAAGGAGGTCAAACTGTAACTAAGGATCAACCACAAGTTACTGGGCGTTCACCTTTAATAGCTTGCTCTCCTTCCCATCGCATACAACCAACATTACTACTAAGCTCCAAAAACACAAAAAGGTCCTCAAATCGCAAGCCAGTTGCACTTAAGGCAAAGACAAATAAATTCTGCTGGTGACAATTAAAGCCGAGAGTCGCGCTTATCTCGTCGCCTGGCACTAGTGGTTCGCAGTGAAGGTAGTTACAAAGCCGTCAGAATATTGCAATTAGGACCTCCCGTCATGCTCCCTATTGTCTCCCCTACAACATCTCTGCACCAAGGCTGCTTTGCTCTCAGTTAAGGAGTTTGAAATTGAATTTTGAATTTGAAAAGGTCGAGCCAAGGAGCACCAGGAGATTTGGTGGCTCCTAAAACACTCAGGCTAAAGAGCCCATTGTATTTAAAGCTCTGGAAAGGGGGTAGATAGTCAAGGAGGGAAGGAGAAAAGAATCAGAGAAAGATATAGGAAAGAATAGAGACAGAGATAGAGATAGTTAGTCCTGTGAGAATTTCCCAGATTCTTTGGCAAATCTGTAAATATCCTCAAGTTTTAGAGAACGAATATTACTCATTCTCATAACATCGGAACCCAATACTCGTAGCCTTGCTCTAGCAAAGGCAGGACACTCACAGTGCTCAGTGCACTCTCAAAGTGCTCAGTGCTATCCGCCTCCTCCAAGCATGACAGGCATACCGGGTTCTCGATGATTCCAATGGTGGTCATATGCTGACCCCATGGGTTGTGTCCTGTAATGATGCCGACCATCAACCGAATGTCTTTCCTTCTAAGTTTTAGTAGAAAGTTTGACAGTTTTCTGTTCGGACTTACCACAAAACACTTTGCAGTTCTGCGGCGTTCTAGACCGGACCATCGCTCTTTATGTAAATTCCATACATAATCGCTGACCTAATTCATGATTCCTGCGGAACTGATTCCGATTATTGGCTCTGGCCCTTGTGAGGGCACCGCTGATCCACGGTTGGCCAATTCATCGGCAATTTCGTTTCCTTGAAAACCGGAGTGTCTGTTTTATCTTGCGACAGAATTTAGCTTTTTCTTACATTCTTGAACAATCTTAGAAGTTTGCTTCGCGTTCTCCAAGGCCTTCAGGGCAACCTGACTGTCACTGAAGACTCCAATCTGTTTCCTGCTCCATCTCCTCTCGATTGTCCATTCGGCTACTTTCAGGATGGCAAAAACTTCCGTTTGGAAAACAGTTCCCCGATAGCATAGTGATACTTATTACTATCGTTTAAGTACCATCCGGCTGCAGACCCTATTTCATTCTTGGACCCATCGGTAAAGAAAATATCCGTCAAACCTCCCTGCATGCATTCTGGATTGCTCCATTGCTCACGCAATGGAAATCTGACATCAAATTTCCTTCCAAATGAAACTGTGGGTATCAGGTCGTCTTTAGGTGCCAAAAACAATGGATACTGCTCAGATAGCAACTTAAAGACTTCTCTGCGCCCCGAGGTTCCGTCTTCGTGCCAGAAACCATATTTATGGAGTCTAGACATTGCTTCCTGTTGTGTCTTAAGATCCAGGGGGAGCAAATCAAGCATAGCATTTAGGGCATCACCAGAGGTTGTACTCATGGCACCCGTGATGCATAAAGATACACTTCTTTGCAGCCTGTATAGCTCCCGGATTGTGGACTTAACCATGCTCCGTCGCCACCAGACCACAGAAGCGTAAGTGATGATTGGTCTGATAAGTGCTGTGTATATCCATAGGACCACAGCAGGTTTCAGACCCCAGGTTTTGCCAAAGGCTCTACGGCATTGCTGAAAAATCTTCAATGTGCGATTCACCTTCAGTGAAACGTGTGTCTCCCAGGTCAGCTTCTTATCCAAGACTACTCCTAGATATTTAACGTCGTTGGAAAGACCAAGTGTCACACCTTTCAGTGTTGGAAGACTGAGTCCATCCAATTTCCGTTTTCTCGTAAACAAGACTATGGTTGTTTTGTTCGGATTAACGGAAAGACCTTGTCTCATGCACCAGTCATCGATTTTGTCAAGAATCCTCTGCACTTTCGTGCAAAGCCTCCTTAATGATTTATCCGATGTTAGCGCACAGACGTCGTCCGCATATGCTTGGACGTGAAAACCGAGTTCCTGCATCTCCTCTAATAGAGAGTCTTCGACGAAGCACCACAGCAGCGGAGAAAGAACACCCCCTTGGGGACATCCTTGCTTGGCCCTGACTGTGATTTGTTCGTCACTGCTCTCACCAGCGGTTAACAGCCTCTCAGAGAGCATAGAATATATCCATTTTATAATGGCTTGATTAACTCCGTGTCGTTCGGCAGAAGAACATATCGAGCCGAAAGTGGCATTATCAAAAGCCCCCTCAATGTCCACGAACACGCCCATTGTGTATTCATCAGCTTCCAGCCCGGCTTCAATCTTGCTAACAAGATCGTGTAAGGCTGATTCACATGATTTTAAGGAGTTTAGTAATCAAGAAAATCTTGCTGGGTTGCAACCATAGGCACTTGCTTGGGTGATGATACTCTAAAGAAAATAGCCGTTTACAAGTGGATCGCATTGGTATCGCCAAAGACTTGATTTCCAAGACTGAAGCCGATCCAACATTCATTAAACGCATTATTAGTGGAGACGAGATGTGGATTTATGAGTACGACCAGCAACACAAGCATCAGTCGAGTGAGTGGAGAGCACCGAATGAAAGAAGCCAAAAAAACATTTCGTTTTCAAGTAAAAAAGAAAGCGATGCTTATGGTTCTTATGGATGACAACGACAATGGCTCCCTGCCATTTCTTTCTGTTTGATCGAGTCAAAAAACCACTACGGGAACGCGTTTAAAAGACGAAAGGAAGTAATGGAAAAGTCGAAGATGGCTCTGGAAGCTGTACCGAAAATAGAGTTCCAGAAATGTTTCGAGAACTGGACCAAACGCTGGCATAAGTGCGGTGCTGTTGATGGGAAGTAATTTGAAGGCGATAATATCACTTTTGAGAAATAAACCTGTATATGAAAACCGAAGTAATATATTTTACAGAGTGAGTGTCGTTATTCAGTTATTAAACAATCACAATTTATGCGAATGCAAGACATTTTTTTATATGAAGAAAATGCCCTACAAAAATCATACTATCAAAAAATCAAGGAGAATTTTGAGCCACTTCAGACTTGCATTTTTTATATCACAATTTGATAAGCTATAAAATTGTGTGCTCAGTTTTTTTTTTAATTTATTTTAAAATTTTTCTTTTTTATTTTTTATTTTGTTTTTGTTCCAAACATTCTGATAAAAAAAGTGTGCCTTCTTCTTCTTATTCTATGTGCCTAATTTTTTTCTTTTTCAAATATTCTGATTAAAAAGTTGGAAATTTCGATGACAGCTTTTCAGTTTTTATAAAGTTTATGCCAACCTTGATTTACCATACACATACAAGAATGATAGAAAGAAGATTGCGCCCATCAGAGAGTACGTGACGTCACGTTTTCCCAAGTTGTGCAGTATTGCCAACCATTTGCTCTTCGCAATAAATTTAGCGCTTTTTTATACCGAAAAAGCGAAAATTTTCAAGTCTCGTGTTTGTTTCTTTTTTTTAATTTAAAGCTACCGAATCTTTAAGTTAAAAAAAAGCTGTAATATTATACAAAAGAAGGTTAAAAAAGGTCACTCTGAGAAGATTTTAGTGCTAATGAAAATTTGTTGATTTTATAAAATTTGATATTTTGAAAGTGAAAATTTAATGTTTTGCTCCTTTTAAGGTTATGCAAGAATATTAAATGTCCCTCTCTCAACTCTTCGTAAGATTGAAAACTTTTTTACACATTTTAAAAGCGTTTGAACTTTCTGAATGCGGATTAAAGCCATAGAGGTGTACTCGTTTCTTCCGGCCATCAATCCTTAGTGGGACATAGGGCAACAAGAGATGTCTTCATTGTAAAAATAAGCCACAAAATACCAGAAAATACTAAAGAAACCATACCGGCATTTTTAAAAAAATCTTCTTACATAACTTCAAATATAGCAAATAAGTCGTTCCCTTAACAAAAAAAGTGTCGCTGAACAAAAAAACTCATAAATTAAATTGTTCATAAGCATAACACATTTACACATAACACAAAGCTAGGCAACACTGCAGTAGCGAGAGAGAGATTTGACTGCCGAAGGCAGAAGAACACCAACAATACCTTCAATCGCGGGCAATGCCACCAGATGTTAAACAAAAAGTAAAGCTAAATAACACTGAGTGAATTATTTAAATAATTATTAAAAAATGTATATTTTACAAAATTGTAAACATTACATTTTAGTTAGAACGGGCCAGAAAAATGTCATGAAAAAAAAAGTAAAACTCCGAGACTAAATAACAAAACAAAATGCTAAATCAAGTTACGAAAATGGTAATCTGGCCATACTGGAGCTAAAATCACGTAACTCGTTGTCAAATTCGCTGAGAGCCAAGTAACGGGGCCACGAAAGGCGCCATCTCAGTATTCTTTCCATCATGATACACATACGATATTTATTGTCGAACGAGTAATGTTTATATAAAAAATTATTGAAAATCAAGAAAACAAAACAAAAGCAGTCGAAACAGGTAAAAATAACGCATTTCCAATTTTTTGACCAAAAGTGTGTATCTATTAGTATTATTCATATCTTATGGAAAAAATATTCTGTCCAGCAAAAAGAATAAATATTCCATCCAGCAAATTAACAAAGCTTCCATCTTCCACTACTATTTTAATTAACTTTTGCTTCCAGTCAGCCTACGCGTGCCAGCATTTTCATTCAAACTACTACCTTTCGCTTGTCGCCTATCGCCAGCATTTAGCACCAACACACAACATTAACCCTTATATAATTCGTATCTTAGTTAGATGGCCGATAGTGGGGCGTAACCGTCGCATTGCCAACAATTAAGTCACTCATTGCGCGTAACTCACGTTGAGTTTTGTTTACACTTAGTTTTAATGGCGTCGGAACGTGCGCCGTTCATCGTTCAATGTTCGTCACATTGGCACCCTTTCACCAACTACATATTAAATATATGGAATGAACTCACAAAATGCCCAAAGTATAATGGAAATTTTGATCCTGGCTGCTTAGCGTGGTTAGCCCATTCACGAGTCCCACTTGTAGGGGTAAAGCCGCGTACTTTTCTAATTAAGTGTACTTAACGCAAAGTGCAACCCTCTCTTGCCGCCACACACGCACACGAACTAACAAGGTTTGTATGAGAGTAGTAAAACAAAGGAGTGCAACAAAATAATATTTGACTTGTTAGCTACCAGTATAAGTGGCAAAGGGTTCCACGTGTTGGCTGGTGGCACTGGTGGTTTTTTTAAGTCCATCTGTTGTTTGTGTTTTTTTATTTTATTTTCTTTTTTGAATAACTTGACATTTAGCACATCTGATTACTTCATTGAAGCATTTGGTGTGTCGTTGTGTATTTATTAGAGTTGTTTGTTCAACAAAAATTTATTATTTATCACAAACTAACGAGGACTAATTAAGTGCACTTTTTCAATAATACATAAATTGGTTTAGCAAATACTCGTATAAGGCGGCAGCCGCAGCCGAATCGGTTGGTGCGTGACTGCCATTGAGAAGTACGTAGGATCGAATCTCCGGACATAAACCATCAAATGCCAACGGCAGGCTATGGCAACCTTCGAGTGTATTTTGGCAATAAAAAAGTTCCTCGTAAGAAACCATCTGCCGTTGGGAGGTGGCATAAAACTGTAGGTTCCTCGATTTGTGGAAAAGCATTAAGGCACACCAAGGCTCACTAAATATAGGAAGAGTAGCTCGCCTATTATAGGCTGGGTCATGTAAATTTGCTTTTTGAATCGGCTATAAAAAAAAAACTAATCAACATTTTTTCAAACTTTTTCTTTTATTTTGAAAATTGAACATTGTCATTTATGAATGAAAAATAATATCGCTCAAATGACCGCCAGGACTGGCTTTACAGTAGGCCGTTCGATCAACCCATTTTTTAAGCACATTTTCGTTTGTTTGGGCTCCAATTTCATGAATGGCAACTTTGCTTTCGTGTTTTAAAGCATCAATCGTCTCTGAATGCTTCGCATAGCATTTGTCCTTAACGGCTCCCCACAAAAAATAGTCCAACGGGCTTAAATCACAGCTCCAAGGCGGCCAATTGATATCGGAATTTCGGCTGATTATTCAGTTATCAAAAACGGTAGCCAAAAGTTCGAGTGTAACTTTGGCAGTGTGACAAGTTGCACCGTCCTGTTGAAACCAAATGTCGTCCATGTCATCCTCTTCAATTTTTGGAAACAACTCGTTGAGCAGGTCACGGTAACGCTCGCCATTTACTGTAACCGCGGCTCCTCGCACATTTTCGAAAAAAAATGTTCCAATGATGCCGCCAGACCAAAAACCGCACCAAACAGGGACTCGTTGTGGATGCATTTGCTTCTCTACAGTAACGTGTGGATTTTCTGAGCGCCAAATCCGGCCCGCTCTGTATTATCATAGCAGATATTAGTTTGAAGAAAAAGATGTCCATTATTTTCTCGTTAAATGGTTGTAGCGATCGATATCTCGTAAGGTATCAAACCATTTAAAATTTATGCTCGTTGTCAAGGTGACATTTCAGATTAAAAAAAATCATTTTGATGTTCCATTCAGTTGTGAGTTACAGAGATCGTCCATAAAACAGTTTTAAGGCATCAAGCATTGCGTGGAAATTTTATGCAAAAATAATGAATCTTTTTTTACACGAACTAAAATATCTCTCCTCTAACTTGGAACTCTAGGAATTGATGATGATGATGAAATATATCCTTGACGGGCTCAGGTTGAGCTACCACGCCAACTGTTAAAGGATTTAGTCACGTATCCTTTCTTGGCCAAATAGTGTGGCTCCCACCTGTGCGTAGTTGATCCTTCTTGGGCCAAACAGTTGGGCTTTCTCTATTACAAAAAAATCTGCATACTTTAATTGCTTTTAATAGCTAGACCCAAAAATGGTAGACTGCCGAGGAGGTGTGTGACAGTTTATGTGTTTTTTTTTTATTCCTCCAACTTCAACAGAAGTAGGGGCGTGAAAATATGAACTTCAAAAACATTATCTTCTACATATTTTAAAGCTAAAATCAAATTAATAATCTTTAAAATTTTACTATGAGATCCATTTAAAAAAAAAATTCAAATATAAATCCATTTAAATAAATTTATTGTACCCCATCGTCAATATCCCCTTTCATTGTTTGGCCTGTTAGTATCCCAAGAGCTTCGTGCAGTTCCCTTTTCTTCTAAAAAAAAGTGAAACTGTTGCTATTGTGCCCTTGTTAGCTACAGTACCAAGTTTCCTAGTTGAACTAACTTTCTCAAAAAAAAAAACGTATTTTAAAGTGAGTCTAATTTCTTCTAGAATAATGAACGTGGAGCGCATATACTGCATATTGCAAACTCATTAGCCGCATAGCTTATTTTGGATGTAGAAAACAGAATCCGTTTCTCTTTTAATTTCAAGCTTTGCAAAAATGCTTACAACTCAAACCAATATTATCTATACCTAACTATAACGTTTTACTATATTTGTGGTAAAGTGCGGAATATGAGTCAACATCCTCCTCATTCTGGGAGTCGATACACAATTTGACCTAATTTCTGTTCTCCAAAGAGCAAAAGTATTTGATTGGGGAATAAGTTCATAACGTTTCATATTTTCTTTTATTTTATTTATTTTCTTATATTTACAATCATTCGATAGAACTCTTTCTGCTCTACAAAACTATGTTAATTGTAATTTTGAGTTCTTTAATTTTTTATTAGTTTTGAGGCTAAGAAATGGAACACCCAGGAGGCAAAACCAACATTGTCGACACCTGCTCTTATTTGTTTTTCATCGAGGTCAAAAAGCTGCCGAAGTAGAACGGGACATTCGCGATGTGTATGGACATAGACGGGACTACAGCACGGAAATGGTTTACAAAGTTCAAAAATGGCGACTTCAACGTCGATGACAAGTCAAGCAGCGGAAGGCCTTCTGAATTCGGTGAAGAACATCTAAAAACACTTTTGAAAGAGAATAGTCGCCAAACCAGTCATGAATTGTCGTTCATAAAACAATACTCAATCACCTTCATTTTTCATTGAGTTTACCGACAAATTGGAAGTTTGGGAGCCTCACGACCTCAACAAAAAAAACAAACAAAATCGCTTTCAGTTTGCTTCTCAGCAACTCGTCCACGGCCGAGCAACACGCGGTCATAAACAGCGCTTTTTCACGGGAGATGAGAAATGGTGCCTATACATACATAAATATGAAGCAAAAGAAGGATGGGGTGGCTTCAGGAGATACGCCAAAGACGAGAATAAAGCCGGATCCTCATTCAAATAAGGTCATGGTATGTGTTTAGTGGGACTGGGAGGGCACGGGGCACTTGGAAACGCTCGAAAAGAAAGCCAGGGTCAACAACGAGCTTCACGTTGGTCAAAAATTTCTCGGAACATATTCAGAATGTTCAAAATTCCTCAATTCAAATTTCCTCAAACGTAATATTATCGCCTTCAAAATAATCCCCATCAACTGCAGCGAACTTTTGTTAGCGTTTGATTCAGCTCTCGAAATATTTATGAAACTTTATTTTCAGCACAGCCGCCAGAACCGTCTTCGATTTTCCATTACTTCCATTCAGCTGTTAAAAAGCGTTGCTCGTAGTGGTCTTTTGATTAAATCAAGACGCGGATTATTGGTCAAAAATTCACCGATAACGGTGGCACTGTTCGAATTACTTCATGTAAATGGTTCATAACAGCAAAGTAGTAGTCTCTATTAAGTATCTGAGCTTGCGACAAAAATTCGTGGTGCACTTTCCGTTGCAATTCATAAAAACCGTGAGCATCGCTTTTTTTTATGACTAAAAAACAACGTGTTTTCTGATTAAAAAAGGAAAAAAATTAAGCTACGAAAGAAAATATTAGGAAGGCAATTACCGATATAAAGCCTTATTTATGTCCAAATTCCCTCAAAAATTTCAATAAAATTCCTAAATAAAAAATTGTGGATACGTGCGGTAGCTTGGGAGTAAAACTAATGAGCCTTTATTTTGAACAACACTTTATAAAACTTCACGAATCTTTTACACAACATTATTTTATATATATTATTTTGAACTTTCATTTTATTCTTTATTGTTATTTTTCTACAAAATCATTCAAGAAAAAGTCCATTTGCTGCAATGAACCTCATCCATCCGGGTTCTGAAGAGATTGCATGCCCTCATTCATGCTCCTTATACATATTGACTATAACGGCGTTGATTGCAGCCTTCAGGGAAGAAATGGTGGTATGAGGAAGTTTATTGGCTTCATGCACAACAAGGCTTCATTCGTAGTAATCCTGGAGATTAAGGCCTGGGGAGTTAGGCGGCTATAAGTTATGTGATCATGGAAATTTTCAGCCATTCAATCTTGTGTCGCCATCGCTTTTGGGTGAAGGGGCAGGGACTCACTGAAAGTTGTGCGGGCTGCCACTGCGTGCACTATCAATCCAGAGTTTCACTACTGTCTCTGGAGCCTCGATATATGCAGCAGAGCTCACTCGAAATCCTTAAGTAAAGAAATTTGGTTGCACGACATTTCCTTTGTTGCTCGAAACACCGGAAACCCTAACAGTGGCTGGAAACTTGCTGTACATGACAACAGGAACTTCTGTAGGATTGGAACTTAATCATCTGTCAATCCGGTAATTTCTACCATTGGTCTTTTGGTCTTCGTCCGGAAAACAACATAACATCTCAGGCGCTTCAGGCATATGTAATTGGCTTAGAAGGCATTGTGAGCCGATAACTCGCTGTTTTCGTTTCCGACTTAAACTTTCTTCTGCACATAACCTAGAATTTACATCGGTGATCTTCATAGGCAACTTGACTGGTAAGACCCTCAGAAGCATTAAGCTCCCTCACAAGAGCCTTCATTGAATTTGAAGGATCCTCGTCAGTGATCGCTTGCACTCGTTGAATACATCATGTAGATTGGACAGTGTCAGAACATTCCTCGCGTTTTTTTGGCTTTGCAACAGCTTCTGCATCTCCACTTGGTGCTTCTAATTCAGAGCGAACCTTATGAACTAATGGACGGGCGCACTTAAGAAACTTAGAGATTTCTAAATCGATGTGATTTGCACATTTAGCAACGATAACTGCATGTCTCTATATATCTAGAAGAAAGTTGTAGACCTCCATGTCTTATCTGAAAATAAACAAAAAGAAAAATAATGGTTTCGGGAAGTAGTAGCCACATAAATGCATGTCCTCAAATTGAAAAGAAGGAACTCGAACCTGAAAGACTCTGTAGGAATTTGTGAACGGCAATTTTTATGACCTTTAGAGTTTTCTTACTTACCTGGTACCTATCCCCACTCCGATCTAAGACTGTGATGCCAGCCACTGAATCAATTTCCGTTCATCAAGATTGGATTATATTTCATTTTACCCTTAGGCATCGCATCTGCTGTCCTTCTTTACCCCGATGGATGACAGTTTCAACGAACTAGCCTAATCTCCTCCTTTATCCAGCTTAGTTTAATAGTTCCACATATATTATATTTCGGTGTTTGCAAACATTTCTTTCATACCTTTATGAATTTTCTTCATTCGCTACTATTTTCCCAAACAAAAGCCCATCAAAACGGCCCAACGGCCAATTAAATCAAACACAATGGCTCATTATCAATTAATGAATTGATCCATAAAAGCGGCAACACTTGTTCATGACCTCCATTTGTGGCCGCACAGCGAACTAACCATGAATAAATGCCACACCATTGTGCCACAGAGTACAATGCAACATTTAACATTCAGCATTCAAATGTTGTAGTTGCCATAAATGCAACAATTCGTTCTGCAAAATTATCAAAACAGTTGTGGCGCTGCAATCGGAAGTTATGCGAAAAAGAGATGCAATAATTGGTGGAGCCCAAATCACTGGCTAAATGCCTATCAACACAAGAGGTACGACGACGATAACGGTAGGCCAGTGATCTTGACCGCGTTTTTCGTAAATGTTTGCACTTCAAAATACTAATCCATAGTGGAAGCAGCGAGGCAAAAACTTGTAAAAATCAAAAAAAGAAAGAAAATTGCATATTAAATGAATGAATATTAGCTTCAATGCTGGAATTATCGCCCAGCATCTGGGCAGCAGCGGCAGCGGCAGCTACAATTTTCGCGATTTGTTTATTTTCATTGTTGTTTTTGTTGCGCGCGGTTTGTTGGGCAATGCCGCCATTCACATAATTACATAATATTAGTTGGTAGTCTGGTCTTAGATTACTTTTATTTTCCTCTCGAGTGCATATTATTTCACAAAATTATATGCATTAACGCACAGTTGGTAAGCAGCTGGAAAAATGGCTAAAAAGCGCCAGTGGCAAGTTGTTTATTTTACTCTTTCATTATCAAAAGTATTATTCAACATTTATGGCATGAAATAAATTAGAGAGAAAAATATATATTTAATGCAAAATTGTGGCAAATATGCAAAAAAAATATAGTAAAATTATGGGAATTGAAATATTTGCTGAAAAATTGTGGCATGCAAAGCGGCGCACAACAAATCAATGCCAAAGTTGCAATGAAAAGAATTAAAAAGCATTTGCGGCAACCGAAATTAGTTTAAGGAAATATCCAGAGGGCTTCTTTGTTGAATTGTGCTTATATACATACATACATATATACATATGAACACCTGTGTTCAAAATAATAATAGAAGTGCGACGAATTACGAAGCTTTAAATTTTTTTTGTAGTAGCCCTCATATATAAATTGTAACACCAGAGGATTCTAGAACCTGGAAAGTAGGACCTGACAAAAATTATATACTACTGTGGGCGAAAAGTAAGGTGAATTTGGTTGTAAAATGAAAAATCTTTATTTATTCTTGTAAATCAATTTCATCCCCTTCAGAATAATCCCCCGATGAAATACACTTATGCCAACGATTTTTCCAATCCCCGAAACATGCCAAATAGTCCATTTCTGGTATAGCCATCAGCACCTTCTTCGATTAAGCTTTTATCTCCTCAATCGACTCGAAACGCGTTCCCCGGAGTGGTCTCTTGAGTTTTGGAAGTAGCCAGAAGTCACACGGAGCCAAATCAGGCGAATACGGTGGTTGCGGAACGAAATGCGTGGAATTTTTGGCGAAATGGTCACGAAGAACGAGTGCAGTGTGAGACGGTGCATTATCGTGATGCAAAAACCAAGAGTTGTTGGCCCATAATTCTGGTCTTTTTAGACGAATTGCTTCACGTAATCGCCGCATAACGCTCAAATAATATATCTTATTAAGAGTTTGGCCAGGTGGAAGGAATTCATAGTGCACCACACCACGAAAATCGAAAAAAACTGTCATCATGTCCTTTATTTCTGAATGACTTTGACGTGCTTTTTTCGGTCTGGCCTCGCCTTTAGCAAGATATTCGCTTGATTGGTCGGTTGTTTCAGGGTCGTAAGCATAAATCCAAAAATCCAAGTCTCATCTCCCGTAATGATGCATTTGAGCTTGTCCTGATAGTCTGAAAACATTGTTTCACACACATCAACGCGACGACTTTTTTCCAAGAAATTGAGAGTTTTCGGTACCAAACGAGATTTGACTTTTCGTAGGCCCAAATGGTCTTTCAAAATGGTGTTCACAGATCCTTCTGATATTCCAATCATATCAGTAAGGTCTTTAACAGTCAACCGACGATTTTTGAGCACTAACTATTCCACTTTATTGACGTGTTGGTCATCTGTTGACGTCGATGGTCGTCCGGAGCGCCCCAAGTCATCAACAAGTTCTCGACCCTCTTTGAAGTCTTTGTATCACTTACAAACATTTTTCTGCGACATGGTCGAATCACCAAATGCCTTCTGCTACATGCTAAACGTTTCCGCAGCCGAAATTTCATTCTGCAAACAAAATTTGATGGCACTTCTCTGCTCAATCAAATCAGATATTGTAAAAATCGAAAAATGCACTCTTGGTCGTTTGGTAAACACAAGCGTAAATATATTACTGATAATGGCATTCACATGAAAGTTGGCCCAGATGTCATTTACAGTGCTGCCAACTCATGAAAAAAATAACTAGAGCGAAATTTTAATCCCGCGAGGTTTGACAAATAAATTCACCTTACTTTTTGCCCACAGTAGTATTTATATCATGTATAGTATTTATACCATGGCTGATGCATCTCGGTACATACCTAACGCAGATATTCATTGCGACCTTGACATCGATACTCTTGACGAGGCAATACAAAGCGCTAGCAGAAGACACATAAGCAGACTATTGGCGCATACAAATCATGTGATGAGAAGGCTTCCAAATAGAGAGAAATCTACCCAATGTCGGCTTAGCCGTCAAACACCAACAGACCTTGCAAAATCTAATTGTAAAGGAGAATGCAAACGGTCCACCACGGCAGCGCCCCATGCCGTGGCAGGGCCACAGTTACTTCCATCCATCCAATGGGCACGGTGTTGCGTAACACCCTGGATTAGGGGGGTGGGCAAGGAGAGGAGATACTGGGATGACAGGGTTTTTGGGAATAACTGAGAGATCTTCGTCGGTTCGGTGATCTTCGCATGGTGATTGCATGGCCACCAAATACGCCGTAAAGGAGGTTGGATGACTAGCCAATCCCCATATGGAGCTTCTCCCTTAGTTCGTGTTGGGTTGGTTCCCACGATATGGGGGTCAGACAACCACTTAAGCCTCATCCCCGCGGCAAGGAGACCAACAGGATGAGGAACGACAGGTGTAATATTACAAAACAAAAGAATAAATTTTTTTTAATTTTATTGGAACTGGTCACACAAGCCTTCAAGCGATTAGGCCGTTCAGCTTTTGCAGCACGCAGGGTTTCCATGGATATTGACGTCGCTGCTCGAACCAAATATTATTTGAGACTCTCAAAATTCCTGTGACGTCTTCGACAGTCCATGTTCTCCAATTCTGATCACAAACTGTAGTCCAATGGATTCAGATCTGGGCTTTCATACGGTCAATCTTCTGACTTTAGCCACTGTTGGGTGGTTTTTCCTTTATGGACTGGAGCGGAGCTTGCTGGAAGATCCAACGCTCTCCAATGAAGAGAGTGTTGCTTCACCACGCCTTCTAAGACATCCTTCTGGTACACTTGTGTCCCAGTATTAACCACTTTTGCGCAGAAATTAAGGGATGTAACCCCGTAACAAGATATTCCCCACTAAACCATTACGGAGGCTGGATGGTGGCCACGCTGAACCCTTAGCACAACATTTTTTGCGTCTTTAGAAGGTTTAGCATAAATTTCTCGGTTTTGCTTATTAAAAACTTCTTCAACATTCAAAGGTTTTTTATCTATGAAAAGAATATTTTCATGGCCGTTGACTGCGTGCCACCGAAGAAGCTGTTTGCATCTGTCGAGCCTAATTTTCGTCAAGCGCGTTGTCAAAAAATGACCAGTTGAGCGACGGAAGGCTTTGAGTAGTAAAGTCCTCTCTCGACGAACAAAATTAGCACTCTACAAGACTCTAATCATGCCCGTCCTAACGTATGTCGCAGAAGCTTGGACGATGACAACATCCGATGAAGCGACGCTTGGAGTGTTTGAGAGAAAGATTCTGCGGAAGATTTTTGGACCTTTGCACGTTGGCAACGGCGAATATCGCTGGCGATGGAACAATGAGCTGTATGAGCTTTACGACGACATAGACATAGCACAGCGAATAAAGATCCAGCGGCTTCGTTGGCTGGGTTATGTCGTCCGAATGGATACAAACGCTCCGGCTTTGAAAGTATTCGATGCGGTACCAGCTGGTGGTAGCAGAGGAAGAGGAAGGCCTCCTCTGCGTTGGAAAGATCAGATGGAGAAGGACTTGTCTTCACTTGGTGTGTCCAATTGACGCCGGTGAGCACGAGAAAGAAACGACTGGCGCGCTTTGTTAAACTCGGCCAAAATCGCGTAAACGGTTATCGCGCCAATTAAGAATTAAGAAGAAGAAGGGGATTTCGGCTTTTCTGGCTGTACTGATTCAAACACGCGAGAGCGCGTATACGGACAACGACCCGGACTTAGATCCGCCAAGGACTGTCACTACCCCAAATATTTATGGGAATGTTTATGCTGTTACAACAACAACAACATGCTTCAATATTACAATATTTACTATTTACATATACACACATACATACATATATTAATATTATAAATGTGAGTGTATAATTTCATTTAAGTTTTACGCTATCAGATCTAACGGTTCTTCTTGTCCAAGCATATTGAATTGTCCACAGCGAATGCTTCTTGCCGCATGGGCAGCAAGCAACTTAGCAGTCGATAGATGAGTCTTGCAACAAATATCGTTTAGATGTTGTAATTTTGTTGTTGTTGTTGTTGTTGTAATATAAACGTTATAAGTTATCTTGTTAGCAATCACATTTATTATTATTAGCTATTTTTTGCAACACCATTCATAGTTTTTTATTGAATGCTGGTCAAAATGTTTTGAGTTGGCGCATAATCGCAAGCTGTTTGTCTGATTGGTACATGGGAAAAATTATTAGAAAAAATTATGCGACTAAGTTTTTGGGAAATGTGGACAATTTGACAATTAAATTTAACTTTAAGCAATAGTTTTTTGTGAGAAACGTTTTTAAAAGGCTTTCTACTTTGAGCTCGCTCCAGGTATTAGATTAGATTAGATTCGATCAGATTAACCCACCCATCATAGACAAATAGCTTCAGCTGCCTCGTGATACCCGCGGAACTTTCGCTCAATTACGTTCTGGGTATTGTAGTAGG
The DNA here is from genome assembly GCF_028408465.1 of Anastrepha ludens. NCBI lineage: Eukaryota > Metazoa > Arthropoda > Insecta > Diptera > Tephritidae > Anastrepha > Anastrepha ludens. The sequence continues at coordinate 92,578,695 of NC_071501.1, forward strand.
TCAAACTCTTGCCTATCCAGAATCGACACCGACATATATGGCCGACATGTGAAGGTACCCTACACATTACTAGCCACCCGTTCACATGCCCCCTTAAACCCGCTCAACTATCACCTACTACTTTTGGGCCCAACCAGTGAAACAGCATGTTTCTTGGACCTATCGTTAGATGAGATAGACAATGACGATCGAAGACTTGATGTGGTATGAGACTTGGTTTGATGAACAGTTACAACAACCAACTTTGATCAACCAAATCATTTTCTGACAATTTTTTTTTTTACTGCCAGTAGCACGCAGTTTCTTCCATACAAAGTGCATTCGATACTTTTTTTATATATTATGAAAAAAAAAAAAACGGCCAGCAGCGCCAAGAAAAAAAATAATCAAAAATTAGTAGTATTTTCTAGCCACTTGCAACTTTGACTTGAATTCTAGAATTGCATGAGCTCTAAAACTGCATACCAAAACTTATTCTAAAAACTCTGCCTAAAAAGTTGTTTAACTTTTTTTATATAATTTTATAAAACATGAGTAGACTCTGAATAAACAAATGCAAAATAGTCATAAGTGGTCAAAATGTTAAGCACCTATTTTATTATCCACGAGTGTATGTTTCAAGGATTGGTAGGCCTAGGGACAAAATTTCTTCCAAGTGCCAATATGTGGTTGATTGGACATATAACCTGTTGATATTCATACACATGCCCCACAAAGTCTGCGTTCACCCTACAATAACTTTTTAGTGAATGAAACACACAACCTGATTTTATAATTTTTATAAATTTGTATATATTTGTATGTTTATTATATGTTTAAGTTTCAAAACCAAAAATAAATTTCAAGATTCCTCACATAAGTTTTTAGATAACGGTGAATAATGGCTGTAACAGGTAAATAAAGTGACCATGAAGTCTGCGTTCAGTCTTAAAGTGTAATACAAAATACATGATATGCTATATGCAAAAAAATCTAATATTTAGTTGGATATCCACGTTGCTTCAGGACTTCACTCAGCCTATTTGGCATTGAATTTACTAGTTTCTCTGTTTCCTCTGCTGTTATCTTCCTCCATTCTGCCTGCATGACACTCCACAAAACCTCTTTACCAGTAATCACTTGCTGACGAATCCTTTTTTTCAATAGGGTTAAGATCTGGGGACTGTGGCGGTGTTTTAAGCTGTTTTGGGGCGTTGTACAAAAGCCAAAGCTTAACGAACTCGGCTGTGTGCTTCGGGTCGTTATCTTGTTGAAACCGAAATGTTCTTGATAAGCTGAGATTTCCTGCACTTTGCTTTAAATTCCGTTTTAGTCTGTTCAAGTATCCCCATTTATCCATCGTCGAATCAATAAATTCTAACTGACCCACCCCATTTGCCGATATGCAGCCCCAAACCATAACCCCGCCACCTCCGTGCTTAAACGTGCCAACAAGATTTTGCTTTTCAAGAGCAGTTCCAGGTTTTCGCCAAACAATCTGACGGCCTTTTGTTCCGAATATACAAAATTTACTTTCGTCTGAAAATATTACTTTTTTCCAGAACTCGGGAGGCTTATTTATGTACTCATTAGCAAGCTGAATGCGTTTACGTCTGTTCACAAGAGAAATGAAAGGCTTTCTTCGGGCGACTCTACCATGATATCCAGTTTGTCGTAGAACTTTTCTGGCAGTTTCAGCGCAAATACTTTTTTTAAATGTTTGATTTTTGTTTTCAACTAATTTTGAGGATGTAGTCCGGGGGTTAACCTTTGCCAAGTTGATTATAGAACGCTCTTCCCGGGTCGATAATTTTTTCGGATACCCTGACCTGGGCTTAGATGTAAAAAGCCCTGTTTGCCGAGAATTTGTTACAACTCGCTGAATAGAGGAATACGTTCTCCCAATAGATTTTCCAATATTTCGGAAACTTTTTCCGTCTTTCCACATTTTTATAATTATTTTCCTCTCAGAAACCCTTATTTCTTTTCCCTTTCCTTCCACGTTCTTTAATTATCTCCAGTTATAAATAAAATGTTCAACTAAGCTTTGTTAACATTCAGTCGAAGGAATGCGCAATCAAAAATTAATATAAACAAGGAAAAATATCTTAAAATTAACGGTATCATTAAAATAAACAGACTGAACGAAGACTTTTTGGTGCCACATTTACATGCTGCTGAAATTATTTTCCCGTTATCTAAAAAGTGAAGTGAGAAATCTTGTTTTTTTTTTTTTGCCCTTAAAAGCTGGGAATGTAGTGAACAAACAAATTGTAAAGATTTCAATTTAATCATAATGTTCTATTTTGTTTTTAATAAATTTAAGAAGGCTATTCGGGTGAACGCAGACTTTGTGGGGCATGTGTAACTCGTGACACCAGGCATCTATCGCCAAGTTACGAATCACAGCATTGCTTGTTACCGACGTTACCAGTGCTTTTTAACTGAATCGTTTTCAAGCAAGAAATATTATCATTTTGATATTTTTTCTCTCCTTTACTGAATATATGATGAATCAGCGTAAACTCCAAAGGTCCAATTTTATAAAATATATATTTAAATTCTAAAATGTAATGAAGTTAATTTGCTTTTTATACAGGAACCTCCACTAACCTCACTCCATTTAATCCAAACTCCTCTTTTTATTTATATTCATGGCATTATTTCTCACACTGCACTAAACTAATCGTTTCGTTAGCGCGAATTCATTCTCCGAACATCGCCCGACTACCGATGCGGTGTCACAGAGGTCAAGCCACTCAGCAAACACTCAGCTGTGCGGCCAGCCAATAGACCAAAGACAGTCGTCGCATCTACCGCTGGTTTAGCACCCACAATTTTTAATGATTATGATGAGTTCATTTTGTGGCCTACCAAGTTTTTGTGTGGTTGTGTATGTGTGTGTGTGTTTTGCACTTTTGTGTGCGAAAGCCATTTGTTGGCCGTCGTTTGCAGATTTCGACTTTTCAAATGATTTGATGTTTTTATTAACAGTTGCAAAATGCAATTTAAGTGCCCGACACGCAGGCCACAGTGGGCAAGAAGTGTGAATACATGCAAGCTCACTTACATACATACAAATATACATATATACATGCTCACACGTATACAAGTATGTGTATGCAGAGCTCAATATGTGGGTAGTCTCACTGACCGCCTGCCTGGCCAGCCCATAAGCGCGTTGGTTTAAGCTGCCGTCTGCCGTCTGCTGGCTGTTTGCTGCTTGCTGGAGGCTGCCTCTGCTTATGCTTTGCGTAAAATTTTATTTCAAAAATTATCTATTGTATTTATGTACGTTGCATAAACAAACAATGCGAAGTTGCAAGTGGCAGGAATATGCGGTAGCCCGAGGTGCAAACGATATTTGCTACGAAAACAATGTAAAATGTGTTTATTAGCAGAGATTATAGTTAATTGTATGGCCATTAAGTCATTAGGAGTTTAATAATAGCCAGCATCCATTTTTCATTTTTGAGATTTTGAACATTAAAAAAAACTTTTGTACATTTAATTTTATTTTATTTTGTTTTGCAATTTGGTTTAGTTTTTGTGTAGTGCAAACTTATTTATTAATAGTACTTTAAAAATTTAAATTAAAACAAATTTTCAGAAAAGGTATTGGTAATGGAATCCACTCCATCTTGAGTTTAATAAGGGAACTGGGTCTGGATGAGATACTATAATGAGTGGAGAGCACAAAAGACTATGAGGTCGAAGTGAAAACCTCAAATCAATCTATGTCTATGTCTAACGAAATCCGCTACACAGCAGCCTAGGACTCTACTTAACCGCCTTTAAAGCATTCAATTTTTAAATCGAATTTTGCGAAAATAAGTTCACACGATTCAAAGAAATAGTATCCAAAATGGTTTAAAAAAACTATGTAATACATAAATCAAATGGGATGAATTATCCGTACTTCGATTATAATTCGAATTAAATTTTTTTTTTAATTTCCAAATTTTTAAAAATTTCTACAGAGTTCAACAAAATGCCATCGTAATCGGTTATTGTATTGTTAACCGATTAATCCATATTTTTTCAAACTTTTTTTTTTTTATTTTGAAGAACATTGCCATTTATGAATAAGAAATAACGTCGTTCAGATGACTTCCACGACTGGCTTTACAGTAGGCCATTCGATCAACCCAATTTCATGAATGGCAACTTCTGTGATTTCGAGTTTTAAAGCATCAATCGTCTCTGGATGGTTCGCATAGCATTTGTCCTTAACGGCTCCCCACAAAAAATAGTCCAACGGGCTTAAATCAATGCTCCGAGGCGGCCAATTGATATCGGAATTCAAAAACGGTAGCCAAAAGTTCGAGTGTAACTTTGGCAGTGTGACAAGTTGCACCGTCCTGTTGAAACCAAATGTCGTCCATGTCATCCTCTTCAATTTTTGGAACCAACTCGTTGAGCATTTCACGGTAACGCTCCCCATTTACTGTAACCGCGGAAGAAGAAGAAGACTCACCACTTTGGAAATAAGTTTTCAATGTTTCCCAATTTCATTCAAGCGTATAGCGTCCCATTTCGTAAATGTCAAACCTTTAAGTAAAGTATGAGCACATTTGACATGTCATTTGTGTTACCATTCTCAAAAAAAAGGTGGTTCAAAAAGCAAACGCTATATGGACCACCATGTAGCTCGGCAAAATGCGCCCTTTAGTCAAGTCATGATCCACCCGCTGCTCCTAGGTCTCCTCACAGCAGAAATTTAGTCCAGACACTGTTTAGGAAGACAAGGAAAAATTTAGACTGCCAGCAGATGTTGCGACTATTTAAGAAATCGTTGTCGTTGTTGTTGTTGTAGCATAAACATATCCCACACATCTAAGAGATTGCTGCTGGAGTGACAGTCTTTAGCCGGTTATAAATCTGAGCCGTTCCGGTAACGTAAAACCGATTGTCGTGGGAATACTGATAATCGTAGTATTTATGTGTGGTTGAGCTGCATATCACAGCCGACTGCGACTTAATAAATTTATCCACCAAATCAGCTTATTCGTTGTCCACAGCATCTTTACGCCCTTGCACACACATAAGTAGATAGATATGGAGAGAAGGTGAAGGCATAGCTCTAAGCCAGTGAACAAAACCGCGAAGTTCTTTAGCCAATAGGCTACGCGAACTGACCAATTGTAGGCAGACTAACGATATCAGACATAAAAACTTACCTTTCTATGGTATAGACAGGAACAAGGCTGGTGGAAGAGTATTGATACGACAGAGGTGGCTCTCTCACCAAATGACCTCACCAGTGGGTAGTAACAGAAAGCAGATGATACTTTCGACAGAACAGTAATGCGCCTTGTACTCAAACCGCCTCCCGACGAAATACCTGACGGTAGTACCGGGGCAATCGGTACTTTCACAATCGGAGCTTTAGTTCGAGTTAAAGCCCCACACTCGTAAAAAAAATAAAAAAGTAAAAATATGGCCTCACACTAGAGCGAAAAATCCCACTTTGACCCATTTAGAGTGCCCCAATCGAGTCCAAATTCCAAATGTATGACCGACCCCCACTAACTTTGGACGGCCGATCCACCCATGCCAGTGGCACACCCCCTGGAACTCCCCTGGGGGGTTCCCAATACAATCATTTCAAAATATTACCATTTTTGGCCTTTACATGAGAAAAGTTCGACCCAAATTGGGGGACATCAGAATTCGTTTTAGAGGTATGGTTCCTTCGGCAAAGTTTCTTATTTTGATCCCTAGAATATGATTTTCACAGAGCAATGGGCGATTTTTTTGCCTCCCCACAAATCGACCCGGCCTACCTCACACACAACACGGCCGAGCAGGCCTCGCTATTGGATAATCGAGCAAAAGATTCCTTATCTAGCCTAGCTCTAGAGCTGAATTTCGATAGTTTAAGATTTGTACGTATGGTAACAAAAATTATGTAGTTTTACAGTATTTTCACAAAAAACAAACCTTGCTTCGCAAGTTGAAAATAACTTTGATGCAATGCTTGAAAATGCAAATTTATCACGCGCACGTGATTTTGAGTAGCATAAGCGTTTTCAAGATGACTGAGCAGCCGATGAAGAAGATTCACGATCATCACGGGTCACTTTTTCACGAACTAATGACAGTATGGAAAAAAAATTCTAATCTACTTGTATTTAGTTTGATCTAACAAATTCACTGGGTAGTTTAAGATCAAACCATTGGCCAAAACTGCTGCCTTCACGTTCTTGCTAAGCTTCGCAAACATTCCGCATTGTCTGTGAAGAGATTTCTAGCCAGGTACCCAATGTAAATTCTCTTTACAGCATCGCAATGTAAATTGTATTTTCTTAGGTGATACCAACAAGTAGCACTCGCCCTCAAGGAGCTGGCAAAAAAAAAAAAAATTCAGTACTGTTTTAAACAATGAAAGAGTCGCATGTAACTTTATAATGAACAATAAAAAAATGAAAAATGATATTTAAATTTTTTAGGCTTTTTATTTAACTTCTTTTGCATACAAAAATAATTTTATTTTTTTTTTAATTTTAATCATTTTAAAAATGGCGCTGAAGTTGACCCTCCCGGTGTTGTCCACTTTGGCTCTTCTATTTATCTTAAACACAAAAACCAAAAATTTATTAATCAGTAGGACTCTAGCTATGTCCCGTACTAGAATAAGAAAAAATTAAATTTGACCAAATGGCGCGGTTTTGAATTTGACACTCTAAAAATCGAGTTGTTTCAGTTTTTTAATCAAACAAATACAAAATAATTGAAGTAATAATATGATTCTAGTACGGGCGATATCCATTGAAGTTGTGAGCAACATATAAAAATTTTAGAGGATTCGGTTGAATTTTTTTTTCTTTTTTTTTTTAAGCTTTGACACAATTGAGTTTAAATTTTTGAGAGTAGCCACGTGACGAATCTGACTCTACCTGCTAAAACGGCTGTAGAATCGAAAATACTGGGAATATCCTTCCAAAAATTTCACATTATATTCTTTAATTCCTATACTTTCGAATTATTGAAAAAACTAAAAATCCATTTTTTTGAAATTTCCAGATCACCGGGTCCCCTTAAGCGGTTTTGGCAGCGTATAACAAAGCGCACCAATCTTTTCTTTCCCTTGCTAACCTTCTCCACCTGATCTTTCCAACGCAGAGAAGTCGTTTGTATCCATTCGGATGACATGACCCAGTTAACGAAGCCGCTGGATCTTTATTCACTGCGCTACGTCTATGTCGTCGTTAAGCTCATACAGCTTATTGTTCCATCGCCTACTATACTCGTCGCAACCGACATGCAAATCTCCAAAAATCTTCCGCAGAATCTTTCTCTCAAATACTCCAGGCGTCGCTTCATCGGATGTTGTCATTATCCACGCTACGTAAGGACGGACATGACGAGAGCCTTTTAAAGTATTAGTTTTGTTCGACCAGAAAGGACTTTACTGCTCAGAGGGAAACTGCTGGGCTGATGAGCTGGCTAGACAGGGAACTTTGGAGATGGTTTCGTCGCGAAATGAGAGAATTGGGGTTCCCCTGAGAACCTGTGGTCTGCTCCTGGAAAGATGGGCCTTGAGTCAACTCAGCGAGCGCTGGGCTAGTGCGCAAACGTGCAAGGTCGCGAGATCCTTCTGGCCACGGGTAGATCGGGGACGCTCAAGGGAACTCCTAAGGCTAACAAAGCCCCAGCTCTCGAATTTGGTGAGCATCCTTACCGGACATTGTCCGTTAGGTGTTCACGCCGTAAGACTTGGGATTGCCTCAAGTCCGTTGTGTAGAAACTGTCTGGAGGACGAGGTGGAATCATCTTAACACCTTATTCTCAGCTGCCATGCTCTCGTCTGGCAAAGACTTAGACATCTGGGCTCTCACTTTTTCGTTACGCCTGCGGATATAGCCGGTGTAAATATCATAAATTTGGTGAAGTTCATTAGTAGCTTGTTACGGCTAACTAAGAACGCAAATCAGCCCCCGTCGGCGTCGTCGTAAAATGTATGGTCATCATCGTCTCTAATCCCAAGGCTCCTTCTTCCTTCCATCTCCTTTCTTCTCTCCCATGTATGGCACCACAACGGACGAATTTCTTAATACTTGTCCAAGTGAGCCCTTAGCTAGGGCAGCCATTTAACCTAACCTAACCTAACTGCTCAGTTGCCTACTCAGTCGGCTTTAATGCTGGTTCCTAAATAAACGAAGTCTCTTACAACCTCGAAATCATTCTGTCTAAAGGAACGTGGGTGATTATCAACAAAAACAGTCTGGTGATACTTCGTTTTGTCCCCGTTCGCTACCAAATCCATTCGCTTTGCTTCTTTATCCAGTTTGGAAAAAGCAGAACTAACAGCGCGGTTGTTAAGGCCGATGATGTCAACATCAACAATACGCCAGCAATTGTAAGCTCATACAAAAAATTGTGCCTCTGCGATTACGTTCTGCGGCTCGCACGGTCTTTTCCAGCATCAGGTTAAATAAGTCACACGACAGCGAGGCGCCCTGTCTGAAACCTCGTTTGGTATCAAACGACTCGAAGAAATCCTGCCCAATTCTGACGGCACTGCTGGTATTGAATAAGGTCATCTTGCATAGCCGTATTAGTTTTGCGGGAATACCACATTCAGATTTGGCGGCATATAGGCAACTGCTTTCCGTGCTGTCGAATGCAGATGTTTTTTCCTGTTCACTCCTCTTGGGAGCATAGAGTCTCGACAAGACTCAGTCTTGCGTTGGTTTCGTTTATCTATTTTGATTTCCGACCGGGTGATTAGCCTGCCGCTACCAGTCCTAACTAGTTGGAAGGCACACCTGTTGTTGCTTATTAACAACGTCTTCTTACTGCTTCGAGCCCAAGCGTGTTTCACATTTTTCTGACAGAAGGATCGCACAGATGATTGAGGACTTGCAGCATAGGAATCGACGAAAAGATGGTGTGTGTCGATTTTCCTTCGATGGGTCTTTCCCAAACTTGGCGTGCTGTGAATATCTGGTCGATCATCGATTTTGCAAGTCTAAAGCCCAACTGACAGGTGATAGTAATTAAATCAGTATTAACCCTTAACTGGTATCGTAAATTTGACTAACGAAACTAGTATCGTGGGGGCCGCGCGGCCCCCTATTAAAATTAGATTCTAGGATACAAATGTCTACAATTTTTTTCAAGAATTATTTTGATAGGACAAATAACAAGCTTGTTTTATGAAATTAATAAGTTTTTATTCATATACTTCTTTTAACTTATTTACTACAAGAGATCACAAAATTTGGACAATTTTTTGGTATTTTTTTCTTACCACTATAAAAATAAAAAAAACTATTATTTCGAAAGTCTTTAGCTAACATATGTATGTTTTCTTATTTCTTATAAAATCAACTTTGAAAAAATAAACTAAAACATAAGTATTTCAACGTATAGTGGGGGTATAGTGGGGTCAGCACGGCCCCCGCAACGTACGTAGCTCCGCTCTGGTAAAAGCTTCAGCGCCGAACGTCCGACACCCGCCGCGTGTCGCGGCGTAATGAGATTACCCAAAATGGCAGCCGCGTACTATGCGTAGTTTTTAAGAAATTCAAAAAAATAAAACGCGTGGGGTCTGCGCGGCCCCCACGATACCAGTTAAGGGTTAAATCAAAATAAAATGTTTTACAGCGTTAGTTTCAATATTTTGAAGAATTATTTTAGCATTAACGCTCTAGACTTCAAAATTCTTCAGCAAAAGGTAAATTTTTCCAAGTTTACAAAAAAATCTCAACATCTCAACAACAACTCGAAACATAAGATTGCCACGGATTCTCATTTTGGAACAATTTCTGCTTGCTGAGCCGGGTGAAATCAAAAGCCAACATTTTCTAAGTTTGCTTCGCCTGCTTATTCCCTCTTAGCGAAGTTTGGCATTCACACAACGGAGAAGCGCCCAAAAGGCATTTTTTTGAAAAACTGTTACTTTTGTTTTAAAATTTTCAATATAAATGAAAAATAATTGATAAATTTTATAAATACAGAGTAATATTAAACTTTTTAAGGTTTTATAGGTACCGAACGGTACTTGAATCGGCTAAGTCAATTCTGATTTGTTGGAGTTTGAAAATTATTTTGTAATTTTTTACCACATTTTAGCTTGGAAACACGCATTTTTTGTAATTTTATGCAGCCTATGTCCTTCCACGAGAGGTTAGCCTCAAAACTCAAAAAGCCGTATGCAAATCGGTGCATTGTATGCGTAGTTATTAGCGAACATATTTCGCATACATATTTTGAGCCTCTATTTTATAAGATGTAAAGATGTATGTATGCGCTAATACATGGACTGGTACTAATACATATCTTCCAAGCCCATTGAAAAAACAAACTTTGAAAAAAAAGCATGTATTCAATGCCATGAACAGGTGATGCTAACTCACGCGTGCACACGCACACATGCACACAACGAGATGACATTAATGAGTTACATGTCCGGTGGAGAAGTGCGGCCGAACGGCTGGCAGACGTGTGCCAGCATCTTTTGGGTGACAGAACACGAAGAATACAGCAAAATTAACGACAACAATAAAATTAGTGCAGAACAAGTCGCTTATGAAGAACGCATACGAACAGAAATAACAACAAAGGTAGAGAAGAACAGCATAATTGCAGAGAACAACATTAAGCAGGCAAAAAAGTATCGAATTCCCTCTGGCACCATTGGCACCACCAGCAACTCTTTCCAGCAGCTCCAGCATGCGTGCGTGTGCGTGTAAGTGTGAATGGTGTTTGTGCACCAACAGCTGGACACATGTCCTTTGCAGCGGCGTGCTGCATGCCTCATGCCACATGCAGCGTAATCAACCCCCTTCCCCATTTGCTGGGCACTCCAAGCAGCGGCTATTTTCGGTTGACTCGATTGCAAGTGTGCGTGGGTATGAAATGGCGTTTGTGCGTGTGGCATATTGATTTCTTTTATGTTATTAACGCCACTACAAAAACAAATAATACAAAACAATCGACAAGTAACGGAAAGAAGTGAGAAAACAAAAATATCGAAAATGAATTGGAAATGAATAGTTGCACCGGCCCGACTCACTGATTTCCATGGAATTGCGTAGGCAGCTGCTGATGGTGCCGCTGCGGTTGTTGTTGTTGCCGTTAATGGTGCAACGCGACAAAAGGATCACAGAAGGATAATTATTTAAAGGCTGAAAATGACAGGAATTGTTGTCCGATATGGAGGCTGTGATTTATATGCGGCTATTCAAACGCTGGAGGTTTGATTTCTTGACATTAATTCATTCAGTTTTCAAAGGAAGCGTTTTCAGAATTTTCTTTGTGTTGTAGAAAACCGTGGAGCAATTTTTTCCGCTGCTACTACTGACTTATAAATCCTTGTTCACCTAAATCTGCTCAAGGAAGAAATGGACTTTGAAAAAAAAAATGTTGGGCAACATGTTCAGGGCTGAATTGAAGTTAAATGGAAAGATTCGTAGAGGAATCTTCTGCAAGGCTTCCGTTGATTGACTCCCGAGTTCTCCAGATGGAGGTAGCAGCTATGCAGTATTAATCGATTGACTGAGAATTAATGCAGAGATAAATATGTATTTATGTTTTTATTTATTCAAAGCCTTAGACTCACTGAAGTTGCGGCAAATTTCGTCTGCAAATGCCTGTGCTATCAAGCTGATATGGGTATAAAATCACAGGAAGATTGCAGGAAAATATCTGATGATTTAATGAAATGATTAGCTAGCATAGCCACATACCCTCCGTGGGTGATATGCTTTTGGATAGGTGGGCCTCAAGCTAGCCAAGCGAGCGTTGGGCAAGAAATATATTGACTGCATGGACCCCATTGCTTATTCAAAATTAACGATTAGTTAAGGCTAAAACTCTCAATATTTCAAGTCTTTGTGAGCCCAAAAGGGCATTCCGAGGACTTATGATTTTGAGAACACCAATGAGGTCTCGCGCCTGGCAATAAAAGGCCTAGAGGTCTACTGAGCATCCAGACTTGAAGAGTAGCCCGTTAGGATAAAACCAAAGACACATTTCTAATCACTCAAAAAATATCGAAAAAGGTGTACCTGTAAAATTTTTAAAATAAGTCCGGTACGAGTAGGTATCGAGCACTTCTCTCCGATACTTTTGTAACATAGTTACGTTTCACGGCTACATGGTGATATCGGAACAACACAAGATGCCGTTTCAGTGCCTACTAATCTGCTTTCATAAGACTAAAAATCGGGCATATTGGTTAAAAGTTGTTTCTAATAGCGATCGCCCCTCGAGGGGCAATGCCAAACCTCCGAATGTATTTCATGCATGAAAAACGCTCGTGATAAAAAACCATTTCCCGTTCGGAGTCGACTTAAAGCTGTAGCTTCCTCCATTTGTGGAACAACATGAAGACGTAAGACAAAAATAGAAGAAGGAGGATAGTTTCCTAGTTACCAGTCTAAAAAGTCCATCATCTGAAACTATCAAATCCTGTTTCTCTAGTGTTCGAAAAACGCAACGCTCATAGCAAAAACAGTACAGCGGTACAATTTCTGCTATATCCTGATCATACTGACATCATCGGCCTTAACAACGGTGCTGAGTGAGTTATGCCTTTTCTAAGCTGGATAAAACGAGCAAAATATGAAGTACCTTCCGTCATCGAACAAACACTCAGCGGACTCGCGTATTGGTACTAAAGTCACTGTTAATAGTTATGATTTCGAGGTTGTAAGAGACTTCGTTTGTCTAGGAGCCAGTATTAACACCGATAACAATGTCAGCCTTGAAACCCAACGTAGAATCTCTCTTGTCAACAAGTGCTACTTTGGACGAAGTAGGCAATTGAGTAGTAAAGTCCTCCCTCGACGAAAAAAACTAACACTCTACAAGGCTGTCATCATGTCCGTACTAACGTATGGCGCAGAAACTTGGACGATGTCAATATCCGATTCTAGTTTGCTACCGTAACAAATGCAACAAATTCTTGCTACCGTAGGAATCACCTTGAGCTACCTTCTAAGTGAGTCAGCAGATATCTGTTCGACTACATCTAAGAGTTCAGGACCAAACGCAACTCCAACTGCTGAACCGGACAGTATTTAGACAGACTTTGAACGACATTCACGGGAGACTTTTTTCTGTTGTTCCATGCTCCAAATCGTGTCTTGGATTTCCAGCTAAAGATCGTCAAATTACTATCCGCTTGGTTTCTATTGATTGTTGTGAATTCGTTAATCTAAAAAAACAAAAATGAAGACGAATAGATGATTAGCCTACCGCACACGATTGTGGTGCTGGAGCTGCCAGCTGATCGTCCAGACAAGTATCCAGTTATACCGGATAGGGACAGCACTTCCTCTGTGTGGGGTGTGAAGGTTATACCGCCTGTGCTCGGTCATTAGAGTCACGTTTGCTCAGACAAGGGTGAAGGTGAGGTTGACAGTTGGCTGAGATATGCTGTATATTCGCATCAATACGCCATTTGGCTATATATATGAAATATTGGGCCACCCTATTCGTGGCCCTATGTTCCATACTGGAACTCTAGTGATTCATGATGATGCTGATGGGAAGTTTTTACCACCTTCCTAAACTTCCGATCCCTGAATGACGTTGTCAAAGTCCAATCACCACCCATTGCAGACGAAGAGCTTCAGGTGCCTTGTCAGATCCAGGTCGGCTAAATTACGTTCTGGATATTGTAACGGGTTAAACTCCTATCCATGCTGAATAGATTCCGACATTCTCAATATACATATGTCCGGCATGTGGTGGTTGATTATTTTTCGAGGTTTCTGCTATTTTTTAATTTTTGTTGAGAATACATGAACTTGAGGCCCTATTCCCCATTTTCGTAAGGCCCTATGCTCCAATGGGACAAACAGGAACTGATAATGATGATGATGATGTAGGTGTACTCCGCACGATACTAACCACCTATCACCCTTCTCTCCCTGGGCTCAACCTGTCGAAACAGGTCATTTCCTGGGCCAGAGTTAGATGACTTAGATGACGATGAAAATTGGCGACTTCACTGCACTGTCAGGGTGTAGTAAACTGCTACAACAACAACGAGAAATAAAAGACTGGCGCGCTGTTAAACTGTTAAGCGGTTATCGCGCTAATCCAGATTCAGAAGAATGTTGGAAATCTAAGTGGATAAAAATTGGGTTTCAATTGAAAGCAAAGAGACTTGTTTCAATTCCTCCCAACCAACTCAAATCGCTTTCATCGTTATAGCGTCAGTTGAAAAGCAAAGGAAATTCAGAGGCAATCTCCATTTTATAAGAATTTACGCCTTGAACCACTTTCAGCTAAAAAGCCGCAATGTGCTCCTTCCAGAATTGTTTTAATTCACTTCTTTATCTCGTGAATTTCACAAAATTCCATTCTTAATTTGCTTGCCATTTTCACCGTGTGCCTTAATAAAATCAAAATTCTCAATTCACTTAATACCCCACACTTTATTTATTAACTTTGCCATTCTTGTTTATCTTCCTCATAACTCCAAAGTGTATCTCTCTCTCTCTCTCTCCCAGAAGCACACCTTTGTCTCCAGCAGCTCCTTAATGGCGACCACCTGTATCACTTGTCACTTGCTGGTGGCTTATCTCTGGTCTATACGGTAAATCCGTTGCAGCTTAATTTCATCCATTAAATGTGAGCTCCCTTTCCCCGCCAAATCCTCTCTCATCACTGAACAGCCTCCAGTGGAACACCAACAACTAATTATGCTGGCCACAGTATTTGATTAATTGCTGGCAAGCGGTGCACATGTGTTTGTGTCAAATTTAGCTGGAGATTGTGAAAATGGGCACAACAACGATGACAACAACAAACGATACGAAAACGGCTGGCAAAAGTGTGCCATTAAGAGATGATTGGCGAGCGGTTGAGAGCAGTTGGAATAGCAGAGATAAATTGCACTTAACGCGAAAGGAGAAAGAGTTGCATTAACTAAAAAGGAGCAAGCAAGTGCTTGAAAAGGGTTACAAAAACAAAACATGCGAGCAATAAGATGTGGATAAGACACAAAAAGAGAAGCAAAAGAAAAAAGAGAAATTATTAATTTGTTTGCAATGAAAAGGCGCAAAAATCACGCGCCCATATCAACAAATCGGTGTGATTAATACGCAACCAAGTGGCCACCAGCCCACAACGACAAATGTGTGCAGCAAGAAAGGCAAAAACAACAACAGCAAAAAAGTAAAGTGCACACGAAATCGACTAAGTTGACGCGGACAATGCGATATGTTGACAGTAGCGGCTGTACGTTGGACTTAAAGTCAGTGCAGTTTGCTTAATGCCAAACCAGTTTGCGGCTTAAGTCGTTTCGTTTGCGATGACGATTACTAAGAAGTAGAAGAAGAAGAGGAGGGGAAGAGGGAGTAGAGCAACTGTGTTGAACGCTTGACTGCCGCCACCATTTGGCGCCTGAACGCGTCATCGCGATGGCATGCCAAGCTTCCTGTGCAATTAACGACAGGTAACAGTAACAGCAGCAGCATCATCATCAACAGCAGCATAGCAGCAACAACTAAATAGTTTGCAACAACCAATATCGGTCCCTGCAATCACATTTGCGGCAATTGGCGCTGCTTTTCAGCTGCTTAATTTCGCATAAAGTTGCTTTTCTCTGCTACAGTGGCATGCCACATGCGCTGCATTGCAATCACCAACGGCACCATCACCATCATCATCATCAGCAGCAGCATCAGTGCCAGCTTTGTTGTTGCTGTGCACTTGCATTGCGCTCTCGTCATTAGTGTCGCACGCGTGCATCCATTTTTGCAACGCAAATCAAATGTGGCAGGGATTAAGGTCAACGCACAGTTGGCATGCGTTGTCTCGCAAAAAGCCTTTGGGTTGGCAGCAGCTCGATTGCGACACAACCTGCCACGTACCTATTCGCCACCACCGCCGCCTATTCAATTGACTTGTGCCAAGCGCGCGTTCACATCATCCGCCGCGCAGTGGAGAGTGGAGAGTTGCGTGCCTAATGGAGCGCTTTAATTATGACAGACACACGGCGCTACTGTTTTTTTTTAGGAGTGGGTTGCGCAGCGGTGATGGCAGCTGCGGGAGTAGTTGAAAGGAAGGCTGTGTTGTCAACCTGCGCAAGCTGCTTGAAAGGAATGGTAGACATGGACATATGGATGGAATGGATGTTCAAGAGACGCATTAAATGAGGGATTACAAAACCCGCAATAGCTGAAAATGAATATTCGCATGCGGGCTAAAAAACGACTAAATCGGATTTTGCATTGTGTGTTATTACACAAGGCGAATCCATATAAGCTGATAGCATTAATACAAATACAACATTGTCGAGTTGTTTTTTTTTTTTTGCAATTTGGTGTTTTGTTTGTTAAAATTTCAACCAGAATGGGCACAAACAAACGAAGCGCAATCAAAAAAGCAGATTAATTTCCCATTCAAATCACCAAATCGCAAGAAAAAACAAATCAGCTGCTCTATTGTTGTCACCCTGTATGAGTGCTTCTTGGTTGTTGCACTATAGGTCTGTGAAAATGGGTCCGTTGTGTCCAACGCGGTAGCGCATTTGTCTGACGTGATGGGTTCAACGTTACGCGGTGCCACAATAAAAGTATTGCCGCATATAAAAAAAAAAAAAAAAATAAACAAAAAAATAGACGTTCTTGTTCCTCTGAAAGCAAACAATAAATTTCTTTGATTATAAAGAGATTTTGTTTTTTGGTTCTAACAGCATAAGATGGGATTTACTTTTTCCAATAGGGTTTTTTGACGGATAACGCGTGACTACTGTCAAACTAATTGCACAATTTTCTCAGTATTCATTGACATTTCATCATGGAAAGGCTAACGCCTCAACAACGTTTACAAATCGCACAATTGTATTATGAAAATCGACGCTCTGTGAAAAGTATTCATCGCGCGCTAAGGCCAACTTATGGTGTACCCAACCGTCCTACCGAACGCACTATTCGGCAAACCATCAGCGAAATTGAGAATAATTTTAAATTATTGAATGATAATTGACCAATTAGACCACGTACAGCCCGAAGTGAAGAGAATATTGCGGCTGTAATAGAGAGTTTTTCTGAAGACCCGGACGTATCGATTCGGCACCGATCTCAACAACTTGGCCTATCTTATGGCACTATTTGAGCTATTTTACGCAAAGATATTGATTTGAAAGCATATAAAATACAGCTAGTCCAAGATTTGAAGCAGGCCGATATTCCAAAGCTTCACAATTTCAGTCGTTGGACTTTTGAAAAACTTGCCGCAAATCCGCATGTTGGGACACGAATTTCGATCAGTGATGAGACCCATTTTTGGCTTAATGTCTACGTCAATAAGCAAAATTGTCGTATTTGAACTGAAGTGTAACCCGAAGCCCGAAGTCATTCAAGAACAGCCTTCACATCCATTTAAAACAATCGTTTGTTGCGACCTAAAGGCTGGAGGAATCATCTATCCATATTTCTTGAAAGACTGTGCAAAAGGCGCACCTGTCATGTCCGATCGACTGTCACAAACTCTCCTGTCATTAAGCAGAAGAGAGTGCAGACGGCTGGTTGGACTGATGATGGGCCACTTTCTGTGGGCGAATCACATGGAAAGGGTGGGCATCTCAGACAGTGTACTCTGTCCAGCTTGTGCAGAGGAGGATGAGACAGCGGACCATTGCCTGTGCGTCTGCCTCTCCTTCGCTCGAATCAGGTTTGAGGTCTTTGGCAGTGGTGTGTTAAGAAGCAACCATCTTGGCTCCTTGGCACCACAAGATCTACTCTGACTTCTTCGGAGATCGAGTAGATTTAAAGAAAATTAAAAGGAAATCCAAGTGTATTACAATGGACTTAATTAATGTCTGAGTGCTGCACTTGCTAGTTGTCCCGACAAAAAAAGGCGCCAATGCAACAGTGAATGGCGAACGCTATCGCGCCCTTATAAACGACTTTTTGATGCCGGAAATTGAAGCCTTTCATCTCTATAACATTTAGTTCCATTGGTTCTAAAAAGACGGCGCTACTTGCTACACAACCCGTGAAACAATGGATTTACTGCGTCGTCGTTTCGGTGATCCAATTATCTTGCGTTTCAACCCAGTGGATTGACCATTGTGATATCACACCTTTGGCCTTTTATCTGTGGGAGTTTGTAAAGTCTAAATGTTTTGTGGATAAACCAGCTTCGATTGAGATATTGGAAGCCAATATTACGAAAGATTTTCACGAGATACCGACCGAAGTCCTCCAGCGAGTCATTCAAAATTGGGGTTTACGGGTGGCCGGATTACGGCGCAGTTGTGGTCAACATTTGGAAGGATTGTCTTTAAAAAATAAATATCTTGAACGGCTATATACAAAAATAATAAAAATTGCCCAATCACTTTGAATTTCCGTTGTTTTATTTCAATTTAAAATCCGATACCTTGGAATTAATCACCCTTTATTTTTACATTTTGCCATCACTCAAAGCAAAATTTAAAATTTGTAGCTTAAGTTGGTCGTGTACATCTTCTGAATGTTTCACAAGACAGGTGTCCAACACCTTATTGATGCTGAAGTTGAATATTTCTTCAACCTGTCGCTAACAACATCATACAGCGTTTCTAGACGATCCTCGTCCCTCTTTCTTTAGCTTCTGCTTGCGGTTGTGCTGGAATTTGTTTCTTCTTCATGACAAATCAATGGCGATGGCCAGTTTTCCGGGATGGATGGCGAGTGTGCAACGATGGGTGACGGAAATTCATACTCTTTATCATAGCAAAGTCCAAATATTGGCTTTATCCGCCAATTGCATGTCGCTTTTGAAGCTTGTATTGCAAAATATCCTACAGAAGATAGGATATAATTAACCCGACTCCCTCGCCCCGAAGGTGTCTTTTCGCTTTCTTTAACATATCGAACGCAAAGTGATTTCCAACAACTTTGACTCAGCTCACAGTCAAATTTGTTGCCGCAACGGGCGCACCTGAGCCATTGTGACGGGCCTATTAAGTACATACGGAGTGGTCAAATTTTGCTAAGGATTTATGTGTCCTTAAAAGACCACGACATTAAAAAAAGACACTCTAGAAATAAAGACTACAATCTGACTGAAGAATAATGCTGATTTATTTAGTATTCAAGTATTCTGTAAAAAGTAAAAAAGTATTTTGCACTTCAGTTTAATATATTCTTTCTGTTATCAAGTTATTATTCATTCAGTTTTAAACTATATTCCTGGACAAAAGTTATTTGTGTCTTTCCACTAAATTCTGCAAATGGAAAATGATCAAGCTTTCAAAAATCCCAAAATCCATTCAGCATATCCCCAACATAGTTTTCTTCCAATTAAAGAAGAAAAGGAAAATTTAACCTTTTTCTGAGAAACGAGCTTTTCTTCAATTATCAATACTTTTGCTCATAAAATAATTTTAGTTTTGCTACAAAACCCCATTTTATCCCTGCATATAAGAAAAGTACAAACGTGATGTACATACTATAACTTTTTGACGTGATAACGTCTTATAATTCGATTTAACAGGCTGCACGCACGAAAAAATGTGTCGTTACCTTGCTCATTAGTGTTACCTTGCTCATTAGTGTTACCTTGCTCATTTGTCGTTACCTTGCTCATTGCCGTTACCTTGCTCATTTGTCGTTACCTTGCTTATTGTCGTTACCTTAAATGAACTGCAAGAGAAAGCGCGGAACGAACGACAAAGCAAACAAAGCAAACGAAAGGCAACGTTCGACATCTTGCTCTCTCCTATTTAAGTGAGCGTATATATATATGTATATGCGCAAAAGTACATATATAAATACACGTATTTGTATTTGCATATGCCTTCTTATTGATTATTATTAATTTGATTTACTTGAAGAATTTAAAATAAAACCAAGTTTGTTAATAATACCTGTTGTTTTAATGCTATTATTATTAATTTTTGATTATTATTAATTTAAAATAAAACCAAGTTTGTTAATAATACCTGTTGTTTTAATGTTATAATTATTAATTTTTTTATTATATATGAAGGAAGAAATGTATGGTAATATTTACCACATACCTTATAAGATATGTTGTATACAAATATATGTATATAAACATGCATATACATATACAATTTCGCGCTATTTTCAAAAAGAACAAATCTATTTGTAAAGATGCATACAAATCATATTTACATATCAAATATACGAATCTATTCCGTACGCAAGCAAATGTAAGCTAATGTGCTTGAACTGCAAGCGAGAGCGCGGAACGAACGACAAAGAGCACAATCGGCCCCCGCGTTCGGCAACGTTCGACATCTGGCTCTGTCCTACTTGAGTGAGCATATAAATGTATGTTTATGCGCATTTGTATATAAATTCACATACTTGTATTTGCATATGCCTTCTTGCTGTGTGCATGGTAATGAACCATTTCTTTGTTGAGAATAGGACGATGATAGAAAAAGTAGGAAATGAAAGGGAGTGTTTCAAGTGTAATGTGTCTTGAGAAAGTCAAATCGATGATGATGCCTCTAAGTGTTGTTGACTTATTAACGTCTGATGCACAATCGAAATTGAAGATATCTTTCATGAATTTGATAAATGTTTCGTCATTTTTCACGTTTGTGTAAATGTAACTTGACCTATTCCATTGCAATTCCATTTACCTCCTCCTCTATATCCATACAAAATATCTATCAAACAAATAAAATTAAAATTTTGTTTTGAAAATTGCAACCATTCCATCAATATTTTCTTATGACGTTGTCACGTTAAACTATCGTCAGCAAACCGACTTTACAGACAACCTCTTTTTTCAGAAAAAATGGTTGGTACGATGCCCTCTCTCAAAAATATAACGTGGTTTCTATGTGTCAAAAATGCTGTTTGATTCAAGATAATCACACAATTTACCAATAAAAACGCTGATATCCGTAAATGAACGCAATATGAAAATAAATATATTTCTTTTTACTTACTCCAAAACCATAAAATTCCCAATTTCACTCCTTTCATGGACACTGCGTGGGATTTCTTCTAAAAATCATAGTTTCTGTTAAAAATTTGAAGCCAAATGTAAGAGAACTCTGAATATGTTAATTTCATTTTACATATATTTTTAATTCGATTTTTTAATTCAATTCGATTAATTTTTTTGCTTAATGCTAATCAAATTAAAATATACCTTGAAATATATAAGTTACAAAAAATTATAATTCGCCAATTATTAAATATATAAACAGATAATACAAATAAATTACTCACATTTTCAATAGATCTGTTAGGCTTGGCTATTTAAATGAAAAGAGAAATATATACATTTTAAGAGAATTGGAGCAAAGCAACGAACAGCTGCATACATACATACATACATACGTAGTATGTTCACGCACAATCACTAATTAAATTTTACTTCACCAGCTACACTTGCTATTGCAAGATTTTAATTTTATTCACCTTGCTCTACTATTGCATTCACTCTTATTATAACAACCGTTTTGTAATTGCTTGGACATTTACATTTAATTATGTATAATGTTTTTCCTTTCAACAATTCGAATTTGTCTAATTTGTATTTCCAAATTATATAAAAGCTGCTGAATGTTGTAATAAATATATTTATATACGCATGTGTGTATATTTCTGCTAAAACAACACACCACATGATGGGATGTTTCACGAATCGTATGCGTCGAGCCCCGAAGTAAAACGACCACGATTCGTACACGTTAATATTTACATGTATTTTTACATAAATGAATTGCACCTTGCTTGTTCCAGCAGTAGTTTTTTGTTAGCATATTTTTTAATTTGCCAGTTATTGCCTTTTCTTTCATATTACCTTTCACACATATAAATAACTTAATCGTTGAAAATCTATTAAGCAGTTCCGATTAACACTAAATTATTTAAGTGCCAATATATTTCTGTAATTATTGTTTTCTTTTCTCTTGTTATTGTTTTGGGTATGTGAGTATGTGAGTAATGCGCATGAGGTGAGACTAATATGCCTAGTGAGCAGAGCACTGTTAATTTTTACATAGAGACGATCTGTAACGAATCGTTTGCAGTATTGAGTTCAATCGGGAATGAAATTAACATTCATCACTGCTGTTAAGCAAATATTTATTTATTTATATGGAATATAATTACATACAAACATAATTATAAATTATTAATTACTACTGTAAGACAACTAGCATCTGGGGTATCGGCCTATGTTAAGAAAATAATACAATGAAGTTGAAGCTGTGTTCTATAATGCAGAGAGATGCAATAATGCCGCAGATTTTCTCAAAGGGTTAGGGGTAGTCAGAGCCACGAAAAAATGATGATTTTCAATTAATCTTTTTTGCTAGTCAATTGCTTTATTTTACAAAAATAAAAACACAGCATTAATACATTATGTTTCGACTTGACTTTAGCAAAATTTCAAAAAAAAAAAATTAATAATTGTAAAAGTTATCGCTATTTGTGTGAAGCCCGTTTCTCCATCATCACAAGTCCTTGGAGTTTCACCTAAAGTCAATCGTACAAGAGAAATTAATTTTATTAATACATAATATTGTGCTTGATCGAAGCTTTTTGCTTTAAAATTAACAATATGACGGCCTCAGGAAATATTTTTCAGATTTTCGAGAAAAAAACAGATAATGAATCGTTTAAAAAAATCGAAATTTTTGAAAAAAAATATTCCTTTTTTCGAGGTTTGCTACTTGCTTTCGATCGCTCCGGAGCTCGAGTGCCCTTTGTCAGTTGAAATACTCTAAAGATATTTGTCAGATTCACTTCAAATTTTCACAAAATATTTTTAAGATATCATACTTTAAGAAAATTCAAAAACAAAATCCAATTTTTTGAAAATTCTGACTACCCCTTAAACAAATAAAAATAAGAAAATTGGCCGAAACGATGTTTTTTTTTCATCATATATTTTAGTATAATTCACTTACATCTGAAATCTAATGTTAAATGCTCACAATGACCCCTCTTCCAAAATAGGAGCAATCAGCCGATTACTAAACATTTTTCATTACTTTTTGCAATAGTTCGGGCTGCATATCTTAAATAAATAAATAAATTAACTAATAAAAAATAAATATATATGTAAATAACGCGTATAATTTTTTTGTTCAGCTATGATTCATCTCGGGGTTATTGACAAAGAACTCACATTTTACGTAGCCTCAGAAAAAGAAATCCAGTAGTGTCGAATCGGTAGGTCTTAGCACCCAATTGACCACATTGTTTCGTGAGGCAATGCATTCGGGCAACTATATTCGCAATGTATTCTGTTGAGGATCCATTGATCCTGCAAAACATATCACATACCCAAGTCTATGCCACTTAATTCTGACCATGAAAAGTATCTGATCATGCCATGATAAAGTTCACCGCTCACCGTAAAAGCATTACCGGCATCCTTTGATAAACTGTTACAACGACAACAACAACAACAACAACAGGCATCATTTACAAAGAAGTATGATCCAATGACTCCGTCAGCTCAAAAACCGCACCAAACATTGGCTCATTGTTATTGCTTAGATTTTTCTTGAATGACTTTTGAAGTTCCAATAACCGCCTTCCGTAACCATCCGTTTTCGGTGAAAATGTGTCTCATTAATTAATGCGAATTGCGTGAAATGCACTAAATAACGACAATTTTCATAAAATATTTGGACCAATTTCACTCGTTGTTTAACTGAGTATCGCTCCATGAGTAAATTTACCATAGCCGGTACTACCAATTGGCTGAAAAAAAAAAAAAAAAATTTAACATATCACAAGTAATTACTGTCAAAGATCTGAATCACCCTATACATAGATACATCCGAGGGGCCAATGATGATAGACTACCAGTCTTGGCCATCCGAAGTTAAATTGTGCAATTAACTTCGACTGCTACGTCATCGAGAAGTCAACAGTAAAATTCTGCCTGCTCATTTTATACACTCGCTCAATCACTCGTTGTTCATACGACAACGAATTAAAGTGAATGGTGGCTGCTCTGAGATTTTTCGTATATCACCGAGACGATCACAGTTTTTTCGTAAACAAACTGCTGTCATTACCCTGATCACATCAGCAAATCAGCTGATTGCTTCCAAATCGCTGAGAGCTGGTTGTTAGTTGATGTTAGCCACATCTCTGCTTCTGTACAACGTGCGGGAGGCGACTGAGAGTACTGGGGCCTAAGGTACTTAATGAATTAAAGTTATAGGTTTTTATTTTTCGTTTCTCATCCTTAGGTAGATAGGTATGTAGGTCTGGTGGCTGCCAATATGACACACTTAGAAAAGCAAAATTCATCCTTAAGCAAAATGCATCCTTAAGCGAAATTCCCTTTTCCCATTTTTAACATTATACATTTACGCCACTGAAAATACATAGCATATCTTAGAGTTCTCTTAAAAATAGTTTTCTATGGCCGCATTCTTGGGAAACGCTACCTTCCTCACTTAAGCTGGCATTTAAAACAACAAAGTATGGCATTCATATAAGCATTCATAGTTTTTTTATTATGAGGCCATTAAAAATATTTTTTCTTTTATTCCAACAGGATGCATCGTAGCTTAATGCAGTTGAGCTCATACTAAGATCCTTCTTCACAATAATTCTGTTAGTTTTGGCTTTTGAACTAGCATTCAATACCCTCTACTCATGATGATCAATTTTTTAAGAGACTCCTACAGTTCGTAATTCACTCGGCAGATACTATAGGGCCAACAAAAGATGTAGGCGAAAATCCTTTTACATGAAACACACAAACGATCCAATGTTAATTTCGTCATACAGGATGTGTCTGTTAACATTTGAAAATAGTCTCCAATCAGCATTTAAGTTCATGATTGCAGAAAAGTTCTAAGCTTGGTTATAGAAAAATAAAACTTTTCACTTTATTAATATTCACTTTATTAATATTGGCTATCGATATAACTTAAATGTTTGCAAAATTTTATTGCTTCAATAGAGTCCAAGAATATAAAAGCAAACATATATCCAATTAAATAGAGATTAATCAGAGTACTGCAACGCCAAGGGCACTTTAAGATAGAAAAATGTGAAAAGGCAGCTTTTAAAAAGAGAAAATAACAGAAAAACGAGCTCCTTTTTCCTCGCCACAACAACTCTTGTGGCCGCATTTGGTAACATAAAACAAATAAAAGAGTTTCCTCAAGTCAAATATGTTGCCTGCCACAGACTCAGTTGCAGTTTGTCGTTTAGCTTTATCAAAACTCTACTACCGGCAATAAAAGCGACTTGATAGAAAGACCAAAGCTCTGGGTAGATGATTAGCGGTGGGTGCTGAGAATGACGGCTCCTGCAGTGGCGGCCACAACGACTCTGTCAGCAGAACAGCGAATAGCGTAACAGTGAGGGCGACTGTGTTGACTCAGCGCAGAAGGGTCTACTACTCAAGCGTTGGTTGTCGGATGTTAGACCTTCCAGGGTGAATGGCGCAGTGACGGCAGGGGTAAAGCGCTCGTGATGGCCGATTTTATTGATGGATTGAGGGCGATTACGCGATCGTTGTCACAGTATTCAAAAACTATGCTGTTATAAATTTTATATTTACTTCCATATTGTTGCTGCTGTTGCCATTGGTTAGTTGCCACATTTGCTGTCCATCGTTGCTTGTGCAGTTGCAACTATTTGTATTTGTATTTGACTGCCACGATTTGCGGGAGTTCAAATTGCGCAACATTCAGTCGGCTAATCATAGTTTTGGTATTTGCCGTTTATTGTTTTTTTTTTTTTTTTTTTTTGCAACAAGTTGTTTGCCCCAAGAGCTAGAGCAACAAATTGAGCTGTCATGTCGCGCTGGTCGGCGGCGGCCTGGCAGCGTTGTTCACTACAATGGCGACGGTGGCGCTTAATCAATGCGCCATCAAATTGAATTTGGCGTCTCGAAAGCAACCCCACAACAACAAAAAAAACGGCAAAAAGCACGCGGCTTTAAAAAGGTACCATAACAAGGCAAATCAGCAACTAAAAAATTAAGACTTTTAAAAACGATTTTGAGGGCTGCAAGTGATTGTGGGCTATCTACGCGATTGTTGTTGTCTACCTAATATTTTTTGGTTTTGTTGTTCGTGTGATGTTTAGTGCTCAATGCACAGCACTACTGTTTGTACTGCCTTTTTGCAGCACTCATTGACATTTGTTGTTGTTGTTGTTTTTTTTTTCGGCCTTTGTTTTTTCTGTTGTTGATTACAATGCTACTAAGCTCCAATTTTTTAGTTTTTTTTAATTTTTTTTTTTTATATTTGTTTGTATTCCATTTCTTTTTTTGTATTTTTTGTGCCCTGTAACGCTGCCAGACATTTTTGCTGTGCACTCATCAGTCGACAGCCAGTGTTTATTTGCATTTTTGTGGAACAAGTTGCTGGCGGGAGTTATGAAATAATCAGTAATTCCTCTTACTCCCTCCTCCTGCCCACCCCTCCAATTAGGCAACCCTCGAGTTAGTCAGTCACTCTTTGCACTGAGTCTAGTAATTTCGGTCAATTGCCTAACCGAGCAGATGCACCTTGTTTATGGAAATGCAGCCAGTTGCAGTCACTTAGCTTGCAACTAAATTGATCTTATTGTTGTTGTTGTTGTTGCGCTCTTTTTTTATTCATCGTGGTTGCTTGAGATTTTAGGTTATTTTGATTGATGACTGTTTGCTATGCAAACAAGCGAATTGGTAAATTGTGGGAATATTTTTTTCAAAGCTCATTGCATGGTTCTGTTTGCTGGTGATTCGGAAAGAATTTTTGCTTGACATAAAAAAATATTAATGTTGGTATGCTGTGAATTTTTCAACAAACAAAGTAGGCATGCAATTAAATCCGTAGATTATGAAGAGTTTTTACTTTAATTTATACTTTTAGGGTCCAGTTTTCATACCTTCAAGCGCTTTAGCTCCTTTCAAATCCACACGATTGACAAGATGATTTCTTATTTGTAGGTATGACTAATCGCGAGCTGTGAAGGCTTCCTTAGCATCTTGATGTTGTTCCACAAATGAAGGGATCTACAGTTTTAAGCCGACTCCGAACAGCAGATACTTTTTTTAAGGTCCTTTTTTAATAATTAAATCTTTACACCCTAAATAACAATATAATAAATAACTAAATAAAATAATAAACTATTTTTTTTTAAAGCGGTCGCCACTCGGCGGGCAATAGCAAACCGCCGAGGGTATTTCTACCATGAAATAAAAGAAATGCGTGTTGCATAGTACACATAACAGAACGGAAACTTGCAGGGCAGACAAAGATAGGGGGAGAGATCCGAGAGAGAATAAGACAAAGAAAGAAAGAAAGAATATATATCTAAAGAAACTCACAACATTTGCAGAGAATACAAATAGACAAAATTTACAAAAGAAGAAGGGTCGACCGGTATAGATAAACGCCGGACACAAACCGTGGCAACAACGCGCACTACTCCGAGCGTTTATTCCCCGCGATTCCAGGACCGCAGCAATGGCACAAATTACCGCAAGGCAATACCAATAAATCCAACGCCGGAATGGATAACACTTTATAGTATGCACAAGCACTAGCCAGAAAACGCAAATAAGCGCCAAAAAGTAGACACCAAAAAAAACGCCAGAAAATTGGGACCAAAAAACGGCCCAAACAGTAGGCACCAAGGAGATATAACGCCAAAAAGTAGGCACCAAAAATATATTTCCTACAAGTTTGCACCACCAAACAAGCGCCAAAAAGTAGGCAGCGTTATTTCTCACTAGAAGTTAGCAACCACAAGGAAAAACTCCGGAAAATTAGCATAAAGTGTATCTAAGATATCGATAAGGTATCGCTCTCTCCTTTTCCTCTACGTTATATCTTTTTTCTCTCTCGCAGAAGGAAAATGCTCAAAACGTTGCATGGCCTTGAAATTTTACTCTTCATTCTCGCTCGTCCAACGACGCCTAAGATGTTTCACTTCAAAAATCCCACATAAAAAATCATCTGACGTTCAAAGGCAGTATAAAACTTTAGGTTCCTTCACTTCAGATGTAACAATAAGGCTCAGCCAAACAACCACCAAGAATATAAGGACCATTTATATATGAAGGGTCACCAATTTAGAGGTACTGGATTTTAAATTGAAATAAAACAACGAAAATTCAAATTGATCGAGTCATTTTTATTATTTAGAGGTAGAACCATTCCTTAATTTTTTTTTCTCTTTCAAATGTTGGCTCTTGGCCGCAATTGCGCCGTAATTTGGCCCTCCGTAAACACCAATTTTGAATGACTCGCTGGCGAACTTCGGTCGGTATCTCGCGAACAACTTTAGTAATGTTGGCTTAAAATGTCTGAATCGAAGCTGGTTTATCCACAAAGCATTTAGATTTTACATACCCCAACAAATAAAAGTCCAATGGTGTGATACCACACGATCTTGGTGGCCAATCCTCTAGTCCGAGACGGGCGATGAATTTGCTCACCGAAACGACGACGCAGTAAATTCATTAGTTCACGGGCTGTGTGGCAAGTAGCGTCCTCCGCCGCATTTAGCTAATGGAACCAAATGTTGTAGAGGTCGAAGGCTTCAATTTTCAGCATCACAATATCGTTTACAATGGCGCGATAGCGTTTGCCATTCACTATTGCATTGGCGCCTTTTGCACAGTCTTTGAAGAAATATAGGCCGATGATTCCTCCAGCTCATAGGTCGCACCAAACGGTTGTTTTCAATGGATATAATGGCTATTATTGAATAGGTTCAGGTTACTCTTCAACTCAAACATGACAATTTTGCTTATTGACGTAGCCATTAAGCGAAAATCGGACCTCATGGCTGAACGGTTCTATACACCATAAGTTGGCCTGAGCGCGCCATGAATACTCTTTAAGAGCGTCGATTTTCATTGTATGGCTTGTAAACATTGTTGAATCGTATGTTAGGTTAGGCTATGGTGGTAGTCGGTCTGCACGACCAATTCACTTAGACCTTACAGGTCTGTTGTGATACCACTGTGCGACACGGGAACCTTGTTTATTTATTTTCATGAAACCATTTTGAGGCCCTTATGAAGCGCAGGATTGGTCTAATCTCTGCGCCAGATAGTTCTGTAAGATAATTAAAAAAGTATTTACATAGACAACCTGCTCTGATTTTAGCTAGGGCTGGACAATTGTAAAGGAAGAGCTCAACTGTTTCTTCCTCTTCCTCATCTCTACAACTTCTACAATATTCATGGCGGAGAATACTCCTAGTCTCAAGGAATGCCTGCCAAATAGCCAATAACCGGTTAAACAAGCCAAGACCTTCGACATATCATCTCTTGAGAGACTAAGCAATTCCTTTGTTCTTTTCTTGTTTATTTGCGGCCATAGTAGCCTAGCTGTTACACATGTATCTTCATATCTCCATGACCCATTGGCCTCTTGGGTAATGCTGTTTTTTATTATTAGTTTACTCGTGGCCAAAAGTATTCCAATGGTACTTTTATCCCTAGGCAGTTGAAGAGCAGTACCTTTTCTGGCCTGCTCATCAGCTTTACAGATTTCCTTAATATCTCTGTGAAGCGTAAGTATTTTCATAATGAAATGTCAATGAATACTGAAAAAATGATGTTTTTACTTTGTCAGTAGTCACGCGTGATCTGTCACAAAACCCCTATTGGAAAAAGTACCTTCAATCTGATCACCCGTTATAAAGATCATCTCCTCCATCATGTCTAGGACTGACTTAATAGTGAGGGCAAACACGAAGCAATCTTTCCTCCCATACGTACGAGCCATATGGACTTGAGGCCTTAAGGTTAGCCAGTACCGTTCCCACTGTCTCAGATAACGCAATCCATGTAATTAAGAGAATGGTGCCCATCGACCTTCTCGCGGTTAAGATGCACCTGTTATATAACACCATCAGGCAGAGACTGTCGAGGCCAACTCAGTGAGAAGACAGACTGCGAACAATTACAGAATGCCAGACGCGATGGAAGAAGGTCGTTGGCTTTTGAACTGATTCCAAACATTGCGTGGCCGATTGAGCGAACGCTCGGATAAATCGATTTATATGTCACGCAGTTTCTTACTGCATAGGGTTACTTCAAAACATACCTACACAAGCTCCATCTAGCGAACGACCTTTACTGTTCGCAGTACCCCGAAGAACACGAAACGGCGTGGCATATCCGATATGCTTGAGAGAGCTTTTTGTTGGAAACTTAACCGAGTGAAATCTTATCTCTTATACTCGTGTATGCGAAAACTGAAAAACGACATGTGCAGAGGCGGCAAATATCACGGACGTCCTTCTTTCCCACGCCAGTCGGTTGTACGTTAACGGAAAGACTCAGATTTATATCTGTCCGCGAACTGTATGGGGAATGTTGATGATGCTACAACAACAATAACAACATCATGGAGATCCTTCAATACGCGAAATATGTCGGTAGATCCGTAGAAAGACCTCGTTAACGCAATGTATTGCACAAAATCGGAATCGAATAGATCGATAATAACAGAAGATTGAGTAAGAACGATTGAGTCACAACAGCCTCCCGTGGTATTAGTTAACGTTGAGGTTCCGGGTGAACATACCGTCGGACATGAAAGCGGTTTTAATTGGGTCTGCGGCCAGCAACATGGCTTCGGCCGTAGGCTTTTGACGCTTCCTTCTCTCCTTCGCAAACAAAAAGGCATGCTTGTCACAACAATAGCAAAGAGAGCATGAATGATCACTTCCTATTGGAACGGCATCTTCTCACAACAGTCATTATTTCGCTGCATACACACATATATATACGCACATTAGTATTCTGTTGGCTTGCTTGCACTTCACATCACAAATTTCAACACTTTCACTGCTTCTATGGCGGCAAGCTTTTAATGACTCAAATTTAATATTCACCTTTTATCGCTTCATCAGCAAATCGCCAAAATACTTGACTTTTCGACAGTTTCGAAGATTAGCTTAAGTGCCAATTGATAAGACGCACAAATGCACTTAGCGATAAAGTTAAGCCTATGAACTCTTAATTGTTCGTTTATGATGAGTTAATCTGGCTTTAATCATATTTAAGTGTCACTTATTGTTCGTCACCTACTCAACAAATTTAATGATAAATATGGCAGCGACTTGGAAAACTTGCTGCTACACTAGAAGGCAAAAATGAAATTAATTTGTTTTTTATAACTTCAACAATGGAACAACTTTTATAACTTCGTGACAATGGAGCAGCGAGCAGAGCAAAAAGCAATTGGAATGATAGCACAGGACCCCAATAGCTCCCCTTCACTAATTAGTGTGCTCCACATCCTGTCTCGTTAACTTGTCGCTATTGGGAATGGCAGTCCCGAGATACCTAAGTCCCGAAATCCCGTAATCCCGAAATATCAGTATCCCGAGATTCAGATTGTCAGTGATTTTCGTATTCTTGATTGGCGCGATAACCCCTTGCGCGATTTAGTCCGTGATCAAGAAAGCGTGCAAGTCAATTATTTCTCTTACTAACTGGCGCCACTTGGACACACCAAGCCAAGCAAAGTTCTTCTCCACCTGATCTTTATAATGCAGAGGAGGCCTTCCTCTTCCTCTGCTTCCACCAGCTGGTATCGTATCGAATACTTTGGGAGGCGGAGCGTTTGTATCCGTTCGGGCAACATGACTCAGCGAACGAAGCCTCTGGATCTTTGTTCGCTGCACTATGTATATGTCTCCGTAAAGCTCATACAGCTCATTTTTCCCTTGTCTGCGATACTCTCCATCACCAAAGTGCCAAGGCTCAAAAATCCTCTGCAGAAACCTCAAATGTTCTTAAGAGTACAGGGTTGCCCATATTCGACGGACCCATCTGGCAACCCTGTATCTTTTAACAGAGACGTCAGATCGCTTAATGACATACCGCGTTGGAAGCGTCAGTCCAAGCAGATTTTTACCATAGAACAGTACACGCCACGCGAATGCTCCCAAATTGTTGAAATTTACATTCAACAAAAAAAGTCAAGAAGAATATTGCGATATGACCACTTTTGTGATGCCAATTATTCGTCGAAAGCGTATAGGGCAGTTCTGGTTTCAAAAAGACGGCGTTCCATCACACACAGCTCGCACCACAATCGAATTTTTGAAGAAATTGTTTCCTCGTCGTTTGATGTCGAAAAACGGCGATTTTGACTGGCCACCGCGTTCGCCCGATTTAACGCCACCTGACTTCTTCTTGTGGGGATATTTAAAATCAAAGGTTTATATTAATAAGCCAAAGACCATAGAAGAGCTCAAGAACAGAATTAAAAAAAAAACACATGGGACCGTCGAATATGGGCAACGCAGTATACATTGATTAAAAATGGTAATAAAGCGTAAGCCTTCAACTCGTCAGCCGAAAAACGGATTTGTAAATATAAGCACACATTTTTTTTCTTGTCTAAAACTGATTTTTTGGTCATATACAATTTATTTTGATTTTTATGGAGTTCAGCAAATGTTTATACAAATTTAGACAGATTTGTGTTTCAGATGTTTCCGGTTTCTTTTAGAAAGGTAATCCTTATTGAATTTTCATTGATTTCGGCACCAATCTCGAGATACCGAAATTAAATGAGAAATCCAGTGATCAGCAACTGTTGAATTAGAATTTCTATCTGTTATATTAGAATTCCCATCTGCTCCGTAATCGGGATCCGCAGCTTACATGGAAACTATTTCGTAAGCCCGGGATCAACGATTGCCACTAATATTGGAATTCTTATTCGTTCCACATTCGGGATGCCGAGATAGAATTAAAAAGTATCCCCAAATCCCGGAATCAGCAATTACCACTAATACTATAATTCCTATCCGCGACCGATTTGGGAAACCGAATCCACTTGAAAAGTAAACCGTAACCCCGGGATGAGCAATTACTGCTAATATTGGAAGTCCTATCCGCTCTACATACGACATCACGAGATTAAATGAGAAATATATCCAAATCCCGGGATCACGGATTGCTGTTTATATTGGAATTCCCCTTCGTTTCACATTCGGGATCCCGAGCTTGCATGAAAAATATTCCGTAAGCCCGGGATCAATAATTGCTGCTTATATTGGAATTCTTTTCCCTTTCCATTCGGGATCCCGAGCTCATGAAGAAAATCCTTAAATCCCGAGATTAGCAATTGCTGTTAATGTTGGAATTCCTATTCGTCCTACATACGGGATCTTGAGCTCACATGACAAATACTCGCTTATATATCTATCCATGTCAAATCCCGAGCTTGCATGAATAATATTCCGAAATACTAAAATCAATAATTTCTTACATGAAAAATATTCGGTACGCCCAGGATTAGCAATCACCGCTAATATTGCAATTCCTGTTCGCCCCAAAATCAAATGAAAAATGCCTCCAAGACCAGGAGGAATTTGAATATTCAAATTCTTATGCGCTTCACAACTCGAGATCCCGAGTTACATGAAATATATATTATTACGAGATTCCGAGATAAACAATCACCGCAAACATTGGAACTCCTATCCGCTGCACATTTGGGACCCTGAACTCACATGAAAAAATCCCGAAATCGCGGGATCTCCAATTGCTGTTTATATTGGGGATACCGAACTTACTTTAAAAGCATCCCAAAATCCCAAGATCAACAATTGCCGCTAATGGAATTCTTATCCGCCTCACATCCGGGTTCCCGAGCTTGCATGAAAAAGATGCCGAAATCCCGGGATCAGCAATTGCCACTAATATTGGTATCCCTATCCGCTACCCATTTGCCTAACTACCTGGAGGTGGTGAGTTGCTTGTGAGCTTCTACTTGAGGAGATGTTGGTGCCTTTTGCTTCTCATCTGCCGCACTTTAACGACTGGGGATCTAAACTCTACTTAGTCGACTTCTCCCTTTTCTGCAATATTTTATTATTGTATTTTTATTATATAAATTTTGTTCATTTTTATTGCTCATCTTTGGCGCTTAGAAACATTTTGTGGATTAAAAGCACACAAAGTGGCACATACGACAAATATGGCGTTGAGCGCGTAAGGCGTGTGTTTGTGTGCACAATTTTAATGGCTTTCACGCACACACTCACATATGCTCGTTTCACTTACGAATACATTAGCAACAATGTCATCAATAATTTTTATGTAATCGTGTATTTTTGTGCATTTGTAGGATTTATTGTATGCGAAGGTTTAATTTATAGCTGAATTAACGCAAAGTTTACATTTAAATTGATTGCCATTTCGGCGCTGCGATGAGTCGTCATGTTGCTCGATTGATCGCTCCTTCGATCAGCAGACAAAGAAGTTGGTAGGCAGATAGGCAGAGTAGGCCCGTTTCAAGCAGCAGCGGAAAGATGTGCCGCCAGCGATAAAATTGCGAATGGCGTAGTCGTACTACGATTCTTTAAAATCTTTAAAAGGTATATAAATTTCTGTATGTATGTGGATGCATGTATGTGTGTGTGTGCGTGTGTGTTTCTTCAAAATTTGGCCTCAATTTATTATTACTTGTTTTCCTTGTCACTGCTGCTGTCACTGCTCCTGCTACCTACCTACCAAATTTACCAAATTGCGCCGCGCGCCGTTTGCCGCTTGTCTCCCCATCAGCGTTGCCCTCTCCTTCTGCGCATTTTTCAAATCGTGTAAATCTTGTGACATTTTTATGTTAATTTTTCGGCGTGTTTTTATTACCTTCTAAATGTTGCGTTAAATCCACAATAATATTTTCCGTATGTTTACAGATTTGTTGTTATAATTGCTTTTTAATACCTTATCGCTGGCGTGGCATCACGGGCAACATCTGCCTTTAACGCAACAGCAACATTTAAGTTGGGTGTAAGTGTGTTTGTGGCAACCGTCCAGCGGTCCATTGTGAGTAATTGCCACTATAGTATTTTTCAAATTTGGTTTTCAATGGCAGCCGTGAGGTGCGTTAATATTTTTTATCTAGCATAGACAGTTCATTTATTTATTTGCCTACCCTTGTGGCTGTGTGGTTTGTCGCCTTTTTCGTTTCTCACATGTAAATCATGTAATTTCTTAATAGTTTTGGCGGCTCTCAATTAAATGCAGATGGGAAATGTTGATATTTCAATGTGGGAGC
Source organism: Anastrepha ludens (assembly GCF_028408465.1). NCBI lineage: Eukaryota > Metazoa > Arthropoda > Insecta > Diptera > Tephritidae > Anastrepha > Anastrepha ludens. The sequence goes on from NC_071501.1 coordinate 92,613,628, forward strand.
GACCAATTGGCCTTTTAGCAATACACGAGCACACATACGTACATAACTATCAAGGAAAACGATGCGTAATGATTTTGAGTTAAAAGCAGTGTGGTTTTTGATTGTTACAGTAACAGTGCTCAGCCTTGATTGGGGCTTCGTCATGAGTATTTGGATTCAATTTGGAAAATCCCCGGCAACCGAAAAGCTAACCAGATCGATCGTGACTGGATGATTCATGTTCAAGTACCTCCACTTGTCTAAAGCTACAAAGCTAACTATGGAGGTGAGGTATGGACTCTTAAAGTTGCTGACTGCGCGCTAATTACTAGCATGGAAAGAAAAATATTAAGAAAGATTTTTGGCCCAATAAGATTTTCGTGCCTATAAAATCGGATACAACTCCGAACTAAACGATCTCACTCAGATCGGGACAGCTGTGTGTTTTGTTAAAGAACAACACATAAGATGCCGTATGCCTGCTGACTATGCCGTCAAGAATGCCATGACAGGAATGCTAATGGGTGTAAAGGCCAAAGGCAGACCAAGCAACCGATGGATAGACGCAGTGGAATACGATCTCAGTGATTTGAGAATACGTAACTACGAAGCTAAAGCTCAAGATCGCCCGCTTTGGAGGAGAATTGTGAAGGCCTCATTGACGTATCCCGCGTTGTAATGCTGTGAAAGAAGAGAGTTTGTATTGTAAAAAGCGGCTGGCGTCTGCAGGCGCTGTCCATACGACGATTGCGGCATCAGCATCGTGTTGTATTGGTAAGGAAGCAAATAATGCTCCAGAACTAATTAAGAAAAATAAGTTAATTATTGGTGCGTACACTCCTGTTAAGTGTTTGGCCGAGCTCCTCGTCCTATTTGGTGTGCCTCTTGATGTTTTTCCAGAAATGGAGAGACCTACATGGAATGGAATCGAATTTACGCACTCCCGAATGGTAGTTACGCACCAACCCTCGGCGACCGATAAACTAAACCGATTAGTTGGTTAGAATGACAAAGCGCTTCTTTGTTTGGTTAGTTTTGAATGGATCATAAAGACTCAGACTCAGAAATGAGACACACTTTGGTTCGCATTCTGATACCATTTTCGTACTTTAATATGCCATCTCGTTTTCCAAAAGATAAAGTTTGTTTGTTAGCTTAAAAAGCGTAGAAATTTGTGGAAAATTGTTGATCTAAGAACCGCTAGACATTGAAGTACATAAATGGTTGTGCTCTGCCGAGTTCCGAACAAATGCCTCAAAACAACAACCGCCAGGCAACAGTGACCTGCACTTCGGTTAAAATCGACTCCACAAACTGTGGAAGCAGAATCTTGAAGCATTTAAGACTTCATTGCAATTAACTGAAAACAGTGTAGATTACCAATGGCAGATGGTTTTATGAGAAAATTTTTCATAGCGGAAATTTACTTTATCTGTCGCGGAGCGAGCACTTGAACTTTTTCCACTAATCGAAATTTTATATCCAAATTGGAGCCTAACCGAATAACCGATGACTATGCGCAAATCCATTAGGCTACAGTAGTTACGAGACTTCCAGACATTTTAATGCTTTTCAAGCGGATAAGAAATTTCGCTCGAATGAAGAGGTTATCGTTGAAAGTGGGGCCTATTTTGAGGCAAAAGATAAATCGCGCATAAATTTTGGAGGCGCGCTGAATGGATATTCTTGAAGACCATTACGTTGATGAATAAAGCTAATAAAAAAAGTGTTTTCGTTGCTTGGCCTGGAACTTTTCAACCCATGTGTTATATGGTTTCACGTTTACATACTTTTTGGGTGTTTCAGTATTTGTAGTATGCGTCGTTGTTCCAATTTTGGCGAAACCTACAATTTTATGCTGACTCCGAATGGTAAACAGTTTTTTATGAAGAGCTTTTCCAAGGCCAAAATCTACTCGTGGTTTCCCATTGCCTGCTCAAAGTCGACCGCTATTAGAAAACAATTTTTCTATCATTTGGCATTTCATGCCCGGAAATTCGTGCCAAGGCACTTTCGAATGGTAGTCACGCACCAACCCATTCGACCACGACTGCCATTAAAAGGAAGTATTATAGCTTAGATGTTCTCTATTGCCAACTTCTATCATCATGCAGCCAACACGTTCTTGAGTTCACCAACAGTACCTTGGATAATAAGCAGGAGAAAGACCAGCATAACTTTCTGTCCCTAAGGAACACTTTTTCCCTGACGATCGCACGCATGAAATTTAATAATGAATAGAATTGTTGGGCAGTACACTAGGCGATACCAAAAAACAGTTCTAAAATACTTTTGCAAAAAAATTTTAAACATAAAACTAGAAAAAAAATTGTTGATAAAAAAATTGTTTCAAAAGAAAGTTTTTGAAAAGAACAAATTTTTGAAAAGAAAATAAAAAAGAAAAAATTAAAAAAAAAAATTTTAAATAAAAAAAAAATCAAATGAAAAATTTTGAAAAGAAAAATTTTGAAAAAAAGCTTTTAAAACAATTTTAATAAACAAAATTTCAAAAAAAAAAAATTTTTTAAACAAAACTTTGAAAAAAAAAAGAATTTTAAAAAAATATTTCCAAAAAAAATTGTTGGGGGTGATATTTTTACATTTTTCGTCATATCAGTCAGATCTTAAAGTAAGGTGAATTTATTTGTCAAACTTCGCGGGATTAAAATTTCGCTCTAGTTATTTTTTTCATGGGTTGGCAGCACTGTTAATAACATCTGGGCCAACTTTTATGTGAATGTCATTATCAGTAATATATTTACGCTTGTGTTTACCAAACGACCAAGAGTGCATTTTTCGATTTTTACAACGTCTGATTTGATTGAGCAGCGAATTGCCATCAAATTTTGTTTGCGGAATGAAATTTCGGCTGCGGAAACGTTTAGCATGCAGAAAGCATTTGGGGATTCGATCATGTCGCAGAAAAATGTTTTTAAGTGGTACAAAGACTTCAAAGAGGGTCGAGAACGTGTTGATGACTTGGAGCGCTCCGGACGACCATCGACGTCAACAAATGACCAACACGTCAATAAAGGGAAGGAGTTAGTGCTCAAAATTCGTCGGTTGACTGTTAAAGACCTTACTGATATGATCGGAATATCAGAAGGAACTGTGAAAACCATTTTGAAAGACCATTTGGGCCTACGAAGAGTCAAATCTCGTTTGGTACCGAAAACTCTCAATTTGTTGGAAAAAAAGTCGTCGCGTTGATGTGTGTGAAACAATGTTTTCAGACTATCAGGACAAGCTCAAATGCATCATTACGGGAGATGAGACTTGGATTTATGCTTACGACCCTGAAACAACCGACCAATCAAGCGAATATCGTGCTAAAGGCGAGGCCAGACCGAAAAGAGCAATTCAAAGTCGTTCAAAAATAAAGGTCATGATAACAGTTTTTTTTCAATTTTCGTGGTGTGGTGCACTATGAATTCCTTCCACCTGGCAAACTGTTAATAAGGAATATTATTTGAGCATTATGCGTCGTTTACGTGAAGTAATTCGTCTAAAAAGACCAGAATTATGGGCCAACAACTCTTGGTTTTTGCATCACGATAATGCACCGTCTCACACTGCACTCGTTCTTCGGGACCATTTCGCCAAAAATTCCACGCATATCGTTCCGCAACCACCGTATTCGCCTGATTTGGCTCCGTGTGACTTCTGGCTATTCCCAAAAGTCAAGAGACCACTCCGGGGAACGCGTTTCGAGTCGATTGAGGAGATAAAAGCTGAATCGAAGAAGGTGCTGATGGCTATACCGGAAATGGACTATTTGGCATGTTTCGGGGATTGGAAAAATCGTTGGCATAAGTGTATTTCATCGAGAGGGGATTATTTTGAAGGGCATGAAATTGATTTACAAGAATAAATAAAGATTTTTCATTTTACAACCAAATTCACCTTACTTTTTGCCCACAGTAGTATATCGATATTTGTTCTGAAGACAATTTTTGGTATCAAAGTTCATCGGCCTATGTACTCCGCTCTAGTACTAAGCCACCAGTTCTCAGTGCCTACCACCTTAAAATACCACCTTAGTGTCAGTAAGTTAAAGCTCGCCAAATGTATGCAACTTTTACTAACAAAGTAATTCGATTCGAGACCAATTTCGATTTTATTTTTGCTGCATCTTTTTATATTTTTCATAATCGCATTTACAGTTGGATCTTAAAGTATGATATAATATAACGAGGTTTTTGTCTCAAAGTGACAATTTTGTCACTAAGGGTCATGGATCTCATGTTACCCGTTCTAGTGCTTACCTACCAGATCATTTCAACTTCTACAACTTAGGTACTTACTTATTCGCCGTACCAACCCGTTCTCAAGTAACAGCCCGCCGAATAATGTCTCGCCAGGTGTCTCTGTTTTCTGCACACCTTTTCCAGCTTCTTAAGCCAAGAGAAGCCAGGTCATCTTCAATTTGATCCTACCACCGAACACGAGGATGTCTTCTTCGCCATCGACCGCCAATGACCGTTTCAAACACCTTCTTCCCCGGAGCAGTTCCTTCCATACAGATGACATGACCCAGCCAATTTAGTCGCTGCAGAGAGACTTGTTTGACTATGTCAATATCTCCGTAAAGCTGGTGGTTCACTCGAATGGTTACCATAGTCATCTTGCCAAGTACTTTCCTCTCAAAAAGCTCCAAGCGCGGCTGCATCTGATTGTTTGACTGTACAGACTCCAGCGCCATAGAGAAAATTAAAAAATAAGAACAAAATTCAAAACAGATTATTTCTTAGTGGAATTTTAATCGATCAAATTTCGGCGCTATTCAAGTTGAAGAAATGTGACTTGAATAGCCTGTAAGACTTGAAACCACGAAAAGAAATTGTAACCAGGTTTTTACCACTACCCTTTCTAGCCTTCCAAGTAATACAAAGGCCACTCGCGTCCAACCAAAGGCACCTGAATCTTCAAGATCAACAACAATGCATAAGAAGCTCAGATTGAGTCTCATCATTTTTCATATCAATCCACTTTTCTACTTCGCTTAAAAAGTATGAGTTTTTCGTTCATATTTGTGCAATGGTGTTACCTTTTTTATATATCTAAAATGTGAAATGCAAAAAATGTAAACAAAAGACTAATTTACGTAATAATTTTTCATAGGAAATCTTTCCACATGCCCTCTAGGCAAAGCTCAATCGATTTCCTCATACCTTTTATGAACTCACTAATTGAGCAAAGTTAATTTCATGCTTCCATTGCTGGAATGAACGTTGAAATATTTGAGGTTTAATTTATTTGCCGGAAATCAGACTTCACCCACTATGAGACACCAAGCGCTGCTCACCTCACCAGCACACAAAAACAAGATGAACAGTACAGCACAAATATTAAAATGAGCTGAGTTCGAAGTGGCTTAAAGACAAGACAGCGGTCAAATACAATCCTACATACATCCGCACATAAGAGCCTATGTGTACGAGGGTGTTGTGTATACCTACATATACTCGTATAAGAACATTAAAGCAACTGTAGCAGCGAGACCCCGCACGCAGCTTACGCGCGCCGCCTCATTGCACACGAGTACTTGCCGCTTAAGACGGGGTACTTGCTGTGTCTTACGGCGCACAAGCGTAACAAAGGTGCACCTTCAATGATGCCTGACCAAATATGGTCAGCTCAAATGATGGAACACCAGTGGCAGCCAAAGAGCACTAGCGCCACAACCAATTCAAGGTGTATCAGTACCTCAAAACGAAAAAAAAAAATATGTATACATTTTTTTTCCACTCATACATATTTCCTTTTTTTTTTGCTCTTTCTCAAACTTAGTAGGAATTTCAACGGAATGGGGTGCGTCCATACGGCACAGCGCAGCACAGCACAACACAGCACGGCACAGCGCAGTGCCTGGTACACATGTGTCTCTCGGCAGCAAGAATTTACGAGTTGTTTCACATACCAAGCGCACAACTTGCGAGGAGCACCCATTTTACCTGCCTGCTGGGGACGACGCGCCGCTGAATGGACGACGGTTGGACAGGCGGCGTACAGGGTTTAGCTGTTCAAATGGGTGACTAAACACTTGTTTCGCTTCAGTAACGCACCGTAGCCGTTCGACAAATACAATAAATAAATAAATAGGCTGTCTGACAAGCTGTACGGGCGGGTTTTTGGGCGATCGGAGCGATCTTTTCTTCACCAAAGTCTATCTACTGTACAAAAAGTACCCAAATAGCGGGTTAGGAGAATGAAATTGATTAAATTATTTATGTGTAATTATTTATTTTATACACTTCAAAGTGCAAGGTGGCGCAAAATTAATCATCCAATTTTGTTTTTCAGTAATTAAGGGGGTATTCTGGTCTAGACGCCTTAATTTTAGGTACTTTTAAAACTAAGATAAAAAAATGAAAAACATGTTTACTATCCATTTTTTATGGCTTTTATTAATATTGGAAAAGTATAAAAAAAATGAATAAAAACAAAAAATAAAAAAGTCGTGGAATTACAGGCAGGCGGAGGGGGGGCTACATAAAAAACGGTGATCCATGGTTGACATGATTCCATCCCTTTTAGTGATTTAAAACAAACAAATTAAAAAAATTCTGCATTAGTTAGGATGTCGCTATCGGATTACGCCAAATCAAAGAAAAAAAAATTCACAAAATGGCGTCAACTTGAAAAAAAAAATTGTTTACCCTCTTTTTTTTACCTTTTCAAATTTTTTAAAAATACTTCGAACTCATATTTTTCAAAATCCGAGGCAGGTGCGATAGACAGATGTACAATAAAAAATTCTTATCAAACTTCAAAGCGATCGATTAAGTACAACTTGAGATATCATGACGACCATCTCAAAAAAAGTAGTTTTGAGAAAATCGTGTTTGAAGTTTGAGCAACAATTCCAATAGAATAACTTAGATCATACATAATATTTACTACTCACTCCGGATTAATCGGCGATCCCACATCCATACATTGGACCTTCTTCTTTTTCATAAGCAATGTCTTGCGAAGTTATTTCTTCCAAAAGATCTGTTCTGCCTTGTTTTGAAGCAGCAGAAGTTCGCAGTTCAGAGTTCAGAAAAATTGGTAAATAATTAGATGGTGCATATAATTCCGTTAGGTGTTAGGCCGAGATCCTTATCCTATTTGTGATGTGCGTTTTGATGTTTTTCCACAAATTTAGGGAGCTACAGTTTTAAGCCGACTCCGAACGGCAAATGGTTTTTATGCGGAGCTTTTCCATGGCAGAAATACACTCGGAGGTTTGCCATTTCCTGCCGAGTGCAAAAAAAAAATGATTTTAAATGTGAAATTCTGGACACTTTTTGAGCAGAGCATAAAAGAGTTTGTCTTAAAGAATGAGTGTGTGTGTGCACCCTCCGCGCACCGTACTAATCACATGACCAACAAAACTTTGTGAATTGGCATTTTTCAAGTTATACGCAATCGGTTATGGGTCGTCGCTTCAAGTTATTGGCGTGGTGGTGCTCCTTGAAAGTGGTTGTCAGAAAAAAGTGTGGAATGAATAGTAATAAACAGAAAATAACGTCGAAGAAAAAATACAAAGTAAGCAAATATATGAAATGTTGAAATTAAGGCGCTGCCTACGACGACTATCACTTTAGCACCGCCGTGATCACCGATCGCGCATTGCCGATCGCTACCTTGCAATTTATGCCATAAGTCGCGCTTCAGTAAGCGATCGCATTTCAATTTTAATTATATTGATGCGAGATTGTGCGATATTAATGTGGACTTATTTTTGTTATTTTTTAATTTTTTTTATTTTTTTGTTCTTTTTTTAAGTTTCAGAAATTTGTATATTCGAACACTGCTGCCTCGACGCTTTCTCCCTCGCTTGTGCTTGTCGTGAAACGCAATGGCGCATAAATGCACATCGGCTGGTTGATCGTGCAGCAGAGCACATGCTACCTTCTGCCGGCGCATGCTTCCGCCTTCGTCTTAACGGCTCCACTCGCCTCTCAAGTCTTAGCAAATGTAGACGCGCATTCGTGTGCCTCATATGCCACTTTTACCCTCCCACTCCCTCGTACTTTTTTTTGTTTTTTTTTTTCTTTTACTCTTCAGCATTGTGAGTCAACCTGCTGATTGTATTTACTGATCAGCGATCATTGCATCGATTCACCTTTTGCTCGATCAGCTCCAATACACCACAGAAATGTCGTCACCCCTGTCTCAATGCGTTACTGTTTTTTTTTTTTTTTCATATAAGTAAATTTTTTACCGATTTTTATTACCTACTCTTTAACGCTTCATGCACAAAACTGCTATTTTTATTATTGCTTTTTTTAACTTATTATTTCCTCTTTTCCCAGCCGCTTGCCCCTCCAAACAATTGGCGGCTTTTGACGTGAAATTATGGGAAATGAAATCAAAGAATATTTAATTCATGAGCACACATTTGTTGCACACTAATGCATATAATTACGCGCACTCACACACATACACACTCAAACGCATATGTATATATGTGTGCACCACTAATATTCATATGTGAAGTCATTTCGAACGCTTTAAGTGCTTTAAAAAGTGAGATGCCACACCTTTGTGCGACTTTCCCGCCAAGTGTTTGTTTGGCTGTGTTGCAGTTTTTAATATAATTTCTTTACTTGTCAATTTCTTACATATCTACAATTCATGCTGATTGCTGCCTTGTTGTTGTAGCTTTTGTTAGTTCGCTATTAATTGGTCTATACTATTTGATTTTCATCTGATTTTGAGGAGAGGCTTTACGCTTAACGGAAGTTTGTAATGGGTCGCCTGCATTAAAGTTCTGTATAAAAGTAATAAAAATTACGATATAACTTAATTTTAAAATTTCCGGCAAATTATTGTTCATATATACACACATACATATGTACATATGCAATATTTGTTTTGAATATCAATATTGAGTTTGAAATTCTATTTGAGGAGGCTGGAAAGTCTACCCAAGCACTCAGGTTTTTTTTACAAGAGCTACACAAATTTAACTTCTATTGACAAAGTATCCATAATTAATAATTTAAAAGAAACGATTTTTTTAAGCTCGTATATCTATCATCCTTCTACCTCCATACTACCTTTGACAGCCTGATAAGTTGGCTGTCGAATAAATCAGTCCTTAGATCATTCTACGAATTTCGCTAGGTCAAAAGACTTTATCTAAACGATGTAGTTCTAACAAATTTTCAAGTACGTGAGCACTGAAAATATTAACGGATACTCCTTATTTGGTATTTGTCCGAGCTCCTCCTCCGATTTGTGCTGTTAAGATAAATGGCTGGCCACGCGAGGGGCCCACTTGTACAAAAAAGCAAAGTTGGTCCATTGTGATGGACATTCAATGGAAAAAGTACCAAACAGGAGGAAAAAGGAAGAAGGAGCTTTGGATTGGAGTACAATGACCAACGGTTTTTTTCCGGGATGACGCCCGTGAAGAGAGAACTCTCATGAGTACTGCTATACCGGCATAGCAGTATGCACGACTTGTAGCCTCACAGCACGTACTACACATCTCAACTATCTACCACTCTCCTCGCGGAACAGTCCAAAGAAGGAATTACCTAACGGGGCTGGTTAGCTCATAGGCTGCTAGTTTTTTCGTCTACGTAACTCCGCGCGTCTTAACTCATTGCGCATGTGTCTTACATGCGCGCAGATTCGCTTCCAGTTATCACCCGATTTTAGCATAAAATCTATAATGTTCTCTCCATTTAATATGCTATAGGTTTCGGGAGCATAGCGTGGGCATTGAAACAAGACGTGATCAGCGTTTTCTTCCCTATCCTTGCAGGTTGGACAGTGTGGTGGACTACCATGGCCGAATCTATGGAGGTATTTGCGAAACACCCCGTGCCCTGAAAGGAATTCGGTTAGATGGAAGTTTGTTTCCCCATGGTTCCTTTCTAACCACGTCGTAAGAATGGGTATTAGCCTATGCGTCGATCTACCTTTCGGTGATCTGTTCCACCGATCTTGCCAGTGGGCGATCAAATGACGGGTTTCTTCTTCTGCAATATTTTTATGACTCTCTCTACCGTCAGGTTCGGATAGCCTTAAATACACTCTCTGCATTTCTTTTGCCAAAATGTCTACGGGGACTAGACCGGCTATAACGAAGGAAGCATTGTCCAAGATTATACGGAAGCCGCAGATATTCCTCAAAGCGCTTAGCTGATAGACGCCTATCAGTTTTTTTGTGTAGCTACTTATGTTCCATGCGTCAGTCCAGATCGGTGCGGCATATAAGAGAACCGAGCTGACTACCCTGCTTCGGTGGCTAATTACATTTGCACAAACAATTCTCGGTAAGAATACCCACCAAATTTGAATGCTGCGACGACCGCTTTTTCTATCATTTGGTGTTTCATGCAAGAATATTCGAACATTTGCACTTCCAAACAATTGTCACTGACCGACCCATTCGGCTACGGTGGCCGCAAGCTTACGAGTAGTGAAAAGAGTTTAAAGTGAGCTGTACTGTGGTTAACCATTTGCCTCATTTCGGTCAGCCATTCAACTCTGCGTCGAGTTTCACTATTTTTTGTGTTAATTCCAAAGTGTCCCCTTCTACCTACTTCTGGTATGAAGACTACCTTAACTAGCTTGCAACGAACTGGAATATGGCCTAAGTTTAGACACGTTTTCAAAATTTGTACTAGCCATGAATGGATACAGTCCAGAGTTTCCTGTAACATATTTGGAATGTTCCCATTAATCTCTCGTCCGATTTAAAAGATGAACATGATTTGATTGTCCATGCAACTTTCTCCTTTGTTATTATTATATCTGTGAGATGCTGTTGATCATATTGGCTCCGCCACTAATACTTCCATTCCCACTTTCGGAAGCCCTGCATCCCGCATCTTTCCGGGTGGGTGGGTGGTTGTTTAAGGTAAGTTGTAAGAATTCTTTTGTTGTAGCAGTCCAAGTACCATTTGGTTTCTTGTCCCAAGATGCCATTGAATGGTCCTTGGAAAGTATACGACTAAGCCCAGCAGAAATCCTCGTAGATTCAATAGACGAGTAAGACTCTACTCAGCTCTCTTTCTTAGCGGCCTTCTTCTTCAACTGCATATCCACTGATGGATGTTGGATCCTGTCCATTCGCGAATGTTTCTCAACCAGAATATCTGTTTTCGTACTATGGCCCTTTTTTCTTCTATTTTTCCCTCGATTATTAGTTGAGCTAATTCATATTTCGCTCCATGAATGAGATGTCAAAGGTATGCTGTTTTGCGGCCGTGAGAGTGATTTGGTTGATCGGAAATCTGATTTGCTACATTTTTGAACCTTTTCCAATTGGTTATAAATGGCTTTCGATACGTTAAGGGTGGATCTACCTTCAGATCCAGATCGTCGAAATGATTTTGGCTCGATATTTATCAATTAATGCTACATTTAATACATTGAAGGCGTGGAAAGGAATCGGCGATTTTTCGTTTCGTGCAGTCATACGAGAACATAATCCAAAAAGCATATTTTGTGCTTTTTTTGCGGAGGCTTAGTGTAATTTAGTTTAGGTTAGGTTAGATGTCTGCATTAAAAATAAGAGGGGGCACTTGGTTTAAAAGAAAAAGAAGAGTAAAAGGAAAATAAGTGTAGGTGTAGGTATGGGCGGAATCATAAAACGATGACCATTTCCGATTGTGGTAATCACTTTACGTTGATAACAAAATTCAGCATTCAGTTAATATCAAGGTCCGCTATTTCTGTAGGCGCATGTAAATACAAATGGTTTTTTCTCATTTTTCTAAATTTGCAGCTCGCTTAACTTAACAAGCATGCATTTCCTCTATTACCAATGCAAATCAAGGCAGCTGTATTGCCGAAACTCGTCACTCAAATTCAAATTGTATGTCACTTGCCACACTTTAGTCATTTGTCACAATGTGGGCCGAATCCCACCCCAGACAGTAAAAAAAAATTCTAAAAAATTTAAAAATTCAGTCACTCATATTTATTAAGCCAACTACCCGAGAATTGTCGAGAGAAATAAGCCATTTGGCCGATTTAATCACATTAATTGCAATCACAATGAAATCACTCAAATTATGCGCTGCAACAGACACCAACAAAAGCAACTGCAATAGCATTTGTGGAAAAAGCAAAAGTAGCTGCCTAATTGCAGCCACACCAACCAGCACCACCAACACCACCAACACCAACTCCACCAGCACCAGCGATCAGCGAACTTTCCAACTGGCAGCTCAGGCTCAGTGCAACAAAGCGCAGCTTAAACGCCACTTTATTGTCGTGTCGACAACTGTTGCAAAGCAGCTCAAAGCTAAAGTCAGAAATTTATGCGATTACGCTTGATTTTGATCGCCAAATCACACAGCAGAAAATCGCAGAAAAATTCACAGCCACGCGGTGAGCCAAGCGACACCACCAGTACGCGCCAGCCAGCAGTCATGTGCGGACACCTTTGGCAAGCACTGGGACTATACACATACGTATATATTGTGTGCATGTGTGTGTGTGTATATGTGCAAGTGCTTGCGTCTGCGCAGGGGCATAAGTAAATTATAAACATCAGTTTCAATTACAAATGACCAATGCGGCGTGGCGTTCATTTTTGGGGGCGATTCAAGAGTTAAGCATTCGATTGAACCATTTTCGTTTGTTAATCATTCATTGCGGTGATCAATTGTTGGTGGATCGAGTGCACGGTTGACCAGTATTTTTCGTATATTTTTGCGCGTTTTAATTAAAGAACACATAAAAGTGTCGCCTAGGCTCGTAATTATGAATTTAATCTCAATTAAAGCTGCTCGCATATCGCGATTACAGCGATTGCCCGAACGTGACTTGAATTACCTACCGACGGGCAACAGCGGCTAGCAATGTATGTACAAATGTACATACATATGTATGTGGCAACAACCAGCAGCCAACAACAGCAGCAAGTGCTGTAATGCGAGAATGGCTGTGCGAGTGTGCCTGGTCAAAATGAACTGCTGTGTGGGGTATATTTGTTCAGGTCCGATCGTGTTGCACGCGTTCATACTTATGCGCAGGCATAAGTATGTGTCTACTATATCTATGTGAAGTGCTGCTGTATTACATTTATCACCTTTATTATCCGCTGCCACCGACCGTTGTGCGCATGCGCAAACGCTTTATGGGTTTTACAAACAGATAACTTCACATCTCGTATTTCTGATATATCAATTACGAGCGAGTTGACTTTTTTTCATTTAAATTGTCGGGAGTAGTGGGTATATACTTTTATATCGAATAGTCAGGAAGGACTACGAGCTCATGCAATCTCATATGAGTACATGCAAACTGCTGGACGAGCTCCTGTCTGTTCTTAACGTACTGGAAGCCCAGTAGACGACATGAGGGTTATGGCGGCAGTGGTCAGGCGGATCTCCAAGCGCTATTTTATTCACGCTTCTGTGGGCTTAACTAAGCACATCCGAGGTAAGCAATTTGTGGTTGAGAAGATATAAATTTAAAATTACATAAAACATTGGGCACAAAGATAGGCTAAGTATTGCTATTTCAAACCCTCCTCCTAGAATAAGAATACCAGCCAGTATTCTAGCAAAGAGCGATGCACTCAGCTTGAACTTGAAATGAAAAAGTCGACCCAAGAAGCCCCAAGATATTTGGTAACTCCTAAGTACTCAGGCTAAAAAGCTCATCGTATTTAAAGCTCTGGAAAGTAAAAGTAGATAGTCAAGGAGGAAGGGAGAGAAGTGCAGAAAGAAAGAAAGAGAATAGAGACAGAAACAGAAACAGGGACAGAGGTAATTAGATTTGTGAGAATTTTCCAGATTCCTTGATAAACCTGAAAATATCCTCCAGTTTGAGAGAACGAATTTTACTCGTTCTCAAGACATCGGAACCTAAAATTCGTAGCCTTGCTCTAGCAAATGCAGGACACTCACAGAGAAAATGCTTAGTGCTATCCGCCTCCTCTAAGTGCAATCAGTTTACTAACCCAATAATTAGCAACAGATATGAAGACCAAGAGGTCAAGCTCAAAGGAATAGAGAGCTGGACCACAAGGTAGTATGATCACAGCAAGGTCCTTCTGCAAAGACCATCATTTATTAACACTTTTCACCAAACCTTCACTTTATTCAAGATTTATCTGTGGTATTTCCTTTTAGAGAAGGTTAATAAAGAGGTGAATCTTTAGAGAAATCTACACCAAAGGATCCAATATACAACTATCGAAATCCACAAAGCCAGCAATTCCAAGCAGAATTTCTACCAATCAGGGAGGAGGCATGCAAAGCCATCTTGCAAGCTCGAGCCAAAATTTGATAGCTATCTTAGCGGATAGTCAGACTGCTATAAATGCAGTAAGCATAAACAACATAACTTCCAATCCAGTAATGCAGTACATAGGAAAACTTAATTCTCTCAGTCCAAAGCTCGATGACGCTGGTATGGGTAACGGAAAGGCGGATCGGGTTGCTAGACTAGAATCCTCCTAGAGCTCTGGGAAGCGGATCTAAAAGAAGTTCTCTTCAGGCAGATTAAAGATGAACTAAATTCTCACTATTACAGTTTTTCAAAAAGACGAAGGAAGTGACTACCAATTTGTGTCATGTTCGGACAGACATGGACTGACTATAACCGAACGAAAGCCAAACAACCGCTCGGGGACGGGCTATCCAACATCTCAAGACTAACCGCGGTTCTCATAAGACTCTGAAAGGCGGACGAGCACGCAGCGAGGTTAAAGCGAAGCTTAATCGTTTCCACGACAGTCGGTTCTACGTTACCGAAACGACCCGGATTTATGTCCGGCCAGGGATTTTCACACCAGGAGCAATCCCCGTATGTAAGTATGGGAAATGTTTATGCTGCTACAACAACAACAACCACAGAAGCGGAAATCAACAGAAATCTGTGAAAATAGTCTTTCAATATATCTGTGAGTGCCCAAGGTTGGGTGCTCTATGGCACAGAATGCTGGGGGGATTCTCAATCGTTAACTTGAGAGAAATTGCAGAAAAGAAAGTAGACGACAGAGGCAGATTAATAGTAAAATCAAGATAGTTCAACTAATGAAAAGCAGTAGTGGTTTATCGAGGGCTGCGCGTATAGGCTGTGTCACTCAGACAACACCTCCAGTACCATCACTACCACCATCTTTACAATTGTCGAGGTTTAACAAGAGCACAAAGATTATGAAAGAAGAAATGGTTAAATTTTTGTATGATTTGTCTTACCTAGTTTTGACAATAAGCACGCACTTCAAGTGGCTCACATCAAAAATTCTATGAGTTCCCAACGAGTAGGTTCCTCATCCACCATAAATAAATAAATATAAATATAATATCCCTTGCACCCTTTATTTAGTGTTTGGCCGAACTCCTCCTCCAGTTTGTGGTGTGCGTCCTGATATTGTTCTACCAATGGAGGAACCTATAGTTTAACGCCACCTCCAAATGGCAGATATTTTTTTATGAGAAGCTTTTTCATGACAAAACTTCTCTCGGAGGGTTGACATTGCCTACTGAGGAGCGACCGATACTAGAAAAAAGCTTCTCTATTATTCTGGTGTGTCGTGCCTACAGCGGCTTTCTAACCCGAGCACCACCAAATGGTAAACACACACCAACCCATTTGGCTACGGCAGCCGCCACTTAAATCACTGGACCCAAAAATTATTTACATGGAAAAAAATGTACCACTGACGATGAGGTCATTGCTGAACTAACGCACATTTAGAAGGTTATCAGGAATCTTAATTTTTAGAGCTGATACAAAAGATAGAAAAACGTTGGGGGTATGTAGTGAATCAATCTAACAGGAGACTAAGTTGAAAAATAAAATAAATTTTACTCAAAAAGAGTGTTGTTCTTGTCAAGGTCAAGTACTTATATAATAAAACAGCCCTGGTAATTCACTCCACTCTGACCTCTATGTCTTTACAGCTTAGGCAACGCATAAATCTATCGCCTGGCAATGATCAAACACAGAGTTCCACAAAGCTTCAGCTGAACCTTTCTTAGGAATAATAAAACTCAAAAGCCCCTTTCGTCCAGTGTTGCCATCTGGTATTTTTCAGTTGCTCTGGAAAGGAAGTCATCATCTTTCTTTGCCACCTCCAGCAGGTTAGGCAGCACTGCTTTCATTTACGAAATGCAAATAATTAACGTAATAAAGCAATGAAAATTTTTGCTCACCATAATTTCTGAATATCTATGGCACACGAATACACCCAAAGCTATCTTCAAACCCAGCTTTTTAAAAAGTGATACCCATTTTCAGCCCACAGTGCCTTACCTTCAACGCTAAACAGCTGCTCGAGTAAGCAATTCATGCAGTAAATCTGTTTAAATTCGTGTAAATTGCAATTGGCGGCAAGCAACAGGCGACAACAACAACAACAAAAATAACAAATAAGCGACGAAACAACAGCACGTGCTAAATTATTGCGGCGCGTGAATTTATTGTCAGTTTTTGAAATTTTTTTCAAAGCCTTTTTGGTAATATACTTCACCTCTTGCGAAGTCTAGGAAACATTTTTAGCAGTTTTGCGAATTTTACTAATTTTTTTTTCAAATTTTTCGTTACTTGTTTTACAAGTCATTATTTTTGTAATTTTTTTTTTTATTCTCCCCCTTGGTTGTTATATTTCCAAATCAGTTTACCGTTATATGCTTAAATATATGTTTATACCATATTTGTGCAACATTTTGGCACCTTGGTGTTGCGGCAACACTTGTTGTCCTCACCCTCAGCCGCTCATACCGCCGATAGCCTTCCACCTCACTTCGCTTACATTTTGGTGATTGTAATTAATTTATCCGCCAGCGCCAACGTCAGCGTTGTACTGATAAAATGACGCTGATTCAGCGCGAAACGCCGCCAGCTGAATAAGCGTTCGATCTGCGAAAAGCTCAACACATTCGACCAGCCAGCCGGCCGGCTAGCTAGCCAGTCAGGCGGCGTCTACGTCCAATCGCCGGTGCTGGGGCACCGGGCTGGGGCTATTGTGATTCACTGATAAACAAAGTTGAGGTGGCGCGCATGCGTAAGCGCCACTGCTGCTGTGGTTTGGTGACTGGCTCAGTTCCTCAGTGGCTGAGTGGCTGAGTGGTCAGTTGCAGCTGTTATGGCTTTCTAGTGTGTAGCGGTTTTTTGCAGCGTTTGATTTCATTGCTATGTGAATACGTTTTGAAGTATATCCACTGATATTATCACACTTCTGTCTAATTGTTGCACGTCGACAATGGAAATTATATATAATACAATTATTTGTGAAAAATTGAAAAGTTTCGAGATATTCATAAAAAATGAATGAATGGTGTAAAATTGCAGGAAAAATGAGAAAAATATAAAAAATTTCCTGAATATTTTTCTTCTAAACACTTTTAACCATCAACAATTTGCTTTGGAATACCTTTGTAACCTCTGGCAGATGCCCCTCTTCTTATATCACGAGCTTGACTGCGGGGCCCTTGGGCAATATCCAACTCCGCAGAAAGTTGTTACAACTCATTGTGCCTTTTGACTGCTGCATTTGACCCCATAAGCTAACAAGGAAAGCGCAAAGATTATCGAAAATATTTCCAGTCGTTGCACGGCCCAAAAAGAAGCTTCCGACTAGAAGAATTCTTCTACAATTTGAGGATAAAAATGGACAGGATTCTTCTCAACCCGGCTCCAACCAAAGGTGGTCTGCCGCAAATCCACTCGCCTACGTTAGCTGGCTGATAGATTGCGTAGTTTTTTTTTGTGTTTAGGAGTCTTTTAAGCACTAAATTAATACGAATCATGAAATTAGGGGATTAATTAGAACCATCTGATAAAAACGATATTTATTTAAAAAAAAATATTAGGTGCGCAAATAAGTTCTCGCTGTTTTTTTGATGAAAATACATCTTTATTCTGAAAACAGGATTACAAGTGAATCATTGAAAGTATTGCCCATCGCTGGCTACTACTTTTTCCCATCTTTCTGGTAGATCTCTTATAACGTCGCGGTAAAACTGTTCATCTTTTGAGGCTATTCACGAATCAAGCCATTTTTTATGTCTTGAAATGAATGGCACTGCTGGTCAGCTAGACCATCGATCGGAACAGGTGATAATCAAACGGCGCAATATCTGGAGAATATGACGGATGGGGTAGGATTTTCCATTTCAGTGTTTCCAGGTGGGTTTTAACGGGTTTGGCAACGTGAGGCGGAGCATTGTCATGCTGTAGAATCACTTTTTCATGTCTCTCCGCGTATTGCGGCTGCTTCTCGCGCAGTGCTCGGCTCAATCGCATCATTTGGAGTCGATACCGATCCCCAGTGATGGGTTCGCTTAGTTTTAACAGTTCATAATAAATAACACCAACTTGGTCCCACCAAATACATAGCATAACCTTCGCAGCGTGAATATTCGGCCGAGGCGATGACGTAGAAGCATGACCGGGCAGTCCCCATGACTTTCTTTTCTTTGTATTGCTGTAATGAAACCATTTTTCATCACCCTCTACGATGCGATGAAGAAAACTCCTCCTTCTTTGCCGCTAGAGCAGTTGTTCACAGGCGAAAAAACGACGTTCAACATCCCTTGGTTGTAACTCATAAGGAACTCAAGTTCCCTCTTTCTGAATCATTCCCAAAGCATGTAATCGCTTGGAAATGGGTTGGCGGGTAATTCCTAATGCTGAAGCAAGCTCTTCTTGCGTTTGACACGGATCCTCATTGAGCAATGCCTCCAATTCAGCGTCTTCGAAGGTTTGTGGCCTTCCTTCACGCGGACGGTCGTCAACATTAAAATCACCTTCTTTGAAGCGAAGGAACCAATCTCGGCACGTTGTTTCACTTAAAGTAGCAGCTCCATAAACTTTTTGTAGCTCTCGATGCGCTTCAGCCGTTGTGCCGCCAGACATTTTCACAAAACCAAAAGTTTATGATCCCAAAACTAAATCACCAATGTGTTGAAGCAGTTGTTTTACTATATGTCTATGCTTGGTTTATGATGTTTAGGTTATGTTAGAATCGACTAGAACTAGAACTTAGTTGAGCACCAATACTTATTTACATTCATTTATTTCAACTTTTCCTTTGAAGAATAAATTTAACGATTAATTAATCACCATCATAGTTCCTCGAGCTCCATTGCGGCGCATAGGGCTAAAGCAAAATTTTTCAACTCCGTTCTGTAGGTCTGACTTCTAAGTCTACAATGGCATTAAGTACTCGGCTACAGTGTCTTGATTAAAATAAAAACTAGCTTTTCCATTTTCTACGATATTCGCTATAGTCCATAGAACAATCTCTCAAACTCTAAGCGCGAGCTTATCGGATGTTGTTGTTGTTGTAGCAGCATAAACATTCCCCCTACCTACATACGGGGAATGCTACTGGAGTGACAGTCCTTGACCGGATATAAATCCGGGTCGTTTCGGTAACGTAGAACCGACTGTCGTGGAAACGAGCTCATCGGATGTCGACAACCCCGCTTCAGCACTATAAATTCAATAGGAGGTTATTCCTTAAGAATCTGGTTATTGTTGGTCAACACTTAAATGGTCACATCCTATTTCCTGTAGGTTTACTCTTAGATCGTCTATTTTCTCTTTTGAAAATGAAAATCAAATACAAATAGAAAATTAAAAATCAGCTTATTTATTAACCTTAAGGGACCCCGGTGGTCTAGTGCTCGAAAATTTAGGATATTTTGAGGAATTTCTTTTTTACAATAAAAATAATTAAAAAAGATATTTAAATTTTTTAGGCTTTTTATTTAACTTCTTTTACATACAAATATGAAAAAAGAAATTTTGTTTTTAATTTTAATAACTTTAAAAATGGCGCTGAAGTTGACCCTCCCGAAATATTGGACCTGGACGGTACTGCTCATATGCCATTTGACAAAAGAGCGCGGTTTTGAATTTGGCACTCTAAAAATAGGAGGTTTTCCAGTTTTTTAATGAAAAAATACGAAATAATTAAAATAATAATATGATTATAGTACGGGCGTTAGTAATTGATTATGTGAACAACTTACTAAAATTTCAGACGATTTGGCTAAATAGTTTGTTTTTTTTTTTTTTTTTTTTTTTTAACAACACCAGAGTAAAAAGTTTGACCATTTAAATGCGACCATTGATGCCGCCGCGTGACGCATCTGAATCTGCCTGCTAAAACAGCTGTAGAACCGAAAATACTGGGAATCTCCTTCCAAAAATTTTATAGAAAGAAAAATCCATTTTTTTTAATTCTCGACCACCAGGACCACTTAACATAAAACTTATATATCTAAATATAACTTTTAGTAGTTCAATAGTTGATAGTTCATAGTTCAGCCTACGAAATCTTTGAAAGCAAGTTCCTCTATGCAAAGTTCAGCACAAAAATTACAAATAGATAAGATAAGAGTTTATTAAGTAATATACAAAAACGTTACAATATTTATGTTATCGCACAATTTACAGAATATGATATAAATCTTAATTCTACATCATTATATTTATAAATTTATCACAGGTTTGGTTTCTTAAACGATTTTTTCTTTTTTTCGAAGGAAAAAACTACTATGACCTATGAAAAAACTACTAAAACCTCCGCTATACATCTTACAAGCTAGGGTTAATCTATACGCATTTAAGTACCGCGGCCTAATTGAACAATAAGAAAGTTCAGTTATTAGCAGATTGTCCGAAAAACTGGAACGAATTTTGAATCTTTTAGTCAAATTTTGTATTTGATTTGACAAAATCTTGTTTCACTCCTCTTTTACGGGTCGCATAGACTCGACATGCCCGTGTTGGATTTTTTTTTTCAACGAGACAAGGAACTGATTTCAGTACATGCGTACTTATGTCATCTGATAATCTAATCTAATAATAAAATAAATAATTGGCGAGTACACTTCTGTTAGGTGTTTGGCCGAGCTGCTCCTCCTATTTGTGGTGTGCGTCTTGATGTTGTTCCACAAATGGAGAGACCTACAGTTTCAAGCCGACTCCGAACGGCAGATATTTTTATGAGGAGCTTTTTCATGGCAGAAATACACTCGGAGGTTTTGCCATTGCCTGCCGAGGGGCGACCGCTATTAGAAAAATGTTTTTATTAATTTTGCTTTCACCGAGATTTGAACCAACAACCTCTCTGTGAATTCCGAATGGTAATCACGCACCAACCCATTCGGCTACGGCGGCCGCCTAATAAGCGGTCAGTAAAAATCGCGCCAGTGAAAAAGAATGAGGCAATCCCCAGGCTGATCCTTTTTTGAAGGACGTTTAGTCTAATGAATAACGACATCATTGTTGTTTCTTTCATTTATAAAAGTAATACAGTCTCTTGAAACTTCGCTCAGAAACAATTTGTACGTTATCCGCACAATTTATCAAAAATAGTACTACTATTTTTTTCTAGTGCTACTATTTTTGCCCATGTTAAATCGTTCCAATATTTTGTAATATTTAGCAATTACCGTTAGAACAGATAATTTTCGGAGAAGAAATAAACACGTGAAGTATCGTTGTCGGTCTTCTACGCTTCGGCATTTAAACACGAGAAATCTCGTGAGCGTTCGGATGGAAGTAATTGGCTATCGAAATTGAGCTCGAAAAGCGTTATGAACTTTTTCACTTTATAAAATGGGGTAAATTGGTTCCACGCACAGGGCGTTTAGCTCAGGGACTTGTTGACGAGTGTTGATACGTTATTTCTTTCTTATTTAATTTTGATAATTTTTGTATGAAAATACAAACATTTTTGTGCGCAGCCATTCTCAAAAATTAAATAAATAAAGTTATATAAGAACAAAAAAATACAAAAACTATCTTACAAAAACCATAAACTTTGTGCAAATTAAAAAAAAAAATTCATCAAAAATTTAAAATTTTTGTAATGAGAATTTTCAGAAAAATTTTGAATATGCAATCTTATAGTCCATTGAATTTTGATACGATAAAGTGCAAGTTTCAACTGGCTCGAAAATTGCATTGATTTTTCACAATTCTTGTTTTTTTTTTTTTGCTTGTGGTCTTGCGCATTTTCTCCATATAACGAATTCTCGAAATTTTTTTAAAAGGATAAAAACACAAACCATTGTCAGTAAAAAAAAAATGGCAAGCTAGAATTTTATTATAGCAAAATGGGCTATAGCCGTGCATACTGCGCCTATATGCACCTTCTACTAGAGGATGGATGTAGGCAGCCACTTAGGTAGGTAGGTAGGTAGGGTGGTTGTCATAAAGACACACTTAGACCTTTCGCAGGTCCATTGTGATACCACTGGAGCTTATCCTTACCCTTTTCAAACCATCCGGTAGCTTTAATAAACGAGCAGAGCTTCGTTAGTTTTAGATGGGCTATGTCCGCTACATCGGTTAGAAATGCTGTATCGAGAGTGCACAGCCTTCTCATAGCTAGGCTTTCACACTCACATAAAAGGTGTCTGACTGTTTCCTCTTCTTCTGTATTAAGACAGCTTCTACAGAAATCGAAGTACGGGAGTCCTAACCTTCTAGCGTGGCTGCCTATTAAACAATGACCAGTTAATACCCCTATCATTTTTCGTATAGCTTCTCTGTTAAATCGTAGCAAGATCTTCGATCGACCGCTGTTCCAGTTCGGCCATGTCTGTCTGCTTAGTTCGCATGTTGTGAGGTTTTGCCAGCTGATTTCCCAGTCTATAAGTAATTTACAAGTGGCTATAGGCATGGGTATCAGCGCCTTATCCGGTTTGAGATCGAGCGTTGTACCGGTTTGAGCAAGTTCATTCGCCTTGCAGTTTCGTGGTATATTCCTGTGGCCTGGCACCCAGATAAGGTGCACTTTGTAGCACTTAGATACGTCATCTAGTAGTTTAAAACATTCTAGAACTGTTTTTGACGAGTGTGTTTTAGATTCAAGCGCTTTTATTGCCGCTTGATTGTCCGAGTACATGAAGACTTCATTTGTGGATAATACTCTCGTTTTTATTACCGTAAGTCCCTCTTTTATGGCAGTGACTTCCGCCTCAAATACACTGCAATGATCAGGTAGGCGAAATGATTGGCATACTCCGAGTTTATCAGAGTAAACCCCTCCACCAACTTTGTTGTCCAGTTTTGAGCCGTCTGTGTAGATGCCGAGGTCATTTTTCTTAACAATAAGCCCGTTATCCCATTCCTCTTTGGAAGGCAATACTGTGACAAAGGATTTATTTAAATTGATGCCCTTGGTCTTACAGAAATCCGTTATGGCAGGAATGCAGGGGAATTTTTCTAAAATTGAAGAGTGTCCTCTGCAGCCACTTAACCTTAACTAATTTTACTTACTTGCAAGATGGATGAAATATCTCTTAATATCCTATAGAGACCATTAGCTATAAAAAATATTGCTTTTACAATAAAAAAAACACTATTTTATATTTATGTATAGCGATCTTCTATTTACACTTCTCCCAATAATGGACTAAAAATATGTTATATTACTTTGTAATTTTAGATATGTAAAGTGAGGGCAACATAAAAACTGAAACAGATGTTTTTACACCATAAAAATTTATACATTATGCGTGAGGCGCAAACCGCCAGGAAAACAAACAACCAAAACCCTTTACTTGTATAAGTACTTGGCATTAACTCCTTCCCTCGGCTTGCCCTTATGAAGCGCCGCTGGACACACCCAAACAAATTCCAATGATTCCTTTCACCAAACATTCAAACAACTACGCGCAACTACATTTTAAATAAGCAAAATTAGAAAAAACACAAAAAACTAAAAATAGAAAATCCAAAAGTGGAGTGGAGGCCGGAGTAAAGTGAAAAGGATAATGAACTTTGATGAAAATATAAACCATAAAGCGATTAATAACCGGCAAGGCACGCCGGTAATAACACCACGCACACATACACACACGCACACATGTGCACTGAGCATCGGACAGTGGATGAAAATACAATAAATGAATTCATTAGGGAAAACCCGAGCGTCCAAAGAGCACGGACAGCGGACGATTTTACAAGCGTAAGAGGAAACTAGCGTAGGTAGCCAGTGTCTGGCTAGTGTGCATTTTTTAAGGGCTGTTGCCCCCACTAGCGCAACATTTGACCAACTGTTGTTTGCTGCTTGCCAATCACACGATCGGCACGTTACCAAATAACCAACTACTCTACTGCGTAGTCAACCGTCGTGGCAGAAGTTCGCTTGGCTTTTGACAGCCGCGCATCACTCGCTCGCTGGCTCACTGGCGCACTTGTGGGCCGTGGCGTGTTAATTGCGTGCGGCATATCCTTATCGGCCGATCAGGCACATGTAATAACCTCAACGTCGTCGACATGCCTCTCCGTTGGCCACTTGCCGCTAGCCGTTTGACTGGCACATCGACCATATGGCGCTGGGCCTAATATGTGCCGTATCCTTGCCTTTCTGTCTGTCTGTCTGTTTGCCTGCGAAGATGAATCTATTTTCGGACGCAAATGAAGAGAAAATCTATTTAATGCTGACCAAACGTTCAACGGTACGACTCATTCATTTAATGATAGCAACTCCAGCACCTGATGGGCCTTGCGCCGCGGTAGCCATTCAATGCGTTTCTATGGTTCTATTGCCTGTTGGCGTGATCCTTTTTGAAAATTTACGGTTTCACTTTCACTACACAAATCAGAACAGGTAATTTGCAGGTACAGATACTCAATAACAGTTGTAGTTGCTGCCGCTGCCTTCGCTGCACCTTCTGTTGTGCGCGCAGGATAATAAGCGGCATCCTTTTGCTTTTCTTTCGTCAGCATTTCGAAAATTAATTGCCGATAACGTTAATTGCTTAAATATACCGCTTTGCCTACTTCATCAATGTAATCATTAAATATCGACTGCTTCTTCTTCTTCGTCTACAATTTTGGTGCACTTCTTTAACGATCTGTGAGTTTATTTAGTGCGATCTGGCACTTCTGTGTTCTTTTTTTTATTTCTTATGCCTAAGGAAGGGCTCCTAATTTCTTAAAGGTTCTTTAGCCATAGAAATTCGTTATGCGGCTGTTATCATATTTTGCTGGCTGACATCGAGGTTTAACTGACATACGGCCGATTTATTGTTGTTGGTGTTGGGCTTGTGCCTTGTGGTTGTGCGCCTTTTGGCACATCATAAAATTTAAGGCAATCAAAATGTTCGCTCATCTGTTACTCAGCGGCTTGTGGGCATTTTTTGTAGTAGAAAGAGGGGTCCAAAATAAATAGGAAGTTTCAAAAATATGAGAGGGGAGCTTATATGAAAGTATTTGAAAATAATTGTAAGGGATTTCATATCACATTTAGCAAAAATTTAATTTTTCTGAGAAATTAATTTCTTTAGATGCTATACTTTTTTTTTTGTTTGGCAGAGTATCTTCAAACGACTGGCGCGCTTTGTTAAACTCGGGCAAAATCGCATACGCAAATCAAGAAGAAGAAGAGTGTCTTCAAATAGTCATTATTTCAGAACCCTTTGACACTTTATCCCGAAAAATATCTTAGTTAAAAGGTAATTTTTCAATTATCTTTTCTTCAGGGTGTGGCCGATCCATTGCCATTTCCTTCTGCGGATTTCAGTTGCCACATCGGATTGATTAGCCTTCAGTAATTAGATGTTAGATATAGTTCGAGACCAAAAAATTCGTATTATGTGGCGCAAGCAGCGATTCCAAACATGCGCGACTATGAAACCTCTTCCAATATACAGGGCGAAATGTTGTCCCACCACAAACCGCCTAGCACCGTTCAACAGAGGCTGATATGAGGCCTTTGAGTAAGACTTGGAATGAACTTAGAGCTCTTTCACAAAATCGTGTTGGATGGCGAAAAAGAGTTGTCAACGTCCTATGCTTCAACTAGGAGTTAAAGGATCCTATATGTAATCTATTTTCAATCTTTGTAATGATTATAGTTTGGTCGAACAATTTTTAGAAATATGGAACTCAATTTTCACGATTAAATATTGAACTTAAAAAAAAAAATTTTGAACTTAATCAAATTGAAATACTGCCTGACTTATTACCTCTCCATCGATTAATCATTCATGGCGATCGGATCAAAAAATGTATACTTACGACATACATTTTGACATATTTGAGGTATATGAGGGACTTGTTATAAAGGACTTCTTTGATTTCTGCCACCTCCACAAAGTCCGTAAGAATATGTAAAGAAAAAATAAAGGAAACCCCATTGTAGGCGCATTCCTAAAATTAATAATAAGCGGAAGTGAAATATTTGCGCTTGCCTTACACTTGGAATTACTATCACCGAACTTCATTCTAGACTTTTTCGGAGGACCAGGCCTAGTTGTTGTACATAGAGAGAAGAATGAAGTTCACAATAAATCTTAAGGTCTTGGAATGAAGTAGCGGACGCATTGGCAAGAGAGACTGCGGCCTCGTTACTAATAAGGCCCGACCTCTTCCCTACTATGAGACAGCACACCATAAAGGAGAAGCTTAGGAGGGAAGAGCTAAGGTTAAAGAAGGTTAGCTGGCACCAAATTGTGGGTCCATGCCAGACGAAATACTTACTGGAGGAGTACAATTAAAAGATGTTTAGGAAACTCATAAACTTGAATAAGAATAAACTGAGGAAGCGCACGGCCAGTCAAACAAGCCATTGCAGATTGCGTATTCATCTGCACTGAATTGGGATATGGTTCACTGACTCTTGTTGTTTTTGTAACCAATCCACGGATACTTCAATACACCTTTTTCTGAAATGCGTCGCTATAGCGCGGAGATGATTGAGCCATCTCTCCAATTGCAGCCAGTAGAAAGACATATACGCTCAGCTCATACCTGCTCTACATTTACTTCAAGTTTAATATGATAACTGGCTTTGGATGAGGTACTGAGGTTCACAAGAGGTCATGGGGTCGAAGTGCAAACCTCAAATCAAAGTTATCTAAATTTCAAAATCACAAAGCGGGCCTCAAAATATCCTGCATTTATGGATATCGAAGGAACTGCCTTTAGAGGGGAGTAAGTTCATTCCTATTAGCACAAATGTTAAGAATTTATGCTATAGCACTGATTAAACGAGATTGTCGTTGCACTTAATTACCAATAAATGTGCTCTCTATAAATACGGGTGAGCCATTTTTTGAGAATGATAACACAAATGACAAGCCAAATGTGTTCATAATTTACTTAAAGGTTTGACTTTTACGAAATGGGACGCTACACGCTTAAACAAAATTGGAAAAATTGGCAGAAAATCGTTTGACCGAAGATCAGCATTTTTACCGAAAAATCATCTTTTCTGATGAAGCTCATTTTCACATCGGTGGCTACGTCAATAAGCAAAATTGTCGGATTTGGGGCTCAGAAAATCCACACGTTACTGTAGAGAAGCAATGCATCCACAACGAGTCACTGCTTGGTGCGATTTTTGGTCTGGCAGCATCATCGGGCCATTTTTTTCGAAAATGAGCGAGGTGCCGCGGTTACAGTAAATGGCGAGCGTTACCGTGACATGCTCAACGAGTTGTTTTCAAAAATTGAAGAGGATGACATGGACGACATTTGGTTTCAACACGTCGGTGCAACTTGTCACACTGCCAAAGTAACACTCGAACTTTTGGCTACCGTTTTTGAAAACCGAATAATCAGCCGAAATTCCGATATCAATGGGCCGCCTCGGAGCTGTGATTTAAGCCCGTTGGACTATTTTTTGTGGGGAGCCGTTAAGGACAAATGCAATGCGAACCATCCAGAGACGATTGATGCTTTAAAACACGAAATCGAAGTTGCCATTCATGAAATTCGAGCCCAAACAATCGAAAATGTGCTTAAAAAATGGGTTGATCGAACGGCCTACTGTAAAGCCAGTCCTGGCGGTCATTTGAGCGATATTATTTTTCATTCATAAATGACAATGTTCAATCTTCAAAATAAAAAAAAAGTTTGAAAAAATATTGATTAGTTTTTTTTTACAATATATCCGATTCAAAAAGCAAATTTTACATGGCCCACCCTATACCTTTACTTGAAAACTCCCGTTTATTTTGGAATTCCCCTCGCAGTGTAGTGTTTATTTGTGTGTAATTATTTTTTTTTTTTTTTGGGTTTCCAATCATAAACTGATCCTTGGCTGAATTTAATTAGTAGCAGTCCTTGTGCGCACTTTCAGTTGTAGTCTCCACACGTCTGACGCCTGCCACATTTAATACAAGTCGCTCCTCGAATTTTCTTCCCACTACACGCTACGCGTACTTACTCTTGCCTCATTTTACCTAAAATTTCTGCTTTAAATTTTTTTATTTTTATTTCTTTTTGTTCCTCGATTTTAATTTACTCATACTTCTGCTTCTTCTAACATTTATTCACCTTGATCAGCATGCAGTGGCAGTGGCAGTGGCATGATGTAATTAATAGTTGCAGCGAAAGTTAAGGCGTTGCCTTTGATATGTTGCTGACTATTCTGTGGCACTTGTGGCCACTGCTGTTCTAATCCGGTTTGTGCGGCCGCTTTCAACTTAAATTTTTTTCCGAACTTTAGTTAATTTGTTAAAGCCGACGTTTAACCCTGAAAAAGTGCATTCATGCAAAGTTTAACTGTGCATACCTACGCGTACATATATACATACATGCATGCAGAGTTTTAGGTATGGTAATTTGTGCAGGCAGCGCTTAATTTGCTTTTAATTATATGTACGAATGTGAAAATACAAAATTATTAAGTGGAGCAACTGACGCAAGCCGTACGCAGACAAAGAATACTTAAGATTTTTTTAATTAAAGTAACACTAGCAACGCACTTATATACATTTGTGTGTGCATAAAGCAAATTCCCAAAATATAATATTCCTGTATGTTCGCTAATAATTCTGCACAGAATAATTTGATTGGCACAGGGTTTTCTGTACCACCTCCAACCTCACTTGGAAGGACATAGTTTGCATAGACTTACAAACATGTTCACGGATGGCTCGAAATTGGACGGAAGGGTTGGTGGTGGAGTATTCTGTAAGGAGCCTCCCATCAAACTTAAATTTAGGCTCTTGGACCACTGTAGTGTTTTCCAAGCGGAGATATCCGCAATTAAGGAAGCGATGGACTGGTTGCTTACTTCGGTAATTACCGTTAAGGAAGTAAATATTTACTCCGATAGCCAATCGGCAATTAGGGCCTTGGGCTCGCTGTTTGTGCGTTCGAGATCGGTCGGGGAATGTCTGGCTTCTCTCTCGATTGCATCCGAATACTTCGTCATCAGCCTCATTTGGGTTCCCGGTCACAGCGGCATAGAGGGAAACTGCTGGGCTGATGAGCTGGCTAGACAGGGAACTTTCGAGACGGTTTCGCCGCGAAATGAGAGAATTAGGGTTCCCCTGAGAACCTGTGGTCTGCTCCTGGTAAGATGGGCCTCGAGTCAACTCAGCGAGCGCTGGGCTAGTGCGCAAACTAACAAAGCCCCAGCTCTCGAGTGTGGTGGGCATCCTTACCGGACATTGTACGTTAGGTGTTCATGTCGTGAGACTTGGGATTGCCTCAAGTCCGTTCTGCAGAAACTGTCTGGAGGACGAGGTGGAATCATCTCAACACCTTCTTCTCAGCTGCCCTGCTCTCGTCTGGCAAAAACTTAGACATCTGGGCTCTCACTTTTTCGTTACGCCTGCGGATATAGGCGGTGTAAATTTGGTGAAGTTCATCAGTAGCTTGTTGCGGCTAACTACGAACGCAAATCAGCCACCGTCAGCGTCGCCGTAAAATGTATGCTCATCATCGTCTCTAATCCCAAGGCTCCTTCTTCCTTCCCATCTCCTTTCTCCTCTCCCATGTATGGCACCACAACGGACGAAGTTCTTAATATTTGTCCAAGTGAGCCCTTAGCTAGGGCAGCCATTTAACCTAACCTAAACTATAGGCTTACAAAAAAGAGTTTCTATGAGCCAAAAAATTCGAAAAATTACAAAATTAACTTTCAAATTGTGGTCACCAATTGGAGTAGTGGGTTTTTGCTATAAAACTTTGAAATATTTATGCAAGTGCATATTATTATTAACATCACATGAAGTTCGCACCTAGGTAGAAACTCATCATAATAAAAATTGAATTAATAGGATCCTATTATGTTTAGCATATTTCCATATTTTTGCATGTTTTTGAATATTTGCATATTTTTGCATATTCAATTTGCATAAAAATCCGATCTCTAGTTATTACTATTCAAATATTAGAAATGAAATAAAAATATTTTTGGGTATGGTGGCTTTTTGCGTGCCAAACTCCACTAAACTGGATAAGCGGGAACAAGCAGGCAAAGTAAAGATGAAAAATGCATACTTTCTGCTTTCTAAATCTGCTCAATTGCTTTTGCATACCCTTTAAAGAAAAAATCAGTAAACATCAGAGATTTCGTGATTCAGCTGCAACAACCTTTCGCACCAGCTATTGACCCATCTCTGCTTTGTACGGAAATGTCTAAAAGTTTTAAGTCAACTTTGTGATCACCGAGAAATGTTCAATTGTGTTGAGCTTTATCGCTTTTATTTTAATACTTCCTCCTCGATACTATCCCTTACAGCTTGGATATTCTCAAGTAACCGGTTTACTCGAGGCCGTCCAGAAGCTTCAAACCGAGAAATTCTTTCATCAGTAGGCACGCGTCTTGATTCTGAGCAGTGGCAAAACTACATGAATAAAATTTTAAATTGCTTCCACATATCACCACGTATTCACCTGATTTGGCTCCCAGCGACCACTGGGTGTGCGCAGACTTAAAAAAAGTGCTCGCCGGTAAGAATTTTCGCTGAAACTGAGGCCTATTTTGAGTCAAAATATGAATCGTTCTACAAAAGTGGTATTAAAGTGTTAGACGGCGCTGGAATGATGCGTTGTTCTTGATGAAAATAACGTTAATGAATAAAGCTAATTTTAAACAAAAAACGTGTTTTCTTTGTTAAGCCCGGAACTTTTCAGTCCATGTATTATATTGTATGTACAAAAAGTTTGAGTACCGATAAAGCTGGATATCCAACACTCATTCCAGCATTTGGGAGGGTATCCGGGTGGTCACGTAGTTATCGGCTTTCACGTCATTACTGTTTTAGCCAACCCCTTGTCGGGCATACGTAGCACGTGGTTTTCCCATTCCCTGCTTCGGCTCCGGCTCCGGCGCCACCTAACAATGTCTTGTGTGCCGCATATCCCTCCAAACCCTTCGTTTCGCATAAGAGCACTGCTAGTTTGTCCAGTGATTGATCGCAATGTTGCCATCTCTATCTTGATATTTGCTTGTTGTGTTGACAAAGGGCATAGGTGAGTACTAGTCATTATAGAAAAGCACAAGAAGAAGCACTCTCCTTCTTCCTATTTTTTAACAGGCATCCTTGGTGTGAGTTTGACAGGCAGGCAAGAGTGTGATGGTGTGAGTGTTTGGTCTTTTTACTTGAGCGTATTGGATATGCCGAATTAGAATATTAGGAAATATTATCTTTGACTGGGAAAATTCACAATAACAAATATTTTTAATATATTTCTTAGCTATAATGATTTTTATTGAGAAATATATGAATTTGATGCGATTTTCTATGCAATTTAATTATTTTGTATGCAATCGGGTTACGTGTTACGTAAAAGGGCTTTTTGGAATCAGGTGATTCAGCTGTGGGCATTTTTTTAAATCCAGCTGAGAGTGTTTTAATTTATGGATCTGTACAATGGTACTCGTCGAACGCATGTTTTATAAATTCGGATTACCAGCTTGAAACCTTTTTTTCTAGCTATTGTAGTTATTCTGCTCTGCGCTTTCTCACAAAATATTCTTAGTGGTTAGTGGAATTCCATTCTGTTTCCTGAAATATACGCCAGTATAAAATTAATAAGTGTCTCATTTCATGTTTTGTATAATTATTAATTACGTTACCTGAATACTTGGCCACAAAATTATTTTCCCTATCCGCTAATAACTATTTCCCTTTTGCGCCTTCCGCTTTCCATCTTATGAGGCACCATGCATTTTTTATTGCCGATAATTCGTGTTGCGCGTCTCAATTAGAGTTAAAACCACTCACGAATCATTTTGCAAAAGCATTGAAACAAATTTTCCGCATTCTAATAAGTTGCACTTCGAGGTGCAATAAATTTCATAGGCGTCGCTTATCAAATGTTCAAAAAGGCCACATGAAAAAGAAAAAGGCACGATGGTGCAATAATAGAGCACTTTTTAAGCAGGTGGCCTATTTAGCAATGCATATTTTTATGTTTACTTATACGTTGATGGTCGTAAATGGACTAATTTTCGGGTTGCTTGTGAATGGTTCAATTTCCTCTTATTTTACTATATGGAATTGCGTACGCTAACCCTCCGATAGAGTGATGTTTTGGTAGTGGTTTTGCAGTAGATATTTGAATATAACCATTCGGAAGTGCACAAGTTCGAATCTCCGGCAAGAAACATCAAATGACAGAAAAAGTTTTTTCCAAATAGCGGTCGCCCCTCGGCAGACATGACCAACCTCCGCGTGTATTTTTGTCATGAAAAAGCTCCCCAGAAAAACAAAAAAAAAAAAAACATTTGCCGTTCGGAGTTGGCTTGAAACTGTAGGTCCTTCCATTTGTGGAACAACATCAAGACCCACGCTCTAAATAGGAAGAGCAGCTCGGCCAAACTCCAAATGAAGAGTATGAATGCCAACTAAAGGGTGATTTTTTAAGAGCTATATGAAAGTTTTTCAAAAAAACACACATAAAATTCAGAAAACTGCAAGACATTTTTATTTAAATCGATAGTACAGTCCATATATAGTCCAGTGATACCTCCAGCCCATAAACCGCACCAAACTGTGACCTTCTCTGGATACATTAGTAGCTCTTGCAGTTCTTTTGGCTGATCTTCACTCCAAAATCTTAAATTCTGCTTATTTACGTACCCATTGATCCAAAAATGAGCTTCGCCGCTGAACACAATTTTTCGACTTTAAACTTTTTTAACAGAACACGCACTTTTATAATAAAATTGAATGATTTGCAAGCGTGGCTCGTTTGTAGAACGATTCATCGTTAAATTATAGACCAAACTGAAGATGTTTGACAGTGAAGCAAAACACGAAAAGTGCGTCGGCTGATCAAACCAACTGTTTAAAAAGGTAATAGCTAAAAAATCAAATATATATACGTTTACATACATACGTTAAGTTATTCACTTGTAGTGAATACTGAGCATAAAAAATTATAAAAAATCTCAGGCGAGATGTTTCTAAAAAATTTCAAACAAAAAACAAAATGTTTTTCCTAAAAATTTTGAGCAAAATATGATACATAAATTTTTCCTAAAGTATATTTTAAACTAGAGGGAGTGCAGAGAGAATGTGTGGGCATCACTGGTGGATGTAGAACATGTCCCACTTCTGCTCTCAACGTCATTCTGCACTTATTTCCTGTGGATCTTCAAGTTAAATCCATTGCTGCTCAGAGCGCTATTAGCTGGAAGGAGATTGGCCTCTGGAGGCCACTTTCTGTAGGGCATAGTAGCATCTTGAAACAGATCTCCCCTTCCCCCTCTGTACTTCGTACTGATCTCTCCATCCGCAAACTGGGTTTTGAGGGTTGTGCTAGGGCTATCTTTCCAAACAGGCAAGATTAGAAAGAAGGGAGAATCGGCACCGATATAGGTACCTCTGTTTTCACTGACGGATCCAAGATGGAATCTGGATTGGGAGCGGGGGTTTTCTCTAAATCAGCCACTATTTCAATCTTCTTTAAGCTTCCGGATACGAGCAGCGTTTTTCATGCAGAAGTCTTCGCGGTCCTGCAAGCATGCAAAATGCTTAAGGATCGCTGTTGGGATAGAGACATTAATATTTAATCGATAGTAAAGCTGCGATCAAGGCGCTGTCGTTGCCGTATTGCAGCTCTCTTCTGGTAAACTCCTGTAAGGAGGAACTCAAGCGTCTCGAACGAGCAGGAAACATTTCTCTTATCTGGGTTCCTGGACACAGAATTATAGAGGGAAATGAAACTGCCGATGAGCTTGCCAGGAAGGAGGCGACAGAACCGGTTTCAGTTGTCCCCTTCTCAGACATCGTTGTCCCCTTGACCGTTTGTTTAAGGGAAACTACACAATTTCTTTCTCATCGTGTGCTATTTCAAAAACACTATGGTCTCAATACGATAGAAACAGAATGCTTCAGGTGATGGGAATTCCCCGCCATTCAATTTCCGAACTAATTGATTTGTTCACTGGTCCCTGGGAGATCGGTAATCGTACGAAGAAGCTTCCGTATAACTCCCATTGCAGAAGCTTTGGGGATTCTGCAGAGAAAGAGACAATTGAGCGCTTTCTCTGCAAATGTCCGGCTTGGGTAGGTGCTTGAGACTCCTTAGCATGCCTTTGGGAGATGACTTGAGAAAATTCTCCAGCCTAGATCCCTTTTCTCTCCTCCACTACATCAACAGCATTGAATGGCTTTAGATGGTTTTCTCTTACCTAAATTTTTTCGCAGGTCCATATTACGGTATCAAAAATGGCACGTAAGTGTTACTTGAAGTGTACCTGGGGTACTCTTGCCATCTAACCCACCTACCTACCTATATTTTATTTAAAAAAAATAAAATTTATCTATGAAAAAATAATTATAAAAATCTATGCTATAACTATCAACATTGAATAAATGTCAAACCTAATAATTTTGTCCCCCAAAATACATTCAGTTCACTTACCAAAACATTTAAGACTACAAATAAACTAATTTTTAAGAGAATTGACGAGCATATCCAAAATGCTTGGACCACTTGACATGGAATCGCTCAGTTGTTATTAATCGCGCGCAAAAAAAAATGGAAAATTGACCTGCTATACAATAGAGAACCTTATATTTTTGTATCGTCTCTCAGAGATAGACAGATGATTTTCGAGAGCAGCTATTTCATGATAGAGTTGCATCGCAATGGACGAATTTTGAATTTTGAATATAGAACTTTCGGTAAAGAGAGTCATTTTATCCTCGGAGGCAACCATCCAACCTAACCTCTGACAGAGTTATTCTCT
This sequence comes from Anastrepha ludens, assembly GCF_028408465.1. Taxonomy (NCBI): domain Eukaryota; kingdom Metazoa; phylum Arthropoda; class Insecta; order Diptera; family Tephritidae; genus Anastrepha; species Anastrepha ludens. The sequence continues at coordinate 92,648,489 of NC_071501.1, forward strand.
GTAGTTTGACACCTTTTGCTGAAAGGCGACTGTTATTTGCAAACAGTTTTTACATAAGTAAAAAATATTTTTATATTTCTAGACCGGCGTTGGGATGGAACCCATAATCTTCGATTTACTCAACAATACGGCACACCCAAGCAAGGCGGCAGCCAGCCCATAGTGCACAAAGCCATGCGTAGGAGTAAGAATTGCAACGGCAACTGGAACCGCATGTCCAAATCAACTACCAGACTGCTCCAGTCCCCAGCTAAATACGCTAATTAAAGCAAAAAGCTCCACTGCGCAACTAAATTGAGGCAAATTGAAGCAAGTAGAACTAATTAATAAACAGAATAAATTTACATACGCAAAAGGCAATTTGCACTTGGCACGAGAACGATTAGTAAAGTTTAATTGAGTATTTTATGTTTTGCAAATGACTAACTAATACAAATGAAACTCAATCACCAACGTGACACAATCGGACCAATGCAAATGGCGGATGAGCGGAAAAAGGGGAACGTCTCGTTTGGCCCGAAGATCAAATGCAGAAATCGTAGTAATGGATTTGATGTGGTATTTGAGGGGAAAGTAAGACAATTTTAAAGCGTGATGTGTGACTTGAAATTAAGAAAACAAAACAAAAAAGAAATAGAATAAAATAAAAATTATTGTTGGGGCGAAAAGAAAACACCTACACAAGTGCAAAGTTACAAAATTAGCATAAGACGCCCGTATGTGAGCAAGCGGACGGTTGTACTCGTACGAGTATTGATGCTGTGCACTGGTGTGTATAGAGACACTGCAGTGAGACACCGGACTGGTCAGAAAAACTACCAGTTCTAGTACTAGTTCTGGGCAACAACTAGACTTTTTTTGACTGAAATTGAACTTGTCTCAATAATACTAGTTTTGTTCTAATACAAAACGACTTCAACCTATTTATTCACTTTCAACTTTTGTATGCTGTTAACCATTACAATAACAACAATTAAGTCGCTTCTAAAACACAAAAAATATTTAGGAGCATAGCGAAAGACAAAAAATACTTTTATTATACTAGGAAGTTGTTACCTTTCATAAAATATAATGAAAAATGCTTTTAATTGATTTTTGGAATTATACCACTTTTGAAATATGTATTCAATTTTCTTTTCTATTAATACATAAAAATGTAAAACTAATATTATTAGCAAATCTAAGGCTGATATATATTCATGAATTTATTTTGTCTTTTAATTACCTTTTTTAATCTTAAATGAGTGCTTTTCTTTTGGTCCCTAATTGCACTAGTCTTTTTTGAACTAGTATAGGACTGGTATATTTCTGATCGAAATCTTGCAATTGACATCTAATATGAAATTTCCATACAAAAAAACACGTTCATAATTGGACTAGTCTTGTATTGTTCTTTTTTGAACTAGTATGAGAATGGTATATTCTTGTTCGAATTCTGACAATTGACATCTGATACGAAATTCCCAGGCAAAAAATACCCATTGCTTTTTTAATCTTAAATTAGTGATTTTCTTTTGGTCCCTAATTGGACTAGTCTTTTTTGAACTAGTGTGGGACTGGTATATTTCTGATCGAAATCTTGCAATTGACATCTGATATGAAATTTTCATGTAAAAAAAACGTCCATAATTGGACTAGTCTTGTCTTGGTCTTTTTTGAACTAGTATGAGACTGGTATATTCTTGATCGAATTCTGACAACTGACATTCCCATGCAAAAAATACCCATTGCTTGTATGGGAGAAAGATAGTTGCCTGAATAGTTCATACTAGTTCCGTGGTAGTTTGCAACTAGTTCCTTTTACCACAGTGGCATTGCTGAATTTGCACATTAATTCATATGTAAAAAATATATATATGCATATGTGGTATTCTTTTCTTGACCATTCATTTTGGTGCAGCAGAAGTTTTTAATTGTTTTTTTTTTTTGTTTTTGAGTTACTTTTTGCACAAATGCTGCTGGCGCCAAATGTGGGTTCGGCTATGATGCAAAGTCGCGCATGCGTATTTATTAAAGTTTACATTCGTACAAAAGCACATTCAAACAAATGTATTTGTATCATTCTAACTGTGCTATGTTCCATGCGCATGTACATATTTATCCATGTGCTCTGTGGTGTTCGCTGGCGGCTGCCATGGGATTTCTCAATTAAAATTCAAATTGATGCAAACAAGTGGCCGAGCCCAGCTTGCAGCTACAACAATAACAACAAGCACGACTAAGCGCTTGCAGTGCCACATCACGGTAAATTATTTAGTTAGGTAGCAGTAACTGTACGGCAGAGCGACTGGGAAAATTTAATTCATGAAAACTTTGAATTTTAATTTTAATTTGAATTTATAAAGGGGCGTGCGGGAAGTGTCGTTAAAGGACAGAAAGTGAGAAAGTAACGCTACAAACAAAAAGAAAAAACAATAAAGCAATTTCAAAAAAAAAAAAAAAAAATTAGAAAAAAAAATTACACTGTGCAACAAAACCTAACTTTTTACTAAATTGCAGTGCTTCTCCTCTGGTTTATTGGAATTTTATAGCAACAATTTGTTTGTTGTATTTTAAGCCGTAAATCCCTTTCAATATGAGCTTTTTCTATATTTTCCTTGAAAGTGACAAAAAGGACTCATATGTTAAAGCGGCTGAGGGTTAATATGTTACAAAAATATATTTATTTATTCATTAATATCTAAGAAAATTCAGAACAGACCCACATATAAGATATTAATTCAAAACTAAAATACAATCATTTTAGAATATTTAATATTAAACAAATATAGTATTAAATTGGGGAATTAGTTCGTAGCGTTTTTACCGAAGACTTTTATTTAAACAAAAACCAGTAATTATATCAATGAGTTAATAAGTTATATATTCGCCGTTGCTGCTTACAACCTCTTCTCACCTATCGACCAATTTGTCGATTCCATTCCGCCAAAAATCGTCTGGTCTGGTGTCAAAAAAATTGTTGAGGCAGTTTTTAAAGACCTCTCTGTTGCCGCCCTTCATATGGTTTGACAGGGAGCGGAAAAGATGGTAATGGTCGGTACAAGATCCGTAGAATACGACGGATACGAAGAACCTCCCGAACTCTTGGAGTGCGGCTTTGACGCCTTTTGCAACGTGTGGCCTGGCGTTGTTGTGAAGGAGTATGGTTTGAGCATGTCGATCAGGTCTCTTCACTCGAATAGCCTCATTTACATAGTGTAGTAGATCAATGTAGAGCTCCTTGTTGATCGTAGCATTTCCCAGTGCAACACGCCCTCCCAGCCTCACCAAACACGAGGCTTGGTGATCTTATTTGGATGAATATCCGGCTTGACTCTCGGCTTTGACGTATATCCTGGAGCCATCCACTCCTTTCTTTGCCTCATATTGACGTATAGGCATCACTTCTCATCTTCCGTGACGATTCGGTACAAAAAGCGCTATTTATGACCGCGTTTTGCTCGATGGCGGGCGAAATGCTGTGAAGCAATTTGAAGGCGGCTTTCTTGGTTTTTTTTTTTTGTTGATCTCGTGAGGCACCCAGGCTCCCAGTTTTTCGGTAAATCCCATTGAATGAAAGTGATTGAGAATCGTTTTATGATCGAAGTTCATTTTGACAGCCAATTCATGACTGATTTGGCGACCGTTCTCCTTCAAAAGTGATTCGAGACGTTCCTCATCGAATTCAGAAGGCCTTCCGCTGTGCCATTTTTGAACTTTGCAAACCATTTCCGTGCTGTCGACTCGCCTATGACACTTTCTCCATACACGTTGCAAACGTCGCAGGCTCGGGCTGCTTCGGCAGCTTTTTGACCTTGATGAAAAGCAAAGAAGAGCAGGCGCCGAAAATGTTGAGTTTTGCCTCTTGGGTATTTCATTTCTAAGCCCCAAAACTAATAAAAAATTAAAGAACTCGAAATTACAATTAACGGATTGTAGTTTTTCAGAGCTGAAAAAGTTCTATCGAATGAATACTTACCCTATCCCAAGCAGCAAACAAGTCGTTGTAAAATGAAAGAAAATATAATAACGCTATGAACTTATTCCCCAACCCCATATAATCGATTCCAATCAAGGAACGTCGAATGAAAACCGAGAAATTCCATTTTAGTTAACAAAATCGTATGAGAGATTTTATCGAAGGCTTTAGAGAAATCCGTCCAGATTGCTTTAATTTGGTATCAACTCTGGAAGCCTGAAAACCTTGGATAACGTAGATCTTGTAACTAAATATAAAACTAAGACCAAGGAATAATCAGGTTTTGTACGCTAAAATATAATAAAATAAACACAAAAATAAAATAGACTCGCCGATTGAAGTGCAAACTGTTGAGATATCTCATATATACATGCAGAGCAGCGGAAGGACTAGTACCAACGCCACTTTCTTTCACTTAATTGGACCTCCAAAATGATGTATACTTCAAGGGCTACTCGAAGTAAGCGCGTAATGAGGTCATTGCGCCCGCTTCTAAATACATCAATTTTCCGATGCACCTTGTGATAAATCAAATAAAAAATTCACAGATATCAACTTTCAAACCATCAAACGCTTGCGTTCAAATTGCGGCCAATAAGCGGCAAATGGTTTGTGGCTAGCCGACATTTGTGGCACCGTGGCCATGTGCCGCTACAACACATCGCTATTAATAATAAATCACGGCAAATCAGCAGGATTGACTGGAGCGGCCATCATTAAGGCAGGTCAATACAAATACAAATGCAACAAAGCAAATAGCAAACAACAGCAGCAACAAGAACAATGCGAGTTGGAGTGCCAGAACCGCTAATAGGAAGGCGTACGATGGCACAAAAATTTGTAGCAACAATAACAAAAATGCGAAGCGCCAACTGGGCAAATAGGCAGTCAATAGTCAGTCAAGCAGGCGATCATTGACAGGCGGAAAATCATCAATGTGCAACATGCAATATGCAACAAATATACGCAACGATAATAAAAACAATGCATACAAACAAGTGGGTAATAGCCAAGTGGACGCACTGTCACGCTTGCTGACGGAATGACTGACCAAGCATTTGACTGATGCATTGCTGTTGCATGTGGCTGAGACAATAGCGGCGGCAGCGGCTAAAGTAACAAGAAAACGACAAGCAACAAAATGCACAGATTCAGTCAGCCTTAGCAACAACAACACCAATTGCAATAAAAACATAAGCAGCGTGGCCTCTTAACCGTTGTTTCGTGTGCGGCTTGCCGCATCAACACTAGCCCGACCACGCCAAGCCACGCCACCCTGCACAAGCTCAGTCGCGGCTGCGTGGATGCGGCGCATTGAGTTGGCGGCGCAACGCTTTTGATGTGCAAACCAACGCCCGCTTGTTTGGCATGCGCAAACAATTTCTGTTGTTGTTGTTGCTGTTGCTGTGTAATATTCGTTGTTGGGCTGTCGGTGGCTTGTTGGCTCGCGCGCTGAAGTTGCTGTGTGCAACAAGGCGAGCAATGCAGTGAATTAAGCAGCGAAGCAAGAAGTTAAGCCGCATGCTGCTGCTGCTGATGATGACGACGACTACGACGGCGATGATGATGCTGATGCTGATGATTTTGAAGATGATGATGAAGGCGCGGTATCTGAACCGAGCTTAGAACAAGAGGCGCCCAGATGTTGCAGTGCCGCTAATGATGACAATTATGATGATGAAGTGGACGTATGACGCACACTAGCGTGTTGCATGCATTTAGTTCTGCTAGCAGTGGTGCGGCGATCAGCGAAAACAACCACTCATCATACGCGCCACACTGGCTGGCTTAGCGCTGCCAACGCATTGCCACCCAATGTTTCCCCGATCTTTACCGGTTCGCTTAAGCCCAGCTGGTCGTCAACGGGCTAGCCACTTTGCTTAGCCGGCTCATGCACGAGGGGGTCCATTGTCGCTTCACCGCCACTTTTGTGCTTGTCAATTTGTTTTTTGGTCAACAGCATTTAAATAATGAACTCATACCGCCGCAAATGTTGCACGTTGCTCTAATGTTCGCTATTTATTTTACGCTTTTGTTCTGTAAACTGGCCAGTTGATGTATTATTGTTGTTGTTGCCCGTGTGTTAGTTGTCATATTGGATTACCTGCCGGCTGGAGCGCGCGACCCGTTCATTCGTTTGTTGCATGCCGCCCCAACCAAGTGTGGCGGCCCGCTATGCACTTGTGCACTTTCCGTGTGGCATGTGTGCAACGAGCATGCGGCAACAACAATGACATGGAGTACGAGTATTTATTATACGTAAATAGACGCACCAGGAAGACAATTTCATTATTTGCTATTAATTGAAAATGATTAAGTGAATGCGTAGCTGGAACTTGAACTAATGTGGCAAGGAATGCCAGAATATGGGTGGGTGGTTATGTGGCGATGCTCCGAAGGCGGTGGTATATTCGTAAAATTATTGCTGATTTAGGCACCCTAGAAAGGCTCCTGGTTCCTAGTGGCAGTCGGTTCTACGTTACCAGAACGGCCCGTATTTATATCCGGCCAAGGACAGTCACTCCAGCAGCATTCCTCGTACATGTTAGGAGAACTTTTATGCTGTTACAACAACAACAACTACTCCTAATTACTGCATCGCTGCAGAAATTGAGAAAGGATTTGAGAAGCCAAAACATAAAGTAAATTTTCCCTTGGAATACTTAAAAAATTATCAGAAAGTTTATTAATTTGACTCTTGCAATTCTATGTTCGGTAAGAAATGGAGACTTAAGCCACAGGTTGTGCTGTGGACGTACAAAGCTGTGGTTTTACCAATTTTAACGTATGGATGCCTAGTTTGGTGGGAAGCTCTTCGTAAGGGCTATAATATCAAAAAAATGGGGAGGCTGCAAAGGAATGCATGCATTGACATCACCGGAGCATGTAAAACTTGCCCCAGTACTGCCCTGAATGTCCTTTTGCACTCACTTCCCATCGACTCGTCCGCCATTTCCATCGCAGCTCAAAGTGCAATCAGGTCAAAGAAGATTGGCTTCTGGAGGCAATCTCTTAAGGGACATGGTGCATATGCGGGCAGTTAACACCCTATTTCTCCGAACTTCGAACAGATCTCCCTCTCCGCTAACTAGAGTTTGAGGGTCGTGCTAGGCTAATCTTCCCAAATAGGCAGGATTGGATCGGGGGGAAAATCTGTACCGAAGCTTGCACCTCTGTCTTCACTGACGGTTCCAAGATGGAATCGGGAGTCGGAGCAGGGGTTTTCTCTAAATCAGCCAACACTGCTACTGTTTTTCCAGCAGAAGTCTTTGCAATCCTGCAGGCATACAAATTGCTTAGGGAACGCGGGAGCGTGGGAGATATTAACATTTTATCCGATAGTCAAGTCGCGATCAAGGCACTGCAGAGCGAAAGTAGTAAACTTCTGTAAGGAGGAGATCAAATCTCTTGGGAGTGCAGTTAACATATCTCTGATCTGCGTTCCAGGGCATGGGAACATAGAGGGAAATGAAATTGCTGATAGCTTGCCAGGAAGGGGACTGAATTAGCCTCAAAGACCCGCTACGCGGTCATCGGCATCCCCCTGGCAGTTGTTAAAGGGGAATCGCACAACATATTTCTTAGGAAAGCGCAGAAAAGATGGAGCTCCATTTCTTCATGTGCTATTTCGAAAACCCTTTGGACCCAGTACAATATATACGAAGGACTCAAAAACTCCTTTGGATTCCTCGCCATTCAATTTCCAAGCTCGTAGCTGGGTTTGCCGGTCACTGGATGATCGGCACACACCCAGAAAAGCTAGAGTTACCATTTAACCCCCATTGTAGAAGCTGTGGGACCTTTCAGAGAAGGAGACTGTTGAGCATTTTCTCTGTAAATGACCGGGTTTGGCAGCTAGACGATTAAGGTTACCGGGTGCTCCTTTCTTCAACAATCTGGAGCAGTGCGCCTCATCAATTTTCTCCAATATATCAACAGCACTGACTGGCTTTAGATATCTGCCTGTTGGAGGTTTCACAATGGTATCAAAACGACGCTTTAGTGCCATTTGAGGAGTGCCAGACTGGCACTTCCACAATTTCACCTACCTACCTACCTTATTAATTTGAAATAAATTTTATTAGGCTATCAACACTTAAAATTATGTAGCTTGAGTTTGGTGCACAGAAGTTCTCTTATTGAAAACCAGAGTGCGTTCCATACGTCAACAAAGCAGTCCTCATCTAAATTAAGATGGACTGCTGAAGAAATGTAGCTGTAGCCTTTGGATTGTCGCCGAGCCCCACATTACATTTTTAGTGCTTATATGAAGCGCGAGACTTTACCATACAGTGTGATTATTTACAATGTGATCGTAAAGAACTTAGAGATTTTCTATACCGGAGCAATGAACCCCAATACTTCGCTAGAACGTGGAGTAATGGCGTTGATTCTTTTACCAATAATCGGTTGCTAGTATTGGCGCAGCTTGAATATAGACGCTGGTTTCCTAGTCGTGTGGCCCCTTAGCTACTCGAATCGAACAGACTGGAGTCACAAGAGACCTTGCGGTGCATGACCGCCACCGAACTGGCTGTTTGGCCGAGAATATCGCGGCTGTGGCTGCCGATGTCACTGAGAATGAAGAAACACCAACCAAGTGACGGGCCACGCTATTGCGCATCTCCAGACGGACCCTGCAGTAAATTTTAGTGAAAGACTTACAACAGTTTCCGTTACAAAGTGGAAGCTGTACATCAGCGAATGCTTGCTGACCATCAGTCGCATGTGAATTACTGCCTAGCCATCCCCAATCTTAACAAAGAAAAGGATGATTTTTTTGGCGAAAATCATCATAGGCGACGAGACGCATTTCCACTTAAGCTGTTATGTCAATAATCAAAATCTCTGACAATGGGACACTAAAAATTCGCGTGCGATGCACGAAGAGCCATTACATCCACTCAAAGCCTTTGTGTGGTGCGACATTCACGCCGGAGGATTAATTGGGCAGTATTTTTTGAGGGTGTCATCGGCAACACGGTCACTGTTATTGGCGAGCGCCACAGAGCCTTGTTAACTATATCTTTCTGCTGGAATTGAAATTGTTGCCTTTACTGGTCGCATAATCTTCCATTTAAGTGATTTGGCATAGCCAGAAAGATAGGCCGATTTAACCATTCCAGACTTCTTTCTTTGGGGCTACTTGAAGTCGCGGCCTTATACCAAGAAAGCTCATACTAAGGCAGCCCTTGAGGGCAATATTAGACTGAAATGTGTACAGTTATCACCGGAAATCTTGCGAAAAGTCAGTACTGGCAGCAGCCAATTGATAGATATCACTACTTCCTCTAAACAGACAAAATTTTAAAGGTAAAAATAAAGGATTTGCAAATCAAAGTTCTAAACTTTGAATACAATTCACAAAAATTTAAGGAGGAGCCTGCTTTAGAGGCTTAAAAAAACCGATTTTTTTTTTGCATAAATGTCTTCCCAAACTATCCAAAAATGTGTCCAAAAAATTTCAGAAGCAAATTCAAAATATTCTTGCAGTTACAGAAAAATTGTGAGTAAGCGTCCAGTAGGTATACGAGCGGATTTTTTATATAATATACAAAAACTTTGACGCGCGATTTCTCGGTTTTTTATTTTTACGATTTTTCGTAATTGGCGGGAAAGATAAGGAAAAAGTTAAACGTCCCATCGAAACGAGATAACATTGATTGTATTCGGAATTAAATTCTCATCTAGTTGAACCTAAAAACCTTAAGAAAGTTATGATTAACCCACTTTTTAAACAATCGAAAGTGAATTTGTTTTTCCAAAAAAATGATTTTTTTAATTAGCGAAAAATTGTTGAATTTCTCACTTTTTGTTTAATTTTCTTGGTTTAACTAGAAGCTATATATATATATATATATATAATTGGCGCGTACACCCTTTTTGGGTGTTTGGACGAGCTCCTCCTCCTATTTGAGGTGTGCGTTTTGATGTTGTTCTACAAATGGAGGGACTTACAGTTTCAACATATTTTTTATGAGGAGCTTTTTCATGGCAAAAATACACTCGGAGATTTGCCATTGCCTGCCGAGGGGCGACCACTATTAGAAAAATGTTTTTCTTAATTTTGGTGTTTCATCGAGATTCGAACCAACGTTCCTCTGTGAATTCCGAATGGTAATCACGCACCAACCCATTCGGCTACGGTGGCCGCCGATTTAAAAACTTGGGTAGAAAGAGAGTACAGTGAAGTTAACTGGTACCTCACACAGTTTTTGTCCGAACACGATTCGTGGCAAGTGTCAAGTATTTGTGTGATGAATGGGAAAGGTGCACCCAACAAATTGCATTTATTGGAGATACTGAATACGATGATGCTTAGCAAACCTTCTTCAAATGCGAGAGATGGAATACACAGAGAACACCTCTGCAGCGAGCTATTGGTGTATAGTATGTATAAGTACACCAAAAAAAAAATCGGGGAAATAATGATAGTCGAAGAAAAAGGGAATGCTATCACAAATTTCGTTGAGGATATTATCTGAAAAAAAGAAGCGTGGAAACTTATGCGGAAGAATATTGAGATTAAGTTTTTCAAAACAGGCGACCCTAAAGGAAGGGTGAGTATAAAAGTGTTCTTCTTAGGACGCCGTATTGGACCTCTTCCTCGAAGCAATGCGGAAGCAGGCGCCGGGGGGGAGGAAAAAATCCAAGAGAAGAGGAGGAATATTTTTAGTGGAATCACCACGCACGTAGTAGCAATGGTTACCATATGGTGCGAAGGCATTTTTAATCCAACTTCACCGCCAAAAAAAATAATAAAAATAAAACAAACTACTAATAATGACCATTACCAATAGCAATTACAATTCCAAATACCAACATTTATATAATTATTTTGTTTATGGGAATAAGTTTTCGTCCTTTCTTAGCCAAAGTTACAAATTATTTAAACAATTAAATAATACAGTTATGTGAAGTATGTGCCATTTGAAGCTACAACTTGACTCCATCTTTCAGGTAGCATACGAATATCTCTGACGAGAAATTCGAGTTCCTTTGACTTAGTCCATCCATTGAGCCAGTTTGCGATCATTTTGTCATGTCTACCGTCCTATTCCGGCCGCTTCTCTTTGACAGCTGGATTCAAATGCATTAGCTACAGTCAGTAACGATCCAGTCATGGTTTCAGATAGTTTAAGGAGTTCATAATAGATGACACCCTTATTATCCCACCAGATGCACAATATAACCTTCGAAGTATGTATATTTTTTTTCGCTGTCAACGGGCCTGGTTCACCTGGCGGGTTTCAACTTTTTCGACGCTTAAGGTTATCTAATAAGAGTGTTATTTTGATATTCGAAGAAAAATATAATTTTTTAATATAAATGATCGGATGTTTATTTCATTGTAAAGAGGAAGGTATGCCATTAATAGTGGAAAATAACATCAGGCAAATGACCACCATGACCACGCTTACAGGACAATATCCTTTTCATGAAATTATCCATAACCGAATTGCAAAGTTACTGCCCTGTGTCCTCGATAGTCTCGCGAATTCCATATTTGAGGTCTTGAGGTCTTCTCTTTCACGTGGCCCCAAAATAAAAAAGCCACAAGCTGCTAAATCACAAGATCTCGGTGGCCAATTGTGATCACCTCTTCAAGCGATAACACAGTCCGGAAACTTTTCCCATAAAAGATCAATGGTTTCCTTGCTTGTGTGGCACGTAGCGTCGCCTTGTTGAAAATAAACGTTGCCCTGATCATTACCATCCAATTCCGGTCATCACAAAGAGACAGAGCGCAAAAGTCAAAATAAAGATTTCCATCGGGCAAATAACTATTTTTCTGTTTTTTTTTTTTTGAAGTAAAAAGTTTATTCAAAAACGAGATAGGATGATTAATTTTGTGCCACCTTTACATACTTTTCGCTTTAATTTAAATTTGTTCGTATATTTTTACGATGAACTGTATATAAAGGCTTTGAACTAAATCAAAGTAAAATTTGTGAGCACCCATTTTTCTGAGAAATATAAAGCATTCGAAAAAACCTACGCAACCTGAATGAGTAAGTCCCGCAAATGCATTAACTGACTAATTTGCATTTATTCGTATAGTCTACGCGTGTATGTGTGCGTGTATGTAAATATGTTTGTATGTATGTGAGAAAAAGTCATGAAAATCAAATCAAATAAACAGAGGAACATTTTTCATAATTGTTTTCTATTTTACAGAGCTTCGATCCACAGACTACACCACCGACAACTTGAACCACCAAACGCCGTTATTGGCGACCAACGAAAAGTAAATCACTATTAATTTTCCAACGATTTTCCACCCACCAAAAATGCGTTCATGCAACAAAAGCGTTGCAAGCAAAACGAATTGGGGAGGAGCAGGGAAGAGGGGGGAAAAGGGAACAGGGAAAAGCTATCAGCGAAAACAGCGCAAAAAATTAAGCGAAGCTTATAATTTAAATCTATTAGCAAAGCGCGATTGAAATGAGGCGCACCGAATGCGCTAAATAAACAAACATGCAATAACAACAACAACAACACAAACAACAACTATGGCCAAATTGAGCGCGCTTGCAGAAATAGGAGCAATAACAGGCGCACCAGAAGGCATGCAATAACAATGCAATAGATAAACAAAAGCAACAACAATAACAACAACAATAATAACAACAACAACAACACAAACAGCAATGAGAGACAACAGCTCACAGCGCATAACAAGCCATTTAACCAGAAACTGCAACAACAGCGCGAAGGCATAGTACTTGCAACAAATTGCTGCATGCAACAGTTTAATGCTTTTCAGCTGAACCGAACTTTGTTTTAGTGTTTGTTGCTTGCTTTCGCTGTGTTTGCAGTTTCTTTTTTCGTGCAGTGTGTTTGTTGTTTTTTGTTGTTGTTGTACTCAATGTGCGCTGCCCTCGTATATTTAAGGCTGCTTTGCGCGAAATTTGACGTTAAAATCAATTTGAAAACAATTTAAGACAATGTTAACAAAACGTTAAAATGCCGCCGCCACCGCCGCTGCAACCAATAACAGCAACAACAACCAGCAACGCAGTGAAATGTTGTTGCCACAAAGAAAGAACACAAATAAGACACGCGCATGCATTAGACGCACACACACAAATACTCGCGAGCGCACTCACGCACATACACACCTGGTGGCAGATCGACCGACTGGGCTCTGCGATCTGGTTGCAACTCCTCAGCTCAGCTGTGGTGTGGCACGAAATCGACGCAGCATGCAAAAAAGATGGAAAGATGTCGACTTGTGGCTTGAAGTGGGCTTTCAATGCAAACTCCAGCCTGTTGCTGTTGCTCACGTTGCGGCCGTTGTTGCAAACGAGGAAGACAAATTGTAAAAGAGCCTATCAGGTTACAAAGTCAACGCATGCCGGCGTAGCCGATGCCAGGGCAGGGCAAAAAACAAGCAACAAAAAATAGAACACGCACACACACATACATTCATAACATAAAGAAAGCATTAACGAGATATCGAATTAGTTGTTGCTTTTAGTTTGCCGCCACCGAACAGCAGAGCGCGGCTGAAATGTGCAAAACCAGTGAAATGCAACGCTGCTCTCGAATGTTAAAGGGCTCGCGAAAGTAGGCCTAGTTGGCCGATCTGTTGGTTTCTTTGTTGTAGTTATCTATCTGTCGGTCGGTATTTCAATGCAATGGCAAATAAAATTTGTTTAAAGGTTTTACCTGACTGATTGACTAACTGTCCAATTGTCTAACAGGATGGGCACGTGATGCGTTCAGCGGTTGGCTGCCGATGGAAAGATGCACTGACAGCGCAATACGGCTGGATTTAGAAACAGTCCTCGCTGACAGTCAAATGAGCAGATGGCGACAACTCGTCGATGAGTGACGAAAACAACGTTGTGACAAGTGTTCAGCTGTAGTTGGATGAGGCAAATTATTGGATTTGTTGCCACGCAATTACTTTAAATGCGCCCAAAATGGAAGTTCCTCTTTTTTCAAGTAAAGGTGTACCAAGATATATATATACTCGTACATATATCGATGTTTCCGTTGCAGGAGTGCAACAATTTCGCTAATGTATCAATGCCAAAAAAGGTTTTCAGATATTCTCTCCTTCTTTCTGTCTTTTTTTAGATCACACTTGAGCCGTCTAAGCGTTGCTGGTTCGCTCGAGTGCGTCATAGCTATTAATATATACATATAGGTATATATAATTGGCGCGTTCACCCTTTTGTGGGTGTTTGGCCGAGCTCCTCCTCGTATTTGCGGTGTGCGCTTTGATGTTGTTCCACAAATGGAGGGACCTACAGTTTCAAGCCGACTCCGAACGGCAGATATTTTTATGAGGAGCTTTTTCATGACAGAAATACACTCGGAGGTTTGCCATTGTCTGCCGAGGGGCGACCGCTATTAGAAAAATGTTTTTCTTAATTTTGGTGTTTTCACCGAAATTCGAAGCGACGTTCTCTCTGTGAATTCCGAATGGTAGTCGCGCACCAACCCATTCGGCTACGGCGGCCGCCTAGTATTAATAGGAACCGAAAATAGTCATTAGTTTTAAATTCTCAATGAAAAGTTCAAAAGCTTCCTTATAGTTAAGTACAGATTAAAACGTACCAGATTGTTCAATAAGTTTTGGGGTTCGAAAAGAGAGGGTGTTGCTACTAGCGTAATTATTTATTTTATTTTGCTTTTATGATAGCTCAATCTTCATATGAAAGTATGTGGAGTTTAATTTCAATCTGTCAACTGATTTTTGGTTCACAAGCCATTTAGTATTGCCGTGTCCCAGTATTTTCTACAATGGAAAAAATTAAGTATTGAACAGTGATAAAATTTTTATTTTTGGAAGAGTTAAAAGCGAAGGAAATTTAGGAACGAATGGGTAAAGTCTATAAAGAACTTTCGGCATCAGTGTGTACAGTAGAAATATGGGTTGCTGAATTTAAACGTAGTCGTACAAGCTTTGAAGACTATCCATGTCAAAGGCGTCCAAAACCAGCAACAACTCAAAAAATCGTAGGAAAAATAGAAGATATTGTATTGAAAATTCATCAAGTGACTGTACGATATTTAGTAGAAGCACTGTGCATCTCATTGGGTAGTGTAAAAAATATTTTTACTGAAGTATTAGGTTTCAGAAAGCTGTGTGTCGCATTCGCTAGCAATGGAATAAAAACACATTCGAATGCGACTTTCTCAGCAACATTTGAAGCATTTTCAGAAGGATGCAGTGGATTTTATGTAACGATTCAGCACTATGGATGAGACTTGGGGAGAGAGACAAGAAGCTAAAGAGTGGTGTGAACCTGGTTCTTCGGCTCCGAAACTAGTTCGTGTTCAGAAATCGGTCAAGAAGATGTAGGCATCAGTTTTTTTGGGATGCGAAAGGAATTTTGTTTGCGGACTACATGCAAACTGATAAAGCAATAAATTCCTATAATTATGTGTGTATGTATGTAGCAATTTTGCTTTTATTTATTTATTTAATGTCTAACAAAATTCCGAACAGACATTCAAGATAAAAATTAAGAACTCAAATATAAATGTACAATATTTAATATTAAAAAGTGTAAGTCTTTTAGATCAGCTGAAGCCAAAAATTCGTGAAAAAAACCCAGTTTACAAAAGAAAAAATATATTTTTCATCAGCACAATGCACCGTATCAAAAGAGCATTTCGACAATGGTTAAAATCCATGAATTAAAGTTCGAATAGTTGCAACATCCGCTGTATGGACCAGATTTATCCCTAGCGGCCTTGTGGCCTAAAAAATGTATGCATGGAAAGCGTTTTTCATGAAATGATGAGGTCATTACAGCTATGGAAGCGTATTTAGCAGTCCTTCTAGATTCTAGCTTCAGGTATGGAATTCATAACTTGGAGCCTCGTTGGAAGAAGTGTGTTGATGTTCATGGCAGACTATACTGAAAAATGAAGTAAATTTCATACCATAAAATTGTGTTTTTCTTGTCGAACTGCAAAGCTTATTAAGCAACCTAGTATCTCGCGATTATTAAAATTGTACTTAATTTCTTTTCAACTTACTTCTTTTTATACTCAAAACTACAAATAAACAAATTTTCAGAGAAATTAACAACAATATTCAACATGGAAAAAATATGTTTCTTTTTCGTCAATAATTTTAACCAAAAAAAAATATACTCCAAAATTTCCAAATTCCAAAAAATTCCATTTTTTTATTTAAATATATTTTTTCCAAAAATTTTTTTTTTAATTTTTTTAGTAAAAACATATAATTTTTTAATTTTTTTAGAAAAAAAAATATACCATAAAAAAATGTACCAAAATTTAAAAAAAAAACCAAATATATTTCAATATAAAAACGGCAAACTAAAATTTGTAATATTGCATAAATTTCAAAATTTGCTCGGTTTACTTACTCAAGACTGGGCATAAATAAATTTTCAGAGAAATTTACGGCGACAATGTTGAGCGTGACAAACATAATTTTTCTTTTCAAAAATTTTAACAAAAAACCTAAAAAAAATTTTCATAAATAAAAAAAAAAACAGCAAAACCTAAAAAATAACAAAGAAATGTTTGGAAAGAATGTATTTTTTCTAAAATAATTTATGTATATGTTAAAAAGAACCGAAGAATTTTCCTTTAAATAAATTTTCAGTGAAATTTACGGCGAAAATATCCAGCGTGACAAAAAAAATTGTCTTTTAAAAAATTTTTAACCACAAAAATAAAAACAAAAATTCCAAAGATAAAAATTTTTAAAATATTTGGAAGAAAGTACCTATATTTAAAAAATGTTGAAAAGAATGAAAATATTCCATTTAAGGGGACAGATACCGTAAACGGACATATTTTACCTGATTTTCATTAAAATTATTTAAAATGAAGAAGTCAATATATTTTTTTAAAAATTGGCATGCAGTTTATTTATACATTAAAATAATAAAATATTTTTTTTATTTTAATCATTCAAAATGGCGGATGTAGAATCAATTCTTCCAGGAAGGTCACAGCGGGGCTTCTCAATCGGCGGGCATTGTAGCATCGGCGTCAGTGACCTGGATACAAAACTGAAAATTTTTCTAATATATATGAATTAAAAAAAAGTGAAAAAACAAATTCGCGGAATAAAATGCTTAAAAAAAATGAATTTTGGGGCGAATTTTCCTACTATTTTTGCTTCGAAAAAATTATTTTGGCGAAAAAGTTTCGAAAACTTGTAAATTCACATAGAAAGTAATACCATAAAAAAGATGAAAGGTGTGTGCAAAATTTCAGAGAGATCGATCAATAACTTTCCGAGTTATCCTGTACGCCAATTCGAAAAATATAGTTTTGAGAAAATACTTAAATTTACGTTCTAAAAATTTTTTGACATATCCTTAAAGGATTATATAAATATTAACATTTTATGAAACAAAAACTTTTTTTTCGAAATTTTACAGTTATCTGTCCCCTTAAAAGACTGCAAGCTAAAATCATAAAAATTGAATAAATTTCAAAATTATTAAATTTTTCTCAAAATTTTTTCAGTTTACGTATTTCCATGCCCAAGCCTAGAAATAAAAATTTTTTCATCGAAATTAACGACAATGTGGGAAATAACCAAACATATTGATAAATAAAAATTTAACCTAAAAAAATGTATATTCTTCCAAAAAAATTTTTTTTAAGCATTTTGTATATTAAAAAATTAAAAAATATATATACAAAAATGTTAAAAGAACCGAAGGTATTTCATTTTAAAAACTGCTTACCAAATTTGCCACATCAGCTTACTTATTTTCTCAAATTAGATTAACAAGTTCAGAATTTTTTCAAAAATTTAAACTAAAAAAAATTATTTTCTCCCTAAAAAGTCTTTTTTTATGTATACTTTAACCTAAAAAAATTTACACAAAAATGTTAAATGAAACAAAGATATTTCACTCTAAAAACTGTAGACGAAAATATAATATTCAGCATTGAATAAATTACAAAATTATTAAATCTTTTTTCGAAATTTTTTCAGCTTACTTATTTTCATGCTCAAGCTTCCAAGCAAACCAATTTTCAAAAAAATGTACAGCCATTTTATGTCCAAAATATTTGAATCTAGACATAGAATCGCTCACTGAAATTTCGGCTTCACAAACGATGTGACGGGTTAATTGCATTTGTCTGAGTTTAGGGTTACCATAATAAATCTGTTGTTAAACTTCAGTTATCATTCAATGCAGAAATCTTTTTTTATGTTGTTGGAAATCCCTCATTTTAAAGTTATGAATTCACTACATTTACAGTATTGGCCAATACTAATATATAACACCCCCTAAGTGCGTGTTTTTGTGATTACAGATTTTCGCCAAGTAATAAAATCAGAATTTAAATTTTTTTGAAAATGAATATAGAAATAAAAATAATATGCGAACATTTGTTATTCCTCATCTGAATTTTTATATCTGATGATGTCTTATTAGGTTCTGGATTGAAGATTAAATTAATTGCCTTTGCGTTATGCGACTTCTCTTACAAGTAAAAATCGCTCGTTTGGTGGGAAAATCAGAACCCAAAAAATCAAAAATTTAAGAGAGATGGCTGCATAGTTTTCAATTAACTCGGCCTCACTGAATAAAAGTAGATACGAGTACTACTTTTCATCAATTGAAATGATCAAGGGGTTAGGGTGCAATTGGAGTATAAGACACGTCATACACTTGTTTGCCCTAGGAGCAGATGACGTCTTTTGTTTTTATTCATTAATTTTTGTTTTGCAATTCTCATTACCTGAACTCATTTTCATACTAAATATGTCCTAATATTTTAGAAATAAATGTATTCTTAAATAAAATGTTATGCTTTTACTTGCTACTCCAAGCAACCAAAACATATTTTCTCTTTTCTCAAATAAATCCGACTCGAAAGGTTAATAGATACCAGCTGCTGGCCATTTCTGCATACTTTTCCAAATTTTTTTTATGGATTATGGCACTCTTCCAGTAAATGCAGTTGTTTCATAATTTTTATTTTAAGAAAATTATAAAAAAATCTATTAGTTTTTTTAAATAATGCAGTCAAGAAGTCATGAATGGTAACCGGAAGTCATGAATGGTAACTAATTGTATGCTCTTCTTTGCATTGGCGTGTCGAAAACTTCGTACGCGTATGTGCATGTGTGTGTACATTTCCTGATCACTAATTTGCGAAAGAGCAGTTACAATAACAGTTACAAAAAAACATACACACACAAATCAAAGACGTCATCAGGCGTCAAAAGTCTGTCAGATGATGAAGAAAGCACGTGGTGCCCAACGCCGAACACCGATCACCAGCATTTACAACCAAAGAACCAGCAACAACACCAACAATTTCAGCTGGCTACGTACGACGGACGACACATCTTCGACATCATTTGAAATTCCTATTAGCTGAAGCTGGATGGAACCAGTTGAGTAGCCGCCACCAAGAATGACAATTCACGTATCCTATCGCACAGTCTAAAAGAAAGCAAGAAAGTAATATACGTGCGTGTGTATGTGTGTGTGTGTGTGTGTAATTATGCGTAAGTGCAGGGAGAAAGAGGAAGCAATTGTAGCAAATCGCACAGGCGGCAAAGCACTCGGGCGTTGGTGATACTTTACAAGCAAATTGATTCCAACATTTCTGCATCTACTTGACACATATCACCGAAGCAGCAGCAGCAGCAGCAGCTGTGGCTGTGGCAGCGGACACTTGGTCAGTGGCGTAGTGACCGCGCGCGGGTGGGGCAATCACCGCACGTGAACCTACCACGCGGCTGTGTGTCGCTCGCGCGCATACATATTTGCAGAAGCCAAGAACGGCCATTAGCATCCAGAGGTGGGTTTTTGGTCATTGGACTGTCTTCGGTTGAGTGGCGTCGTTGTTTTTATTTGATTTCGCAGCCTCAGCTACGCAGATATCGAAACTGAGAGTTGCTTGGCGTGCCACAATGTGTAGCACGTTTGTGTGTGTATGTGTGTTATTTATTTCATTTTTGTGAGATGAATGAACGTTTGAGCATTTGAAGAGTCGCAAAAAGAAGGTAAAAATATGATACAAAAAATCACACACAGCCGATCAGCTCGATTTCGTGATAGTTGCCGTTGCTGAGTCAACGTGAATTGATACACTTTTGTTGTTGTTGCTGTTAGTTTGCTTTTGCATTGTAAATTTTATGAAAGTGTATGCAATTTGCGTGGTTAGCAGATGACAAATTTTCACCGGATTCACATGTCGCGCATGCGGTTTAGCTGATCTACAATTCCTTTCCGCCTTCGTTGCGCTTTCTAAACTGCGCGTGGCTTCTTTATTCCGCATGCAATAGATTTATTGTAGTTGCATCTGCTAAGACAATTTTTTGTTAATTTTTCTTCTACTGATCTTCTAGCAAATGCGTAAATGAGTTTTTCTTATACTTGCAGCCATGCTTTGAATTATAGAAAATTTACGAAAAATGTGTTTTTCTAGATTACTTTGTGATGGAAAGTCGCTAATAAGAAATGTTTGAGTATGTAAAGGAAGGCCCAAATACGAGTCTCCTTCTAAAAATAGTTTTAAATGAACAAAAAATAAGTTTTTGGTTATATTAAGATTTTAGTAAAAACAGCAGAGTGCATGTGCACGTGGAAGTATTGGTCTTCTTCTGAATTCATTACCCACTGTGGCACAAAATATCTAGAAACTGTTTTCTAAGTGAAAGTTTTTCCCGATCTACGCTACAGGACAGATGGCCACGGTATTCGTAACGAAAGTCTATCCCATCTTCAATGTGACATGTGGACAATGTGGTCAGCATATATGGCTACCATGGAAATCTTTGTCGCTCCAATATTCCTATCTTGAGAGAGAATAAAGGCACTGCAGAG
Organism: Anastrepha ludens; assembly: GCF_028408465.1. Taxonomy (NCBI): domain Eukaryota; kingdom Metazoa; phylum Arthropoda; class Insecta; order Diptera; family Tephritidae; genus Anastrepha; species Anastrepha ludens. The sequence goes on from NC_071501.1 coordinate 92,669,252, forward strand.
CATTCTCTCTGTAGCTGTCCGATGTTTTCTAGAACTAGACTTAGGCTGTTAGGACAGATAAAGTTCATACTCTTCTTCTTTCGGAACTTTTAACATTCATCAATTAAGCCAAAAGATTCGCGGAAGAGTGACCTCAAATCAAGTCTTACCATCCATATTCCATCTGTCCTCTGTCGCTATTTCTTCCACTGTAATCTATCCGGGTGTAGTGCAATGATCTTCCTGACTGAGTGCTTGGACTTGTCCAACACCCCTCAAATCTAATCAAATGTTGTTGTTGTTGTAGCATTCATTTTGCCCTGTCAGTGTAGTGTAATCACCGGTCGTCTTCGGCTAGCTCATCATCAAAGGGAAAGAGGTGTTTTGGGGGTGGGTTTGATGGGGCATGTGAAAAGGTGGTTAGTGCCGTGCGGAGTTACTTCACATGCGGGACATATGTTTAGCATGTCCGCGTCGATTCTGGATAGATAGGAGTTTAACCGGTTACAGTATCTAGAACGTAATTGTGCCAAGGTTACGCGGGACTTTCGGGGAAGTTGGAGCCGTTCGTCTGCAATGGGTGGTGGTTGGACTCCGATGACGGCGTTCGGGGGTCGGGAGCTTAAGAAGGTGGTAAGAGACTCCCAATGAATGTCATTAATTGCCTGTCTGTACACTTCCCGATCCAGTAATTGTCGATCTGTTTTGTCGTAGATCTCTTCCGCGTAGGTAAGGGAGTGCCTCCTGACGTGCCTAGGAGGCGGTTCTGGCTCAAGCAGGTGTCTGTAAGGGTGAAACCTGCGGTAGCATCCTAACAGGAACTGCTTGCTGAGCAGTTTGTTGTGCTCCATTACAGGGAGAATTTGTGCCTCATTGTGTAGGTGTTGAATGGGTAAATCCGGTGGCAACCGGTCGCTGTGCGAATGGCAGTATTTTGGCATGTCTGTTGCTTTATCCACTGCGTGTCACTGGTTCCATGCGACCAGACAGGTGCAGCATGACTTCGAACTGGTTGATCTATTGCCTTAAATTTCGATAGCAACAATTCTTCGTCTTTTTCACAAGTGATGCCGGCAAGCAAGGTAGTCGTTTACCTTGGAGCATAGGCCATCAATGTCCAGACCAGACCAGGGAGACTCTCTCTGGTGGCCACTCTCCGGAACTCCGCCATGCTGGTGTGAGGCTGGGGTCAGATGTTTCGCGGTAGAGTGGGAGTGGAAGGGCTTCAAGAGTTTTCACTACTGGTTAAAGGAGAGTTATCGAGCGATAAGAGTCCCCTTGGTTGGCGGGTTTAAACTAATCTAATCCAATATATGTATCTAAATGTTTCCGGACCATCCATCTCCAGGTAAAAACAAACCCCCGCATGTATCGGGTGTTTTTTTTAAGAGCTAGAGAACTGAAAATGATATATTTTTTTTAATCCATTTATTTATTGCAATCTGTTTTCTAGCATTCAGCAATATTTGTACTAAAAACTAAAACAATTTATTAAGCATGTCCGGAAAGCACCCAGTGGTGCAACCATTTCGAAAATGTTTGCTTATTAGCACAATGAGTCCATTGGTGGCTTCCTATTCAGTCTGTTAAAGCAGATGGGATTGAAATTAATTTATGTGATTAAAGGGCTTATATGTGATATGTCATTTATTTTTTTAATATATATGACACATATCTGCTGTGGCCACGTGTTGCATGGCTCTGTCTATTAGGCCAGTTTTTGACTACTTTTTATTTATTTATTCGGCCGCCGTAGCCGAATGGGTTGGTGCGTGATTACCATTCGGAATTCACAGAGAGAACGTAGGTTCGAATCTCGGTGAAACACCAAAAGGTCCCTCCATTTGTGGAACATCATCAAGACGCACACCGCAAATAGGAGGAGGAGCTCGGCCAAACACCCAGTAAGGGCCAATTATATTGTACATATATGTATATATATTTATTTATTTATTATATATATGAATATAATGGATTCTTATAGGCTAAGTAGACATATTTTATGGTTAACAGGCAATAAAAAAAATTAAGTTCAATTAAACTATTTATAATAAATAGTCAAAGATTTTAATAGGTGATTTTTTGAAAATGAAAAATCTATCTCAACAAATTTAGAGTTTTACAAAACTCAATTAAGGTTATAGAAATAGGAGCATTCTGAGCATAAAGAGACTTTGAAAGACCAACATAGAAGAGCTCCCACCGAAATATTAAAGAAAATCTCCTCAAGAAGCATCGGACAATCAACAGCCACACGGATTAAGTCGAAAATGAAAGATAAATATGGGATTATTCTCCTGCTATGCAATGATTTTAAGTTGATCAATAAGCATCGCGCCTCATATGTAGGGATAGGATCGGAAAAGCGTAAATTACGCAAAGCGAAATGTAAGAATACTTTCTGGATTCGTTCAATTCCATCAGCATGGCACGAATAATACGGAGACCAAATGAAAGATGCATACTCCAGTTTGGAACGGACAAACGCCATATACAAAAGCTTCAGCGTATAAGGGTCGGAGAAATCAGAGCTATGACGCCTAACAAAAGCTAACATGGCGTAAGATTTGGCAATCATTATATCATTTCTCATCATTTATATGACTAGTAAAAGTAAGCTTCGAATCAAATATCTCACCCAAGTCTTTAATTTCATGTGATCCAGAGGAGTCTATAACAGGGGCACGCTTAGAAAAGGTAATTTGGAAGCACTTATTTATTTTGAGCGATAGACGGTTATTGATACACCAGTTGCTAAAATTATCTAAAAAAATTTGCATCAATTCAGAGTCGAGGGAATTAGTAATCGTCGAATAAATCTTAACGTCGTCTGCATAAAGCAGGAGTCTTGCTGACGAAAAGCAAGAGAAAATATCATTGATGAACAGACCAAAAAGAAGCGGACCCAGAATACTACCTTGCGAAACCCCAGAGCAAGCAACGAAGGAAGGAGACCTAACGTTGTCGACGACGACCAAGCAATGGCGATCCTGCAAGCACGATGAGATCCAACCTAAGAAGGCTGAGTGGAAGCCAATGCAGGCTAATTTTTGAAGTGAAAACTTCTTTAGAATCGTTGGGAGTGATTTGAGAAAAAGTGAAACGAAAAAAGCGACACTCTTGGCTACGAATATTACATATACACGTAGCGACGAACTAAATAACTTTTAGGCCAGCGCCGACAGCATGGCGCGATAGCCGAGCGGCTAGCAATGTGAGCTTCCGATCCAAAATCCTTGGTTCGAATCACAAGGAAACAAATTTTTTTATACAGTTATTTTATTTTTTTATTTTATGATATGTTTATGAGGAGCTTTTTTTCATGGCAGAAATACACTCGGTGTTTTGCCATTGCCTGCTGAGGGGTGAGCGCTATTAGAAAAATAGTTTTCCTTAATTTTGGTGTTTTCACCGAGATTCGAACTGACGTTCTCTCTGTGAATTCTGAATAGTAGTCACGCACCAACCCATTCGGCTACGGCGTTTGTTTAATTTTACTGATGCAAAAATGAGGAAAAATATATGAATAAAGTTTGCTTACTGTTTACACATTTTCCAAAGGTGACGGAGAACCAAAAAAAAAAGTCGATTTTCAAACAAATACGAGTGCATATGTGTAATTGTGTTAGAGTTTCGGTCACGCCCCAGCAAAACCTGCGTGCATATGTGTTTGTAACATTCAAAAAAATGTAATTGTGTTAGAGTTTCGGTCACGCAGGTTTTGCTGGGGACGCTCATAATAGCAACCGCGTGTGTATTTTTATATTCGTAAATATTTTCATTTTTAAATATTTACCGCAATTATGCCGAAAAATAATGCAGAAAAGTGTCGTGAATATCGACAGAAAAAAAAATCAATAAATGGCATCACGGAATTCATTCACGAAAATTTAATAAAGTATACACCAGAAGTATCGCGGATACTTAGAAAAGATTACAATAAAGTTCCAATGATTTTAAGTGGCGATTTTAACGTAAATTTTGCATTGGACACAGCGGTTCCTTTAATTGACGTTCTCAATACAACATTCAATTTAAAAATGTGTAACAATCGCACTGAATCGACAACACGATCAAAAACAACCATTGACGCGGTATTTCAAAGACATGTTGACAACATCGAAACCAAAGCATTTGTATCATATTTTAGCTATCATAAGCCACTCGTATCATTTGTTGAAATTGAAAACATTGAGGATGAATATTAATAAAATGAAGAAAATAAAATATGAACTTTATAGCAATATTATAATGAACCTATAATTATCATGCTCCTAATGCTGCTTTCGTCTTATTCTCTCTCAGTTTGTTTTACGGAAGGTTTCACTTCTATCGCGTCTAACCGTTAGACTGGTGTTTTTTTTTTTATTAGTATTATATGGGAAATCCGATCAAAGGCCTTAGAGAAGTCGGTATAAACGGTGTCAACCTGTTGCCCGGATCGAAAGGCAGCGATACAATCATCCGAAAATACAGCTAAATTAGACAATGTTGAGCGGCACGGAAAGAAGCAATGGTGTTCCGGACGCACCATGTTCTTGACTGCAAAAAGCAATTTGTCCTGAATATAAGACCATCGCTTTCTCCAATGAATCTGGCGGTAAGCTGTCAATGGAGGCTTGAATATTGCAATCAATCGCTTGTTAAGTACGCTGTATGGCAATTGCGCTGTCTTATTGGAACCAAATGTCGTCGATGTTAAGCGAATTAATTGTGGGAAACAAAAATTCAGTCAGCATGGCTCGGCCGCGTTCGCCCTTCACCATAACGGCAACTCCTTTCTGATTTCGAAACAAATAAGGGCCGATGTTGCCGCCAGTGCTCTATGAACTTCGCGATTACTCAAATTTGACGTAAGAGAAGTTCTTCAACGACTCGTGAATCGTGCAGCTTTTTCCACTATTTTTAAGTAAAAGGCGATAGTACGACTCTCAGGCGTCTGCAATGGTTATATTGCAAATTTCTAAAAATAGACTTTACTTTGATAAAATAGGAAAATTACGATTAATCATGAGTTAGAATCTCTCTAATGTGTTAAAAATCTGGTTTTTATTTCTTAAATCACTTATGGTAAAGCCTGAAACCATCGCGACTTCTACTTTATGTATAAAAGTTTTCTTCAAAGAAGAAACATGCAAATATGCAACTTGAGCGTAATGTCACGCCACTTCAATTCGTAAATTTCTCTGCTTTCGTATACGATTTTTTTCTCGCTATTCTTCTTGTTGTTTCTATTGTTGTTATTGTTGTTGTTGTTTCAGATGACACCATTTATGCCGTTCATTCAATAATTTGCCATTCATGCGTCTAAAGTTTATGTACCGTAGTAAAATCCAACATTTGCTAAACTATTCGAATTTCTCTCATGCATTTCTTTACATAATTTACCTTAATTGCTGTTGTTGTAAAATGTTCGTGAGCTCTCCTTACATTTCTTCCGGTTCCGTTCTTTCAACTGAATTATTAATAAAGCGCAGAGTCGAAATCTGTGAATGAAATTTTGTATGCAGAAAACTTACAGATAGACGGAAAATAGGAAAGAGACAAGAAATTTTGCAAATCGTAGGTGACTGGTCGTGGAAAAGAATTTCTTACGTTTTTATTTAAAGTAAAGAATAAATAATAAAACTTGGATGAACGAGAATACTTTGAAATCATTGCATGTATCATACATATATATTAGGGCGGGTCGATTTAAAAATCGCACATTGCTCTGTGAAAATCGTATTCTAGGGATCAAAATAAGAAACTTTGCCGAAAGAACCATACCTCTATAACGAGTTCTGATGTCCCCCAATTTGGGTCGAACGAAAAATCCCACTTTGACCCATTTAGAGTGCTCCAATCGAGTCCAAATGCACACCCCCTGGAACTCCCCTGGGGGGTTCCCGATATAATCATTTCAAAATATCACCATTTTTGGCCTTTACATGAGAAAAGAAACCAAAAAGTTCGTCCCAATCATATATTATACTCGTATACCCATGTATACCTTTATCCGGAAAACCATAAAATAAATACACATTTTATCACAAATTCACTTTATTGCATTTCAAAATATTCACCTTGAAGATCTATGCAATTTTTGAGCAGATGAAAGCAGCTATCGAACTATTTATTCCGCTCCGAAAAACCATTATTCCCAGAATCATGACTCCCAAAACCATGACTTTTAAGTTCTTCATTTGTTGAAAAGCGCCCACCTCGCATTTTATTTTCAACGAATGGGCACTCAAAGTAGTCATCAGGCGAGTAATCAGATGTATAAGGACAATGAGTCAATAATTTGATATTTTTCTTCTTCAAATAATCTATTGTTTGAGTTGCTGTGTGTCGCTTTTCGATTTTATCGAGGAATTCAAGCAAATCAGTTGCTGTACGCAGTTCGATCCTTAAGAGCAAATCTTTAATCAGATTCGACTCGCTTTGAACCTCTGCCTAACATCGTCTCAGTGTTCCTAACGGCTCCGCTTGCATTCCTCAAATCAGTTCTATATAGTAGTTGTTGTTGTTGTAGCAGCAAAAACTTTTCCCATACATGTACGGGGAGTGCTGCTGGAGTGACAGTCCTTTGGCCGGATGTATAGTACATAAATCAAGGTCGTTCCCGTAACGTAGAACCGGCTGCCGTGGGACTACTTCTGTACAGTAGTCTTGGATGGTGCTTCATTACTAAGAGCCGAATAAAGCCGATCTATGAGTTAATTGAAATCGCATGAAATTTACAAGAAATTCCCCTCTTTTCACAAAACACAAATGCTATTAAATGAAACTGATTGACGGGTTTTTTGAAATGGATAATAGATTTATTTTTTTTATGAGAAATAACAGTGACCCGAAAGCATTTGGTTTCTATAAAAATTATAATAAGATTGTATATATTAGAGGCCTTTAGGTCAAAGATTTTTTGTGCTCAAAAATAAAAAAATATAAAAATTTACCTCAACGAGTTTCTACTGTACCATGTAGCGACGCCTTTTATTAGCCTAGCCGTCCATCTGCTGCGTGTTTCTCCAAAGGTCTTGCCATAGCCTTAGAATTTCGTCCTTTATTTCGAGCTCTGCGTATCCGCTTATAGAGGTACTATCGGGCATTTCTATATTGAATATCTCATCGTAGCTGATACTCCACAAATCCGGATCGGGAATTAAACCTTGTGCTGCTTCTGACGTCTACTCAACGAAACCCCTCTAGGGTCGGGTAGACGACTTTGCGGTCTCGTAAGTAATTCTTGACTATGCGCTATATTATATACTTCTATACTTCTGGATTGAATACTGCCTTGTTGCGCTGACCCTACCCTGTTTATGAAAGTTTGGAGTTTCCCCTATAGTAGACTTTCCCCGCGTAAAGCCGTGCTGTTTTGCTGGTAGTGCTCCGGCGTTATCTATGGCTGCGGCCAACGAGGTTTCATGCGTCTTTCAAGGAGTTTTATAGATGTGTCGAACAGACATAGTTGCCGATATGCTGGTGGGATGTTCGGATTGCCTTTTCCCCTGCTTATTCGCACGAGCTGCTGCTCTTTCTAGATATCTGAAGTAGATGTCCCTAGCTACGTTTCCCACTCCTATAAGCATCCACTATGGCTTACCCGGTTCGCCTGGCTCCTTCTATCCGTCTGGGGCAAAGACAGTCATGTCTCAATTCGGCTATTTTCTCCGTCTACCAATAAACAGAACTTTTTTGTTTTTTCTTTGTCAGTGTCGGCATCGCTTAAATAGATAATAGATAAAAGATAATAGATAATAGGTAATATATAATAGATAATAGATAATAGATAATAGACAATAGATAATAGAGCAAAGCTATTTCCGAAATGACTCAAATAGTGTGTCACATTTTCTCATTAGCCTAACTGAGGCAAACCGAGTATCAAAAATTTGGCCATCGGAAGCAAAATTGTGAGAATAACTTCGACCATTGTACCGTAATGGATTCGATAACAGAATTCTGCCTACCGAGGGGCGACCGCTGATGTTTCACAGAGATTCGAACTTACGTTCTCCGAACTCCGAATGATAGTCACGCATCAACCCATTTGGCTACGGCGAATTCGGCCGTAGACCTCTAAATAGGTTTGCTATATGATTTTCCTGTCTTCCAGAGCACCCGTTCCACATCCTGTATGAATGGTTGCCAACGTTGCAATGCCTTCCGCTCAGTAAAAATGCATTCCACCCTCAAGTAGCTGAGCTATTTGGCGAACTTTTTCGTGGAATTATAATTCTACAACTGAATAATGAAATTTGCAATTTGTTCTTTCGAAATATTCCACGAATCTCTGCAAATGTTCGAACATTCAAACAGATCGCAGCGATCACATGCCTGATATTTGCAATCAAATCTCCATGTTGCATCTCCTGAAAATTTCAACCGAATCGACAAACAGCAAACGCGAATGACAACCAAAGCAAGCAATTAAGACAAATAGAAACAGAATCCAGGAAACAGTGCAAAAAAGAATCGGAAAAACTCGCCGTTTGACGACAACAAACTTCAATCTAATAGCCGGGCACTTAGTATGGCAAAGACCGCTAACAAATTACGCGCTTGCTGCCACATTAACATTGTCTAATGTGCACGTTGCATGCAACGTGTGCCAAGAATCTACTCGTATGTACGGTTGCATGCGCGTATGTGTGTGTATGAACGTTTATTTGCTGCTCTGCGACATTTAAGCCATTAAATAGCCGCAACACATAACAAATTGCAATTGACAATCAAGTCAACTGTGCAACAGTTGCAACCTAAGTGCAGCAGCAGCAGCAGCAGCCCCACCAGCACCACCGCCAACAGTAATTGGACTGGTACGGCTGGCAGCGGAGCGCAAAAGTGGCTGTATGAGGGGTGGGGAGCGGCGCCATTAGAGCGCTGCGAACAAGATGCTATCAAATTTGTAAACCATCGATACAAAATCACTGCAAATCCATTGCATGAAATGATAATATTCAGGTACAAATGGGTAAGCGACAATGCAAGGCAGCAGAGAGCAAGTACAACAATAATGACAACAACAACAAGTGGAGCAGCACAAATTTGTAGGATCGTAGGCAAAGCAAATTGGAGGTGTGTGAAGGGGTCAGGTGATGTAGGTGATGCTGGAGTTGCCAGATGACTGTAACTAACCGGCAAACGACTACAATTTAAGGGATAGCATCACTGTAGAGGACGAAAAAGGCCTGACTTGGGCGATTCATTTTGGGAAGATGAGGAAAAAGGCCTGGCTTGCATGTTTTATTTTGGGAAAACAAGAAAAAGACTAAGATTCTTTTACTAAATTTTCATATACTCTATTTTTCATATTGGAGTTTGAAAAAAAAACTTCTAGTCATTCTAATGCAAAGTAGCGGCGTCTGAGTCAGTCTCCGAAAACGCCTTTTTTAAATTTCTTGATTTTTTTTTTTGAAGCAGCTGACAGTCTCAAACCAGGAAAAGTGAGCCGTAATTCTTGTAGTCCATATACGCCCACTGAAATTATTACAAAGGCATCACATATTTACAAGTTTTGACTAGTTAATTGTTTAGTTTTAAATTTCATTTTTTTAATAAAAAATACTTCATCCTATAACAAAAAATCATCACAAACCTAGTTTTAAACCTTATACAAGATTTATAAAAATTTGTCATATTTGCATTAATATTTGTAATTATAATTTAAAAAAATTGGGGTACGCAGTTTTATTAAATTTTATTTATTACATTTCAGCATAACAAATCGCAGTTTTAAATCGCTCAAAATATTCGTTCTGATTATTTCGCCCTGACGATAATTCCGCTGTTAATAGCGGGTCGTGTTCTCAGAAAAGATGCTAATCGTCGAAGAACATACCAAGAAAATATTGCATCATCCATACATTTACAGTAGACCGTGACAAAAACAATGATCTTCTCAATACAAAAACAATGGTATATTACTCTCTAAGAGCCGAAAATATAGATGCCGAAGAAGCAAAATGTAAACAGAGGCAAACAAAATAAGAAATAAGTTTTTTTTCCGAAATCGCCTTCTAAAAATACTTTAGACACAGGTGTATATGGCGAACTTTCTTGGTTTTTGCTTGTAAGGACCGTATCGGTCTACTGTATAGCGGCATGCAGCTGTAATTCTTCCACTCTGTACATTCCGTAAGAATATTGAGAGCGAATGCATATTATTTCCCCTACTCGCTAACTGTTAAGGCATATGTCAGACTTCGCTAGTTCAGACAGCCTTCATAGAAAGTGCCAACAAAGTAGCGAACACTACTTTGCAGACACAGGAGACAAAGTAGCGAACACTAAAGAAGAGACACAGGAATAAGGAAAATGATTAAGTTCTGTCGAGATATTGGCTGACTTTAAAATTACAGTATACACGAAAAGAGTAAATTTTTGAGAGCGATTTTGCTGTTATTAAAGTAAAGAAAAGCAAAATGAGAGTGTCAAAATTGCTAACTTTTGTAAACAAAAATTGAATCTTAGAAAAAAGGAGATAAAAAGGGAAATAAAAGATTGTATGAAAACAAAACATATATGAAAAAATAAAGCTCTGAATTGAGGACAGCTCAACAAATGATTCTGTAAAATTCACTGTGAACCGAGCAGCGATACCGCGATATGCACCATTCTGTTGTTGTTGTTGCTGTTGTTGTTGTGGTTGTTGCTGTTGTTGTTGTATAAGCATAAACATTCCCCATACTTACATAAGGGGAATGCTGCTGGAGTGACAGTCCTTGGCCGGATATAAATCCGGGCCGTTTCGGTCACGTAGAACCGACTGTCGTGGAAACGATATGCACCGTTCTCACGACAATCGGTTTCAGCAACATTCCCCTTATATATGTGGGGAAATTTTATGCTGCTATAATAACAACAACCGTGGTATGCACAATTTGGTATATTCTCTCAAGTAATAAGAATAGATAAAACGAAAAAAGATACATAGATTACTAGCAAAGCGAGATCCATGAGAGTATTTCTGGTTGTGACTTAAGAATTAAGCAAACACAAAAGAGAAGAGCGTTTCAGGGGAAATTCGCTCGCGAATAACAATAAAAATGACAACCGATGCAACAGTAGAATGAATACAAATATTTAACCAATACATCAACAAATCAACTGATTCTGCCGTATTCACTGAGAGCAGAATAGCGGTTCGCGACTGAATTCTCCATCTGTATTCTCTCTATCTTGGGCAATAGTCATAACCAATAGTATATTCGTTGCACTACAATGGATCTGCTTTTTCGGTCCAACTGCTAAATTGACGCCCCTACAGATGTTTGACTCCAAATTAATCCTGTTACCCCTCTCTATTAAGTTCTGTTAAGAGACAGAGACAAATCTGGCCACCCTAAGTGAAGCTGTAGGCAAAATAACTGAAAGCAACTACAAAGCATGCTTCGATATACCCATGTTTCGTTATGTATGTAAATACGTGTACTGAAACTATGTATGTATATCTCTCTCCTGCGCTTGTCATACGAGCTCCCAATTTAGCTGAAATCGAATTTGAATGTTCGACAAGCATTAGGAAATTCAATATGCCAATGAAAGAAAAAAACATAAACGATTTGAGGCACTAGCAAACAGAGTGCAATTATGTACATGCAGTTATACACACATACATACATACGTACGTGCAGTAGATGATGACGTCGAGGATGTTGGCGCTCACATTTACTCCAAATTTTTCAACGGCTGCCAATTGCTCGATCGATCGCGCCCTGCTGCCTACATATGCACACATGCATACATACATACATAAATATACTGCATATTACCATTAAACTACGCTTATGGTTGTTGTAATTGTTGCATCGTTGTAATTGAAAAAGCATCAACATAAATCTTGGTTACGCTGAAATTTCGTAAGATCAAGATTATACCCTGTATAGAGCTGCTCACACACATGACCATACTCGTGCATATGTAAACAAATTTCTTGGAACGCTCAACAAACCACCAACAGATTGAAGCAATACGCCAATGATCTAGCCAATGATTCAGAGATTTCGATATGCAAAGATGCCAAGCCAACGATTGATAGTGTCAGTGAATGAGAGCAGACTACAGAGGGGAAATAAATGAATATGGGGAAGGCGGAGGAGTAGTGTGATACGAAGATTAGATTTGTGGCGCACAAATAGCGCACCTATACATTGCAGTAGCACACAAACTTCACTTCGGTGCAGCGAAAAAAAAAAATCAATAAAATTAGTTAATATGTATGTATGTATGTCATACATTTAACCTCATACTAAACGAAAATTTCCATTGCTCCACTTATGTCGAAAATCTAACTGACATTGCAGCAACAGGTACATACTACGGCGCAGATAGTCGTAGATAGTGTCCGCCCGCCTTTAAACGGTTGCTGCTGCTTTTGTCACGATCTTCAAAGCAGCAGCGATATGTCTTTTAGATTATGTCAAGAATTGTAACAAATCGACGGCTGGGGAAAAGGGAGTACATACTGGGGCAATTCAGTTGCCCACTGAAACTAACACAAACAGACATTTATTCCACTGATTGTCGAATATGTTAGAAAACTTACGAATACAGAATACGATAGTATACATACTTAAATGTGTGCATACATACATACACATATATGCATAAGTAGGAGATGACGTTGGTCCCACGTTAAGTTGAGAGCGAAAAGCAAAAAAAAAATTGGACCCAAGCACCGAATCATGGAGTATCGAACCGCGCCGAAGTATATCGGGTGCCACAAGGAAAACAAAAAAAAATGTGGGTGCTGTTGTTGTAGGAGCATAAACATTCCCCCTACATATACGGGGAAAATTGCTGAAGTAACAGTCCTTGGGCGAACATAAATCCAGGTGATTCCGATTACGTAGAAGCAACTGTCGTGAGAAGGAAAAAAAAAAAAACTGGTCCCTATAGGTAGTGCCGTTAGGCACACATTTCAAAGTCCTGTATGTTACAATTAAATTCATTGGATTTAAAATTTTAGTTGCGCATTGCAATTAATAAGCGAGAAACGATTAGAGGTAATACAAAATGGGTAAAAAATAATGATTCTAGTTCAGGATCTCGAAATTGCGGTATTGCCTATTATTAATTTTTAATTTCTTTAAAAGTGTGCCCAAATCCTTATCCACTGGTGTTTCGCAGATGCCGGAAATCCCAGAATTAGCTTGCAATAACCCCGGGAACTCGGATTACTTTAACAAAACTCGAAGTTCCTCGATCAAAATTGTTCGCTAATATTGGAGTATCTAGGGTCGGACGAAGTCTTTGAAAAATCTTTTTCAGATAGGTTTGTTTGATAGGTTGAAGTCTAACCAAAAAGTGAAAATTAAAAAGAAAACTATGAAGAAAGATGAACTCTAATAAAACTTTTATCCATAAATTTTTCAGAATGAAAGGACTGACATTGAAGTCGATTTTTATGTCGTGGCGGGGATGGCGCTCACGGGACCATTCCAGGCGCTCAAAGAAGAGGTATTTTGGTCGCATCGTCCTTCTCTTTCGGCGGGGCATAGGCGCAAATGAGCGGCACGTTGAAAAATCTCGCTTTGAGGCGAATTATTGCAAAACGCTCGTCCACCAAAATGATCAGGAGTACTCGGCGACAAAGTTCCTCTCCCACTATAAATCCAGCACTGTACTTGCGCGCCCTTACATGACAACTGTGGTAAACGTCGCAAGGTCTAATGTTCTTCTTGTCTTTCACCGTCGAACGCATCTCTTGAATACCACAGACTTCAGCCTTTGCTCTTACGAGCACATCCAACCACCCGGACAGAGGCACTTTCCCCATTAAAAGACCGGACATTCCAGGTGCATGTTTTCAATTAATAATTCTTAGTTCGTTCGCAGAGGTCGTCATCAGAGTAAGCAGTTCTCGTCCGAGGCTATGTTTGGTTATGCATTGGGTAAGGATTTTTACGTCTCAGATCCTAAGCGCACAACCCGATCTCCTGGCTTACTTCACAATAGCTTGCTCTCAAGCGGATGTTCGGTAACTAACCAGAGTATACTTGAGCGAGACCCGGAAGTTATGAGCTGCTTAGACTGTATGCATAAGAGCCGCCTTGGTCAATCCCAAGTGAATGGCGGTCAGTGACTTTACACTTTCTATTTTCTATACATGGAAGCATCCTCAAAACTATCCATCCACCATCCAAAAGGGGTTTTGCTATTGTACATCAGCTTCCCCCCAGCGGTGCAGGGGTTAGAATATGCCCGAGGTAAGGTATGCCTGTCGTAAAAGGCGACTAAAATCTAGGTTTACCAGTGCCTGAGTAGTATGGGTGCTCAACTGGCAGTGTCTTCGGGCACGATGTCTTACCGGAGACCATAACTCGGTACCACGGGGAACAGGATCCCTCAGAGTTCGCTCTGATCTGTTCTTGAGAACGGCTCTTCGGGGAAGTTTCCGTGGTGGCTGTGGTTAAGACCTAAAGCGCGGATAGAGCCTTTTGGCGCGATGTAGAGTTGCATTGTAACCAGGTGCCGGGACCTTCAGAACGGCAGAGGTATGGGTAGGCCTCGAGCCCTACCAAGGCGGTTAGTGTGTCCATGCCACACTGCCAATTGGTACCTTAAATGCTTTTTGCATTTGGGGGCGCTGATCAACGCATTGTTTTGATCCGTGTGCCTTTGGGTACCGTGGGCTTAAGCTGTCGCCAGCAGGTACTCACGTAAAAAACACTGGACGCTGTACATCAGCTTAATATAGCGTCTGTAAGAATATATCCATTCAAAGGCAAATAAACAAATAAATAAATATTTAAAATAAAATAGTAAGTAATTTTCACAGGCTTCTCTTGAAACCAACTTTACTCCATTAAGGGAGTTCTGCGTTGACCGAAACAAAAGGTAGTCCGATGGTGCAAGGTCAGGGCTATATGGTGGATGCATCAAAACTTCCAAGCCAAGCTCTCCCAGTTTTTGCCGAGTCATCAAAAACGTGTGAGGCCTAGCATTGTCCTGATGGAAGACGACGCCCTTTCTGCTGATCAGTTCTGGCCGTTTTTTTTTCGATTGCTTGCTTCAATCTCATCAATTGTTGACAGTAAAGTGTAGAATAAATCGTTCGAGCAGGCTGAAGCAGCTCATAGTGGATGATTCCTTTCCAATCCCACCAAACACACAGCATAACCTTTCGAAGCGTCAATCCTGGCTTTGCGATCATTTGTTGAGCTTCACCACCCTTGCACCATAATCTTTTTCGCACATTATTGTCGTATTTGATCTACTTTTCGTCTCCTGTTTCATTTCGTTTCAGCAAAGAATCGCAAATGTTAATTCGGTCCATTAAATTTTTCACAGATAATTCATGTGCCTTTTTGTAACCAGCCTTTTTTAAATGGTTCAAAACCGTTTGATGATGAATGTTTAGTGTCTTGGCGATGTCATGGCAGCTTATGTGACGGTCCTGGTCAATCTTTTCCATAATTTCATCGACTTTTTCAACGGTAGGTATACCGGAGCGAGGTGCATCTTTCACATCGAAATTTCCAAAACGGAATCGAGCGAACTATTGTTGTGCTACACGAACTGATACAGCATCGTCTCCGAAAACTTCACAAATTTCACTGGTGGCTTGCGTGGCATTCTTCCCTTTTTTATACAAAAATTTCAAAATATAGCAAATTTCTTCGTTATTTTCACTCATTTTTGAACAGCTATAACTTTTTTTCCAACTTCTCCGAATTTAATTTTTTTTTGTTAAATGAAGCTTAAAATGTCAACTTTCTAACACCATATAATATGACACAATGTCATTGGTAGCACTGGAGATAGATGACTCCAACGACATCTATTGACAAAATACGAAAAGACTTTTTCGACTACCCAATATGAGCATTAACGAAGCCACGACTAACCTAACGAGTGTGCAATATGGCACAAGCCATTACAATTAGAATACTTTGCATTACGTGGATTGAAAGGGTTAGAATTAACACACAAATATTAGCTACCTGATAACGCGAAAAGTATTACGTAATGAATTATTCAATGCCAGTTAGGTGCATCGTCAGCCAAAAAGAATTGTCTTCCTAATTCGTTACCCCGACATGTTTTCTTCCTAGCATTCAGTAAATTTTATTTTTTGCCTGTAAACTGTGCTCAGTTTCATCAGTTAGTTATCATCATCATAGGAATTGCAGCTGGGACTGAGCCCCTGCTTACTTCACAATCGCGCTTCATAAGGCGTAAATCTGCAACAACATCGTCTATCCATCTTCTTGGAAGTATTCTGTGCTGCTTACTGCCCGTAATAAGTTGAAGAGTTGAAAAGTTTTTCGTAATCCTGATTTCGTCCATCCTGAGTAAAAGGCCAAACCATATCAGCCGCTGAGCTTTAGCGAAACGCACAAAGTTTTGGCCTGATGTCAGCTGTTCGATCTCATCATTGCATGTTATTCTGTAAGATCCATCAGCTTCTCTAACTGGTCAACATAATCACCACACATAATTTCAATTTGTCACATGACCATCACTAATTTCAATACGTTACTTTCAGTTGAAAACAGTCCTCAAAGTCATGCTTTTGCAGCTTCTCCAGTCCTACATGAACCTCTTTAATTATCTCTGCAATGCTACCAATGCTCCTAAACTTTTTCTTAATTTTTGCGAGTAATCAGAAATGTGGCCGCCGTAGCCAAATGGGTTGATGGGTGACTACCATCTTTTGTGGAACAACATTAAGACGCACACCACAAACGGAAGTTTACCCGCCCATTATTTGTTTATTTAATCAGAAGTCACTTAGAGCCAGATCCGTCGAATATGGGGAAGGACGATTTTCTTCGATGCCAGAAAGCACGATTGTGTTGCTTTTCATTTGAGCAGCGTGAGCTGGAGGCATTATCGTGGTATAGAAAGCAGCGGTAGCAAGTCTCGGTATACCACTTAGAAGTTTATCATCATCATTATCAACTTTGCCTCAGCAATCTTTCTCCATTTCCATTTCTTGACGCCTAATTTTTTCAGGTCCTCGGTAAGGTTATGCAGCCAAGTAGTTTTTGCTCTGCCACGGGGTCTCAAAAGGATTATAGTCCAGCAGAAGTTTTTGTGGCCTACCCTCATCCATGCGTAAGATGTGAATTGCCCATCCTATGTTTTGCGACTTGATAAAACTTATAATACCCTGGCCATTGTGCTAGATTCATGCTCCAAATTTCGGACCAGAGGATTGGCCACCAAGATCGTGTGATATCACACCTTCTGACCTGTACTTGTGGACCCTTTTTGGTACACCCTTTTTGGGTGTTTGGCCGAGCTCCTCCTCCTATTTGAGGCGTGCGTCTTGATGTAGTTCCACAAATGGAGGGGCATACAGTTTCAAGCCGACTCCGAACGGCAGACATTTTTATGAGGAGCTTTTTCATGGCAGAAATACAGTCGGAGGTTTGCCATTGCCTGCCGAGGGTGGACCGCTATTAGAAAAATGTTTTTCTTAATTTTGGTGTTTTCACCGAGATTCGAACCAACGTTCTCTCTGTGAATTACGAATGGTAATCACGCACCAACCCATTCGGCTACGGCGGCAACCATGCTTTGTGGATAAAAATAAAAGTAAATAATAAATAATTTTCCCAATCAATTTGCATTTTCGTTGGTTTATTTCAATTTAAAAGCCGATACCTCTAAATTGATCACCCTTTATTAAACGAAATATAACTGAGCGAAGCAAAATAATAATAATTTAGCGCCAACCTTTAAGACTATGCCTCTCAACCTTTCGCAATATAGTATTGTAGATTGACCTGTAAGGCCCGCAAAAGAAGCGATTTCGAGCCTCTGAAATAAATATGGATTAATAAGCGAGTAAGCAGGCAAACCATTTAGGAATTGTTTATTCTCGAAGGTACATCAGGGAAAGTATCATACACGAATTACTCCGTCTTGACGAAAGGAACATCTTTTTACCATTATCCCACCATTGGCTCAAGTTCAATAATTCCAAGTGTACAAATTAACTCTAGAAAATCCTGTGCTTAGTCCAAGCGGAATATACTCCACTCACATTCCTTCAAGGAACGAGTGGGCGGAGTGCAGTTTTTGAAGGCAGGGCCACCCATTCACGGATAGCTTGAAGTTGGATGGAAAGGTTGGCAGTGGAGTATTCTGCGAGGAGCTTCCCATCAGACTCAAGTTCAGGCTGCCGGACCACTGCAGTGTATTCCAAGCAGTGGTAGCCATAAGGGGAGGTGGACTTCGCGTCTACTCAGCGAGTGCTGGACAAGTACACAAGCTTACAAGGTCTTGTGACTAGGAGTGAATCGAAGGCGCTCGAGGGATCTTCTGAAGTTGGCAAAGTCTCAACTCTCGAATTTCTTGGTACACTTACAGGACATTGGTCGCGATGTATACATGCCGAGCCTTATAGGCATTACCTCAAATACTTTTGCGTCAGTTGTATAGAGAATTCTTTTTTTTAATTTTTTATTGCAACTAGTTCATAAATATTTACAAATGACTAACAAGCAACTTAATTATGATAACATTACACAATTTTCACTCTACATGACATAAAACATTTCTATGGAGGTATAAGATCGCTAGGTTTAGTGCATCTGAGCCTTCGTATTAATCCGTTGGTTTCAATTAAATTAAGTGCTTCTTCATTGACGTGGTTTATTAGTCTTTCTTTATGGGCAACTGCAATCTTTGCGATTTCAGTGTTGACGGAGTTTATTTTGAGGTGAGAGCTGGTCTGCTACCCATGAGCCATTGCATGTTTTTGAGTTTGATGTCCAAATCTTGCCTCTTTTTCTTGACATGCTCTTTCCATCGAAGTTTGCAGTCAAGTGCCATACATAGGTACTTCGCATAGTTTGAGTATGGGACCTGTTGATCATCTATGTATGGTGGTATATGTTGTATTTTAGTGTTTGTGAAAACTACGTGTACAGATTTTGTTTGGTTAAGTTAAATTTTCCATGTATTAGTCCACTGGCAGATCTTATTTAACGCGGTTTGTAATATGGCTGTCGATTCGTTTTCAGTTTCACCAACTGCAATCAAGGCGGTGTCATCTGCAAACGTTGCTGTGACGTAATTAGGATCAGACGGTAGGTCATGTGTAAAGATCAGGTACAGCAGAGGCCCAAAAACGCTGCCTTGAGGTACTCCTGCATTTATTTGTCGAAGACTTGAATAAGCATCATCTTTCTTGACTCGAAAATAGCGATCTGATAAGTACGACTCCAAGATTTCGTAGTATTGCTTAGGAAGTATTAATTTTAGTTTAAAAAGCAAACCTGTGCGACAAACTTTATCGAATGCCTTTGCCACATCGAGGAATACGCCAGAACATACTTTTTTATTTTCGAGTGATTTTTCTATTTCGTGCGTGATCCTGTGTACCTGGCCGATTGTAGAATGTTTACTTCGAAAACCAAACTGATGTGTTGGAATTATTTTTTTTCGTTCTATTATTTTATTGAGTCTTTTAATCAACAGCTTTTCAAACAGCTTTGAGATCACTGGTAGGAGTGTTATAGGTCTATACGATGAAATTTCGAGTCCAGGTTTGCCTGGTTTTTAGAGCATAATAACCTCCGCAGTTTTGCGGAGAATAGGAACGTAGTGAAACTTAAAAGATGCATTCATTATGCTAGTGAGAATTTGGATGCTTTTAGGTGAAAGCTGCTTGAGTATTTCTGCAGTGATTATATCGAAACCAGAGGATTTTTTTTAATTTTTGCATTTTAATTTCTCTTTTTAGTTCAGCGCTCGTGACTCGTGGAATTTCTTTTGGAGTTGTATAGAGAATGAAGTGGAATAATCTCAGCACCTTTTCTTAGTTTCCCTGTTTTCGCAGGGTTAAGATTTTAGTATCTTGGCTCTCATCTCTTTGCTGAGCCTGCTGATATTGCAGGTCGTGACATAAAAAACGTGATGAACTTCATCAGCAGTAAGAAGCGGTTACAACTCCGTGACCCAGTCATCGTTCGGTACTTTCTTCCTAGTCTTCTGATCACCTTTACAATGGTATTACCGAGGCGACTTTTTGATTTTCGTAGAAGTGTAACCTCTCTATGGATTACCATTTCAACCAGTTTTATAAAAATGCAAAAATAAAAAATTTTGTCTACTGTAATGCACCTGTTTTCCACATGAGTTTTCACCTAAAAAATTATTTAATAATCCAAAGTAATGATTTCTTTTGTGCTAAGGTAGGGCAAAAAAATCAGCACTGATATAACCTTTTCTCCAGAAGTAATTTTTAGCAGCATAAACATTCCCCGTACGTTCAACATATATGTACGTTCCCCATAAGTACATGGAGAATGCTGCTGAACTGACAGTCCTTGGCCGGATATAAGTCCGTGTCGTTCCGGTAACGTAGAACCGACTATCGCGATTCGTTCATTTCACTTGAGGATATATTTCACTTAAGTGAGGATATCAAAATAAGTATAGGAAAAGTTTTCGATCAAGACTTGGGCATTCCTTCTGTCATTGGCTGCTCCCGTAACTTTTTCACCCATTCTTAATTTTGTTTACGGATGTCGGAAGAGCTAAATAAATTTTTTCACTCTTTAACTCTTTGGGGACGGAGCCACTCGATGGGCGAGCGTCGCTGAGGACGAGAGGTATTGGAGTGCACAGTAAAGAAAATAAATACGTTGAACGTTCTAAAAACTAAGGCTTTATTTGACACAAGACAAATTTTTCATGAAATCAAAAAATAGTTGTAAACAAACTGCTATCACTGCTAATGTTGAAATGCCTGAGTGGATTCCTTATTGCACGGATTTCACTTCCACTTGACGTAGTAATGCCGTCATCTTCCATCTTATCAGATTTAAAGTAATATTCGTCAGAGTTGTCACTATCTAACGTATCATCTCTAGATCGCGTAGCCATCATGCGTAGGATAAAATATATATAAAGCCTGCTGGTTCCTCTGACAGTGACACTAAGAGGCTGAATCGCAGAACTGAAATTCGTTCTGGCTCTAGCGTCGTCTCACATCTTAAGTTTACATTATAAGGAAGACAAGACTTCATCGCTAAAGGCCCCTAATGTCGTTGAATGAAAACGTGACTCTTTTACTATACGTATGCGTATCTTATCGCTCAGAACGACAGACGTCGCGAGTCTTGCAGCTAATTTAGCCTGATATATGCCGACACGCATTCGGAACGGTAAAACGGCTTGAGCGGCTATATGCCGACACTGGTCCCCAAAGGGTTCAGGTCTTGTTTCCCATCAGTTTTCATTCAGCTCTTTAGGTTAGGTTAGGTTAGGTTAAAGCGGTTACCCTGTGGGACACACTCAGGCTCATAGCCCATTGTGATGCCGCGTGGGAGCTTTCCCTATTTCTCCTAAAACCAGTGTGTGCTTTTCAAAAATTTTAGAATATCTCCTATTTCTGCGGAACTGATATCTTCCAATTCGTTAAAAAATTGTCTGCCTAGAATAGCAAATCTCGGTCTGGATAGAGCAGGACAATGGCACAGAAGGTGTAAGATTGTCTCTTCCTCTTCCTCATCAAGACAACTTCTACAGAAGTCATGTGCTTGCACACCCATCCTTTGGGCGTGCCTACCTATTAGACAATGTCCCGTTATGACTGAAATCAGTGCGCTAAAATTGTGTTTGTTTTGGCTTAGCAAAGATTCTGTGCGTTTAGCACTAAGAGTCGGCCACAGTTGATGGGCGATTTTGCAGGTGGCTTAATTACGCCATCTTCCGTTTGCTTTCCTTACGTTTTCTTCAAGGATAAGTAGCTAACATGTTTGTAAGGGTATGCCTATGTCATTGTCTATGTACTCATCGGTCAACTTGGTGCCGAGCCTCGCTAGTTCATCGGCTCTACAGTTACCCTCAATGTCGCGATGGCCAGCTCTTTGCTTGAAACGATTTATAATTCCTGAAAAGTATCAGTTTGAAACTTAATTTCTTGATTTTTTTAGATATGCATCCCCATACGTTATGCTATTCCCATCTTCCAGTCTATTACGCACATAACCACACTTCTCCTAATACCATCAGCCCCTTTCCGCCCAATTTCCTCTTCATCTCCGCTTCTTTGCGGACGCCGTGTTCGCATTCCTCTGCTATTCATTTTTACTGCTTGTTCTGAATCGAATTTTATTTTATTTTATTCTATTTTTTCAACTACTTTATTGGCAACAACCTGTCAACAATACTTGCCTCAACCATGCGGTATATCATCTTTTGCGGCTACGACCTTAACGGTAAATAAAAAGTAATGATTAACCAGCTTCTAGGCTAAATTCTATGCAGATTAGCGTAAGGAGAATTAATGGAGGAAAAGAGGCGAGTGCTGTGGTAGAGTGCAGCGTATAGAATTACAAACAAGCGCATAGAAAAAGAATAAGAACAACAAATATATAGCAACAATAACAATGTTTGCATGTCGAACACACAAAGTTCACTGGAGTCCAAAGCCTGGTGCATTGTTGGGTTTATTGGCTTGTTGGTCGGTTGGTCGGTTATTGCACTGCCTCCTTCCGGCTGGCCGAACGGTCGTTTCGTTCGCCGTATGGGCAGACGGTAGGACGGCCGGTTGGTCGGTCTTCTTTGGTCTCATTTAGTCACACGGAACATTGACAAGGTTGGTATGTTGCTATGAGTAGAGGCGCCGCAAAGATTTTACTTTTATGGTTTATTTGTTTTATTAGTACCATCGCCTTTTTGTTGTTTTTTGTGCTAGTGATTTCTTGTTATTTTTCGTTGGTTATTTGTCTCTGACTCAGGGCTCGGATGGATTTGTGCCTTCAATGGTTCATGTGTTTCATTGTAGATTTTAAAAATTTGATAAATGCCCCGAAAGCGTCGCAAGAGTCGCACTCATCTCAGCACTGCAGGAATGGATTTATAAATCTGCATTGTTATTGTTGTAGCTCGGTGTTCCACTCGGGACTGAAGTTGTCGCCACGTTCTTGTTGTCGCGGTTAGATATCTCAGCACCTCTTCGTCCCATCTGTTGCGCCATTTGTCTAACACCAGCCGCTGTAGTCCAACCGTTTCTGCTTCAAATGCAGCTTCAGCTTCAGCTCGTGCTGCAGCTTCCTCAAGTGCTGTCAATCCAGGCAGCAACTAACGCGATCGATGGGTGGTTACAGCTGACATGTTTCAGTTTTCATACTCTTGTACATGTCGCAAATGTTGCATGCAACACAGTGCGCAGCATGCAGGCCAATATGCATAGTTGCTTGTATATCCACGATGTTTAGCCTTCAGCGCTTTCCCTATGATCATTTTTGACATGTTGCTGCTTTCCATCATCAACTCTCCACCGCCCCCCAAAAGGCATTCCCTTCCGCATTAACTCAAACCTCAACTGATCCTGTACCCGACCGCCTCCGTTGCACCTTCTTCTTGCTGGCATCAACTTTATTCAGCCGTCCACATTGGCAACTGTCACCTCAGCTCAAAAGCAACTATTGCCATATTTTCCTTCCTGTGCCTTTTGCAACTGTTTATTGCGGTTGCGCTCGGCCTCAATCGGTGTGGCATAGCCCGGCTTGACTTGGTGTGGCGTGGCGTGGCATGGAGAGTTCATGTGTTATAGCTTGTTTTGATTTTCTATCCACACGACGGAATATCAAATTGCATCACTATCAGCGGTGCATTCAGTGCACCATTAGCCACAGTGACAGTGGCAGTGCGCAGTGGCGTAGAGAGAAAGAAATCTTGTGTGGGGCAATTCAGCTTGAGCACTCGCAGCAAGAGGCAGACGAAAAAGTCCTTCACGCCTTCATTATTAGAGATAAATATCTCAGGGACAGAGGCTACTGGGGTGCATACACCGCACTGTTGCGGATGTTAGCAACGACAGTGGTAATCACCAACTCTTTACGGATGTAAGTCCTAGAGACTACAAAACAGCATAAAAGGCTGAGTCCACTTTGGAAGTGTACGCCGTGCATACCATTTTCCATAAGCCGAATGAGAATTATAGAAACTGGCTAAAGAAATCAAATCATCCACCTATTTGCGTCCGCCTTAGTCGACTGGGTTTGTGCGTTATTACCATTCTATAACGCCTTAATTCGTGTATGAAACACCAAATGATGGAAAAGACTTGTTTCTAATAGCGATCGCCTTGCCTCTTTGGCAAGACCAAATTCATATTGGTATGAAAAATATCGGCTAGGTTAGACTCGTAAAATATGTTTACTCTATAGCTACAGAAACTCACAGATTTCCCCATCCGTAGTCTAATATATTCTTAAACCACTCCGATTTTTAAGAAAATCAGATCAGCTTCTTTAGAAACACTCTGCCAAAACTATCCTAATCTCAAGGTAAGTGGTCCACAGAGAACTGATGATCTGCGCTCGAAGTGCGGACTATCCGCACAGGAAGTATACAGTCGGTTCTTTCTTATTAGATTATACAGAATTCCTTATACGAACCTCGGACTCAGACTCCGACTCTTTTTCTTCTTTGCATCACAGTCCTTTGTGAACCATTGCTTCATTCATAATCTTCTACCATCAGTTTCTATCTAAAACTACCTCCTTCCACCGACGCAGATTTAGCTTTTCAAGGTCAACTTTCACGTTTTCGAGCTATCACTTTCGGGGCGTCCTCTTCTTCGGCCTCAAACAGGACGTAATTTAACTACCTTTTGAGTTGTTCTCTCTTTAAGCCTTCCACATGTCTAAGCATGTGCCCGAGCCATCTTATCCTCTGAGAGATTTGAAACGACTCTGACTAGGCGGCTGAAAAACTATTAGTTCAGTATCTGTTTAAAATTTCTGAGAGAATCCGTATATTCTTTTATGAAAGATTCGGTAAATTAAGTATACTTCGTTCACCGAGATGTCCAGCCTTGTAGTTGCTCCACCTGTATAAGGTTCACAGCGGACTCTTCTGCTTCCGCATTTCCCGGAACCCCACTGTGGCCAGAGACATAGTGCAGATAGAAAATGTATTTATGAAGACTTTAATAAGCATATTCGATACTCGAGAACACATTTTCAGCTTCTTGATATGACTTAAGTGTCCTGACTTCAAACTGGCCACCTACAAAAAAGGTGAGTTTTGAAGCAGTGAAGTCCTGGTTTTCTGGTCTCAAGCGGCAAAGGTAGTTTGTGTTAGTAAGGAAAAGTGGAGAACGGAGAATCTCTCTTGCCAACAAGTATTACTATGGACTCGGTAAACAATTGAGTAGTACAAACGACGAACAAAACTAATACTCTACAAGGCTCTCATCATGTCCGTCCTAACGTATGGCGCAGAAGCGTGGACGAAGGCAATATCCGATTAAGCGCAACTTGGAGGGTTTGAGAGAAAGATTCTGCAGAAGATTTTTGGAACTTTGCATATTAGCGATGACGAGTATCGTAGGCAATGGAAATGAGCTGTAAGAGGTCGTAAAGTAGACAGAGCACAGCGAATAAAGATCCAGCGGCTAGTTGGCTGGGTCATGTCGTACGAATGGATACAAACCCTCCGGCTCTAAAAGTATTCGATGCGATACTAGCTGGTGGTAGAAGAGGAAGAGGAAGGTCTTCTTTGCGTTAGGAACATCAGGTGCAGAAAGACCTGGCTTGATTTGGTGTATTCAGCTGGCGCCGGTTAGCATGAGAAGGAAATAACTGCCTTGTTTAACTCGGGCAAAATCGCATTAGCGATTATCGTGTCAATCAAAATGAAGATGTAAGGCAAATGAGCTGGCTAGTTTGGGATTCTCACTCCAAATTAGGATTGATATACCTATGTCCTTGGCAACATGTAAACATCTAATAGACAGACATACCATGGTGTTGCTAATTCCAACTGGAAGCAGTTAAATACCTGCACTATCAGCAGGCTAACGTGACCCGGATGAAACATGAGTCGCACTAAGTGTCTACTTAAATTAAGAAGAGAGAGATCTAAGAAGCGTAGTAGGTGTCCTATCAGGGCGCTGCCTAAAAGAAAGATATGCCAGTAGATTAGGGGCACCATCCAATGACTAGTGTAGACGAAGAGGAGGCGGTCGAACACATTCTCTGTGTAGAAGACGGTTGAGATTGCTCGGTCTCGCCTTTCTGCACAACAATGCGGATGTTTTTAATCTCCAATAAGTTAGTATGGCTAGTTTTTTGAAGACCAAATAATGGTTTAGAGCGAACCAAATAGCATATGAATAGGATAGTTCCGATGGTTCCACAAGAGGTGTCCAACAGGCCTAGGTGCGTCGAAAGACAGCCACTTCACCTAACCTAACTTGATAGTAATTTATGGGGGAGCCACTGAAAGTCTAAGGGACTCTGCCTAGTACACCCATCTATTAGCTTAAAAGCTCTCACTGCCCGACGTCGTTAATTTTCATTTAAATGTCTTCGATGAAGACACAAAATAGTAGTGGGCCAACAACAAAAACAAATTTAACAGCATTCGATGTCAATATGTCTCAGGAATATTCTTCTCAAAGACATGAATATGATGGATGTGGCGAGAAGCTTATATAGACCTCCTACTTTCTTTAGAAAGATTTTATATTTTTTCGTCGAAACTTTCCCTCTTGTAAAAATTCCTACGCCACCACTGAGCCTCGTAAGCGAGCTATTGGTTAGAAAGTACTATGCAAATACAATATGCGGCAAGTGTGCGTGTGTTCGAGAGGAATTTTAATTACCGTGAATATGCAAATCGGTGTCAGGTCCACCACACAAACATTCGCACAAAAGCGGTTGCATAATTAACCGCACACTGCCACATAAGCGCTAAGGTACTTGCAACAAGTACCCATTCCATTCATATGCGTGTTTGTGTGTGTGGACTCTAATGTACTGAAAATATGCACATAAATATGTTTGTAATTGTGCAACTAAGGTGAAATCAAGGAAGCCAAATCAATTTCTAACAAAGTGGAAATGCATTTATTGGTTTTAATTTTCAATGCCTGCCTGTCTATTGCTTGCCACAACCAGCATTGGGATCACATATCATTGGAATTGCGATTCAACAGCAGCGAGAAAGCAACACTTGCTACAATTAATGGGAAGGAAAAAACTGGAAATTATAAAGGAGTTGAACAATCGCTGGGATTTGAAGTGCTCCGGAGCACCTGCGCTGGACGTCAACAGTTCAGTTCAAAGGTTTCACAAAGGAGCATTGTCTTGTGCGAGCGCTGACAGGAGCTGTGCATTGCTGCTCGTGTGTGTGTTTGTGTGTGCGTGTTAGCTCAGTGACTTTGATAGCAGCAAATCAGCCAGTCAATGTAAGAGTTGAATGCCAGAGCGTTGCACATTAGCGTGGCCGAGCAGGTTCAGCGTATTCATCAGCCCATCACTTCGTTAGTTTGTCAATGAAAATAGGGGAAAAAATGATAGAAATGATAGAATGAATGAAGAGAAGCGGCATGTTTGCTCTTCAATTTGGTAAACAATTTGTCAAATGGAATTCGGTTTTATCAACTTGACGAGCTAAGTACGATCTTGAAGATATCTCTTAAGTTATGGCAAGTCTTCTGGAAGCCTAAAATCTAAAAATCTATGCAACTCAGTTTTACTGAAATAGCCCACGGAAAAATAATTTTCAAAGCTCATACCGAAATTAGACATAGAAACTCCTTCGTACAAAAATAAACCGCTCCCCAACCTAGGAATCCGTTAGGAATTCACGGTTACCTTTTGAAAGTAAAAAAAAAGAAGTTTTCTCACGGAGCACAACGAATCGTACACATAAACTCCTTTATTCTGAACATCCCTTAATAAAAAACAGAAACTTTAAAAACCTAAAGTTTTGGGTGAAGGTTCTAAGGAAAATATTGATTTAAATCTCTTCGGTGATTTTCTACAGAGACATAGTTCAGCGAATCAAAACTTGGGCTCGGCTCGGCTTTGGTGCCGGATTTCGACTGCGAAGCACAGCACAGAGAAGGCAGGAAAAAATGTAGAAACGTTCGGCTTCACTTGATGCTTCTCCATCCGATTGGGTCGCTTACTACAAGTTTCTTGATTGGCGCGAAAATCACCGAGTCTAACAAAGCGCGCAAGTCATTTCTTCCTCATTCTAACCGGTACCAGTTGGAGACACCAAGTGAATCTAGGACCTTCTCCACCTGATCTTTCCAACGCAGAGGAGGCTTTCTTCTTCCTCTGCTATCTCCAGCTGATACCGCATCGAATACTTTCAGAGCCGAAGTGTTTGTATCCATTCGGACGACATGACTTTATTCGCTGCGCTATGCCTATGGCGGCCGCCGTAGCCGAATGGGTTGGTGCGTGACTACCATTCGGAATACACGGACAGAACCTTGGTTCGCATCTCAGTGAAACATCAAAATTGAGAAAAAAGAAAAAAAAAGAAAGATTTTTCTAATAGCGGTCGCCCCTCGGCAGGCAATGGCAAACCTCCGAGTGTACTTCTGCCATAAAAAAGTTCCTTATAAAAATATCTGCCGTTCGGAGTCAGCTTGAAACTGTAGGTCCCTCCATTTGTGGAACAACATCAAGACGCACACCACAAATAGGAGGAGGAGCTCGGCCAAACACCCGAAAAGGGTGTACGCGCCAATTATATTTATATATATTATATTTGTCTATGTCGTCGTCCTTCTCTCAAACACTCCAAGAGACTCCCGATAAGGCATTATCATCGTCCGAGCTTCTGCACCATACGTTATGACGAGCATGATGAGTGTTAGTTTTGTTCATCGATAGAGGACTTTACTACTCAATTGCCTACTTAGTCCAAAGAGCACTCAGTTGGATTTCAAGGCTGACATTGGTATTGTGCCTGCGCGATTAAGTTCTGCGGCCACACGATAGCGAGCCACACGACAGCGAGTCGCTCTATCTGAAATCTAGTCTGGTAACAACTATAAGTTAGCTTAGGTTAAAGATTGCCCGAAGAGATCCCACTTCAACGAGAAATCCAATTATTCCCTTGAGATACCATTGCAGCGGAAAAAGGAAATTCATGGCTAATAATTAAACCTGTTAAGTCTGCAAATGTAGCAAAGAAGTAAACGTCAGATGCCTAGTTCTTAACCTTGCGAAAGCAGGCCAGCTACAAAAAAAGCGACTTAGGTGAGTCCATCTAATCGTACAAATGCGATCGCAAAGAGAACAAAAGTACTACCGAGTCTAACCGCAGGCATACCTAGCGTACAGTGACTGGTAAGTACGGCCACTAAATTTGAAAGTTGATGCTTTGTTAACCTAAGAAGCTAGTTTGCTTACTTCTAGTCCATCCGTGTTCAGAAGGATATCGAGACTTTGCAAGTTTGTGGACTTGGCCTTGGTGAGTTGACAAGCTGAGTTGACCTATCCCGGAGTAGAAGACAGATAGTCAAATGGATCCCAAACCTCTTATTGTACGAAGAGACTATCTCGCGAGTAATCAGGTACTCAGGTACTCAATGGCCTTGTGATAAGGTACTCGGCTTAGTTTAATTTTAGGGAGTTCTGATGCGGTCGAGCCAGTTTTGAGCGCACTATCATCAAGCCTAGAGCTCTGATTGCTGATTGGCGGTCGTAGTACATGTATATGAACTCCTCTCACTGTTATTACACAAGTGACCAACCAAGCAGCTGCTTCTTTGATTGTGGCTACCTGCGTTTGGAGCATACTGTAGTGGTCCGGTAGCCTGAACTCCTGTTTGATGGTGAGATCCTCGTAAAATACTCCTTCACCAAACCTCCCATTCAACATCAAGCCATCTGTGATGAGGTTAACTGCGCGGTGTTCCCAAATGCTACACCTCGTCTACGCCTTCTTGTTGGACTAAAGTCTTGCAAGTAGATTTATAGCCGAGGACAAAACGTAGTACATCCTGTCATCAAACAAACAGTCGGCGCACTCGCGTATCGGCTCCCACGTCACTGTTGACGGTTATGATTTCAAGGTTGTAAAAGACTTCGTATATTTAAGAACCAGCATCAACACTGATAATACCAATGTCAGCCTTGAAATCCAACGTCGAATCTCGCGATGGAACAATGTATGAGCTTTACGACGACATAGACATAGCGCAGCGAATAAAGATCCAGCGGCTAGTTGGCTGGGTCATGTCGTCCAAATGGAGATAAACGCTGTGGCTCTGAAAGTATTCGATATCGTACTAGCTGGTGGCAGCAGAGGAAGAGGAAGGCCTCCTTTGCGTTGGAAAAATCAGGTGGAGAAGGACTTGATTTCACTTGGTGTGTCCAACTGGCGCCGGTTAGCACGAGAAAGAAACGACCGGCGCGCTTAGTTAAACTCGGCTAAAATCGCGTAAGCGGTTATCGCGCCCATTAAGAAGAAGAAGAAGAAGAAGAAGATGCATAGTGAGGTTGTTCATGAATTATAGGCGCAGACTGAGAGTTCCTGTTAGCACCGTTCGCTGGTATTGATATCTCAATACCGCTTTCCAATTTTTACATATAAAATGATAAGAACAGTGTAAATATTTGAAAGAGATATTAAATTTGTATACAAGAAAATAAAGCAAAGAACTAATTTTAACAAAAAAATAATGACAAACAGGATTTTCAGTAACGCTAAAGGTTACGATGCTCGCAGCTTAAAAGTGAAACCTCTGCAGATTGGGATCTCCAGCTTCCAATCAATCAACAGTCAGTCTTACGAAAAAACCACTAATTTTTTGTTTGAGTATCGCAATCATGCCGTAATACCTGTCTAATCTTCTCATTTACTTATCTAATCTGACATCAAAGGCAAAAAGTAAAAGAAAGCAAACCGCCCGCTACTGCACTAGAAAGTGACTCCTTCCAGATGATAAGAAGAAAGAAGAGTGCTGATCGTAACCGCAAATAACAAAAAAAAAAATGCTCAAAAGCAGACTCGCAGCCTCTCTGAGTAGTCAAGGATGCACTATGAAGGCGGGGTGCATTTAACGCCTGACTTGTCAACAGAAGCAGAGACGGAAAAACAACAAATAATA
Organism: Anastrepha ludens; assembly: GCF_028408465.1. NCBI lineage: Eukaryota > Metazoa > Arthropoda > Insecta > Diptera > Tephritidae > Anastrepha > Anastrepha ludens. The sequence continues at coordinate 92,700,057 of NC_071501.1, forward strand.
ATAAATGCCATAAAAATAGTGCAAACGCTGCTGAATCATTGATGCGCGCGCTGATTAACGTCTTCAGAAAGTAATAGTCCAAATACAAAAACAAAAGCAAAGCAAAATAAAAGGAAAAAGAAAAAATCAAAAGGTTAGTTTGGTTAGACAGCAGGCCGCAATTGTTTGCACAAAATAATAGAAAATAAAGAGTGCAGAGTAGTAAAATCAAACAAAGCTGCAGACCTGTAGGCGCAGCTGAACCGAAGACTATGCAAAAGCAAAAACTAAATACAACAACGCCACTGCACTGCAATTCCATTCACTGCTCTTTGGAGCGGCGGCATCCGTTTGAAGTTGGGTCAGAAGTAGCGCCTATGCGCAGGACAAAATCGACAAAGTATTGCCAAATAATGCACCTCCGCCGCAGTCAGCCAGGCCAACTGCCAAACAGCAACAAAGCAAAGCCAAACAAGGCTAAAGTGCAGCACACGCAGTTGGAGTTGGCAGTGATTCATGGAAACTCATCTGACATTTACAACTATGAGCGACTGAGCGGGTGAGTGAATTAGTGACTCTTTGACAGCAATCACCTTGCAATGCATTACATGACAAATTTTTTTGGTTAACTTCATTTTTTTTCTTTTGCTTTGCTGCATTTTTTTATTTTTGCTTGTTTTTTTGCTCACATTTTTGCTCTGCTTTTTAGGCGCGCAAAATCAGAACAACTTGTCTGCCTAGGCCGAGACAAATAGACGACAGACAGGTTACCACACATTGTTCGACTTGAATGAGTGTTGCACAAGGTGCAACGTTGATGATACTGCCGTTGATTATTGTGTTGCAATTCCTTTGTTTTTTTGTATCCAGATTTGCTATAGATTATTTGTGTTGGGTTTCTATGAAATATTCGCCTTTGAGACATTGCAAGATTTCGTAATTCCAAGAATTTATTTGTGTCAAAGGACAATTTAGCATTGTTTCGATGCATTATTGATTTTTTGCTCTAACGTAACTGTAATGGACTTTGGGTCAAGTGATGGAAAAAGCATGGAAGTGTGACAAGGTGTTGCTGGCATTAGCAACAAGATGCGAAAATGAAATGCAGCCGCTCTCGGAAGAGGTGTCTAAGTGAAAGGTAAATTTATTTTTTTTTCCTATTTTGTTAATTACATGAATAAAAATAAAGTTAAGCGAGTTAAAAGAAACAAATTTGAAATAAAATAAAACAAGATCAAATAAAATAAAAAAATCACTATAAATAAATTAAAATAAATTGAAATTTAAATAAAATAATATAAAATAAACAAATTTTTGTACAATACATTCGTCAATTAAATTTTTGTATATTATATTTTATTTTGGCTAAATTTTTATGTAGGGGAGGATGGGGAGTTGTGAGACATTGTTACCTTTCGGCATTATTCATTTTTTTACATTCGATTTTAAGTGTCAACAAGTGTTCTCGATGCGATCTCACTTTTCAGCTAGCATTGGTCGTATTTACATGCATTCGACGCGTCTCTCCAGTTACTGTGTTTTGGAATTTCTCGGTAAGTTTTTTCATCATTTGTTTTGCGATACATTCGATCAGTTGTTGAAGCAAATTGCAAATGTTAATATATACAAGTTATTAATTGTCCTATTAGCTTTGAATTTACACATCCACTTGGGCATGAACGTTCGATGTGTTTATGACTACGCGGCCATTTATAAAAAAAACGATTTGGGGAGTTGTAAGACAACAAATGTGGGGAGTTGCGAGACACCGGTTTTTTCGACGTTTTAACGCATCTTTTATAAGTACCTCGCAATATTCATGCATTGTTTGTATATATATCATGAAATTTTTGGTTAAATTTGAGTTTTTACTGTTTTAAGTTAAGCAGAAACAACTCCATTCATTGCAATGTATGCGATCGAGCTGTGCACCTAAAGTGTGCCAATTTACGAACTGGTTATTATACATGTTCTCACTGTGAATCATCAGATTGATGGCATTGCATTTTTTATACGCTTTTTTATAACAATTGTCTTTTCTTTTTTATTTTTCATCTTAATAAAGAACTAACAACTAAAATAAGTCATTTTTATTGATTTAAGAAATGGTGTCTCACAACTCCCCACATTTTTGTATTTTGTATTATATTTTATATGATTATATACAATTTTAATTTTAAGGAAAATTGTAGTTTTGTTAAATAGGCCATACCAATAGCTTCCAGTATTCATTGACTAAAGATTCCATCGTTGACATATGCAGAATATTAAGATTTTGAGTAATACGGGTCCAAAAACAAAACCCGTCTCACAACTCCCCATTCTCCCTTACATTAATAAATTAAATTAAATAGAAAAAATTAAAAATTAAGAAAATAATATAAAAATATATAAAACAAGCAGAAAAAATTAAATAAACAGAAAATAAAAAAATTAAATAAACTAAAATAAAAAAAAATTAAGTAAAATAATACAATAACGAAATTTTTTAATTTTATTTTATGTCTTATATAAACTATTTTATTTATTTCTAATATAATGTCTTTTATTTTCGTCAATTTCATTTTATTTTCTTCTAATTTATTTCATTTAATTTATTTTATTTTTATTTTACTATATTACATTTGTTTTTTATTACATATTATTAAATTTTATTTCTAAATTTATTTATTCATTTTTTTTTAAGTTTTTTTTTTTATTATTTCTTATTATTTATTTTTTAGTCTACTTACTTTTATTGTATTTCATTTTTTTTCAAATTTTTCTTATTTTGTGTATTGTATTTTGTAATTTTATAAAATAAGATGAAATAGCATAAAAAATCAAAATGTAAAAAAGGAAATAGGTTTAATTTATTTGATTTTCTCCTATTTTGTTTTCTTTGATGTTTTTATGTATCCTTTTTCTTAATTTCGTTTTTTATTGAAGTGTAACTTCTTAGGCGTCGATGAACGAACGAGAATTGAGAGTAAAATTTCAAGGTCATGCAACGTTTTGGGCATTACCGTTCTGCGAGAGAGAAAAAAATATAACGTAGAGGAAAAGGAGATACACTTTAGGCTATATTTCATTTCATTTCATTTGCTTTTACGGCATTTTTGTCTATAGCTATTAATTTTTTTATTATTCCTCTTCCTTATGTATCTTCTTCCTATTTTATGTAGTTGTTTATTTATTGTCTATTTTATTTTATTTTAGTGCCTTTAATAATTTTTAGTGTTAGATATTGTATTTTTTAGATTTATATTTTTTTTAATTGTACTTATTATATTTTATTTTCTTTTATTTTGTTTTATTTAAGTATATACATATTATTATTTGTTTTATATTGACTTAATTTTTTATATTATTTTATTTTATATTTTTAATTAAATTTTTTCTTCCATTTTTTCTTTATTTGATTTTATATTTACTTTTATTTTATTATGTTTTCATTTGCTGTATTTGTTTGCAGGAGTTTTTCTATTTCACTTAATTTTGTAAATATAATTTTGTTTTATTCTATTTTATTTTCATTACCTTTAGTTTAACTTTATTTTTTTTTTAATATGTAATATTATTTTTAACCAATCTAAAATAACAGACGAATGGGAAGAATATCGACAATGTCTCAAAGACTTTAAGAAAGCTGTCAGAAGTGCAAAACGCACATCCTGGCGATCATACACTCAAGAATTAGAGAACACCTCAGAAGTAAGCAGACTACGCAAGATTCTTGCATCAAACCCTACTTCAACTGACCACACTCTTAGAATACTTCTAGAATCTCACTTTCCAGGCTGTGTTGCCAACTTACCTGCACTTCCCAGCACTCTTCAGAGTAATTATGGGAATAGATCAGATCTAATCAGCTCTAATAGCATCTCTACAGCAATACTAAGCTTTAAAAAATTTAAATCACCAGGTCCTGACAACATCATTCCAGCAGAACTTCAAGAAGGACTGGAAATTCTACTGCCTTGGTTAACAAGGATCTTTAACAAGTGTTTAAATCTCTCTTACCTTCCGACAACTTGGAAGAAATCGAAGGTAGTATTCATTCCGAAAACGGGGAAACCTTCACACTGCAAAGCAAACGACTTCAGGCCCATTAGCCTAACCTCTTTTTGCTTAAAGGCTTTTGAAAAAGTCTTAGATGAGCAAATCAAAACCCAACTTGATACTAAGTTGATCTCTGAGGCACAACATGCCTACACTAAAGGGAAATCGACTGAAATGGCACTTCATTCACTGGTACAAACAGTGGAAACTTCCCTTCACAATAAGGAGTACTCTCTTGTCGCATTTATGGACATAGAAGGTGCTTTTAATAATATAGAACCCAACGCTATTTTGTCTGAAATTGCCAAATTGGGTATTAATTACTCCATCCGAAAGATGATCGAACAAATGCTCCAAAATAGAATAATCACTTCAGAGCTTGGGTTAAGCCGCATGAGAATGTACGCCGTCAAAGGCACTCCTCAAGGCGGAGTACTTTCACCCCTTCTCTGGAATCTCGCTGTAAACAGTTTGCTTCGAAATCTCGAAAAAGCAGGCTGCAAGGTTGTAGCCTATGCAGATGATATTGCTCTCTGCGTGTCAGGCAAACACCTGAATACCCTCACTGAGCTCTTGCAACGCTCAATCAATATTCTGTCAAAATGGTGCACCGAATGCGGACTAAATGCGAATCCAGCAAAGACAGATCTTGTTCTCTTCAATAGGAAACAACAATCTCCTCCACTGCAAACAATAACCTTAAAAGGGGAATCATTACTCCTATCTGATTCAGCTAAATATCTAGGAGTTATTCTAGATAGGAAGTTGAGTTGGAAATTGAACATCGAAAACAGATGTAAAAAAGCTTTCATAGCTCTTTATACTTGTAAGAAAGCTATAGGCAAAACCTGGGGTTTTTCACCTCGGATCGTTTATTGGATATATACCTCGATCATCAAACCGATACTCTTCTACGGTGTGGTTGTATGGTGGACAGCACTCGAAAAACGGTGTAGAGTAGCCACAATTGATCGAGTTCAAAGAACAGCCTGCCTCCTGATAACAGGATGCTTAAGTACAACACCTACTAAGGCTCTAAATACGTTGCTTCACTTGTTCCCTATCGATCTGGCTGGCAAAGCGATTGCAGCGAAAGCAGCGACACGCATGAATGCTATATCGAAATGGAATAAGTATCTTGGCCATTCGGCCATACTGAACAGGAACACCGTTATCTCTTCTGACATAGACTATCATGTAAGTCTTCCATCACCACCCTTGCTATTCTCCTGTTCACTCCCAACTAGGGAAGAATGGAAGGCAAATCTAACCGAAATCAATGGCCCTCTGACTACAGATGGTTCAAAATAAGACGGCAAAGTGGGATTTGGAATCTTTTCCAATTCCCCTCACATCAATCTATCATTTAGATTACCCGACTACTGTAGCGTATTCCAAGCGGAAGTATGCGCTATCTGGTATGCTGCGAAAACTCTCTTAGAAAATAGAATATCACTAGAGGATATCCGCTTTTTCACCGACAGTCAAGCGGCCGTTCGAGCACTCAGCTCCTCTTATACCCACTCAGATGTGGTTCGATCCTGTCTCTTATCTCTTAACGAGATAAGTGTTCAGAATTCTGTCCAAGTTATCTGGATACCGGGTCACAGTGGATTCGAAGGTAACTGCACAGCTGATGAGCTCGCAAGAGCTGGAGCTGCGCAATCAAATGTTAGTAACTTACCCACAATCCACATTCCGCTCTCAACATGTAAATTACTCATTGATCGAGAATTTCACAGCATTGCTGATCGGAGGTGGCGAGTGGAAACTACTTGCGTTACGACCAGACAAATCTGGCCATCCTACAATCTGAAACAGACAAAACCCTTATAAGTCTTTCGAAACACGAACTAAGGCATATAATATCTCTTATCACCGGCCACTGCCTGTTGGGCACTCACGCACGTCGGCTCGGGGTTCCTCAAAACAACCTGTGCAGATACTGCGAGGACGAAGATGAGGAAGTATCGAGCAGACATTTGCTGTGCAGATGTCCCGGTCTAGCCAGAAGTCGCCTCGCTCTTCTTGGCTCTCCAACAATTGACAATCTTTCAGTACTCTCGAACCTGAAAATCGAATCTCTCATCAAATTCTCGAAACGAATTAATATCTTTGACCAAAATCCACAATAAAAATCTCGGTTAGGTGGGGAAATCATGTAACATAATGAGCTCTAGGGCAACACAACGGACCCAACTTGCGGTCTATGTGGCACTCCGATGCGGGGTCACCCTTAAACCAACCCAACCCAATATTATTTTTCCTTTATTTATTTTATTTTTAATTATTAATTTTTTAATGATTATTAGTTTTAGTTATTATTAATTTTTATATAATATAACTTTATTGTTTTGTATTTTAGCTCCTTTTTTAATTTCTTTATGTTGTATATTATATTTTTCAATTTATATTTTTTATGTTTTTTATATTATATATTATTTAATTTTATTTTATCCTTTTTGTTTTATTTTCGTCTTTTTTATTATATTAATTTAAGTTTTCATACTTACTTTTTTCTTCTATTTCATTTCTTTCTTTTATTTTATTTTAATTTGTTTTATTTTATTTTATTTTATTTTATTTTATTTTATTTTATTTTATTTTATTTTATTTTATTTTATTTTATTTTATTTTATTTTATTTTATTTTATTTTATTTTATTTTATTTTATTTTATTTTATTTTATTTTATTTTATTTTATTTTATTTTATTTTATTTATTTTTATTTTGTTTTGTTTTATTTTATTTTATTTTATTTTATTTTATTTTATTTTATTTTATTTTATTTTATTTTATTTTATTTTATTTTATTTTATTTTATTTTATTTTATTTTATTTTATTTTATTTTATTTTATTTTATTTTATTTTATTTTATTTTATTTTATTTTATTTTATTTTATTTTATTTTATTTTATTTTATTTTATTTTATTTTATTTTATTTTATTTTATTTTATTTTATTTGAGCTTAATCCATCTCGGCTATTGCCGGAGATTACACATCCCGGATAAAATTTTCAAGGGATTGTGCTCTGGTGGAGCGTAGTCCAAGTTCTACGCCCATGCGATTGCTATTGCTTAAATATTTAAAAATCTACGAACTATTGCACATGTGTCCAGTATGGTCGACTTCTGCATGTCTTCTAAGAGGTGTTGGCAGTCATACTTCTTCAAGTTTTTTATTAAATGCTTAGGCACTAATCCAGTGGAAGATATAATTATTGGTATTATATTCACTTCCCTCGCTTTGTACATCCGTTTAAGTTCTATGGCCAGAGCTGCATACTTCGATACTTTGGTGGAGTATGTGCTTTGGATGTTGCGATTAAGGGGCACCGCTATATCGATTACTTCGATCGTTTTATTTGTCTTGTCGAACAAGATAATGTCAGGTTTGTTGGCAGCTGCTGTTTGATCTGTGGATATAAATCTGTCCCAGTACAGTTTAAAATTTGCATTTTCGATTATTGCCTTTGGTTCATATTTAAAATACAAGACTTCTGCTTGTAAGAGACCGTGTTTGATCGCGAGTTGTTGGTGGAGGATCTTTGCTATATTGTTATGTCTCATGACATATTCACGGGGGGCAAGTACGCTACATCCAGCAATTATATGGTCGATTGTTTCACCGTAAATGCCGCACCTTCGGCATCTATCTTCTATTGCCTCGCCATGTATCGACCTTCGGAAATTCCTTGTTGGAATAACTCGGTCTTGGATAGCGATTGCGAAACCTTCTGTTTCAGAAAATAGTTTTCCTCTTTTCAACCATAAATTGGATGACTGTGCGTCTATCCATTCCATTTCGAGATCATGCGGATGGGCACCGTGTATTGTTTTTGCCTTCCATGCTGCGATCATTTCTGCTGGGGATTTAACCCCCTCAGGTACTGGGATATTCTGCTCCATCAGACTTAGCGGGGTAAAGCCATTATCTGCCATAGCGATAGCTTTAAATAGATGGGACTCGCTGCTTAGAAAATATGTACGTAACTTCAAAGTTTGCGAAAAGTGTAGGCGCGCTATATTAATGATTCCTCTCCCACCAACGTTTCGAGGAAGCGATATTCTTTCCACAGCGCTTTGAGGGTAATGGCTTTGGAACTTTGTGAAAGTGGTGCGTATCAGCGTTTCAATCCGAAGGATGTCTGTCTGAGACCATTTTATTACTCCAAACGAGTATGTCAAAAGAGGTATGGCCCAGGTATTGATTGCCTTGCATTTATTTCCACTGTTCAGACTAGTTTTTAATATAGCTTTCAGTCGTGCCTCAAATTTTTTAATGAGGTTTTGCTTTACTAGCGTGTGGTTGATTCCTTTAAGTTGCAGAAATCCTAAATATTTATAAGATTCGCTGCTATGCAAGTTGTCTATAATCGTATTTTGGTCTACTGCGTAGTTTTCTTCGGATTCATCAAGCTGACCTCTAATCAAATGTATTATTTTGCACTTATCTGGTCCAAATTCCATTCCCACGTCATCGCTAAAAGCTTTAGTGGCATCTATCAGCTCATATAGCTTATGCTTTTTGTTTGCGTACAGTTTCAAGTCGTCAACAAACAGAAGATGATTGAACGTGTGCTCTCTTACTTCAGTTTTGAGTATAAAGCCATTTTGTTTAAGTGTGAGAAGCCTGCTAAGTGGATTGAGACCAATGCAGAACCATAACGGGCTTAAGGCATCCCCTTGGAATATACCACGTTTGATTGAAATCTGTTTCGAAACAGTTCCATTTAGAACCAGTTTTGTATTCCACTTGCTCATTAAGCGGCCCAAGAGGGCAACAGTGGCAGCATCGATTTTGTATATTCTTAATATCTCTAATAGGTAATCATGCGGCATTGAATCAAAAGCTTTTTTGTAGTCAATAAATGCGACGCTTAAATTCCGCCTTCTTCTCAGAGCTACTCCTGTGATAACAGTGTCTATAATAAGCTGATCTTTACAGCCCATTGTGCGCTTCCTGCAACCTTTCTGTTCTTCACATAAAATGCTGTTACTTTCACAGTGTTCATATATTCGGTTAGCGATAATTTTCGTCAAGAGTTTGTATGTCGTGCTCAAGCAAGTAATTGGGCGGTATTTTGCTGGATCAGCAGATGGTGCGTCCTTTGGAAGAAGATAAGTTACTCCGGCAGTGAGAAATTCTGGGATAGCAGCTATATTTTTCAGTAGCTCGTTGTAGCATCTTGCGAGTGCTTCGTGCATTACTGAGAGCTTTTTAAGCCATATGTTGTGTAGCTGGTCTAGGCCAGGGGATTTCCAGTTAGCTGAAGTACATATATTATTCTTTATTTCTTCTGCTTTTATGTCGTAGAAGTGCATTGGTGCAACGTTATCCGCTTTTTCTTTTTCTTTGGCTAACCAATTCGCATCAGCATTGAAGAGTTTTGCTTGTGCCCATATTTTCTCCCAAAACTGCTCTAACTCTTGTTGTTGTGGATATAATGTCTGAGATTCTGCATTGCTGTTTTGTTGCAGATTTCTATAAAAGCTTTTTTGATTTTTGTGGAAAAGCTGGTTTTCCTTCCGCCTCTGATTACTTTTGAGGTATCTTCTTAATCGCTTTGAGTAAGCGGCGAGTTGCTGTACTTTCCTATCAATTATCTCTGATAATTGGTCAAGACCCACAGTCTGAGGCTTAAGCGGCGCGATGATACTAGATACATGCCTTAACAACCTTTTAGATTTAGCCCCATTTTTAAATGAAGTAAGCCTCCCTATAGATTCTCTTAGACCGGCAATTCGTGTTTCGAGTCTTCTTTGCCACCTGGGGACTACTGGCGTTTTTTGCGTTGTTTTATTTTTAAATGTCTGTACCTTTGGGTGCTTCCCCAGTAATCGTACAGTAGTAAGAGCAGAAACATAAAAGAGAGTGTTAACATATTCCAAGTTGGTGCTATTGGCGACATATGCTGGCAGAATTTTCGAGTTAAGTGTTTTAACCACTTCGTTTAATTTTTCCGATTCGCCTAATCGGGGTATCCTTGGTCTTAGCAAAGGATCCATACCTTCATAATTCGCCAGATAATTAAGGAAAATATCTTTCACCTCCCGTTCTTCATTAGTTTCTGGACCATCGCTTTCAATACTTTCATAGATCAAGTTAAGTTCAGGTTGTACGTTGGTAAATTCCGCTAAATCTTCAGGCTGTGGGTTGCGTGCCTCGGTTATCTCTGGTGTTATTTCTTCTTCGCTTCCTTCCACTCCTCGTAGCTCGTTGCGTATTGCACTTTTAATTTCCTCTTGCTTTTCTTTTCTTACATATTCGTGTTGGAAGATTGCTTTTTTTCTTGTAGCAAGGCTATTTTCGGTTAGCTTCCCATTCAGATGTCTATATCTTCTTAGAAACAGGTCTAGCATTCTCTCACGATAGGTCGTCATGTGCTCCGGTTCTTCACAATTTGTGGAAATGTAGTAGCAGCGCAGGACATATTCATTCATTTCCGTTGTCCATTGAATACGCTGTCTAACACGGCCTGCTCTTGTGGTCCCAAGATTAACTTGAGAAACACTTGTCGCAGTGTTGGGGTTTTCGTGTTGTTGTTGTTGTACCACTGGCGACTGCGCTATCTGATGCCGATGAGCAGAGCCCTCGCCGGCAGCCGTGGCTTCTGCCGACACTTGAGCGAATATCCTCGCTCGGCTGCAATCATTAGATTCCTCTATAATGCGGCTCTCCGTTTTTCGAAACGGGTAATTGCATTTTAAACCTTCTGCCAGGTGGTTTACAGATTTCCTTCTGGGTTAACTGTGTCCTTCAGACATGCATTCACACAGCCGGCATGTTAGGCATTTTAGCGGTATGTTTTCTTCTTCGCTGAAACTTCGGAGCCGTGGAGTCGTTACTTCCAGCACCCCTCGGTGAGGGATGTCCGTGCGGGGTCGTGACTAGGGGCCGCGGGGTTGTCATGCCCGTCAACTCTCTAATGAGAGATGCCCTTATTTTATTTTATTTTATTTTATTTTATTTTATTTTATTTTATTTTATTTTATTTTATTTTACTTTATTTTATTTTATTTTATTTTATTTTATTTTATTTTATTTTATTTTATTTTATTTTATTTTATTTTATTTTATTTTATTTTATTTTATTTTATTTTATTTTATATTTTTTATTTCTTTATTTTGTTTTCTATTTTATTTTATATATTTTTTAATTTATTTTGTTTTGCTTGATTTTCTGTTTTTTCTCCCATTTTATTTTTGTGTATTTTATATATTCTTTTGTTTTAATTTATTTAATCTTTTTTATTTGTTTTACTTTATTTCCGTCTATTTAGTTTGTGTTTTATAAAATTTATTTTTTCTTAAAATGCAGCCCTGAATAAATTCGCATATTCATGCAACCCTGTACATTGCCAAATATTAAAATTTTAGATGTAGCATCGAAATCACTTATTTGCGTTTTATCCTTCAAAGAGTGCAAAGCAAATAAATTGCATTACGGAGCTATAACAAAACGTGTGTTTCTTACTTATAACTGTACTGTCACAGCGAAGGAACCTGTTCAAAATTTTTTATATTATTTTGCTGTATTTTTTTAATTTGTCCTCCATTTAGGTTTTTTTTCTGTTTTTTATTTTCTCTTATTTTATTTCAATTTAACATGTTTTAATTTCAGCTTACTTTTAATATTTTTTTTTGCTATTTTGGTTTTTTTTACTACCCTTTTAATTTTGCAAATCCGAGATAATAACGAAAATCTCCCCAAGACCGAAGTTATACTATTCCTAACTTTAACTTACCTTCTTTGAATGGCCCGCCGCTTTCTCTCTCGTCGAATTCAAAATAAGTACTTGAAATGTTAAATACGACCCACAGTGTAAAAGTAGCTCTATCTGTATATAATAATAATCAGGAGGAAACAAGCTTTCGTCCGGAGCTCATGGCGTTGTTGTACTAGGCTCTGTCTGATAAGATTATTTCTTACGGTTCATTGGATTGGCAGAAAAGCATTAAAATAACCTATTTATTTGCAATGAAGAGCAGGCAGCAACGGCTGACCTGAATAATTAGCCCTGAGACAGTCTCTACGGGTCCTACAAAAGTTTAATTTACTCGATAAATATGGAAACTGGGAATGTGGAAAATACGGATAAGAATATTTTGAAGAATACGTATAAAGACGTTTATTATATTTATTCGACGACCCGAAAGCTCACAGGATCGAAATCCAATGATTTTCTTCGATTATGCTTAAGCTTGAGTACTCTGTTTCCCACAATAAAGTAGTGAAAATATAAGTTATTTCTGGAACGCTTCTTCATCTGTCTTCGCGGATAGCTCCAAAATGAGATGTGGCTACATGTGAGTAGATAGGGGAATATTTTCGTGGATTTTCACATCAAGAGGTCTATGAGATTACCCGACTCAATGAGCGTCTTTCAATCTCATGCATGACTTAATAAATAGTTGTGGCCTCCTAGCCCCAGAAAGTCCAGGGACTGGTATGGCTGTGTCTGCTAGCAGCCCAACTGCTATAAAGGATATTGGTTTTGAATAAGTAGCATCCAACATCTTGTGGTGCAGTGCGTTGAGTAAGTAAAAGATTTAGCTCGCCGACAAGCTAAACCACAAAACCGAAATGGTGGATTTAATGGCCTCAAACGGAAAACACCTTGGATGTTTCAGAAACTATTGTGCATCTCAGCTTTGTAAAGTGTTGAATTTATTAGCATTGGTCAGTTGTGGCTAATTTTAGATGGCAGGAACTGCAATTTATACGAGTCTGCAAGGACTTCATAGTTTTGCTATGGCCACAAACCATCTTCCACTATCACAAAGGAAATGAAGATAGTATCCCATTGGTCGTGTAACTGGGTCCTCATGCAACCAGACTGAGACAGAAGAACAGCATTTCCTGCAGGAGCTGCAACTTATAGGCTAATTAAACTAATAGACTTCTTCCAATTTGAGGTGGGTCTGCACAGCAAGTAATTTTTAGGAACAGCTTTTTATGTTCAAAATATACTTGAACGTTTGCCGTTACCATTTGCCAGTCCAATGGGTGACTACTCTCAATACCACTACTATTCACTACCTTTTTTTCCATAATTTTTATGTTTAATGCCCGCAGTGAAGATCGATCCAGCAGGACCCTATGCTAATATGTCGCCTTAGAACGCACGCTATAAGACGTATTTGTACATATTTTATCAAAATTCTTCTTCCTCTTTCATTTCACTGCTTTTCATATCGTTTATTTTCTTGCAACCTTAGTCGCCTTCATTGCATTACTCTCTAATTTCATTATTCATACTCTTGAAATCCTTTACTCTTTTCTCCATCTTTCTTATCCATTTCCAACTCTTATACCCCATTGTCTATGTTAAACCCTTCTGCATCATCACATCCTTGCACCTTTCACTTTCACCTTCACCTGCGAACACATCCTTTATTTGCGTAGGTGCCATTTGTTTCCCCACAAATCCATCACTCAACCACAACTCAACACGTTGCACTTAATATGAGAATCACAAGGACATACAATACCAATCTGAACAAATGTTGCATGCAGCAAATATAAAATTCAAACAAACGTTCGGCTACTGAAATCCTTTCAAAGCGTGCGCGTGCACATTTCCTGTCTTCGGTGCATGGCAATGCACGGCAATCCTTTTCCCTTCTTTACCCCAATACCACTTGCGTTATTAGTTTTAATAAAAAAAACTCACTATTTACACAATGGCTTCAACATGCCACAGAAGAAGATTTGCTGAAAAAAGTATGATACGGATATTGTGCACTCGGTTGTTCCAGATTGGCGTAAGGGCAGGTGTTGTTCATGGTTATGATTTCAAATATTTGCTTTGGTTGAATGGCAAAGGGTTTCAGCCGAATATTACAGGCTTAGTATTAGGTTATCATCTCTTTGTGTAAAGGAATGCCTGTACGCAGCTTCTGTTCATGTAGGGCTTGCGCGAAGCACTTGTACTCAATGAGCTACAGTCTTAAGACGTTAGGTTGTTGATGTTTTGTTGGAATCTACGTATGCGAAGATGCTACTTTTCCATCTAGAAATAAATCTACAGGAATGCTGTGATTACAACTTACATTCTTCTTCCCTTGTTGACTCGTCTTGGGAGCATAGCGCTTCGACAAGGCGTTTTTACGTTAATCTATTTGATTTCTGACAGGGTAGAAGATTAGCCTGCCGCTACATTATCAGTTATAAAAGAAAAACTTAAGTTTATTATGAACCGACGTATTCGGCTGAAGAGCTCACTAAAGTCTGCAAAGTCTTTACACCAGTAGATGCAGCTGCAGTGGACGTCGCTTTAAAAAAAACGACTTGGCAAAACCCAAATCGATTCGTTCCTCAATAAAATACTACAGCAACAGATAAGCGCTATCGTCATCATCATTGTATCACAGTTCGTGGTGAACCATTGCTTCTAAAGGGTTTTTCAGTAAGAGCGTTTCAACTTTTGAACTTTTTTGAATAAAACACAAACGGTTTGACTTTTTTAACTATTTTTTTTTTCATTATCGAGTTTGAACATATACATTTAAGTATGAAATTCGATTTCTTATGCATGACCACCGCGTGCACGTTTTACGAAGTCCAATCGTTGAACCCAATTTTCGACCACTCTTTTGCATAAATCGGCCGAAATTCCAGCAATTTCGCGTTCAATATTGGCTCTGAGCTCACTAATCGTCGCCGTCGTCGCCCTCCCTATCGGAAAAAAGTTGAAGCGCACCTATTGAATAACCCTATAGTACAATTCGCCTCCAAGTCACTCGGTCATGAGCTTCTCGTTTGATATCAGATATGCCCATAGCTCCAAAGTCGCCCTCAATGTCATCTCTCCATTGATTTTCGGCCGGCCTCTTCTTGTGTCACCTTGTGGATTTGTTTCGAAGAACTTTTTTATAGCTCTATCGTTGCTCATTCGTAGAATACGACCTAAAAACAATTAACTCTGAAAAGAACTACAAAGACTCGAATGAGACTAACTCAGCTTCTCTATGATTTTAAAAAGAACACTCAAAATATTTTTTTTTTTCTACCAGGAAGAAGCAACGTAAGACTTTACCCTCTCAGTGTTGAACTTTAACCCGAACTAAACCTCCTACGTTCTAAGTACCTCCTGGCACAACTGTTAAGTAAATCGTCGCGAGGCAGGATTTGGTTCTACGTCAATTACTCGTTGCATGCGGGCCGCCAAAAGTTGCGCGTATTTCAATCTCCCACAGTTTTGTTTATTTCAGAAAGAAACCTCCTCTATTGAGCCTGTCCTCCCCCTCCCACCTTATTTGTCTTACGTCGACTTAAGAGTCCGTTTCTTTGTTTAGTATCATTGGTTTAGCTAACGCCGGCTTCGTAGAGGGATACTTCACTCACTTCTGCGAGCTTAAATGCATGTTGCAAACCCCTGATTGCTACCGAAATCTTATCCCATGCGCACTTTGAAGTCATCATCTCCTAAACGCGTCTCTTGGCCGCAAATTGGCGACAAACGAAAAACACATGCCTTGCATCTTCCTCCTCATAAAATACAGGACGTAAAAGCGACTCACGTGGCCTAAAACGATGTAGGTCCTTCTGATAGCAATCATGACTTGCCACGAATTGTGTTAGCTGAAAAATTAAGCTCGCCATAGCTTCGATGCAACCATCTTTCGATGTTTGGGACTAGTGTATAAATCCACATTCCTTCTGTTGAGCTTTCCAAATGCTCCTGCTATTTTCGTAAGTGCGTAGCCTCCCCTTTTTCTACTTATATAATCGCTAATATGTCTCTTTCTTTTGCACGTATATTCTAACTCGTTCTCCGGTCAATATAGCGATAGTAATCATGACTGCGATCACTATTTCAGCTTCTACCTTCTTTAATCGCACAAAAAATGCATCCAACAAAACATAAACGAACAGTCCTAAATGATTGTCATGAGAGTAGTAGTAGTGAAAAAAGTAGTAAATAAGTGAAAGTGGTAGCGCTAGCTGGAGTACACATGAATAATTTCACAAGTAGCACTCCGACCTACTCCAAGTACTACTAGCAATAACGCAACGTTATCTTCATCCTTCCTTCCTTCCTTTTGCGCTGCCTGCTCTACTACTCAACTATTCAAGAGCGGTAGGTAAGTAGGTGAAACGGTGGAAGTGCCGGTCTGTAGCACTCCTCAAGTAGCACTAAAGCGTTATTTTGATACCATTATGAGACCTCCAACAGGCAGATATCTACAGCCAGCCAGTGCTGTTGATATAATGGAGGAGATTGATTGGATTTAGGTTGGCGCACTGCATCAGGCTGTCGAAGAAAGGAGCGCCCAGTGATCTTAGTCATCTAGCTGCCAAACCCGGACATTTACAGGGAAAATGCTTTACAGTCTCCTTCTCTGAAAGATCCCCACAGCTTCTGCAATGGGGGTTAAATGGTAACCCGGCTTTTCTGCGTGTGTGCCGATCTTCCAGTGGCCGACAAACACAACTACGAGTTTGGAAATTAAATGAACAAAGGACTTTCTGAGTCCTTCGTACATCGTATTGGGGTCAAAGGGTTTTCGAAATAGCACATGAAGAAATGGCAACCACAACATAGCACATCTTTTCTGCGCTTTCCTGAGAAATAATTTTTGCAGTGCCCCTTTAACATCTGTCAGGGGGATGCCGATGACCGCGTAGGAGGTCTCTGAGGCCAATTCAGTCCCCTTCCTGGTAAGCTCGTCAGCAATTTCATTTCCCTCTATGCTCCTATGTCCTAAAACTCGGATCAGAGAAATGTAGCGGTAGCAAAAGCAAAAATGAAAATTTTGCTTTGATCCAGCAGATCGATTGGCTGCCTCATCACTAGTTTTGAACAGTAAATACCCGATCCCACTCTGTCCAAAGTCTTAGAGCCATCTGTGTAAATATGAAAAGTCCTACGGCCAGACTTCATGCCTTTGTGTCATCCCTCCTCTTCAATTTTAGTAAGAAATCGTCAGCCCTATCATAGAATCCGACGTGTGAAACCTTCGAATTCAAATGTTTACTACGAATAGGGAAAAATTGTAATCGTGGGTTCCATGTGAACACGAAAAAAGTGCTACCAAATTCAAATTCAACAACAGCTCATTTCAATGTAAATAAGACAATTTAGCAAATAATTAAGTTTTTTGTCAAGTTAGCTGAATTTGCAAATTAAAATATGTATATTCGTTGACATGTCCGGCTGTGTTAATGGAGAAGCAAAGTGAGAGAAGCAAACGGAGTCTCTGAATTGACCGGAAAACATTAAGAGATGAAAGCAACCCTCTCGATATGGACGAACCAATGTAATTGCTCGTATTTTTGTTTGCTCAGGTTTATCAAAAATTACCGGTTAAATAAAGCTGCATTTACATAAGTTTTGAGTTTTATTGAAGACAGCGCAAGCTCAGCGAGATCGTCATCCATAACTCCAATTCTCCGACTATTTTTTACGGTTTCTTGCAAAGAAAGGCTATCAGCACGGCGTTGGCAAAGATTTTTACATGCCAATCGGGCAGTGGACATTTAGTTATGTACTAAAAGATGTATTGGTGTCACTACAAACACGATTGTGTCCTCGATGGGTAAATCTCGACATGAGTGCAGAATGAAAAACGGCAAAGCTAGTTGGAATTCTATCAAAAATATAGATTTTCTGGCATCATTTTGTGTGTGGATGTGCGTCCCACATAAAAATTAATTCCCTTACTAAAGAAAAATTCCTCTACTACAACCGGAAGGGCTACTACAGTATCACTGTCATGATTGATTTCTCCTTTTTTTAGCTCCAACAAACTGGCGTACTGCTGCCGTGTTGTTACAACTTTACACCTGTGGAAGTCACATAAAAGTACATATACTTCAAAAATTTCTTTTTATTTATAGTTTAGATAATAAAGGACTTATATTTTACAGAGTCTTTATTTGTTTCCTTTTAAATCCTCTTTTCATTACTCGTTCTAATTTTTGTCCGTTTCTCTAACGTCGTCGTCGTCGAAAACTAGTACGAAACTCTACGATTTGACGGTACGAGTGTATTCGATGAATGCTACGCTACGAATTTTGAATGTACTTTCGGAGCTAGTTTCTATGAAAAACAGTCTACGATGGATTGCATGATAGGGCTGCGTCTCTCCCAATTACAGCGCGGAGGCATGTAGCCTGTGCAACCTCTACTCCTTTTTGTTATTGAGCTATGCCCGAAGTTCTGTAAGTTAATACGCCAGCAGCCATTAATCTTCTAACGAATTTTGCTGCTAGATTTTCCGCCATCAAGTCAATAGTTGGTGTGCTAAGTATCATTTCCAGCGCCGTGGTAGGAGTGGTTCTCATCGCTTTTGTTGTGAACAGAGCAGCGAGTTGCTGAATCTTTTTCAATGCCATTAAATACTTCAATTTTCTTGTTACTATCCACCATACAAAGGCCTCATGCAGCAATATCGGTCTACCTATTGCCGTATAGCACCAATGTAGCAGTCTGAGTAATAACCCCCAAGTAACGCCTTACTTTCATACTAGCCTTTTTCACCCTTTCCTCAACATTGTGCTTCCATAGTAGTTTACTGTCCAATACTTGCGTCCGAGGTACTTCGCATGAGCTTTGAGATGAAGTTCGTTATTGTTTAACTGCGGGAGGTTGCACGCTGGGACGTTATACGAGGGTGCCCTTATATGTCGGGATTTGGCAACCCTGGTGTTGCAATCTGACAACTGACAGCTGTATCGTAAAGTTTGACATTTTTCAGCTTTTACGTACTCAGAACGTTTTGAAATACCAGCGCTATTTGTGTTGTTTACAGTAACTTAAAAGATTCATCTCAGTCCAAAATTGGAATTAAATCGTGAACATTTTCGTGCGATTATTTTTTACAACTTTCGACGTGGGTTAACTCAGCAACATTGCATGGATGAACTTAATTCATTTTTTGGCGATGAAGCTCCATCAAGGACCAGTGTTTATCGATGATATGGTGAATTCAATCGTGGTCGTAGTTCACTCCAAGACGAATTTCGTGAAGGTCGTCCAAAATCAGTTGTTGTTCCGAAAACCATTGATGCTGTGCGCGAACTGATATTGCAAGATCGTCATGTGATCTATCGTGAGATTAAGACAATTTTAGGCATTAGTGGGACCAGCATACATTCAATATTGCATAAACATTTGACTGTCAAAAAAAATTGTTCGCGTTGGATCCCACACAATTTGTCAATCGCTCAAAAAAAGGATCGTGTCGATTGGTCGAAGGAAATGCTCAAAAAATACGATCGCGGGGCTTCGAAACACGTCTATGACATCGTGACAGGTGATGAATCATGGATTTACGCGTATGAGTTCGAAAGTAAACAGCAGTCGACTGTATGGGTGTTTCAAGATGAGCCAAATCCAACAAAAGTTGTTCGCGCACGAAGCACTTACAAGCTAATGGTCGCCTGTTTTTTCGGAAAAACTGGACATGTCGCAACCGTACCACTAGAACAACGCAGAACAGTAAATTCTGAGTGGTACACAACCATTTGTTTGCCAGTTGTCTTCCAAGAAATTAGGAAAACCAATCGCCAAAGACGGGACAATGCGAGCTCTCACACATCGGCTCAAACAACTTCATTTTTGAGCACCCAAAGCATCGAATTAATGGGTCATCCGCCATATAGTCCTGGCTTGGCACCGAATGACTTCTTTTTATTCCCGTACGTAAATAACAAACTGAGAGGTCAACGTTTTTCGACACCTGAAGAAGCGGTTGAGGCATTCAGAATGCATGTTTTAGAGGTACCTCATTCAGAGTGGCAAAAGTGCTTCGACAATTGGTTCAAACGCATGCAAAAGTGTATTGATCTTCATGGAGAATATTTTGAAAAACAATAAAGTGATTTTCGATGATTAAAATTTGTTTTTGTTCTCTAATCCCGAAATATAAAAGGCACCCCTCGTAAAAGTAGTAAAAGTATCACGTCCGTCATTTCCGCATTTATTTTCTTTTCCACGATATTTCGAATTTTTTGTTTTCAAGTCCGAAGTTCTCCCTAATCAAAGTCGTGTCCCCAACAATCCACAAAAAACGATACTTACTTTTATTTGTATTTTTACTTTTATTTGTATTTATTGGTTCTTTTTTGTATTTAAGTGAATCCATTTAATAAAAACTTATCAAGCCGTACAACAACTTTAATAAATGTTTTGCTGAAATAACTAAAGAGCATTCGTTGAATGCCAAACTTTGTTATTCCCTTGAGTAAATTTGGTGCTGCTGTATGTGTAATGCAGTACATAATCAAATATACATACATTTGAAAACAAAAACATAGAAATAAAAATGTAAAAAATTATAAATGTAAAAAACAATAAAAAGTTAAATACTTAACTAAAATTAATAGATTCGTGTAATAAATTCCTCGTCTAGAACTTAAAAACTATGAACGCCATTCAGTAGTAATTTGCTAAATTATTAAAACTTATACTAAATTAAATTAAAATAAATTAAATTAGACAAATGAGAATCGAGCGAATGAGTTTTGAGTAAAACGGCACGCCAAAATGGACTGATCAGCCTTTCCACTTCGTTACCAGCACTTTTTCGCAGTTCCAGCTTTCCAAGGCGTTTATTGTCTTTCATGTCAGCAATCACGACTTCGCGACTTTAGTCAACTTGCCACTTCCCCTCTACATGCACGCTTATCTGTGTAGTTGTGCTGGTGCAATTTGTGGAGATGTGTTTGTTGAGCAGCGACATGCGCGAAAAGGATTTGCCGCAAGCCTTGCAGGCGTACTTCTTCACCTCGACATGCGTCTGCTGGTGGGCGCGCAAGTTGGAGCGATCGGCAAAGGAGCGCGGGCAGTCGTTGCATTGGAATGGTTTCTCGCCGGTGTGCGTGCGTATGTGGCCTTGCAGCAGCCAAGGGCGCGAGAACGCCTTGAAGCAAATGGGACATTTGCAGGGCAGTGTATGGGTGCGTATGTGCATCTTTAGTGCGCCAATGGTAGTGTAGAGCTTGCCACAATCCTGACACGAATGTTGCTTCTTTTGCTGATTGCACTCGGCAGCCGGGCAATGGAATTGCTGATGCTTTGACAAACCAATCGAAGTGGAATACATTTTGTTGCACTTATCGCATTTGAAACGGTAATGGCCATGTTTGTGGGACATACTGTTATTGTTGTTGTTGTTGTTGTAGCACTCACTATCACTGCTATGCAATGAATCCTGTAGCAACTTGGCATTCGCATGATGGATCACTGGCACTGGTATGTCACTACGCACGCTGAGATCCTCGGGCACTGCACTATTGTCATCCCCCGAATTCGGACTGGATGGTGGCGTCATTTGCTGATAACTGTTTACCGAACGCGGTGAGCTGGCAATCGATAAGGCTGGTGATGGAAAAATCGAGTGAAGATTACCCACATTAGGCAGGTAGGAATTCCATAGCGCCGTCACTGGTGTAACGCCTGCGGCCTGCGCAAACGCAGCTTTGTAGTTGGTGGCTGCTGTGGTGTAACTGCAGGTTTCGGCTGTTAAGCCACGCAAATGTATATCCTCTGGCATCTGCTGCTGCTGCTGATGGTGAGTATAGTCTGATTCACAGTCGGCGTTCGTGCAGGGCGTGAGCATGCCAAGATTCATAGCCAAATCAGCGTAGAGTGGAGTGATAGAATTGGCAGGCGATACGAGACGATACTGATTGGATGGTGAAGGCAAGTGCGTCGTTATGCTCGACCTGGAGCTCTCCTTCGAGAGATCTAGCGCGCACTCCCGCTTGACAGGGAATATGTACTCCTCAAAATTAATGCTGCTGGATTTACGCTTCAACGAGAGATCTTGCGGATGTTCGCCATGATGCAGCAGCTCAGGTTCCAGCGGTTCCTGCTTTATGTGCGCCACCGGTGCATCGTAAAATTGGGAAGGAACAATCGTTGGCGCACTGGTTTCGGGTTTGGTCTCGTAGATGATGGGACGCTTCTTGAGCGGACAGCTCTTGTATTTTGTTGTGTCTATGAAGGTGTGTGCTTGATGTGTGACGGCCATGTTTTCCGAAGTATTTGTGTTTTTTGTTTGTTATATTCGAAGGAAGTAATTTTATATAAATATATTTTTTTTGTTACACTTTCGAAAAATGTCTTTTTCTTTAACTGGATTGTACACTTATTTTTGTTTTTTTTTTCTACTTTACTTTGTTTTTCACACAAAAACAACATTCGCTGAAGATCAACTTCTGCGTATGAAAATAATTTCTAGAGTTTTTGTTTAACTCTCTTTGCTTTATTTCTCCATGTTCTTCACTCTGCGAACACTTCTGCTGCTCTGACAGGTTCGACAACAGGCTCGGCCTTTTATAGTAACCCTGTCTAGTATTCGAAGCATTTAAGGCAGATTCACTTCAATTGATTGCCACGGTCACGGCTAGCACACGGTTGAATGGTAGCAGTTGCAACAACCCAAAAATACAACAATAAAAGTACATATACTGTACAAGTACAACACGCACAAACACATTCTACCTACTCTACACCATTCCACTCTTCTCTGTATTTATTTCAGCCTATTCCTCTCGTGGTTGTTGTTGCCGCTGCTGCTTCCCGCTAACAACACAAAACCGTATGAGTTTTCCCCCTTATTGCGTGCTTGCTCTCCATATGCTATGTGCCGTACAAAAAAGTGTCACACCAGCTACGTAGTAGCTGACGTAGTACGCACAGACACACGTGCCCATTCATTGGTGCACTACGTCGGAATCCCTTAATGCATGCGCAAGCAGTCTATAACCACCACTGAGCAATCGAGCGAGTAACAGCATCGCCGAAGCAACACTAGTAGCTGTGAATGTGTATTGCTGTTTGAGCGCTTTCCGGAGGTACGCCCAATCCATGAGCTGGTTTCACTCACAAATCTTTGTTTTCGAGTCATAATCGTTTGTTTACTAACGACCAACCCTTCGGCATCAAGTGTTCCTACCAACTATCGCATTAGAGCGAGCTTTCTCTCTTGAGTAGGATCGCTTGAGTGCTGCATATTCCATAAGCGACTCAACGCCATGCCACTCAATTGATATCCTGCGCTCGCACTTTCTCAGTCTCAGCATCCGATCCTGCCACCGTTGCGTAGTGTGAAATTCTCACATTTCTGCCACACTTTCTTTCCACCGCCGTGTGTCCGTCCATGCCTCCCATGTGTGTGATCCAAGCAATTTAAACTTCATCGATCCATCGATATTTTTTGTTTAATTTTTTTTTTTTGTTTTTCAGAAAATTGCCATCTCCATTACACTTCTCTCATTTCGTGCTAAGGCTGCCTGCCTGGCGCGCTCGTTGACTGCTGGCTGTAATAACTTGTCAAAAATGTGTCCCACGAGTGCGTTGATTGGCGTTGAAATAGAAAGCGCCTCGCTGAAACTCCCCTGTCGATCGCTCATGCCAACATCAGCAATTTTCATACATCAGGAGGGGGAGCACAAAAGCCAACGCATGATATTGTAAAAATTTCTCCCAGTTGTTGTTGTTCTTGTTAATAATACAGCAGGCTCATATGTATGTGTGTAAGTATTTTTGTAAATTCCCCTCGGCAGGTATGCACCACTACTTCAAAAGAAGAAATACTCAGCATGCAGCACTCAATTTTACAATTTTAAGTGGTTTCATTTCCACTTCGTTCCTCCCGCTCCTGTAATGAGTTTTCCAATTTTTTTTTTTCTTTCAATTTTTTTTCAATTTTTTTTTTCAATAAGCCTACATATTTGCCCATTTTCACCGCACTCGAATTAGAAACTGGAATGCACAGCGATGCACCACACACACACACACACACTCGCGCACACTTGTGAGGACGCGCTGTATACCTTTGGGGTTGCTTCCAGTGAAATATGATTGCTGCCCGGTGCTTCATTCCAAATGCATCAAATTGCTGTGCTCACACATCGACGCAACGGTGAAGTCGCCTGTGTAGCTCTTCGCCTTGTTTTGGTGCATTGCTTCTGCTGCTTCTTAGTCGGCATTCGGCATTCTTCATACTCTTGTAGCTTTACCGGTGCTGCACCTCAATAGTCTTGTCATGCAACATCTGTTTTTAATGAAGTGAATATTTTGGTGCACACAGAAAGTTTTAGAATTGTTGGGGAGGGATTTCGCGTTTTTTTTTTTTTTTTTTTTTTTTTTTTTTGTTTTTATGGAGGTGGCACAAAGCATTGAAAGCCGAAAAGTGTGGGACTTGCCTTTCGACTCACCCACTAAAAACCCACACCAGCTCCGTTTCCCTCCCACCGCGGGACAACCGTTAGGCATGACTTCGCGGGAGGGGGAGCGGCCTATTGCCAATTCTTGAAAATTTGCGCTGTGTTGTTCAGCGACGTCAACCGTCAAGTATCACTTGGCGGGAAGGGGAACGGCCTATTGCCTCTTCATGAAGATCTGCGCTGTTGTTCAGCGCGACGCAGTTTGGAGATTACTATTTTTGCCATATTACATACAGCGGACCAATGTTCTTCTGCCTCTAACATAATATCGACTAGGTTATCAGCCGAAATTGGCTTCCCCACCCTAGTGCTTAATTCCTCCCTTTCGAACACAAATCGCGGACAGACAAAGAAAGCATGTTCTGCGTCTTCTACAGCTGGTGCACAGTGAGAACAGTACGGGTCGTCTTCGTGCTTAAACCTATATAGATAGGATTTAAAACACCCATGTCCCGTCAGTATTTGGGTCAGATGGTAGTCTAACTGTCCATGCTTACGGCTAACCCATTTGGCTATTAAGGGAATCAGACGGTACGTCCAGCGTCCGTTCAGGGACGAACTCCAACTTCCCTGCCATGAACGCAAGCTACGCTCTCTTGCTTCCTTTCGTATTGTCTGTCGTTCTGAAGTAGCTTTGTTTTGGTAAACTTCAGCGTACTCTTTTGCCATTAAATTTATTGGGAGTAGTCCTGCTATAACCATAATGGTGTCTTCTGATACCGTTCGAAACGCGCAGCACACTCTGAGGGCACTCAGTCGATACACTGATTTCATACAACTCACATATGAGCTGCAATTAGTTGCTTCCGCCCATGCTGGAGCTGCATACAACAAAATCGATGAGACCACGGTATTAAGTAGTCTCCTACGGTTTTGCCTAGGGCCTCTAGTGTTCATCATTATGCGCGTCAGTGCTGTTACTGCCTCTGCCGCTTTGCTGCTTGCGTATGATAGGTGATCTCTGAAGTTCAGCCTATGGTCGATTAATACGCCCAGGTATTTAATGAACGGTTTCGATCCTATGGTATTTTCGCCCACCATTATATTTGCCGACTCTACCTTCTTCCTGCTGCTAATGAGCACTACTTCCGTCTTATGATCCGCGAGAGTTAGACCATTCTTGCGCAGCCATTCTTTTACCACGCCGACAGCCTGGTTGCAGGTTGCTTCTGCTTGCTGTAGTACTTTAGCTACGACCACAACAGCGATATCGTCAGCAAACCCTATAATTTTGGACCCTGGGGGTAAACTGAGACGTAAGACTCCGCCGTACATAATATTCCACAGCAAGGGGCCTAGGACTGAGCCTTGTGGAACTCCGCCAGTTATTTTATACTCCCTAACACCCGCATCGGTATTATAGCGAAGAGTTCTGTCAGTGAAATAACTGAATATAATCTTTCGTATATACGTTGGAACCTGGAAGCAATCAAGCGCCATCAGAATCTGGTTCCAGTTCGCGGTATTGAAGGCATTCTTTACGTCTAGCGTTGCCATTAGGCAGTATTCCTTGCTACCGTATAACCACCGAGTTCCTTCGATTGCCTTCTGCGCAATACTTTTAACAGCAACTACAGCATCTGTGGTTGAGCGAGCCTTGCGGAATCCGAATTGCGAGGATAATAGACCGCCTGCGTCATCAATGGCAGCCTCCAGACGATTAGCGATCAACCGTTCTAGAATTTTACCTGCGGTGTCGAGCATGCAAAGGGGGCGGTAGCCGGTAGGATCTTCCGCTGGTTTAGATCCTTTTGGAATCAGCACCAGTTTCTGTAGCTTCCACTGTGTTGGAAATGTGCCTTCTTTTAGACATGTATTGTAGAGATCTACAAAAATGTCGGTATGGCTTCGAATTGCCACTTTTAATGCCTCGTTGGGGACTCCGTCTGGGCCAGGAGCTTTATTGTTTTCGATCCGTTTAGTGATCATCAGGAGCTCATCTTTGTCTGTCAACCTTATCAGTTGCATCACCAGTGAGTGTTACATCTGCCAGCATGACTTCGATTACTTCAGCCTCCATTGAGTCGACCCTGTATCTCGCGTTGTATGTATGTATATGGTACCTTTGATGCGTCATGTTTCTTTATTTCGCAGATTATCGCGAGATGGTCACTCCGGGTATAATGCTGGCTAACAAACCATTTCGTCGAGCGAGCAAGGTTGGGACTCATGAAGGTAAGGTCTATTATCGATCCCGTTCCTGCCTTTTGGAATGTCTACTGGTTCCCTGTGTTCATAAGGACTATGTCTAACATGGCGAAAGTTTCCAAGAGGGCTTGACCTCTTGGACTTGTTCACGGGCATCCACAGTTCACAGCCCAAGCGTTAAAATCACCAGCTACGACCACAGGTTTATGGTCTTTAATATCTTGGGCGAGATTCTCTACGATGCTGGCAGCTTCAGTCAGAGTTAAGCTGGGTGGTAGGTAGCAGCTATAGACGTATGTTTCCCCAATACGCGCTCGTACAAATCCGCGAGCTGCCTTCACGCTCATAAGTCGGGAGCTATTTGCCCCACAGTTCCAGATTGACGACTTGCCAGTAATATCTGAGGCTCAGCCATTGCCTTCTAAGTGTTTATAGGGTTCACTGAGTACAGCAACGTCTATTTTGTGTTCCCGTATAGACTGCGTGAGTAGGTCTTGCGCGCTTTCGCAGTGGTTAAGGTTTAGTTGTAAGATCTTCATTTCTGTCGTATTTCTTTCAGAGCTCTCTGGTATTCTGGGCACTTACTGCTGGTCATCGCATGTCCTGTGTCACTTACATTTTTCTTCTTGCCTATAATGCAGTTTGCTGCTGGTGTGCAATTTTTGGCCTGATGATCTTTGTTGCCGCATTTAAAGCAGACGCTAGTGTAGTCAGCTGGGCTTTTGCAACTTCCTGCCACATGCCCGTATTCCATAGATTTGAAGCATCTTTTTGGTTCTATTTTCTCTCGTATGCGACAAATTACAAGGCCTATTCGAATTTTGTTTGCTTCAAGCAGCTTGGTAGCGGTCTCCGGCGTTACTCTTAGTGTCGCTGTTTGTGTGCCTCCATATGCTTTTCGTAGGCCCAGAATCGCTGAGGCAGGTACGTCAAGTTCCTTGAACTGTTTTGTTATCACCTCATGTACTTCTTCTTTTGTGGTGATTTCATCAAGGTCTCGTATTTCCACTTGCCGCAGCTCCGTTAGAGCCCTGGCTTCTACCGCTTCTCCTAAAGCCGCCTTAACAGCTTTATGGATTTTCAGGGTGTTTGGGTCAGATGGTTTTGCCAGCACCAAAAGTAACTCCCCTTTGGCAGTTTTTTTGACCCCTTGAATGTCATTATTCAGCTCCTTTAGGTTTGGCTCTGACTTAACCCGCTTCAAGATTTCCGCATACGATATGCTGCCAACGCTTTTTACTACTATGGCATCCTTTCGCGGTGGCCTCTGCCGTTTTCGAATTTTCCTTGCATCGTTTCTTTCTGTCTTTTCATCTGATTTGGGTGTATTTTGCGTTAAATCCTTCCGGGTTTTCTTGGATTTTACCATCTCCCATTTTTCGGTTGCAACACGCTCTGTTCTCAAAGCTTCAACGCGGTTATTTTTGTTTCTTTTAGCAGGACTTTTCCTTGCAGCGGCGTTGTCGATAGCCCTTTTTGGCGTAGAATCTATATTATACGCTTAATAAGAGGTGAAGTTTGGGTACATCCATCTTTGACAGTAGATGGTTCACTATGCGCCCCTCTTATCGCCAGGTTTTCCGGAGTTAGGATAGATCCCTCCAGTTTCTTGTGTAGGTCCGTTATGTACGTGACCAAATCTCGCATTGGTTGGTTTATGTTCCTCTTCGGAAGCTCCATCATTTCGGCTAGTTCTTTGACCTTATCGCCGATGGCTCGATATATTTCTTCGGCCGTCATTGCTTTCGTGAAGCCAAAGTGCTGCATGCACGGTGATGCCGACCTGGTTCTTTCCGTGCCTGGTGGTGAATATGCCAACCTTGAGCTCCGTTGGGACGGGTTTTTGAGCAATTCACCGCTGCCGTTATTGCCATTTGCAATAGTTGTTGTTACTTTTGTTACAACTTCCCTTCCTTCCGTGGTTTGTTTTAATAATTGGTTTGAAGACATTTCTAGTTATTTGGGCCCCAACTCATAAGTCGTTATCCATATCCTGATGCGTAGTCACTTGTAAATGATTCCATGGTTATCTTTGCGAGCAGGGAGGCCATGCGAGGGTTGACAAAAGCTCCTTATGAGAGCTTAAGTTCAGAGCCGAATCAGTGTTAACTAGGAATGTTACATCTAGACCTACGCCGACACTTAATGGCGACAGGATATGGAGCGTTCTTAGAGACTTGCCATCATTTTAACGGGGCGGGGGCAACTGGATTATTAGCCTGGATGCTCGTCAGTCGTCAGCTCGTGGCAGTATGTCCTAACGTATTCCAGTATTCCATGACTAAGACCTTACTGGGCTCGGTCTTAATGTAGATCGTATTAAATTAACAGCCGCTCCTAACATGGAGGACAGACGCTGACCAGGGAGCCGCCCAATATGAGTCAGTCGCTTCTGGATTTTTGTATTTTTCACCTTGCCTTTGCATGATGAGGGGGACACTTATTTTATTAAAGGCGGTGTCGTTTCGCCTTTGACACAGGAAGCTCTTCGGATTTGCTAGCTTTTAGACCGCTTCCTCCGTTTCTGCCGCTCATTGTCGGGGGCTGCTTATTTGTTAGAACTTATTCGCAACTAACCTGCTACTACAGGCCGTCCGGCTATCCGCAACCTGCCGACCCCCACGGTAGCTTAGAGCCCAGCTTAGTCGCCCGATCCCATGGGAGCGCGACCTCGTGGGAATTTCGCGTTGAATGAGTGTGTGTGTGTGTGTGTGTGTGGGTTTAGTAAGGCAGTTTAGAAAGCCTTTCCCAAACTTTGCTTCAAATTTACATTCGTACACGATTTTCTTAATTTTGCTTATGCCAACTTAGTAATATTCCCGTCCGAGACCATCTCAAACGCCAATTTTTAAAGCACAGCCAAATTCCTCTTTCTCCTACTCCCTGAGTTACGTGGAAAGAAATGGAGTTGATTGGCTATTTCTGCATAGTGAAGGCGACACTGAAGCAAAAATCGACTTCTACTTACCGTAAAACGAGATGAGGGAATATTTCCGCTTCCACTTCTTGATATGGGTGCCAAAGCATAGCAACATCGAAGGGATTTGTAGGTTAGGTTAGATTATACTGGCTGGCCGAAGCCACGCAGAAACCATTTTGGTCCATAGCGATACCAGATCAGAGTCCTGTTTTTAGCGAAAAAAGAGGTTGTCTGTAAAGTCGGTTTACTCACGATAGTTTAACGTGATAACGTCATAAGAAAATACTGATTGAATGGTTGCATTTTTCAAAAGAAAATTTTAATTTTATTTGTTTGATAGATATTTTGTATGGATATAGAGAATGAGTTAACATTAACATAACATAACATAACATAACATAACATAACATAACATAACATAAGATAACATAACATAACATAACATAACATAACATAACATAACATAACAACATAACATAACATATATTAACATAACATAACATAACATAACATAACATAACATAACATAACATAACATAACATAAAGCATTCACCAACAGCTTTCATTTGATACCCATATTGTACATACACGTCCGAAGGTTACCCGGGTCCACGTTTTGACCTATATCTCGAGACCCTATCTACCAATAGGTATCCAAACTATACGGAAACCATCTTCAATACCTACTTAACAATGAGTGTAAGTTTGGTTTAATTCGGTTCAAAGACACGGCGGGTCCACGTTTTGACACATATTTCGAGACCCTAGTCATCAATAGGTATGAAAATTACCCCGTATTAAAGCACTTATAAACAGCTTTCATTTGATATCCATATTGTACAAACACATTCTAGGGTCCACGTTTTGGTCTCTATCTCGAGACCCTAGTCACGGAGCGGATGGAAATACTCTGAACTAAAGCATTCACCAACAGCTTCCATTTGATACCCATATTGTACATACACATCCGAAGGTTACCCGGGTCCACGTTTTGACCTATATCTCGAGCCCTATTTCCAAAATAAAATATAATTCATGTTACTCGTCGATGAAGTAGCTTTCGAATGGTGAAAGAATTTTTAAAATCGGTCCAGTAGTTTTGAGCCTATTCATTACAAACAAACAAAGTTTTCCTCTTTATAATATTAGTATAGACAACATATCTTATAAGGTATATGGTAAATATTAAAATACATTTTTTCCTTCATATATAATAAAAAAATAAATAATTATAACATTAAAACAAGAGGTATTATTAACAAACTTGGTTTTATTTTAAATTCTTCAAGTGAATCAAATTAATAATAATCAATAAGAAGGCATATGCAAATACAAATACGTGAATTTATATATGTACATATGCGCATATACATACATATATACGCTCACTTAAGTAGGAGAGAACAAGATGTCGAACGTTGCCGTTCGTTTGCTTTGTTTGCTTTGTCGTTCGTTCCGCGCTCTCGCTTGCAGTTCATGCAATGCAATGAGCAAGGTAACTACAAATGAGCAAGGTAACACTAATATGAGCAAGGTAACACTAATGAGCAAGGTAACGACACATTTTTTCGTGCGTGCAGCCTGTTAAATCGAATTATAAGACGTTATCACGTCAAAATGCATCACTCAAGATGCGCATAGTGTTCGCGAATTTTAGGAGTCGCTCAAACTCAAACTCCAGTTCAGGGAGAGATTCTAGTCTTTCAAGCCATTCATTTCATTAAAATCAAAATGGAAGCTGTTCCAAGCGGTATGCAGAGCGATCCAAACCTACGCAGCGCAAGTTTGGGGATATGCCTTATTCGATGAGGTAAATAAACTTCAACGTTACTTTATTAAAAGAATCCTCAAACTACCGGAGTTCACTCCAAATTATGCAATAACATTAGAAACTAATATAGAAGATAGCCACATGTATTCTTTAGAATTACACATGAAGTATGTATATCTGGAAAACTATTTATAAATATAATTGCAACAGACTCCCACACAAACTAACACAAGGCATCTTAAGTAAAAATGTGTTTTGGCTTAAACATCTGAACGACATGGGAATGGAGTTTGGTCTGAAGTTTGAAGAAAACATCACCTCTATAGACTGGCAAGATCACTGTGTGCAACTTCTTACCGAAATGAAAATAAAAGATATCAACATGGCAAGGCAAAAAGCACAGTCAAGCGAGAAGCGAATTTATAAACATTTAGACTACTCAAAAGGGGAATCATATATTAAAGAAGATATGCGGCTAGCTGATATTACGACAATTTTCAAAGCAAGATGTGGTTTACTGAAGCTAAATGCAACTACGTATGGAAATGCTCAGAAAATATGCACTCTATGCAATTTAAACGAGGAAGAAAATATGCAGCACTTCTTAGGAAGATGTCCGGTACTGAAGGAGATCAGAATAAAATATCTAAACGCAGCGAAGCTAAATGAAGCAGAAGTAATAGATATACTTAATGGACATAATTGGAAAAGACTAACTTGCTTTATATACTCAGCCTTACGCTATAGAAATTTTCTTATTGCAGAGTTCAATTTTTAATTAATTTTTGAGTTGTGACAGACAACATTGTTATTGCCACAAATTTATTATTTCTTTCTTTATGTATTTATATATTTAAACGAATTATTGTAAAAATTATTGAAATGTAAAATGAAATATTTATAAATAAATAAAGAATTACTACTACTATACTAGTCTTTCAAGCCTGAGTGCACCCAGGTGGCATAGTTTCGTTTTCGAGAGAGACGGTCAGTAGCATAGAAGATGCTCGAGGGTTTCTCTTGCACCTATCTCATTACAATTCCTGCAAGCATCGTTAAGAGTTGGATTTTTAGATTTAGCTTGTAAGCGTCGCTGCAAGTAGGCAGTGTCTTGTTAGTACAGCAACTAGAGTTCTGTAGTTCCTTCTATCGAACGACATAACCGATACTAAAACTTGTCATGATATGCGCGTTTAGACAAGATGCTGGCAACTTTGTAATTGGTTAAGCTAAGCCATGTGCCTTTTGGCTTTCTTAACATCAGTTCCTCTAGTTTTGTTTAAGTTTTTAGTTTTAGTATCTGACTTGTTTGATTCTCTGCAAGTCTCGCGCCTTCCTTGGCTATTCCGTCCACTATCTCATTTCCCTCTATGTCTTTATGCCCCGGAACCCAATATACATATGAGTGAGCTTATTGATCGCTTCCTTGCATTCGTGGATATTTTTGGATGATAGACAGTGTGATTTTATCGCTTTAATAGCCGCTTGGCTATCCAGGTAGAAGTTTATTGCGCAGTTAATTATTGCGTATTTACATACAAGTTTGTATAAGCTCTGCTGCTTTCTTTACATCAATTATCTCAGCTTGAAACCCAGTGCAATAGTTAGAGATTTAAATGACTTTTTGTAATTGTAAGGCCATTATAAATCCCGCCATATCAGCGCATGAATTTAAGGTTTATTTTGAAAATCTGCTCAGCCCTTCTTATGACAAGGAAATTTTTTATGCACATAACTTCCACGCTGACGATCTGCTTGAGGCAGTTTTTTCATCAGACGAAGTTAGATCTGTGCTAAACAAAGTTAAATTAAACAAAGCTCCACGGATTGATAGAATTTCTTACGATTTCTTAAGAAATGCTACCGATACTTTCATTGCGGCTATGGCAAGTGCTTACATAAATCTCTACGAAAAATGCAAAGTAGACGAGGCTTTTAGAACCAGCGTGCCATACTAGGAAAGTACAGAGGAGTTTCATTTCATGAACTGCATTGCTAAAGTTATGATAAGCATAATTAACGAAAAAATAGCCTCTTGGACTGAAAGGAACCGTATTTTAAACGAGTATCAAGAGGCTTCTGAATAAATTACTCCACAGTCGACAATATATTCAATTTAGCCGCTATTGTCCAGTTAAAATTTGAAGAAAAGAAGAAAGTTGACGCTTATTTTGTCGACTTTAAAACGGCGTTTGATAGAGTATAAAGAAACGCCTTGATATATGAGCTGCACCATATTGGTCTTGCAACGAAACTAGTGAAGTTCATAGAGAATATATACAGCGATACAAAGACAGTGGTATGGAATAGCTCAGTAACTTCAGATACATTCAAAACAAACTCAGACGTCAAAAAGGGATGTTGCCAGTACAATTTTCTCTTTAGATAAACGACTTACACGAAAGGGAAAAATATTAGACATTCAATGTATGCGGATGATATCATTTTGTTAGCGGTCACCCAGGCAAACTTCAAGTGATGATTAAGGGGTTATATTCAGTTAGAAGGCGAAAAACGCTATTTTTCTAAAAATTTTTTCTGAGAAAACTTTTAAATTTATTGATCTACAAATTTTTTACACATATTATGTTATCTTTTAACTGTATTTTAAGACTTCTTCTTCTTCCTAATTGGCGCGATAACCGCTTACGCGATTTTGGCACGTTTCTTTCTCGTGCTAGCCGGCACCAGTTGGACACACTAAGTGAATCCAAGTCCTTCTCCATCTGATCTTTCCAAACGCAAACGAGGCCTTCCTCTTCCTCTGCTACCACCAGCTGGTACTGGAGGATGGTTCCTGATGGTTACTGATCGCCTTTCACTTGGGAGTGGATTCTTCTGTATAAGGTTCAAGCAGCTCACAACTTCCGGGATTAGCCCAAGCATCCTCTGCATAGCTTCGCAACACCCGTTCGGGAGTGAGCTAACGTGAGAAGGCGAAGCATCCCAGGATAGCTGGTTGTGCGGTGGGTTTGGAACCCGTCACTTAAAAATCCCCTCCAATGAAAAGATTTTAAGACTTAGTATTAGTAAAAATATTTATTTGGAAAGGAGCTACTGCTGATCTCCGGGAGCTCTTCTCAAAAAGCACGTTTTGCGGTGACCACTATATCTCTGAACTGAATCCTCTGAAATTAAAATACCAAACAGATTTCGTTAAAGTAATGTTAAATCTAGTAATTAGTCGAAGAAATAAGCAAAATAAACTTTCTTGAAAAAATGGCGGTTTAAAAAAAAAAAAAAACGATTTTTGACCAAAATTTCGGTCTTAAATTATTTATAATAAAAAAATATTTATCGGTGAGAAAAAATCCTCGATTAATTACTAAAAAAATATATTTAAGAAGCTCATGTTAAAATTTGAGACTAATCGGTTTGCCGTTTTCGAGTAATGTTGGGCACCGACTTTGAAAACACCATTTTAAGAAAAACGCGTTTAAAGTTTGAAAATCACTTCCAAGCTCACTGAAGCGCATATAATCGATTAAATGACTTTTTGTTATTGTAAGGCAGACAAGTTAGCGAGAAAAAACACTACCTCTCGCCCCCCTCTTGGGCTGATAGTTTCGACATGTAACGCTGCAAAAAGAATTTGGCTAAAATAATACGTCAGGCGCTCAAAGGCGCTACTTTATCGATCCAGCTACGTCAGTTGCTTTAATTATAGGCCACGGTCTGCTAGGTCGACATTTTCAAAGATTGAGGAAGAAGATTCAAGAATGAGGAGGAGGAAGAATCTGTCAGTAAGCTTCTCTGTCACTGTGGATCGGCAACAATCTAAAAGAGTTGGTTTAGAGAGCGACTGTCACTTCTACCTACCTACCTATCTGTCGGACCTGAGGAAAAGTTGAGCGAACAACTAGAGATAATTGCTTAGGTCGGAAAGCCGTGCCTTAAACCTAAGCTACAGTGAAGCTATGACACTGACGCAAAATAAATTTTAACTTCGCATTTTATATGCAACATATAGCCCCATATTTAAAAAGAAACAGAATATTTTATTAAAGGAAATAACTAGTAAATATGCGCCTACACATTTTGTGACAAATATTATTTTTTTTACAATATTAATCGAGATATTCGCCTCCAACTTTGTTCCAAATTATTCACGCTCTACCAGGTTATCAAACGAGTTATTTATAGAAAATATGTCCATGTGTATCCTTCTTAGAAATGTTGCTTAGGATGAAAGTCATAGGAAATCATTCTTGCGGTTCTCCGCTCATTGCTCAGTTCAATTATAATAGGCGTAATGTTTCAAAACATAATTTTTTTTTAGATCAGGCAGACAAAAACTAAATAAACAGATAAATAAAAAAATGTCGCAGCTACAAAATTCATTGTAAATAAAACAAAATAAATCTAAAAATTATATATCGCTTAAAAATAATACATTTTTCGTTTTAAAAGCATTTGCTACAGTCTTCAGCTTTGTGCTATGCTTTTATTTCACTTCGCTCATATATGTAGACCTCGCCTTTTCACGCTTTGTTTTTGTAAAATCATCTATTAAGTTCAGGAAACTCATATTACCATCATGAAATAGCAACAGTGCAAAAACCACAAGTTCAAAATGTCGCTTAAAAGAAAACTGAGAGTTACATGAATGTTAATTATTAACACGAGCTTCATAACAACAACATTTACTGCAATTATGTTAATGCTTACAACAAAATAGTTGACGACCTATGTTCCATGAGCGATTGAGCACCGGAAGAAGATACAACAAAATAACATCGGCAACTGAGATTACGGGTATATTCAGAAACGCATTATAAATGCGCAGTAATTGCAGCGCTGGCAGCACTGCCAATGTGACAAGTGTTGCAATTGATAGATTGGCAGTATTAAAATTTTTCCTGCAAATAATGCGATGCATTTGCAGTACTGCCATATTTGCATTTCTGAACGCATTGCCAACACTGCAAAAGTACGTTGCGCATTATAATGCGTTATTGAATATACCCTACACGACATTTGAAAGCGGTCGGTAAAGTGAGAGAAAAACGATGTTAAGAAATGTAAACTATGTTAGTCGAATGGGTTATCATTAGTACTCTAACGCTGAACTTAATTATTTATTTTATTTTCAAAACTAGTCGCTCAGTTTTAACTTTTTAATTGTAGTATGGTATGTGGGTGTAGTTGTAGTATGGTTGGCAGCCGCCGTAGCCGAATGTGTTTGTGCGTGAGTACCATTCGGAATTCAGAGAGAGAACGTAGGTTCGAATCTCGGTGAAACACCTAAATTAAGAAAAAGTTTTTTCTAATAGCCGTCGCCCCTCGGCAGGCAATGGCAAACCTCCGAGTGTATTTCAGCCATGAAAAAGCTCCTCATAAAAATATCTGCCGGAGTAGGCTTGAAACTGTAGGTCCCTCCATTTGTGGAAAAACATTAAGACGCACACCACAAATAGGAGGAGGAGCACCCAATTATATATAGGTACATATATGGTATGAAATGTCTGAAGTTGTTAGACTAATAAATATTTTTTTATCTTGGAAATTTTCAACTTAAACTTATTTATTGACGTGATAACGTCTTATAATTCGATTTAACAGGCTGCACGCACGAAAAAATGTGTCGTTACCTTGCTCATATGTCGTTACCTTGCTCATTAGTGTTACCTTGCTCATATGTCGTTACCTTGTTCATTGCCGTTACCTTGCTCATTGCATTGAATGAACTGCAAGCGAAAGCGCGGAACGAACGACAAAGCAAACGAACGGCAACGTTCGACATCTTGCTCTCTCCTACTTAAGTGAGCGTATATATGTATGTATATGCGCATATGTACATATATAAATTCACGTATTTGTATTGGCATATGCCTTCTTATTGATTATTATTAATTTGATTCACTTGAAGAATTTAAAATAAAACCAAGTTTGTTAATAATACCTGTTGTTTTAATGTTATTATTATTAATTTTTGATTATTATTAATTTGATTTACTTGAAGAATTTAAAATAAAACCAAGTTTGTTAATAATACTTGTTGTTTTTATGTTATTATTATTTTTTGACGTGATAACGTCTTATAATTCTATGTAGCCGGCTGCACGCACCAAAAAATGCGTCGTTACCTTGCTTGAACAGCATGTTATGTTATGTTATGTTATGTTATGTTATGTTATGTTATGTTATGTTATGTTATGTTATGTTATGTTATGTTATGTTATGTTATGTTATGTTATGTTATGTTATGTTATGTTATGTTATGTTATGTTATGTTATGTTATGTTATGTTATGTTATGTTATGTTATGTTATGTTATGTTATGTTATGTTATGTTTTGTTATGTTATGTTATGTTATGTTATGTTATGTTATGTTATGTTATGTTATGGTTTTTTTTTTTTTTTTTTTTTTTTTAGGGAGGTTAAAATCAAAATGTCAGAAACATCATCACAGGTGCCGTCGCACCAGTGGTATGTGCGGCATGCTCCCACTAACACTATAACAACCCTCCTTATCGGCTGAGTTCCACCCTGGGACCGTGGTAACATTACGTCAAGGTGGAGCCGCGTGTATGTCTATTGACACAACAGGTACCTGCGTCCAGGTTCCTCTTTCATGGGCGTATGGAGGTTATACGCTATCGATAATATACATTGCTTTCACATCACAAGTGGTGCTGCAGCAAATGGAACATCGGAAAAGGTGTCGTAAGTATTACCGACATGTCGTAGTCTGATACCGTCTTGAGCACTAAGCTCAGGCGTCTGTGATTTGTCGTCAGTTCGTAGGCAGTCTACCTCCGGTCAAAAGCTGCTGGTGAATTCTTCGCTGCATGTTGCGTTGCCACTCTGCGCGTTGAAGATATAGCCCTATCATTGTTGCAAAATTTGTCACTGCATTCCACCAAGCATTTGATGCGAGCATCTTGGTGATCAGATTTTCCGGGCACAGCTGTCCACCCAGAAATGCTTCAAGCGTTAGGCGCTCCTCTCTGAAACGATCGCAGTAGAAGAATACGTGTTCCGCATTTTCTATCGCGTTGTTGCAGTTTGGGCAGAATGGGGTGTCCTCCAGATTAAACCGATGGAGGTACTCCAAAAAACAACCGTGGCCACTCAGTATTTGAGTGAGATAATAGTCAACGTCTCCGTGTTTCCTGGTCACCCATTGGCTAATATTTGAGATAAGCCTATGAGTCCAACGTCCGTTAGTTGACGAATCCCATCTGATTTGCCATTCTTCTATCGAATGAAGTCTCTCTTCAGCTTTTTCTTCTAATGACAGCTTAGCCCGTCGCCTGCCATAGAGACGGCTCAATTCCTTTGCCTGAATGTCAGCTGGTAGTTTGCTCGCGATTACGCCTATCGCGTCTCTCGAGACCGTTCTGTAGCCACAAGCTACCCTTATTGCACTTCGGCGAAGTACCTCTGCTGCATAATGTATGCTGGACGATTTAGCTCCTGCCCATATCGGGGCAGCGTAAAAGAGTACGGAGTCTACCACTGTCGATAAGACACGCCTTCTGCTGCCTTGCGGGCCACCAATATTAGGCAACATTCGTGTTAGCGCTCCATTGATGGCATCAGCTCTTGCGCTTACTGCAGATAGGTGCTGCTTGTAGCTAAGTCGCCTGTGTATTATCACGCCAAGATACTTTATCGACGCCTTAGAGGATATTTCATGGGTGCCGATACGTACTTTTATTTCCTCCTTTTTTCTCCGCCCACTGATGAGTACCGCCTCGGTTTTTTGGGCTGCCAATTCCAATCCGGATTTTGCCAACCATAGCCTTACCCTTGCTGCTGCGCCATTGCTTTTTGCTTCCAGGTGGTCTATATTTCTATCCGTAACTACAAGCGCAATATCATCTGCATAGCCTACGATAGTAGCACCGTCTGGTAGTTTTAGTTTGAGGACCCCGTCGTACATGACATTCCATAGTGTTGGACCAAGGACAGATCCTTTGGGGACCCCGCCAGTGATTTGATATGTTTTTTGGCCACCGTCTGTATCGTATTGCAGAATTCTGTTGGTGAAGTAGCTACGGATTATGCACAGTAGATAACCCAGTACTCTTAGTTCTTTGAGAGACATTAAAATATTGCTCCACTTTGCAGAGTTGAACGCATTTTTGATGTCCAATGTGTCATATGCAAGTGCCCACCGCTGATTGCTTCGTGCGCAATGTCTGTGACCGTCCTGATTGCATCTACCGTTGACCTCGCCCTTCGAAAACCATACTGATTGTCCGATAGACCAGATGGGCATTCGAGATAGGCTTGTAGTCGGTCGCATATGATACGTTCGAATACTTTTCCTACCGTATCGAGCATGCACAGCGGTCTGTACGCTGATGGTTCATCAGGTTGCTTTCCTGGTTTGAGGAGCAGCACAAGTCGTTGAATCTTCCATCTATTTGGGAAAGTTCCCTCTCTAAGACAACTTTCGTACAAGCTCGCAAAAAGGTGTGGTTTCGTCTGTACAGCTGTCTTAAAGGCAGCATTAGGTATACCATCTGGTCCTGGGGCCTTTCTGTCTTTAATGCGGTTCAGTGTACCTAGCACTTCATCTGTTGTTACTGAAGGTATATTCGGCTCTAACTCGTAGTTGTCCGCTGAGTTATCACTGTCTTTCAGCGGCGGAAAGAGCGTTACAACCACTTGTTGTAATAGCCGTGGGCACGTTGGTTGAGATGATTGCGGTCCCTTCACTTTCCGCATGACAGTTTTATATGCTAAGCCCCATGGATCTACATTTGCCGCGTCTACCATTTCTCTAAAACTTCTGATTTTGCTTTGCTGGATTGCTAACTTCAGATCGCGTTTACGAGCCTTATAGGATGCATAAAGATCTTCATACGATGATCGGCGCCGTGCTCTTTGTGCCTTTCTTCTTGCCATTAGGCATTTCCTCCGGATTGATGCAATTTCATCGGTCCACCAGTAGACTGCTTGTTTGTGCCTACCGACTCCGCACCTGGGCATGGTTGCGTCACAGGAAGCTTCCATTTGAGAGGCAATTTGTTCCGCCAGAATTTCTGCATTAACTCCGTCAATATGAACACTTTCCCAAGCATATTTAAAAGTTTCAGTGTTGAAAGCTGATTTTTTCCATTTGCGGACACTCGTTTTGTATCTACGTACTATGCTGTACGTTTGTATCATAATAGCCAGATGGTCGCTATGCGAATGGATGGCCTTATCTACCGTCCAGATGGTTGTATTCGCAGTTAGCCGGTCCGCAAAGGCAAGATCAATGATGGAGTTTCCCTTTTTGCAGTCGTACGTATATACGCCAGGAGTGTTCAGAAGAACAAGGTCGAGCGCTGCGACGGTGTTCTCAACCAGCCGACCCCTCTGATTGGTATGTGTACTGCCCCAAGTTCTTGACCAAGCGTTGAAGTCTCCTGCAAGCAGGATCGGCCTCTTTCCCCTTAATTCAAGTTCCAGCTCTAGCATCATTTGCTCGAACTCCTGTATAGACCATCGTGGTGGTGCATAGCAACTGACATAGAACACATCGTCCGTTTTTATCCATGTAAATCCGTTGCGGACTGTCGACATTTTACACTGGGGAGTTTTATTGCCCACCAGCCAAACCGCCGCTCCCATGTTACTATCAGCAAGCCAATTGTGAGTGTCAATGTTTTCAAATGGTTCAGAAAGTAGAACTATGTCAATGCTTTGTTCTGCTACAGTCTGCCATAGCAGGTCCTGAGCTGCTTGGCAATGGTTTGCGTTAAGCTGAAGAACTTTCATGTTTTTCTAAGACGCACCGCCTCTTGGTAGCGCGGGCACTTTGCGCTGCCAGCTGCATGTGCTCCGGTACACAGCGCACATTTTTCATCGTTTTTGCAGCTTGCTGCTTGGTGGCCTTCTTTTCCACATCGTCTGCACAATTTGGTGCGATCGGGTTCTTTACACGCGGTTGCTACGTGATCGTATGCCCAGCATCTGTAGCACCGTCTCGGTGATGTAACTTCTGTTACTCGACATCTTACCCATCCTACTTTGAGATGTCCTAGCTCCAGCACCTTTTTGGCATCATCTGCACGCAACGATAAATACATTGACTGTGTACCTCCTGGAATGGTGCGTGTGCTTCGTATCGCCGACATCTTTAGATTTTTCACCTGCGCCTGCTGAGTAATCGCTTCAAGTAGCTGATCCTCCGTGTTCAGGTCAGCGATAAGACCTTTACATTGGATTGTGACTGTATGCGTCTTCAGGTTCACCGACGCTACACCGTCCAGCGCATTTTCAATAGCCATTTGGTAACTACTGGCCTCAACATCCTTGCTCCTTTTAAATTCTATAAGAAGGCCACCTTTTTTTGTAGGTCGCATCGTCTTAACTTTTTCGCTAAGGTCCTTCAGTTCTTCGCTGTGCTTTACTGCTCGCAGCATATCCGCATATGATGTACCGCCCGCCTTTTTCTCGATAATAATGGCGTCCGACATTGGCCTGATGGTGCCTTTTCGGTTTTTCAGCGATTTCTTTTTCTTCTCTACCTTTTTCCACTCTTCCCTCTGCATGGGTTGATTTACAGTTTGTGGCCGGGAAGAATCAGAGTCGCTTTTCCTCTTTTTAGCAACTGGAGACTTTGTTGCAATCTGGGTTGCAGCTCTTGGGCTTTCTTTGGCTCTAGTTCTCTTAGCCGTCTGAGGAGTGTTTTTCCCTGCTGTCGAAACAATTTGCACCTGTTTAGAGGTAGACAATTTTCTTATGCAACGTTCCATTGAATCCGTTTCAATGAGAACGTCTGTGTGAGCTCTTTTGATAATACTGCACATTCTTCTTATGTCACCGTGGACATTACGGCGTGATTCCACGTATTGAATAAGTGCATCAATTTCTTTTCCAAGGATGTCGATCAATTCACATTGCCTGCTTTGTTTTGCATTAGTGCTGCAGGAAGTAGGGTTTTGCTGCGGGTTGGGAGCGTCAGTGACTTTTTTGATGATATGGGTTGTCGGCGTCCCGGGCGTGCCTTCTCGACCTTTCATCTCCAGTGTTGATACATCTGTCCGCCGCTGGGTAGCCGTTGTTGGCAGGCTGCTCTCCGTTGTGTTGTCTGTTGTTGCTGCTGCTTGTGGAGGGGTCCTTGCAATAACGGAACTCCTCCTGAAAGCCTCCATAGCTTCTCCTGTTGCCATCTTGGCAGTGCTGTTTTCATAGTTGTTTTTGTTTTTATTTATGTTTTTGTTGTCCATGCTGTATGGGCCCCAACTCACAGCCGCTATCTCAGCGCGTGTACGTAGTTACCGTAAGTCCCATGGTTATCTTTGTAAACAGGGAGGCCATGCGAGGGTTGACACTGGCCCTTATGGGGTCCAGTGTTCAGTGCCAGACTTCAAGCCGGAATTAATGGGGAGTAATCTCAACCCAACCTACGTGGTCATTTAAGACTACGCGCTTTGAGCGCTTTGTGAGACCTGCCAGGTTTTAACGAGGCGAAAGAGGTCATGAACCCTTCTGAAAGCCATTTTTGCAAGATTCCACTCCGCATACTCAGGTAACAGAGGCTCATAGCCCCAGCTATTTCGCATTACGCGATTAGTACAGCCGCTCCTTACATGGAGAACAGACGCTGACCAGGGAGCCGCTCAATCTGAGGCAGACGCTTCTGGGTTTTAGCTTTTGGGTAAGTAGGTTGCTAGCCCTTATACCCTAGCTTGGTGATAGTAGAACTATCCGCACCTCCAAGCCGGTGATTGTCTGTTTTGGTCCGCGAGTGGTATTTTATTTCCCACTTACCCTGCATGATGCCGAGCCTTCCTCGATCCGCCACCTGGGGACGCGTCCGATGGGAGACAGACAGACAACTCCACACGGAGTTATGTTATGTTATGTTATGTTATGTTACGTTATGTTATGTTATGTTATGTTATGTTATGTTAATGTTAACTCATTCTCTATATCCATACAAAATATCTATCAAACAAATAAAATTAAAATTTTCTTTTGAAAAATGCAACCATTCAATCAGTATTTTCTTATGACGTTATCACGTTAAACTATCGTCAGTAAACCGACTTTACAGACATCCTCTTTTTTATATTAGCTTGTGGAAGAAGGAAATCTATTAATTTTTAATTTTGCG
The DNA here is from genome assembly GCF_028408465.1 of Anastrepha ludens. NCBI lineage: Eukaryota > Metazoa > Arthropoda > Insecta > Diptera > Tephritidae > Anastrepha > Anastrepha ludens. The sequence goes on from NC_071501.1 coordinate 92,743,167, forward strand.
AAAATGGTTTAAAACTGCTTTATGGTCGATCTTTAGCACCTGCGCGATGCTACGGCTACTAACATGCCAGTCAACTTCGACTATTTCTGTGATTTTATCGACATTTCCGACGACGAGCCTGCCTGTGCGAGCTGCAACTTTAACATCAAAAATGCTTAAATGGATTCGACGAAACCAAAACTGCATGCAATTAGCCGTTACAGTATCGGCACCATAAACACAATTCACAATTACAGCGGCCTGCCTTGCATTTTCGCCTTTATAAAAAAATTGTATATTATTTAATCGCTATTATTTCGTTTATTTTAATTTTATCGCTTTTTGACACTGGCCATTAAGCGATGTATATAAATCCTGACCAAATTGTTAAACAACATACTTATTGTCAAAGGACAGATGTATAAAATAAATGGGGAATAAAAAAAAAAAAAAAAAAAAAAATTTCAATGTTTAAAAAACTGCAACTCACAATTGAATGAAATAACGACCAAACAGCAAAGGCAAACTTTTTTAATGTGAAATGTCGACTCAACAACGAGCATAAACATTAAATTGTTTGATCGATACATTACGAGGCGTCCATCACTACAGCCAACTACCGAAAACATAATAGCTTTCTTTTCACCAAACTAATATTTTCTTTTCTTTTTAATTAAATATTGATGCAAGGTGTTTTAAATGCCTCGGCGTGCCTGTGAAATACAACTGAAACAAACGTAACTAACTTTCAAGGCCAACCTTGTTCTTGAATAGCTCGAAAGCAATAGAAAGGTGCTTAATTTGTTTTTGTTTCACCTTGTGTCATTAAAAATATTCATTGACATCGCTTTGTTCTTGGATTCATAAAGGTAACTAATTATTTTGTAGGACAAAAGCGAAACAAAAGCACGAATTCATATTCACTTAACTTTCACTTATCAAATGTCCACCAGAGGAGAAATGCATATGGCGTGGATAAATTTAAGAAAATTTAGGAGCAAAAAATATGTGTACGTAAATTAAAATTAAAAAAATTCAATTTCAAGCTACCTGAAATTTTAGGACTCTAGCTTGCTTTGCAGTATCTTTTCTTTTTTGCAAAATGGAAACCTCATGCGTTCGCGAAAGTCGTAAAAATATAAAATATTTTCATTACGCACAGGTAAAGCTGCCATCGAGAAATGTATTTGAGAAAATCGTGCTCTTGGCCCGAGTTCTGATAATTGTCTGAACCAAAGTGTATTAATAAAGTGTGTCGGACGCCCTATTTTTCTTCTGATAAAAAATGAAAAAAATTCCAATTTTTTTCTCTTCCTTTTCAAATTAATCTATAAATTTCTTCTTCTTGCGGGGTGCGTCAAAGCTTTCTTCAAAATGCTCCTCCAAAGCGGTCTATCTTGAGCTGTTGCTTCGTAGTTATGTACGTATTCCCAACTTCTTAGGATCGAGTTTCCTCGGTCTGCCTTTGGCCTTTACACCCATTAGCTTGCCTGTCATGGCTTTCTTGGCGGAACAGTCAGCAGGCATACTGATCACATGACCTAGCCATTTTATGCGATGCGCTTTAATAAAACGTACAGCTGACTCGTTCTGAGTTAGATCGTTCAGTTCAGAGTTCAATCGAATTCTGTAGGTCTTCCTTAAAATTTTTCTCTCCATGCTAACACTCAGCGCGTTCAAAATATAAATAATTAAGTACCATTCATAAGATAACGTAAAATTATTCAATTGTTTTCATCGATCATTTTTAAATTTTTTACTACCGCTTCAGAAAGGGGAATTTTTCGTATTACAGCGTCCGGAACTCGAAGTGTAACCAATTAAAAAGTTCATAAATTTAGTTTGGAAAATTACTTTTATTTAATTCAAAGTAAAAAAATGTGTAAAAATAATACAAAATTAAGAATCAATTTACTTCTGCTCGATATGACCACCTTTTGCCTTGACTATGGCCTTGAGACGTTCCAGTAACGAATCGCAAGCTGCCCGAATGTGACTTGCAGGTATTTTGGCCCACTCGCAGACAATGGTTTTTTCCAGCGCCTCGATACTGGTGAATCTTTTAGTTCGGACTTAGCTCTCCAAGGAGAATAATCTATCGGTTTCGCTTCTGGGGAATTTGAGAGCCATTGTGTGGACGTTATTCAGTTTGGAACGTTGTTTTTTAAACATTCTTGGTTCACTCGAGCTTTGTGAGACAGACGGACGGAGTCCTGTTGAAACGTCCATGGTCGGTCACCGAAATTTTTGTCTGTCCATGGCTTCAAAACAACCTCAAGAATATTTTCCCGATAATACTTCGCATTTACCTTGACGCCAGGCTGGATGAAAACCATTGGAGAGCGCACATCTGCGGTTACAGCGGCCCAAACCATTACCTGTGGCGGTTGCTGCCTCCTCGTGTCTAATCGACGACTCAAATTCTCGTATGAACGGTCGTTAAATAACCCCTGTCGTTTTGGGAGTTTACGAATTGCTCAATTTGAAAAAAACAATTTTCGGAAACTTACCGCCTTCGGCCAAGCGAAGCAACTCCTGCGCTCTCTCAAGTCTGACTTATTGCTGCGCCTTTCATATCTTGCAAGGCTTGACTTTGAGATAATTTTTCAGTATGCGGCGGCTGCTACGGTCAGATATTTTCAGTTCTTTCGTCATTTGGTTCGCCGGCGCCAGTTGGGCATACCAACTGAAGCCAAGTTCTTCTCCACCTGATCTTTCCAACGCAGAGGAGGCTGCCCTCTTCCTCTCCTACCACCAGCTGGTACCGCATCGAATACTTTCAGAGCCGGAGCATTTGTTTGCATTCGGACAACACGACCCAGCCAACGTAGCTGCTGGATCTTTAGACGCTGCACTATGTCTATGTCGTCGTAAAGCTCATACAGCTCATCGTTCCATCGCCTGCGATATTCGCCGCTGCCAACGTGCAAAGGTCCAAAAATCTTGCGCAGAATCTTTCTCTCAAACACTCCAAGCGTCGCTTCATGGGATGTTGTCATCGTCCACGCTTCTGCGTCATACGTTAGGACGGGCATGATGAGAGCCTCGTAGAGTGTTAGTTTTGTTCGTCGAGAGAGGACTTTACTGCTCAGTTGCCTACTTATAGTAAGTAGCACTTGTTGGCAAGAGAGATTCTACGTTGGATTGCATTGTTATCGGTGTTAATGCTGCTTCCTAAATATGGAGGAAGTCCACGCAAGTGGGGAAAGTTACTTTTTCCGCGTTTACTTTCGGCAAAAAGCTTCCGCGCGCTTGTAAACAATACTCTGAACTGTCATTTAGCCAACTAACAGTCAGCTAATAAGCGTGCATCAGGTGCGCGAGCGGTCTGAAGTTCGCATTTTGAAATTTTCATGTTTCGAAATTTTCCTACACCTGAAAATCGATTAAGATAACATAGACATGATATAGTCGATTACTAATTTTCTTGAATTGAGTCTTATTTTTCTTAAAATTTTGTCTCACACCATAAGTGTGCTGACTCACCACACCCCTACACTATCTAACCTTTGGGTACCGAGTCACACACAGCCCTAACCCCTAGTAACCACCCCTATCATACCGCGAGCAGGCTAACCCACATAACCGCAAGCAGGCTTTCCCACAAACTCCAAATTTACATACTATTAATCCATATATTTCAGGCCCTCAAACCCAAGAAAATTAGTAAGCGACTATATCATGTCTATGTTATCTTAATCGATTTTCAGGTGTAGGAAAATTTCGAAACATGAAAATTTCAAAATGCGATATCTCTGCGAAAAAAAATGATATTTGAGCAAACAAAACGCCATTTGAAAAAAGAAGGATTGTATTTAAAGATGCCATCCTTTAATTTTGGTGAAAGAAAACATCTGCAAGGCTACATAACCTCAAATATGGGCAAAAATGGGGTTTTTTGCACTTTTAGGTTAGGATATCTCGAAAACCAGAGCTGATAGAGCAATTCTGAGGCCAGATTTGGATTCAGCGCATCATAAACCTTCGGAAATATATAGTCTGGTTTCTGGGTCTGAATGTTGGTTAAATTTTGTCGGCCTAGTTCCATTAAACACGAAAGATACGATTATCGTAAAAACTCAAACCAATAAATTAATTTTAGTTATCAATCCGAATTTTGCATGGACAGAGAAGCAGATATTAGTTTAAATTATTTCGGATACTTTTCCTTGTAGACTAGTGTAATTAGTTATATTAACTCACCGGACTCAATCGACTGCCCTTGCTCTCGCAAGGGAAATAAAATGTTTAAAATAAAACCTATAGTGTTTTACTAACTTATACGTGAAATATATTCTTAGTGCATCATAGTTGAGGGACTTAGCAATAAACTTACAAATATTTTTCCACATACATGCATACCAATATACATTCTCGTATATGAATCTAGCAGGTACCCAACAAAAAACTTTTTCACAATCCCATGAAGATGTTGCTAAGGACCCTCAGCAGTTTAATGTTCAGGCGCCTAGGAGCTCGCGAGCACCTAAAGCAAATACTAATTTTCCCAAGAATTTCGTTAAACGGTTAAAGAGAATCTTCAAGTTAATTCAGGTGCGTTGACTGCCAAAATACGCGCCTTGTAAGTGCAAAGTAAATTTTTAGGAAAGAAAATTCTTAAGTGGTTACATACGTCCAGAATTTTCAAAACAGACATATTTCTGTGGAGTCGATTAAAAAAATTCCGCATAATACAAAGTTATGGTAGAAACTTTAACAACCCGACGAGAGTTTGATGCGCACAGGTAGCTGTCCTTCGTTAGCGGGCGACCTCGAGCGAAATGCACTTGAAAGTTTAAACTCGTTTTTCTTGAAACTTTTTTTCCGGCACTTAACACCATCAACTGAAAGATTACAAAAAATCAACCAGATTTTTCAGCAATGTCAAGCTTGCAATTTATTATAATAAAATTTAAAAATCTATAAAGCTGCACACCGGAAATTCAACTTAAAAATCGGGTAATCGGAATAATCAGTTAGTAGAACTTCTCTAGCTTTTTTTTGTTTTTTTAATTACTTTCTCTCATTTATGCGGAATTTTCAATAATTTTTAATTAACTTTTTTTAAGTTTCCTAATTTTTATGACGCTTTTCTAACTTTTAGTTTCTAATTTTAGTGGAAATTTTTTAATTTTTATAATTTTTGTGAATTTTGTTTTTAATTTTTTTTTTAATTTTTTTACTTTTTGAAAATTTTTTTACTTATGAAACGTTTCTAACTTTTAATTTCTAATTTTAGTGGACATTTTTTTTTAATTTTTTTACTTTTTGTGAATTTTTCTCACTTTTTTAAATTTTTCTGATTTTTGTGGAGTTTTTCTCACTTTTTTGAATTTTTTTGAATTTTGTGGAATTTTCCTAACTTTTATGGAATTTTTCTAACCTTTTCCTAATGTTTATATCCATAGGTAATGGGGCAAACTAAATGGGCTGCACAAGATACAAAGAACAGCGTGTATCTTAACTACAGGAGCGCTTAGCACCAGTCCTACTGAAGCGCTCAATGTACTAACTCATCTGCTACCATTCGATTTATACATTAAAACAATCGCTACTTGCAGCGCGGCGAGACTCAGAGACATAGGAAGCAGGACAACAAGGTCGTACGGTCACAGTAAGATCCTCCTACAGGGACCCTCGCTGCTCAAAAACAGATCAGACTACACAGTCCCCGACCTTGACTTCAAGAAAGACTTAACGGTACGTTTTCTACCGAGAGCCGAATGGAGCAAAGGGAAGGTGATTGGAAGATATGATATCGAAATCTATACCTATGGTTCTAAGATGAACTGTGATGTGGAAGCTGGCTTCCATTCGGAGCCACTCAATCTATCCCAGTCAATTCGTCTTCCTGACTATGCCAGCGTGTTCCAGGTAGAACTCTTAGAGGTCAGAGAAGCATGCAAATGAATATCTTCTCAGACAGTCAAACAGCTATAAAGGCCTTAGACTCCAACTCCATTTCATCCAAACTAGTCTTACAGTGTAGAGAGGAGCTGGAATTGCTTAGTCATTGGCTTGAAATCACTCTGATATGGGTACCCGGTCATAGGAACATACGGGGTAATGAGATAGCGGATGAGCTAGCAAGAAAAGGTTCGACACTAGAAATAACACAGGCAGTGGCAGTCTCCATCCCACTCAACACATTAAAAGCATCCATTGCTTCACACTATCATGCTTTAGCCGAAAGAAGGTGGAAGCAATTAACTACATGTATTACAACAAAAAACACATGGCCGTCGTACAAAATCCAAAGGACGAATGATCTGTTAGGATGCGCTCGGCCAAACATCTCACGCATTACTGCAACCCTTAGAGGCCATTGGAAAGTAGGGGATCATGCAGCTAGGCTCAACCTACCCTTCAATCCTATCTTCAGAAGCTGTCAAGCGGAAGGGGAGAAGGAAAGTATTTTCCACTAATATGTGAATGTCCAGGGCTAGCTGGGGCACGACTCCGCTCCTTCGGTAAGCCTTTCTTGGAGCATACTTGGACCTCACTAAATGGATCTGACTTAGAACAAAAAAAACAAAAATCATAATACGGGGTCAGTGGTAGTAAAACGGTGGTGGTCACTACTTAGGGTTATTTCAGTGGAAATACTCAACCACTTCAACAACACCAACAAGTAACGGGGCTATAATTTTTAAAAACGAAAAACAAAACCTGAAATGGAGTTTTCCTTTCAAAGAGCAAAAATAATGGGTTTCTTTTTCCCAAACTAATATTTATGAATATTAATAGCTTTTAGAAATTTTATTGTTATTATAACCGTGCAACAGTTGTGGGGAAGAGTATTATAATTTTGCTTACCTGCTGCAGAACTGAAAGTATTAGATCAGAGGCATTAATGAATACAAAGGAAAATACTTTTTTTTTATAATTAATAGTCATTGTTTGACAGTCATTCATTTGTTATGGATGAAAGGGCAATAAAAACTCTTTGAAGGATGTGCGAATAATCGAATGAATGGTTAAATCTGAGCCACAAATCGGAGCACCCAAGATAGCAGCAAGCGTTTAAGAAATTGGACGAGCAATTATTAGCCTGTAAACCATCAGGGATTACCTAAAATCAAAAGGACACAACGGATGTTTTTCACGCAAGACGCCATTTACATCAGCGAAGAATGCAACAAAGCGATTGAAGTTCGCGAAAACCCACGTTGATAAGCCGGATGACTGAAGGATGTAACATTTATAGATGAGAGTAAATATTATATAATATAATATTTGGTTAGATGGGAGAAGATTTGTTTGGAGAAAAGTGAATACTGCGCTAAGAAAGGCGCACCTCACTCCAACGATCAAATGGCAGCCAATGGAGTAGGAAATCTTGCATTTGTGGAAACTACTATGGATATTTACCCATTTTCAAAGCTAATTTAAAACCAGGAGAAGAAAAAGTGGGTCTCGGTTCGGATTTTAAGGTGGCACAAGACAATGGTTCCGCCCAATGTTCCGACTATGAACGAAACTAAATTGTAAAGTTACATTAATTTTTCATATTTTTTTTTTCAATTTATAATCAACGAAATAAAAAACATGTTACATAATTTTGAGCTTTTACGAACTTATTTGCTGTATAATTATAAATCTGTGCTCTCACATCCCCTTTAGTCTCCGTATCACTCAATTACTCTTACAAAAGCGACCAATTAAAGCGGATTATTGAAGAAGAATGGCAGTAATTTCTTCAGGCGAATCAAAAAAGTTGACGACTTTATGAAGAGTCGACTTAAAAGTGTAATTTATACAAAAAGATGCCACATTTCTTATTAACCAGTTTTTAATTATGAGTAAATCTGAATTTTTTTCCATCGCACTTACAATTTTTTGATGTAAGATATTGGAGATAATTTATTTTATATAATTTTTGTCAGGAATAAACTAAATTGTGTTGTTGAAGTTGCTGTACTTACAATTTTTTTATGTATGCCAAAATACTCACAATGATGAGAGGTGTAGATTTAGTAATATCTCTCAGTCCGTCTGACCATGCGCACTATAACTTCAGTAAAAATTCATTTATTTCAATGCAAATTAGTGCACAAATTTCTCTTCCTCCAAGGTAGTTTGGTATTGAAAATAGTTGAGTTTGCACCACCCACCTCTGATTCAATAGTGATTTTCAACATTTCTTTTTAATTTTCTCTGTTACAAATAAAGCCAAAAACCAAATAAAAAATCCTCAAATTTGGTAAAAGTGATAAGCGACCAAAAACAAAATAAAAAAATGCTAAGAAAGAAACATTTTGGACAACACCACTGACCAACGAACTGACCAAAACTGAAACTTAAAAGGACAAAATATATGCTTGAATTCAACAGATCAACCACCAGCGTCCTCACAGGTATTATAATGGGTCAGTCAGCTTTTGGCACCCTAGCCAGTAGAATAGGTGTATTTCACAAAGACTTCTGCAGGAATTGTGGAGATGAAGAAGAAATTGAACCGGTACAAAACCTCCTCTGCGAATGGCCTGCACTTCAAAGAAGCCATGCCAAATATCTTAGCAATTACTTCTTTGAAGACCTGGGAAACTTGTCTTACTGGAGGGACTGTTTACCTTCTTAAAAGTATTTTTTTTTTTTGTAAAATCTAAATGATTTAAGCAACTTAGTTAGGAGTCGGGAATCAAATGGAGGTATTACAATGGGACTTAGGGCCAAAGTGTGTCTTGTCTTGCATAAGCAACCTGGCTAACCTAACCTAACCAAACATTTTGGAAAACGTACAGACCTATATGTATATTTATTGGATTGGGGAATAAGTCTGTAGTGTTTTTATTTATTTTTATTTAAATAAAAAACAATTCCGCCAAAAATCGCCGGGTCTGGTGTCAAAGAAGTTGTTGAACCAGTTTTTAAGGGCTTCCTTGTTGCCGAAGGTAACCCCCTTCATATGGTTTGGCATGGAGCGGAAAAGATGGTAATCGGTCGGTGGAGGGTCCGGGTAATACGGCGGACGCTAAGAATCTCCTACTCGAGCTACTGGACTGCGGTTTTGACGACTTGTGCAACATGGGACCTGGCATTGCCGTGAAGGAGTATGGTTTGTAAATGTCGATTAGGTATTTTCAGCCGAATAGCCTCATTCAGCGGGTGCAGCTCGATAGCTGGGCAATGTAGAACTCCTTGTTGATCGTGGCATTCTCTTCGATCAACTCCCAGTGCACCATAGCCTCCCAGTCCCGCCAAAGATCCGGCTTGACTCTCATCTTTGTCGTATCTCCTGGAACCAGCCACTCCTTTTTTTGCTTCATATTGACGTATAGGCACAATTTCTCATCTTCCGTGACTATTCGGTACAAAAAGCGCTGTTTATGACCGCGTCTTGCTCGATGGCGGGCGAGATGCTGAAAAGGGCTTTCTTTGTTTTTTTCGTTGATCTCGTGATCCTAGTTTTTCGGTAAATCCTATTGAATGAAAGTGATTGAAAATCGCAGTTCATTTTTTCCGCCAATTCGCGCCAAATTTCTTTCGCGATCGTTCCCCTTCAAAAGTGATTTGAGAAGTTCTTCGTCGAATTCGGAAGGCCTTTTTAACTTTGCAAACCATTTCCATGTTGATTACTCGCCTACGACACCTCCTCCACACAAGTCACAAATGTCTCGGACTGCTTCGGCAGCTTTTTGACCTCGTCCATCCGGCTGATGTTTTCTGTGAGTTTGTTTGATTCCGAAAATTAACAGTCAGCGTAGACTAAATTTTATTAAAATGTGACTAATGTGTTTTAAGTCTTTAGACTTAAATTAAAACACTAAATTTAATTTTTATTTTTCACGGTTTTATTCTTTAAACAAATTCAACCTTCTTGGTTGCTGTGAATCTACAGACTGACTTTTTACAATTTCCTTAATTCTAATGACACCTGTTTTGCGCTCACTTTATGCAGTACCTTATGCTTATTGAGAGCATAACTGCATTGAGCGAAAAACGTGTCGGTGTAATATTGCATACTAAGCAAATCTTTTGGTGGGAACCTTTATTTGTGAAATCTTAGTATCTTGGCATTTAAATAGTTTGGTGTATGATTCCAATTTCATTAAATGCAAGACAATACTGTCACAACTCAAAAAAGAGAAATAAATAGATAGGGTGGTGGAGTGATGGTACGTAACTTGTGCGCGGGTAAATAATAAAATAAATAGATAATTGCCGCCTTCACTTCCGTTTGGCCAAGCTCCTCCTCCTATTTGTGGTGGGCGGTTATATGTACGTATAAAGATGGGTCCGGACTGAATTTAGCACTTCCTTAAGGGTGGTACTAATATTATAAAAAGCCCTTTATGATATATTAGATTAATTAAATGCATCGTTCTGCACATGAATTCATTAATTTTATGAACTTACTTACAAAGCCATGCATAGATGTCACGAATGTATGATAGATGTTTTAATGTGCAGGTACATATCCACAAACACACAAGCATATAAGCGCATGGATAGACCATTTGTTACATGACCTGTACTGTACCGTACACACGCATACTGACACGAAACGAATTTTCCATATCCAAACCAGATAAGGTAAATGCTAAACATAGCCAAAGACCTTCTAAATCTTTGGAAAAACCAAGAAATTAACAATAAAGCATTTAATTCAAATTTATGAACAAGAACAATAGAGGTCAAATGCACGTGATGCGTATGCCTGTATGTATGTATGTATGCGCGAGAATCTTGTATAGAGTAAAACATACGGAAGTGACATATGTAACTTGGTAACATAACTGGCAGTGACAAATATTCAGCGAGCAACAAAAAAAAAAAAAATCAACAAAAACGCGAAATTCAACCTTGCAGCGGTCAGACAGTAATCGGGTAAACAAAAGCGTGGTAGTAAAGTAGGTTCCCTATGTAAACAAAGACTTCGACATACATACATCCATATGTCTGCAAGACACACTAAATTCGCCGAAAACAGAAGGAATACCTCATATCCACATGCCCGATTAAATATTTAGATAATGCCGGAGCTACCCCATTAAGCGGTCAAAAGAAAAAGAGGCGTCGCCGAATAGACATCATTAAAGATAGTTAGTGACACAGAGAGTGGTGCCTGCTTACCAGAGAACTGCAGCGGTGTAATGCTACTGCTTGCACACCGCTTCAATACTCTGTTTTTCTATAACTGAAACGCAAAAACTCCACAAATAAAATTTCAAGACCACTACTCATACTCAAACGCCAAGTGATTTGAGCTCAAGCATTCATTTCCATGACGGTCAAATGCAAAACCGGCTCTCTTTTTGTTCGATCTTCACAGTACATTTTCAGAAAAACTGCACGCATTTGAGCGGAAAGCAAAAGAGCGGTGTGTGTGCTGATCAATACCGCTATTACCGCGATTGTTGAGGGTATGAATATCTCGTATACTCGGTTGTTAGATTTGAAAGCAATCGTATATTCAACTTCGGCTAAGCGGTGTAACGTGTGAAGTCTGTCAAATGAGGAAAACACCGCGTCGTCATCCCTTGAAAATAGTGAGATTGGCTGCAGTATAATTCATAGCAGCGCACGGAAAAAAAGGATTTTTATACATACATACATATGTAGCAGTATTTTTAAATGAAAAGTTTTTTCTTTATTGAAGCAGTGATATTATTTTATTATATTATTGTATATTACTATTAATTATGACAGAAAATAAAATGAACTTTAAAATAAAAATTGAAAACCAAATTCATTCTTTTACAAATTACTTATCGTACAAAAACAAATAATAATTTTTCTTTTAACTTACTTCTAAAGATACTTACATATGTATAAAGATATAACGAAATTTTCTCAGCAATAAAATTTGAATTCTCCGCCATTATAAATCTTTTAAAAATAAACATATAATCACATGCACACATTAATATACATATCTGCAAGTAGAGTGATTCGTGCCCTTTGTTAATGCACTGCCGACGAAAACATAAATAAGAAAGTGGACTCCTTCGAGTGCTAATCATTTATGTATTGAGTGAACGCGCGATGGCATAGATATTTTTTAGCGGTACTCTTTTGCTTGTGTGTTATGATCTATTTGTGCAGGCGGTGTTTTCAGTATTTTTGTCATTCGGTAGCTGTCATATGCAGCACCGCATAGCCGAAGTGATCGCACAAGCGGTAGTTATAAACGTTATATATACATAGAACATTTACTGCTCTGTTGCGGTTCTGCTCAGCGCAAACACCGCTTAGTTTGCGTTGGTCGTACATATTGATACCGCTTTTTTTGTGAGTGGATCGCAAGTCAGAAAAATACAACCGCTTGCAGTTCTCTGCTGCTTACCTATGTACTAGGGTTGCCAAAGCAGGGTTCTGGAAATTTGTTATTTTTTACGAAACATATGAAATGTAAACAGAAAACCTGCTTTTCAGGCAAAACAAAAAGCAAAGTTGACTTTAAGCTAATATATTTCCCTTTTTTGTTGTTGCTTTCCTTTTAATACTTAGTCTTGCCATAAATTCTGAGAGAACAAATTCGCAGAAAAAAGTTCAGTTATTTTTGCAATTGTTCGTATGCTTTGTCTACTCATAAATCGAACTCAGTTTCGTGGAAAGTTTGGCTTGTTAATAATGGAGTGGGGAGCTAAGGAAAATCGCATACCAGTGATTGCATTACAAAAGTGTAGCAAAAGTGCAAGTGAGATTTACGAATTGCTGAAAAAACTTAATAATTTGAGAATGTTTGTTTACCATGACATCAATAGTTTTTCCCAAACGATTGACAGACAGAAAAAGAAGTGGTCATCCTCGCGTTGTTCGAATCAATGCAGTCATAAAAGACGTTCGAGAAAGAATTCGCAGAAATCCCCATAGAAAACAGAGGGATGCGAATGTATCGACTAGATCCATGTCAAGACTAATTAGAGATGATATCCAATTAAAGCCTTCCGTCGCTCAACTGGTTATCTTTTGACAATGCGCTTGAAGAAAATTAGACTCGACAGATGCAAGCAGATTCTTCGGCGGCACGCGGTCAACGTCCATGGAAATATTCCTTTCACAGATGAGACGAAAAATGTTCACTGTTGAAGAAGTTTCTAATAAGCAAAAGGATTAAATTAATGTTAAAACTTCTAGTGACGCAAGAAATGTTGTTCCAAGAGTTCAGTGTGGCCACCACCCAGCCTCCATAATGGTTTGGTGGGGAGTGCCTTGTAAAGGCGTTACACCACTTCATTTCTGCAAAAAAAGGGCTAAGACCGGAGCACAAGGGTACCAGGAGGATGTCTTAGAAGACGTGGGGAAGCTATTAAGCAGTACTCTCTTCAATGGAGAGCGTTCAAACTTCCAACAAAATTCTGCTCCAGCCGATAAGGCAAACAGCAATCAATAGTGGCAAAACAGCAATATTCCTGGGTTTATAGCCGCAAAAGATTGGACGTCTGGAAGTACACATTTGAATCCATTGGATTACAGTTTGTGATCAGATTTGGAGAACATGGCCTGTCGAAGGCCAAACAGAAATTTGAAGAGTCTCAACCAATCTTCGGTTCGAGCAGCGCCGTCAATATCCATGGAAACCGTGCGTGCTGCAATAGCTGATTTTTTTTTTTTTTTAATTTTTTATTGCAACTAGTTCATAAGTATTTACAAATGACTAACAAGCAACTCAATTATGATAACATTACACAATTTTCACTCTACATGACATAAAGCATTTCTATGAAGGCATGAGATCGCTAGGTTTAGTGCGTCTGAGCCTTCGTATTAATCCTTCTTCATTGATGTGGTTTATTAGTCTTTCTTTATGGGCAACTGCAATCTTTGCGATTTCAGTATTGACGGAATTTATTTTAAGGCCGCGCTCAATGTCAGAACTTCTGCAGTACCATGGTGCTTTGACAATGCACCTAAGGACCTTGTTTTGGAAGTGTTGGGTTTGGTTTTTCGTACTTTGACTGGCGCACTTAGTATCTGCAATAGCTGAATGGCCTAATCGTTTGAAAGCTCGAGTAAAAGCAAATGGTAAGCAATTCGAATGAAAATTTATAATATTTACTTGATTTAATAAAACTAACTTCATTAAAGAAAGTATTATAATTTCATGTCAATAACAAACTCAACTTGTAACAGAACTTATGACAGCAATAAATAGGATCCTCTAACTTCTAGTTGGAGCAAAGGGTGTCGAAAACTTCTCCTCGCCATCGAACACGATTTTGTGCAAGCGCTCTAAGTTCATTCCAAGTCTTATTCAAATACCACATTTCAGCCACTATTGAACGGCGTCCGGTGGTTCGTGGTCTGCGGACATTTCATCCTGTCTACTGGAAGGAGTTCAATCGCAGCGTCTGTTTGGCGATGTTGTCGTCCCTCTTCCTCAGAGTGTGGCCGATCCATTGCCAGTTCCTTCTGCGAATTTCAGTCACCAAATCGGATTAATTAGCCTTACTCAGTGATTTAGTGTTAGTTAGATATGGTTCGAGGGCAGAAAATTCGCATTATGAGACGCAAGCGGCGATTCATGAACGTTTGGAAACGCCTTGTGATCATTGCGATGACTGTCCACGTTGGATAGTCGTATGACAGGATGGACTTGTGTGGAAAATTCGCAGTTTGGTGTGCGTAGTTATTTTAGTATTTTGCCGGAGCGGTGCAAGAGTCTCAACAAAATTGTATACATTGTTCATTAGTACTTAAATTTTATAAAAAACAATTGTTTTAATTTTTCTTCCCAAAACTTAGTATATAAAATATCACGTGAGCCAAAGTACAATGAAAAAAAAGTTGCTCCACGACCTGCATCATTTCTCCTTGAAATGTTGATGGATCTGTAAAAAGTAAAAAAAAAATTGTTTAAATAAAGGTATAGTTATAGTCTGTTGAGCCGGGTTTTTGAACTTCGAAAAATTTTGCAATTTACGGCATTTAAAAAAAAAAGGATGCGTTTTACATCATAAATGTCACATTTTAATTATGTTTATAATTAAAAAAAAAATATCAAAAATTAGATCTATAAAGAAAACACTATCGAATATTAAAAAAAAAACCCTACAAAAAATATTAAAGACTGTATGAATTATCATGCAGGCCGTGCCGAAAAAAGTAGTTTCGAGAAAAACGAGTTTAAAGTTTGAGGTAGAGGAGCGCGTGGACCGCTCTCTACTTAGTTAATGAGCTGTAGAAGCTATAATATTAGGAATTTCCGCATGAAAATTTCGCAGTATATTCTTAAGATTCTTTACTTTCGGAATATCGACAGAAAAAGAAACGATTTTTTTTTTCAAAATTCTGGACGTATACTATATACATAACTCCTTAAGGTTAAATGCTTGTATCTTTTTCACGTTAATTTTAAGTCGCGTTACTTGCAATTGCTCCTGCATTGACTGAGTCGTCGATTTAATTTTTATAATTTTTTGGATTTTAACGTAAGAAAATTCGTAACAAAAGTTTAAGAATGTGTTGTTGACCTGCCACTGAGTCCCTCTTTGATGGATTTCGTTAGCGAAGGAAGCATTAAGAAACGTCTTCAATTACAAGCAAGAAAATTATTGACGACAGAATCCAACCCTGCCGAACGCCAGTCAGCACGAGAAAGGCTTCCGACAATTTTCTTTTCCGTCACTGTAGCTTTTCTTGATAAGGACTACAAGTTTGGCTGGTACGAGGAGTACACAAAGCAGCCAAGATATACATTCAAATTGGCATAGCTGCACATTCCGAATACGAGCGCAAAAACTCTTATTTTCTGTTTTTATTGCAGCATTTGCATGCAATTTTTGCTTTTAACTGCGCATATCGCTTAGTTGCCTCAAAAACTGTGCTTCATAATTATATTTTTTATATAAAAAATTTCGTTCACTCACTTTTAAAAATCTTTTTTTTGCGCGCGATCACTGAGCTTATGTTATCATCGATCTTCATTATTGCACATCACTTTTTCAAAATGGGATATCGAAATGCTGCTCTTTTTTTAAGGTACTTGACCACCTTATAAGTTTCAAAAAATTAAATTTTTTTTTTTACATTTTTTCAATCCTTATACTTTTAAAAATCATCACCTGAAACTGTTTTTTTTAAATTCGAATTCTAACAAAGTGAAATCAGTGAAAATGTGCAGGCGCATCCTGCACTCATTACTTGCTGACTCAGCGGAAAGAAAATAGCAAGTTTTAACTTTAAACGCGTTTTTCCAGAAATTACTTTTTTTCGAATGGCGGACACTTTATCTCCGAAACTGCTTAGCCGATTTTAATGATTTTGGTCTTGTTTTATTTGTTAAGATGTTTTGTATGTCAATTTACCACATTTTGCAAAGTATTGCTTTTTAAGCATAACATTGTGAAAAACAGGGGTGTTTTCTTAACTTTTTTTCAAACATCCGCCATTTTTTTATTATTTTTTTTTTTTGTCAGTTTGTGGTAAATTCTCACGCAAGGAACCTTCCTTTTGAAAATTTTGTTTCTCTCTTTTGTTTTAGAATTACCATTTCTAAGATTAACTGTCCGCCGCAAGACATGATTTTCTTCAGGCCTCGACTTTGGCGCCTCCTGGATATATGTTAAAAAAAGAAATTTTAATAAATCAATTTTTTTTTGTATTATATAAGCTCTAAATAAAAATTAAAAAAAAAATTTATTTTAATATATTATACAGAACATGAAAAAAAAATTATTGAATATGTTGTACTTTTTAGCTTTCCAAGGTGGTCAAGTACCTTAAGCCAACAATTAAAAATTATTCAGGCGATGCGAAATAAAAGTAAGAAAGGGTTATTTTCTACAGTTAATTGAATTTGATTTTTTTATATTTTTTTAATTTAATTTTTCTGGAATTAATCGAATTTGATTTTTTAAATTTTTAAATTTAATTTTTCTGGAATTAATCGAATTTGATTTTTTATAATTTTAAATTTAATTTTTCTGCAATTAATCGAATTTGATTTGTTTATATTTTTTTAATTTATTTTTTCTGCAATTAAACGAATTTGATTTTTTATATTTTTAAATTTAATTTTTCTGTAATTAATCGAATTTGATTTTTCATATTTTTTTAATTTAATTTTCCTAATATATAATTAATCGAATTTGATTTTTCATATTTTTTTAATTTAATTTTTCTGCATTCAATCGAATTTAATTTTTCTACAATTAAACGAATTATTCACCGAAAAGTTTAAATAAGAGTGATCGCAAAAACCAACACTAAGAAACACCGGTGCGCGCGAAAGTGAGTTGACCGGGCTTTATTGTTTTGGTTTGGCCAGTAGATGACACTGTTATTACAAGCTTTATTCTGCGTAACAAATCCAAGGAGTTAGCAATCAAACTAGAGGATGACCTCGAGCCGAAACTCAGCTGAATGTGGCGTTGAAGAAATTTCGTAAACTCCACGGCGAGATTAGATCCAACGATGCAGAAGGAGCGTCGAGCTATACTGGTGCGGTTTTGCATGGCACTTGAAAAGAATTTGATCTCAAAAATGTATTTAGTGTCGACGGAACTGCAATCAACCGAATGTGTGGAAAAGCCAAATAGCACGACTTCCTTTGCTCCTCCTGTGTAATGCTGCTGGTACAAGTTACTTTCCGTTTCACGTCTGTGCTTTCTAGTGTCTAAATTCGAACTAACTATTCTACCTAACTTATTTGTAAGTCTTAGTTCAAGCCATTGACGTCACTGCTGCCGCCGCTGCCGGTCGCTACCTGTTGCAATGTTTTCTTACGCTGGTGCTTGACTGGTGGTGGCTCAGCGAATGCCACGGTTTCAGGTGTTTGTACCTGACAATACCGCCGAAGGAATTCGCTGACCAACGTTTCGGCTTAACTTGCATACAAAAAAGTTTCAGCCAATAGGAAGTCACAAAATCCTCGACATTTTCGCAATGTGGAAGTACCTTTGCCGTACTTTGCTAATTGAAAAACATGGATAACAACACTTATTTGGAGTAAAATTTAACTTTTGTTTGCCAAGCAACTGAAGAAACAAAACAAACACATTATTTTGTTTGTGGATAACGCTGCTTGCCACTATGTGACATACCATCAGGAAAATATTAAGTGATATTTTCTTTTTCAACTTCCTTACACAACCGCGCCTATGAATGAAGGTGAGTATGGATCGTTTTATGATCGCGGCTCATTTTTAGCGCCAATTCACGACTGGTTTGGTGACCGTTCTCCTTCAAAAATGATTTGAGACGCTCTTCATCGAATTCAGAAGGCCTTCTGTTGCGTGACGTGTCGCCGACGTCAAAGTCACCATTTTTGAACTTTGCAAACCATTTGCGTGCTGTAGACTCGCCTATGACACCTTCTCCAAACACGTCGCGTCGCAAATGTTCCGGACTGCTTCGGCAGCTTTTTGACCTCGATGAAAAGCAAAGAAGAGCAGGCGTCGAAAATGTTGGTATTTGTCTCTTGGGTATTCCATTTCTAAGCCTCAAAACTAATAAAAAATTAAAGAACTCAAAATTACAATTAACATAGTTTTTTAGAGCAGAAAGAGTACTATCGAATGAATACTTACCCTAGCCAAGCAGCAAAAAAATCGTTGTAAAATGAAAGATAATATACAAACGCTATGAACTTATTCCCCAACCCAATAATTAAATATTTTCACTTTAAATAATAAATTAATTTTTATAAATTTTTTTCTATTATTTATTACGAGAAGGTAGCGGAGCTTCTCCAACAATACTGCTGATATTTTTTCGAGCTTAATAGTTACGATATAGTACCAGTCCCGGGATTTCGGGATCGTAAAAATTGTAAAACTGTGCATCCCTAATGTGGATAATCTGGGTTATAATGAGCCGTGTCGCGACAGCGCGCATTGCACCTTAAAACAATAGCCTGAAATAATATTTGTTTTCAAACTCAACTCGATTAATGCGCATAGACGGTAGCTCGGCGCGACTACAGGTGGACAACAGCCCAAATGAACTGGGAAAAACCAAATGAGCGTCCGCTCCTAATGGTACGGAATTCCCCGCAAAACGTGCGCGCACGTGTCTCATTCATAAGTAGAAGATATTCGAAAATGGAAAAGGATAACTGCGCAGAGATCGCAAATTCTGGCTGGTCATGAAGGATTTACCAATCGGCAGAATTCTGGTTTGCTGTGATTGTGGCAGGTGGTGCGCGCTTCTACTTGTACTGCGCATACTATTTTATAACTGCGCGTGTGTATGTGTGTGTGCATTTTCACCATTGACCCAGTCGCTATAAACATTTTTTGCCTGCTTTTACGGTATTTGACACTTGAATAGCATCCGACAGCGGGCTGACTGTGCCACACAATGGGTTCGTCCTATTTTTGCACCTTGCCTCATGCCATTGTTGCTGCTACTTGTATGTATGTGTGTACGCATGTATCTTACGAATTTCTGCAGGTAAGGATATGTGGCAGCATAAAAAATTAGTTCGCAAAGCAAGGTAAACATAAAATAATAATAATAAAATCGCAAATACCTTCGGCGCACAGTCGCAGTTGCTTAAGGCTGCTTTGTAATCTCCTCAGCTGACTTGAGGCCCAACGCTGTGTATGTATGTGTGGATGTACGCAGCATATTGCACACCCTTCCATGTATATGTATGTTTGTATGTATACGACATGCCAACGGTATATGCAGGTATTTGCGCGCCGTGATTCCTTTAATTTTTTGCCATCTTTCTTCGGCATTACGCCTGGTGTCGCTGACTGGCGCACCTTGCCGTCATTCACTAACATTACCACCACCACCATCCGCAACATCATCGCCGGCAACATTCACTGTAGAGAATGTCAGCAAAGTTGCGGCGCAACGTCGGCTGCTCTGCTGTTTCTATGCGATCGCCTTCAGCCGCACAATCAGCGTAAATCGATCGGCCGGCAGCCATCAGCCATTCGGCACACAATGCCCGAAGAACATTATATACGATGTGTGATGTCGTTGACAATGGGCGATTCTGATTATATGGGCCCTCCCTTCCCGCACGTTGACTCGTTCATCAATTACTGCAGCTGCACAGTGGGCAAAGTAAGAAAATATTAAGAAGTATAATTTTATTTAAAAAAAGGGAAACGTTGAGTTAGGTTTATTGGGTACAAGAGCGCATTCAAATAGCTTAATAAATAATTAGCGCGTACACTACTGTTAGGCCTTTCGCCAAGCTCGTCCTTCTATTTTGTGGCGTGTCTCTTGAAATTGTTCCACAAATGGAGAGTTTCAAACCGACTCCGAGCGGCAGATATTTTTTTATTACGAGGATTTTTATGGCAGAAATACACTTGGAAATGAGATGTTTGCCATTGTCTGTCGAGGAGTGACCGCTTTTCCTTATTGGGCCCTATCAGTGCGGCCTCAGACCCCTTCGTTGATTTTAAAGCCGCCTTTGATAGTACAGATAGAAATCAACTCAATGCCGCTATGTCGGAATTTGGTGCCCCCGCATAACTAATACGGCTATGCGAGATGACGTTGAGCGCTACTGAAAGCTGCGTCAGAGTCGTTCGATACCAAACGAGCTTTCAGACAAGGTGATTCTCTATCCTCAACCGCTTACAGGAAAAAATTGTTCACGCTGTCGAGCTCAACCACACTGATACTTTCTTCCACAATAGTTCCTATTTTCCGAAGACATTGACATTAACGACAAAACCAACGCGCCGCTCTCCAATTTAATGAGAGAGGCGAGCAATGTGGGTCTCGCGGTGAATGAAAGCAAAGCAAATTACCTGCTGTCAAAGCACGAGAAGTATTCGCGTCTTGGACAATAAGTCAGTGTTGGCGGCCAGCAATTTGAAGTTGTGCAAGACTTTGTTTACCTTGAGACCAGTATCAAGAGTAAAAACGATGTCAACCTGGAGACCAAGCGGAGATTAACTTTTGCCAACAGGGGTTGCTTTGGACTCAGTAGGCAATTAAGAAGTGAAGCTCTCTCTCGAAGCACGAAACTGGCACCCTGTCGAAATGCTCGTCAGACCCCTCCTGCTATATGGTGCAGAAGCATGGACGTTGTGAACAGCTGATGAGAAAGTTTTCGAAGCTTTCGAGAGAGAAATTCTCCGTAAGATCTTTGGTTCACTCCAAGAGCGAGCTGGATGAGCTATAAAGGGACATGGACATAGTTAAGCGTGTAAAAATATACCCGCTAAGTTGGCTTGGGCATGTCACCCGTATGAACAAAGACGCTTCAGCAAGGCGAAACTACGACAAGGTACCCCAAAAAGGAAGGCAAGTAAGGGAAGAGCCACATATTCGTTGGAAGGACTTAGTGCTGCAAGATTTTTAACTGGAGCGCTCAGGTGTTTTAACTGGCACCAGCGTCGCAGGACAGAAACAGCTGGGATACTACGTTGGATTCGGTTGTAGTGCCACCAAAGTCAGTAAGTTGCTCTTTCACTTATCTTCCTTCAAACTTCACAAATCGTAACACTGTGCAGCTGTTAACCAGTCGACAATAACGTCAATTCAATAAAATCAGGGTATTTGTTTTTTTGCGTTATTTTTTCAGTTTTATTATTTTTGCCTTGCTGCCTTTTAGCTCGAGGACAAAAGCATCCTGCCAGCTCAGACTCCCTTACAAGTGAAGAAAGAACGGCACAATTAAAAATAATTTTTTTTGGCTTTACTGCTGCTGAAAGAAAAATCACTGCCACGGGCCGGTGTATCACAATAGCAGATTGAAGAAAGCGAAAAAAACACAAAAACAAAAAACACAACAAAAAACAACAAATGTACTAAAGGACATTATGACATAACAGAAACGCTCTGAAGGAATAACAACTACAACCGCAGCAATAAATACAATAAATAAACGCCAAATCAAAGTCTTCGAACATCGAACAGTGGAGTAAATGTTTTGAAAAGCCAGCAAAAGGAATTACTTCCAGGAATTATCAACAAACAGACGAGCAGAAGAGGAGCTATGCCTGAAGAAGGGAATGCACGGAGATGATATGTGAGATGTGTTGGTGCAATCAAAATCACTAAAATGCGTTTTTTTCCTCCTTTTTTTTGAAAGTGCAGCAGTGCGCCGATAGAACAGCAACTCGAACAAAAATGCTTATTCTCTTTAATAATAGAGCACCTGGCCAAGGATTGAATGGTGTAGGTGGCGCGGTAGTGATTTCGGCTTAACTGTCTTACGACATATTGCATGCACACATAAATATTGAATGACTGATGAAGTGAATTAAGCAACGGTTGGCTGCGCATGCGCCTGTATGCCACCGTCGGAATCAGTGCTACCTGTGTCAGGCTCCCCAATCGCTTGGCGGCCTATCTGTTTGACTTCGCCATTGTTTGCTAACCTCCTAGCAGAAGTCCTTGCATACTTTTATGCACAAGCAGATATACGTATGTGTGTATGTATGTAGAGGTGAGTATGAGTAGTTTGTGCTTTGGCAGCATCTCATATTTTTTATGCGCGCCATTCGTGGCTCTCTCGGCCAGCCGCGACACCAACACAAAGGGCACGAAAACCATTGTGCGCGGCCACGCAGCTGCCGCTTTGATTCGCCTTTCTTCTCGGTGTTTATAAATCGAAACAACAAAACCAACTATGTATGTTTATGACTTGCGTTGGTTAGTTAGTTGATATTTGTTCTTTGAATTAAATAAAAGGCTGTTGAATAAAAATCGATAGGGTCTTTGATGTTGGTGATTTGCTTTTGCATGGTGAGTTATCCAGTCAATGCGCGGCAATTATTGTTGTCATCAACGCTGATTTTCATAGAATCCGACGCGGACACGCGTGGTTATTTTAATGTATATGAAAGATTTCTTGTTGTCAGCAACGAATTGTTAATGGAAATTGATCCCTACTCCAACAACTTTTTTTTTGCTTTTTTTTTTTGTTTTGGGTACTAGCAGAATTTTCGATTTTGCAGGAATTGAAAGTAATATTTTTAATATGCGTGGATTAGGAGGAATTCACTGAAATGCTGTAAGCGATCCAAAAAATCCAAAGAGGAATCCAACTGTCTCTTCCATTTAATGTAAAGAGGAGTTCAATAATACTTACCTGCACTGCTACAGCGTTGATGCTCCAAACTAGAAAGAGAGCTTTGATGTATAAGTAGAATGAAAAAGCAAACCAAAGGCACTCATATTTTGAATTGGAGGAATTTTACGGAACATATATAGGTTTATACCTACCATAGATTAAAATCTAGGCGACCGCCGTATCCGAATAAGTTGGTGCGTGACCACAATTCGGATGTGTTCAGGTTCGAATCTCCAAGAAAAGTTTTTTTTAATAGTGGTCGCCCCTCGACAGAAAATGGCAAACCTCCGAGTGCCTTGCCTCCGAGTTTCTGCCTTGAAAAAGCTACTCATAAAAACCATTTATCGTTCAGAGTCGGCTAAAAACTGTAGGTCGCCACAAACTCGAGGGTGTAAGCACCAATAAAGAGTGTAAGCACCAATTATATTATACAGTAGGTTCTGTTTTTATGCGGCCTTTTTTATGCGGTTTTGAAATAGTGCGGTTTTTTTTTAAATTACAAAATGCATGTCGACCTATCGGGAATTGTACATATAAACAAGATTCTAAACCAGCTAAGCAAAAACTCATCACAGATTCATGCGGTCTATGGAACGTATCTATAGTTATAATATGGGACTAGTGCCCTTTTTTATGCGATTTTATTACATTATTTCAGATTTATGCGGTTTTAGCATTTGAAACGTATCTATAGTTTTGCTATAGAACTAGTAACTTTTTTTATGCTGTTTTTTTTATGCTGTTTCTTGCGGAACGTATCTACCGCATAAAAACAGAACCTACTGTATATACATATACATATATAGGTATATAGATCAAAATCTGACGAAGCTGACACCTAACCGGCAGCAAACAAGATGTCCCACTTATGCAGTGCGAATGTTACACCTTATATCCGTAAAAGCAATTCGAAGTATGTGGCTTACCACAAGAGACGTATCGGGTTTCATAATAGGCGACTCGATTAAGTTTATAAAACAATCCAAAGGATTGGCTCCGGTAGAGTTGTGATATTATTTGCGAAGGGTATACACCACTTATTTACATTCTGCCAATTAAATATATTGCTGATAAGACAGCCAGAAGAGACCCATCTCACCAAAGCCAACTGAAAGTTATTCTTACTCCATTACTAATCCAACGAAAACTCAAGGAAGCAAAAACTTATGGTGCGCGACTGATTCTGATTAGTCGATTATGACTTTGGGTACTATGCTTGAATATGAAATATCCCTCGGAATAGCTTGTAATCCCTAGAGGGCGCGTCCAAAGGTGGCGTGTATGGATATTCGTTCCAGAAAAGAGTGGTAGGGGAGAAATTAAATAGCCTCCGCGGACCAAACAGCTACACCGGTAAAAGTCTAGACAAGATTTTAATACCCAACATTGTATACTCGGCTGTTATTTGGATCCAAAGTCCCGCCAAATTATTCCTAAATTTCAGCAAAAAAAAATATTGGTAACTTAGTTCTTCAAGATGATTTGCAGCCTATTGTATTCGGTGTAGGCCAGTATATAAATAATGTAGCCAGCATCGTATGCACCATTAATCTGAGTGTGCCTGTTTTACCTTTTACAATCACTGGTCAATCACTAATACGCTGCTGGAAAGTTGGGCGTCAGTGCTGGGAAAAAACCACAACATCCAAAGACGCAAGATCCTTCTAGCCACGGGCGGGTCAGAGGCACTCGGAACAATTTGTAAGGCTGGCAAAACTTTAGCTCTCGAATTCTGTGGATGTCTGTTCTGGACCCTGTCTATTAATTACACTGGCACACAAAAAAAAACAAATTGTCTGTACACCGGGCGCCACCTATCTACGGGCATGTTTTTCGACCCGCTGAATACGAATTTCAAGTCCAAAAAATAGCGAAAATTCGATGTTTTGGCAAAAAACAAATTTTGAGATCTAAGGAAAGCATAATTGTTTATGTATTTTGATCCGTTACATACTAGTTTCGATCGTACTTATTTTTATCGGAATAGAGAAGAGGAGTTCCGGAAGTTTTTCACAAAGGACGATGAGAACTCGGTGGTGTACTGTTCCAATGCCAAAAGCTTGGTTGATGAATTAAAACCTAATATCTATAAAGACGATGAGTGGAGACTCTTTATAGATTCATCAACTAGAAGTCTCAAAGCTGTCTTGCTTCACATTGGAAACATATTAGCGCCAATTCCAATAGCCCATTCGACGAAGCTTAAGGAGACCTATGAAAATTTGGAAATTGTATTGGACAAGATAAAGTATTCAGAACACCAATGGCAAATATGCGGGGATCTCAAAATCGCAACACTTCTTTTAGGCCAACAATCAGGATTCACAAAATATCCTTGCTATCTATGTTTGTGGGATAGCAGAGACAGAAAGAATCACTATGTGAAAAAAATGGCCTACGAGAGTGCAATTAAATGTCGGTACTCAAAATGTAATACGAACACCATTAATTCAGCCTTCAAGCTATTTGCTACCGCCACTTCACATCAAATTAGGTCTCATGAAACAATGTGTCAAAGCTCTGGACAGGGATGGTGATTGTTTTCAGTACTTGAGAGAAAAGTTTCCGGCGATAAGTGATGCCAAATTAAAACAGGGAATTTTTAATGGACCCCAAATTAGAACTCTATTTCAGGATGCTAATTTTATAGGTAAAATGAATGATACGGAAACAGCAGCTTGGGTCAGTTTAAAAAATGTGTGTCATAACTTTTTAGGAAATAATAAAAGTGAAAATTACAGGACAATAGTCCAAGAATTAGTGGCAAATCACAAAAACTTAGGATGCTTAATGAATCTAAAATTACACTTCCTAGATTCTCACATCGACTACTTTCCTGAGAATCTTGGGGAGTACAGTGAAGAACAGGGAGAACGCTTTCATCAAGACATAAGTGAAATGGAGACTAGGTATCAAGGAAATTTGAATATCAACATGATGGCAGACTATTGCTGGACACTCAAAAGAGATATACCAAAAGATAATATATTAACAAACGAAAGAGAAATCCTCTCCGCAGATCATTTGAAAATAAAAGAGTTCGATACCACCGGACAACAGTTTGAAAGTTAGGAAAATCGCTCTTATAATTCTTTTTATACGTCATATTCATAGATTTTACAATTTTTTTGCATTTTCAGATTATAATCTTGTATTTTTTTAATAAACAATGCAATAAAATTTATTTAATTGTGTTTAAAAGATTTTTTTCAATTTTTTCAGCAGCAATTTTCTGCCATTTTATCCATTTCTTGCTATTTTATTCGAATTTTCGCTAATTTTTGGGGTTTTTCGCAATTTACTCGTAATTGAAGGCTGGACGGCCCAAACTGACTTGAAATTCGTATTCAGCGGGTCGAACAACGTAGCTGTAGATAGGTGGCACCCTGTGTACAGACAACTTTTTTTTTTGTGTGCCAGTGTTATCAATACTGTGACACTTGGCATTAGTTCGAATGATTTTTGTAGTAGCTGTTTGGAGGATGAGCTGGAATCATTTCTGTTCTTTTTTCTCAGCTATGCTGCCTCTGCGAGAATAAGTTAGGATATCCTGGGTCTCATTTTAGCGCTTCACCTGCTGGATTTAAGCCATAAATAATCATCCCTTTTTTTCTCAACTTCCCTCCCCATCCTTCTTATTCTCTCTTTCATTGTTTTCTTCTCCCTCTTACCTCTTTCTAATTGTATAACAAATAATATGGATAACCACAAAACCTAACCAAATCTGAGTAATATTTAGGACGTGAGTGGATACTTCAAAAGTGAGGTGGACGCGTAACTTTTATCGTTTGAGTGCTTGTATACATTCGTAGTACAGGATCCATTGAACAAAGTATGTCTTCATTCATGTCGATCCATGGGCACATCTGGTACCAAACGACTCAAAGAAGTTATTCCCAACCCTACTGGAAGGGGGGTTTTGTACCATCGAAGGCGCTGTTTAAATCATTAAAGAGAAAATGCATTTTGATTCTTGTTTCTCAGGTATTTTCAAAGATTTGGCAGCTTTAAAGCCACCCTTTAAGACCCAACCAGTTCATAGCCGTTCATGGCTTTAGCAAAAACCTCCATCTCGAATGTAGGGTAAAGAAACTGATTCCCGTCTATGTCTCGAACAAAGAGCACTTAAATTTAGATCCGTAATCATACATTTGCTCAACAATATTCCTCATAGAAGTCGTTACATGTATGTAAGAGTATTTTACCAGCTTCTCGAAGTCATATTTGAGCAGAACAGCCGGCTGTCTCTTGGCTCCTGCAGCCATGACTATCGTCGGACCCGAAGGCAGCGCGGGCCTGCAGACAGAGGCTTTCAGTTTAGAAGTAGCATAGCATTTCGTACCTATTGCAGATTGGCGCTCGTCGAAGTTTTAAACATTTTTTTTTTAATTGTATTTTTTCCTCCAAAGAAAGCAATACAAATTCTTTTAAGCGGAATAGAACACAGTTTAGAAACTATATTCGTAAAACTGTATTTTGAAAATGAAAAATTAAAATTAAATGGTGATACATTTTCATAAATTATGTTGAACTCAATTAAGTCTCCGATAATGGAAGCATCTTGTTTATTTAGAGCTTGCAAAACCACAGCATGGAGAAACTCTGAGCATCGGAGGGGTTTCATAGGTATTTTAAAGAAAGGAGTACGGAGCAGTCCACAACACCATAGACTAAATCGAAAACGTAAGACAAAGACCAGATCATTTTCCTGCTTTACAAGGTTTATCAACAAGCATCTTGGACTCCATAGATCTTCTATATCCCCGAAAACACACCAGAGCTCCACCTTGAAAAAATTAATTGTTATGAATAATTTAATAATTGTTTTGTTAATTAAGCATTTTTTTTTCGTCAAACGCACAAAGGAGTGATTAGTCAGTATTTTCTAAAAACAACCATCGCAGTTTATGTTCCGCCTTAGAGTGGAGCGTTCAGCTGGTGACAAAATCCTGTGATACAAAAATACATTTCCGCGTCAAGCGCCAAAATATCCCTGAGCAATAAAAATAAATAATATTGTGTCACCTTTGTGCTTGCAACACAATAAAAAGCATTTCAATGCAGCATGCAACGTGGCACATGCATCAACGCCATTACAACAGAGCAAATACTTCCGCTGCCAAGACCCAGCTGTGCAGCGGAACAATTCGGAACGCACTTTACGCAACGATATTATTAGGCTACGCGGATGAAAGGACATTAGCGGGGAGCAAAGCAAAATAAAAAATATTTAAAAAAAATACTGGTAGTAATAAGAAACACGTAAAAAAAATGAGGCACAAATCAAAGCGTACAAAGGCGCCGAACATGTGCGCAGACGCACAGCCAAGCCATAAGCAGCCACATAGCCGCTGAAATCGATGGCGGTGGCAGCCGAAGTGCTGTTTTTGCTGTTGTCGGTGTTGCTGGCAAAGTTGGTGCTAATGACAATCGCCACACAGACACACAAACCGGCGCGCATACGCACATGCCATATTGCACCCCCTCTTGTGGCCATTGCTAATAATTTCTTGCCTCTTTTTCTTCTTAATAAATGGCTTTGTATGTATGTGTGTGTGTACGCCGCAGCCTGCCCTTTGATTTCTTAAGAAATCTTCTTGCTTTTATTCGACTTGACGCAGCTGCGCTGGTGGCAACTTCTACAACAACAACCAAATCTATGCATCTACAGCATCAGCCAATCTTCATCCATCCCTTAACTGTCACTTTGGCAAGTTGTTCGTTCCGCTGCTACGCGTCACGCGGCTGCACCGGCAAAGAGGCCCTTTTATTGCATTCGCAAATGCTGCTGATTTTGATTTGATTTTGATTCCTTGCCACTTCATTGCTATTAGTGTGAGTGTGTACATGTGTGTGGGGAAGTCTGCCAGCCGGCTGCTAGCTGCTGCTTGCCGGTGCAACACCACCAGGTATGTATGTGTGTGCGCCTTTTGTTCTCTAAGCGAAATTTATGTAGTCTCGGACGTTGACTTGCATCTGCGTCTCCAGTGCGCTGGCTTTTCTTCACAATTCATTTTGTGATTTCTCTTTCCTGCTGGCTGCCTTTAAAAACTGCAAATATTTATGAACATACATGCGTATGTACTGGCCTCCTTTATATAAAACAACAACAACAAAAAGGTTACTGTAACAGTATCGCAAAGTTTCTTATTATTTCGCTGCGCTTAGTTGTGCAAAAAACTGGAAGCAAAGTATTGCGGCACGCGCATGCGTAATGTCTTCCTTTCGAAAAAAAAAAAAAACAAAAAAAAGGACCTCATAGTTTTGCATGCTCTATTTCCTTTTCTTCTATCCCATTTTACTACCTTTGCATTGAATTATCGTCGGGGTAATGTAACCGCAATTGTTTTGCATGCCATTATGTCTATTGTTACTGTTGTTGTTATTGCTTGGCACGCTATTTTGGCATGTGCAATGATTTCTTTGCTTATCCTTACAATTCTTTGCATTTTCTCAAACATTTTTTTTCTCCACGTGCATCTTTGTTCCGGTGCCTGTATTGCACAATAGTTGATTACTTTATATTCCCTTATGCGGCAGGAATCTAATAGCACAAATATGCATTTTTCAACTCAGGCATTTGTATGTGTGCGTACTCTATCAAAGCATGCGCCACCAGTTACGCCAGTAGCTGCTCGCCAATTAGCATTGCTTCTGCAACACTTCAAACTCATCAGCCGTAAGCCAGCTCAACGCTGCTTGTTGGGCAAAAAAATTGGTGCATCACCGAGCGCAGATGTTTCGAGTTTTTCCAAAATAAAAAAAATAAGAAAAGAATGCGGTAATATGGTAAGCAGTCTCTTGATGGGCGGACTGTCAAACAGGTATGCAAATCATCGCAAAAAATAAGTAAATAAAAGGACCAACCTCCAACAGCTGCGGATTTCCTTTTGTATTCAGGCCTTCAAAAGGAGCACATCAATAATTACATTTGGTTTGCAAATATATTTTTGTTCGAAGATTTGTTTTGCTTAAAAAGCTCTCAAATTGGTATACCTTTCAAAGTTCCCTTTGGAATAATACGACGGAGGTTATAAGTGATGTTAGAGCCGCTTGTACAATCTAGGTTATCAATAAGTTTTGCGATTCGATAAAAAAAACACAATTTTATGGTTTGAAACTCACTTTATTTTTCAGTGTAGTCTTCCAAGAACGTCAACACACCTGTTCCAACGAGACTCCAGTTTATGAATTCCATCCCTGAAATGAGAATCTGGAAAGGCTGCAAAATACGCTTCCGCAGAAAAAGTTTTTTTCTTTTGCAAACTGAATATTTCTTTTTGAATTTTTTCCTTCGGCTGGTCCAAAAGGTTCTAGTAATATTCTGAATTTATTGTTTACCAGTTTCCAATTAACCGACAAAAAAAGTCTTTCCCATCCCAAAAAAACTGATGCCAACATCTTATTCTTGGCCGATTTCTGTGCGCGAACTCGTTTCACAGGCGAAGAATCAGATTCACACCACCTTAGCCTCTTATTTTGACTCAGTATCATGGAGATAGATCAATTTTTTACCCATAGTGATGAATCGACTCGCAAAATCCACTTTCTCCTGTCGAAAAGGCTTCAAATGTTGCTGAGAAAGTCGCATTCGAATGTGTTTTTGTTCCATTGCTAGCGAATGTGGCACACAGCTCTCTGAAACCCAATACTTCAGACAAAATATTGCTTACACTACCGAGTGAGATGCCTAGGGCTTCTAGTAAATCTCTTTCAGTCACTCGACGATTTTCCAATACGATTTTTTGTATTCTTTCTACGACTTCTGGAGCTTTTGCTGGTTTTGGACGTCCTTGACATGGATCGTCTTCAAGGCTTGTACAACTACGTTTCAATGCAGCAGCCCGTCTGTTACTGTGATATTTGCTTTTTAACCTTCCAAAGATAAAAATTCAATCACTGATACTTCATTGTTTCCATTGAAATTAGCAATATTAGTAGTCTAATTCATATTAATTTTCGAAGAATTAGATGCCCTTTCTATAGTACAGATCTATGCTGAATTAGCACTGAATTAGCATTTTCGGTCTAGACGATATGAATGTCTGATCTCTATTTTTTATCTTCGAGCCAGAAAATTTGGCTGATAGTAAAACGCTGCCTTCCAAAAAAGTCGAAAAAGGTATCAAAAATTTTATTATTTTGATTGTTAGTCAATTTTTCAAATATTTTTATGCAAATCCTTTTATTGTACTCATAAAAAACTCAACTTTTGGAGGTATTTTCAATTAAGTCCCGCTCACGTAATTTTTTTTTTTTCTTCAATTTCAGCAGAAGTTTTAAAATATAATAAATTTTATAGTTGCGTTGGAAAAATCCCAAAATTTTTTTTCCAAGTTTCTATTCAATTTAATCACAATTCCACAAAGCCGCTCACTTTATTTTTTTTAATATCTACAAGATCTCAAGGTTGCAGAGCCTCCTTTTCCTAGATTTCCTTAACCAAAGGGCTCTGGTTTGGGCTGCATCCTAAATTGGTTACCTCCAATTCTGGTGCTTAAAATAGCATATTCTCCCACACAGCATTCACAGCAACTGCTAAAAAGACTCGTAAATTATAATCGGTCTTAAAACATAATAGGCCACAGCTCATATTTCCGCTCTCCCTTCGCAAATGTTGTATCTAACTTAACTTGGAGCCAAGAATCTTTATTTTCAATATACCTTGCGCTTATAGAAATGGCATCGGAAAACTCCGTTAAATACTGAAATAGAAATTCATAAGACGCAGCCAATGTCTGCTTAAAAATAAACGTTCCTTAAAAGTGTACTCCATGTAAACTGTAAATTCATTCCTTAAACCGGAACAAAGTGCGACCAGAAGAACTGCAATGTTGGCTACTGTTGTTCTTGGATAAAGGAAATGTGATATTATTGCAGATTCGAGAATTATTGAGAGAACGTCTGCGAGAGGTTATCCGCTACATACCAAAAGAATGCAGTATCATGTTGGATCAGGTTAGCTTACCACCATCAGCTTAGACTGACTACTCTTAGATAGAGTTCACTTGGGTTACTCAAAGTTCACTATTGTAATGGCCACGAAAAATGCTACCAGAGCCATAATTTATATGTATTTAATACCTCCGACGAAGTTTCTGGGAAAAGGTTTGAATTAACTTCTAAGCCACAAGATTTTTAGTGCTTCAGTTATTTGTAATCCAATTTATTTCATCCATCGATTCAAGTAAACAACTACCTGCACCGAAAGCCTTGGATAGCTAGCGCCACTCTACTTATTTATGATATTTTCAGTTTGTAACTATTTATAATTATTATTATCCGTCTATAATGCACTGCCACCTTTATTATGGCTTATTGTGCCTGACCGGAGGCTTCTGGCGAATTTGAGTACCTGCTCAGGCTTTTTGTTCCATATCACCAAGAGTGCGAGATTAAGAGTCGCATCAGCTAGGTGTACGAGTCTTCGTCTTAGTAGAACTGTAGATTCACAGAAAATGTACTCTAGAATTTCATCGACCGGTGCGAAAAAACGGCGGGGACTTGCTTCTGCTAATTATAATTTCCTGAAATGATAACAAAGGGTACAATAATCCGTATAGTATTCAGTAAGAATTCGTAGGTCCCATCTATCCGGGTTTAGAAGTGAGGTTTATAAACTTGAAAGGAAACTCCAAGAGTGTATCCTGCACTGGTATGCAGATGGCTCGAAGACACCAGAAGCCATATGCTATGGAATATATTGTCCCAAAACGTTCTCTGTCGATGGTTGGTTTTCCAAGCATCTTTCAAGTAGGCGCGTATGCCATCTGTCTATGTGCAGAGATCAATCTATACAGGAATTTCCGGAATGAGTGAATTGGCAAGTCAAGCGGCACTCAAGGCTTTGTCAATCTGTGAGATGAAGTCCTCACTGATCCTTGGATGTATCGAGTAACTGAATCTGTTAGGTACGCACAATCGTATCTAGCTCATATGTGTCCCAAGACCAAAGGGGATAACTGGGAACGAAATAGCACGAGCTGGAAAGATTACGGGTTCTTCACCAATAGGACTCGAGCCCTTCCTTGCTATGGAACAACATACTATCAAGGAGGATCTTAGGAATGCAGAGCTAAGGGAGGTGAGCTGGCACCAAATTAAGGTTCTACGCATGTGAAGGCCTTATTGGGGGGGTACAATCAAAAGAAGTTTAGGAAACTCTTAACCCTCCTTAAGAATAAACTGAGAATATGTACTTACGGGCATTCTCACAGGCTGTTGCAGATTGCTCAGTAGTCTGCCCGGGATTGGAATATGTTCCATTGACTCTTGTCATTCCTGCGACCAATCCCCGGAGACTCCAATACACCTTCTCCTTGAATGTAGCGCTATAACGACGAGAAAGTTGAGATATCTCATCCAATTTCGGCCGGCCAGAAGAAAGGCTTATGAGCTCAGTTCTACCCAGCTCTATCTTAAGTTTAATAAGGGAACTGTGTTTGGTTGAGGTAATGTGATGAGTAAAGAGCACAAAAGGCCATGTGGTCCTATCTATCTTTATATCTAAGGTTTATGGAGACTTGCGGCATTAAGCGACGGCAGATAATTGCAGCATGAGCTGCATAAACTTCTGAGTAACTTAGACATAGTGCAGCTAATAGAGAGGTTCTTCAACGGGTATGCTGGTATGGCATCCAGTGATAGTTCTTAAAAGCCTCCTTGATGTTCTTCTAGAGTGAAGGATAAACTATTTAGCCTGGCTTTGCTCTGAGCTCGCCATCGAGTGTCGTATGAACTGCCTGTCTTCCCAGCCTTTGATATCTTCCTTCCCAAAAGGATTCGGCTGGAGGAAATTTTCAAATACTGCAGTGCCGAATTTCGCTAGTTCGTTGTCGTAACTAACTTCGAGTCCTGGTACCAAGCCCAACAGAATGGCATTCCTTGTTTCTAGTTGTAATAAATAAACTAACAAAAAAACACCAACTTATGTTTAAATGGCATAAAATCTTTCTCGCCAAAAATTTCAAATTTAGCCCTGTGCCAAATATTTACTTTTAAAAGATTATCAGAACGAAGAATGAAGAATATCACAAGAACAACAAATATGATTTTTAATGTAAAAAAACTATAACTACCTTCTTTCTTTCAATATACAATCACACTAAGTCGCATTTTCAATGAAATTCATTTTTATTGATCACCAAAAAATGGCCTTGAATGTGACTTACTGCAAGCCACTGCTAAGAAAAAGTCAACAAAATGTTGATAAGAAACCGAAAAATATTCTAATTAATTAGTAGCTTCACTTGTGTACACAGACGTGCATGCACACACACACACACACCTACGAGTAGAAGAACATCGCAAAATGCTCGCATTGCAATTTAAGAAGCGAAAGTTCTAAATAAATTCAAATGCAAACACGAAAAAGTACATAAAAAAGTAATTGCAACCGCCAACAACAAAGAGATTCTTTTCATTTCCATATCACCAGCGCAGCAATGCTTTAAGATCTGAGCAAGCATTGCAACCGAGCGATCCAGCAAACCAGCAACTAGCAACCCCTCACTGGCCACGATGAGTTGTGCTTGTGGTGGTATTGCGCATGCGCACGTCCACTATGCACACAAAGCTAAGCGCACCGATTAATCAAAACGTCAATCACCTGGCGGACGTTGCCTTGTACCCGTGCATTACATACCTACATAACGGTGCAGCTGGGAAGTGCAGCACACAAACACACAGGCAATGATTGAAATTAACAGAAAAAAAAACAACAATAATAATAATAATAAAGTAAAAATATTAATAATACGATTTAGACATAAACGACAAGTACACAAGTGATGAGGTGAAGTGAATTCCTTTGAGGGCATTTGAATGGGAAGTGCTTGTGAGCTGCATGTGTCTGCATTTAAATATTTACTGACATGTACTCACAAGCATGAATGTGTGTGTGTGTTGCTAGTGCCGTTGAAATGCAAATAATGTCGCTTATAACGGTATGCAACACAACGCTTTTGGAGAACAAATTGAAAATGAAATTGAATTGTGTTTCGCTTATCTACCCCACAGGATCTGTGCCGATTGTCGGTGGAACTCATAAATGCTCATGGGACTCAATGGTAGAAATGAGGCAGAAGGTAAGTTACCTACTAGGAAATATTGAAAACTGGTACTTAAATCCCTTGATTGCATTCGATGTTTTAATATTTCTAAATAACTTCCAATCTAATCTCGCACATGACAGCCATTGGTTGCTCGGTGAGTGTTGAACGACTCCAATATCCACTAGTCATTCGATTACTGCGCTGTTTTGTTACCAAAACTCTCAGCAAATAAATCCGCATCTACTTTACTTTTCTTAAGAAAGCAAACTAAAATGAACCTGCATTGAAAATCATTTTTCTTTATTAAGTGCAGTTAATTCAACCAAATTCAATGAACTTGCAATAAGCAGGTCAGAAAAACTACAGCCGAGATAAGCTTCCGCTATCGAAAGAAGCCCAGAAAGAACACCCAGTGTCCTCCACACTGTAAAAATGGCGCACAGACTGAATTTTCGTGTTCATTTTAATTGAGGCTGAAATACCTGTAGTGATGTATGGAAGTTGCAATCCCTTGAAGACTCATCATTTTTGCCTGTGGTTGCTAATTTCAAAATCGTGAAACATTAAATCATCTCAAAATCGTCAACACTCTTCCCAAATATCTGTGCATTATGTTTGATGCTAGGCTAACATTTATGGTAAGCCACATACTGAGTAGGCAGTAGACAAAGCCGAAAGAGTAGCAGCGCCGCTATCTCGGCCCATGATGAACTCGAGAGAGCCCAGACAACAACATAGGAATGTTGTACGCAAGCGTGGTAAAAAGTGTTCTTCTCTACGGTGGACCTATCTGGTCTGATGCGCTAGATAAAATCTCATATGCGCGCGAAATGAGATCCTTGTGGCGACTTTGCGGTATAAAAGTATGTAGCGCGTTTCGAACTACATTAGAAGAATCAGGGCTAGTAATATCTGTGTTTTCCCAATAGACATTTTGGCGAGGGAGTTGGCGGAATCCTCAAAAAGTAAGGTGAATCGTCACGAAGTGAAGGAGAGTTGTTAGCAGAAATGGCAGAATCGGTAGAGCAATTCACCGAAGGGACATTGGACCAATCGCTTCATTTCTTCTGTACGAAGTTGGCTAGACAGACGTCAAGGGGATGTAAATTTCCACCTTACTTAAGTATTAACCGGACACGATTGCTTCAAATTATATAATATTACAGGCATGAAGACGACCCATACTGCACCTTCTAAGCAAATGACGTTACTGAAGACCCAAAACATTGTTTTTTTTTCTGTCCGCAGTTTGAAACCGAAAAGGACCACTTGAGAAATAAGGTAAGGAAACAAATTAAGGTTAACAACCTGGTTGATGTTATGCTTGAGTCAAAAGAACACAGTTCCGCTGTTTGCACGTAGCTAATAAAATCATCACAAAGTTGCGTTTCCGCAAATTTTCATAAAAAGGCAATAAGCCGCTCCTCTCCGCGATGTAATACCTAACGGTAGTTCTGCGGGGGCTGGGTTTTTAGTATTCTGAGCCGAAAGGCAAGCCCCAAACTTCGGCTATCAATGCTTTGTGTAACTTCTACAACAATACCAAAAAACAAGGGAAAAATCATTCCTCAAATCTATTCATCGCTGGTGGCACAAAAGCTTCCGGCGCTTCTCATATATCCTTCACGTATGCTGCAGAAACAAGGGTAGCCAGGGCTGTAACGCGAAAATAAATGGTGACAGTTGAAATGAAAACGCGAGAGACAAACGAAAATATAAGAAACCTTTGCAACGTAGCAGAAATAAGAGATGGCCTCGAACACGAAGAAACGCATACATAGAGAGACCACACCCGAAGAATGCCGAATGGAAGCTTGGTGAAACCAGCATTAAAAAGAATAATTAATCGACGCAAACCCGCAAGACGACTAAAACTACAAAGCAAACCCTCTTTGAATAAATTTTGCAAAGAACATCACCCATATTTTGCAAGAGACCACGTGACTCGGAATTCTGTGACTAATAACGATCCCGGTGAATGGAAAAAAGCATTATTTAGTAACGAAAAACAGTTCAATCTGGATGGGACGGATGGATGCAATTACTATTGACCTTAGAAAGGAGGAAAGGTACTTGAGACGACATCACAGCCGTGAAGGTGGTGTTATGGTATGGGGTGCATACTACGATGCGTACAAATTAAAAATTGTAGACGTCAAAGTGACGGGAAAAAGCTATAAATCTCTGTTGGAATCATCTTTTCCCGTGATTCGTGAAACATTTGGGCGAGATGAGTTAATTGGTAATGCACCTGTACACACTTCAAGTTTGGTCAAAACTTGGATTGTGTCCCAAAACGTTGAAACTTTAACATGGCCACCGTATTTTGCAGGTCTGAACATTATTGAAAATCTATGTGGATGGCTTGCTGACAAGGTTTATGAGAAAGCGCAACATTTTGAAGAAAAAAATGCTTTAATTCGAATCATTAAAATGGCTTCGTGTAAAATTTCAATAGGCTATCTGGAGAAATAATTTGTTTAGTCGAGCAAAGTACATTCTTCACTTGAATTATCGCAAAACCCTTTTCTTCCATAACATTTGTTGCCTCTAATCAAGTGAACTGGACTGTATTTATGTATATTTTGCAAAAGCCCAAACCTTCCTCTTTGAAAGATCAATTCAAAATCTTGAATCCGCCAAAAAAAAATCGAAGTTATAAGCTTTTTAATGCAGAAAATACCGAAACCCCCGTTTTTTAACAATTAGTAAAGATTTATGGGGGAGGAGACGGTGGCTGGAAGTTTGAAACGTGGTCTTCAGTTGTTCTCCACCAAATCTCCAGCCTCTTAGAAGTACATATATACAGGGTCCGCCACCCGAAGTGTAACCAACTTCAGACCGCTCGCGCAGCTGTTGCACAGGAATCAGCTCTTGTTAGTTGGCTAAATGACAGTCCAGAGTATTGTTTACAAGCGCGCGGAAGCATTTTGCCGAAAGTAAACGCAAAAAAAGAAAATTAATGATGGATTTCAAACGTAAAGGTGTGGTTGGATTGTATTTGGCTGGAAAATCAAAACCAGCGATTGTTCGTGAGCTCGAGCACCTTAAAGTAAATAATGTTTTTGTTTATCGCACCATTACTCGTTACAATGATACTGACAGCATCACGAAACGTCATGGCGGTGGTCAATCAAAGACTGCAACGTCACGTGAAATGGTTCAAAAAGTGAAAAAGCGGCTTGAGCGAAATCCCCGCCGAAGTGCCAATCAAACGGCGAAAGAACTGAAAATATCTGACCGTCGCATCCGCCACATACTGAAAAATTATCTCAAAGTCAAGCCTTACAAGACCCAAAGGGCACATGATCTCACACCAAAGCAACAACAAGTCGCTCTTGAGAGAGCGAAGGAGTTGCTTCGCTTGGCCGAAAGCGATCAATATCCGAAACTTGTGAACTCCCAAAACGACAAGATTTATTTGACCGACCGTTCATACGAGAATTTGAGTCATCGATTGGCAACCAGGAGGCAGCTCCCGCCACAAGTAATGGTTTGGGCCGCTGTAACCGCAGATGGATGCTCTCCAATTGTTTTCATCGAGACTGGTGACAAATAAATGCGAAATATTATCAGGAAAGTTTCTGGAGGTTGCTTTGAAGCCGTGGGCAGACAAACATTTCGGTGGAAGACCATGGACTCCGTCCGTCCGACTCACAAAGCTCGAGAGAGCCAAGAATGGCTACAACACAACGTTCAAGTGGTCCAAAATGTCTGCAAGTCACATTCATTCAGCTTGCGATTCGTTTCTGGACCGTCTCAAGGCTATAGTAAAGTCAAAGTAATTTTCCAAACTAAATTTATGGCCTTTAAGGATCCTGTGTATGGCATTTTTTAACACCGTGTAATTTACTAAAAAATGGCAAATATTGATTTCAAACTTTTTAAATCACTGAATTTGTCTTCATCACATTTTATTTTATTTTTTTTTTTTTTGCTTTTTTATTTAGTAATTTTTTATTAAATATTTTGTATTCGAGATCCTACCTGAAATATCATGACATGAATTTTCCAGTTTCGCGAAGGTCCTTTTAAAATGTTTGTTTTTACTTCCACTGAAACGACTTGCAGACAACTCCCACTAAAAACAGTTCACTAGGCTGCAAATGTCATAGAGTTTGGGTGTTGAATTCTCTCACCCTCAATATGAGTAAATGGTAAATGAATACCAATGCACTATATTTTTCAGAAAAACTCTTGGCATTCTGTAGCGTAACAAGTCATTGCATCTTATCAGCTTCTACCCACACTTGTGACAATCAAACAAACCAAAGGTAGCTGTTGACTGGTCTTCACCCCTACAAATACACGACGAGGTGTGAATCTCAGCTTGAATAACCCCCTCTAAACTTGCTTACGGTATATCTACACTTACAAATAGGTGTGAGTGCATGTAAAAACGTAGTTGTATTTAATCTCGTTACCTCAACATAGTCTGATATTACATACTTGCTTGCTTCCCTCTAAAACTCTCGTACTTAGTAAGTACGTGGAAATATTAAATTTTCTACCCCACAGGTAGGTCTCACGTGTTCTTGCAAGCTCATAAAATTTACAACTTTGACGCGAATGCACACACCTGGATGCGATTTTGTTGCTGGTAAGGAAAAAATTGTAAACAAAAATTATTCAATAAATACAATACTTAGTCCGCATACCGCTGATAAGAAGCAAAACGCAGTTTATTGAGAATAACAAAGCCAAAGTGAGGCTTGCAATAAGTTTCTTCTAACTTCGTATTCGGTTCGGTCTCTCCACCACAGCCGTCGCCACTGTGGGAAAGAAACAATGAGACTGATTGTCGTCAACTGATAGGGATAATGATTGTTTCGTTGTGTATGTGTGTGTGTGCTCACATTAACGGTCGCTTATTTCTTTTGTGTGCTTTGTAAATTTTGCTTTATCGACGCTCATTATTATCATTGCAGACCGTTCAAACTTATTTTTTTGTGTATTATTTCAGTAGTTTTGGATTTGAAAAATATACGTTAATCGTTTTGGAGGCAAAAATAAATTTGAAACGCCGTGAGGCCGCGTTTTTAAATTCGACTTGGAAAAATATTAGGTTGGCAACTAAGTAATTGCGAATTTCACTAATAAAGGGTGTTTTTTTTAGAGGTTAGGTTTTCAAGTTGGCACTACTTGTTTCGTAGATGGTCTTTTTGACAGCTGTCACTTGGTTTATGCTCAGTTTGGTTTGCCAATTCATAATGAACAGACTTACACCTGAACAACGTTTGCAAATCGTGCAAATTTATTACGAAAATAATGGTTCGGTTCGCGCGACGCATCGCGCGACTAACGAGTCCGAGGGTTCCGTAAGCAAAAAAAATTACTTTTATTTATCAGTCCATTTTACAAAATGAATCCA
Source organism: Anastrepha ludens (assembly GCF_028408465.1). Lineage (NCBI taxonomy): Eukaryota > Metazoa > Arthropoda > Insecta > Diptera > Tephritidae > Anastrepha > Anastrepha ludens. The sequence continues at coordinate 92,783,509 of NC_071501.1, forward strand.
ACCTGTTCTAGAGCCCAGTTAAAACTGAAGCTAAAGTTACAAATGTAATACTTATAAGCTAAAATATTATTTAGAAGTTCAGCTGACGTCTGTTGAAATAAGTATTGCAAAAAAAATAATAATTTATTAAATTGTTATTATTGCGGAAATATTGTTAAGTGAAAAAAAAAACAGTTTGTCAAACTTTGCAGTTTATTGACATTTGAGTTCATTAAATTGCTACTATTGCGAAATATTGTTAAATGTTGAAAATGCAGTTTGTTGACATTAAATTGCTACTATTGCGAAATATTGTTAAATAAAGAAAATGCAGTTTGTTGACATTTGGGTTCATTAAATTATTGTTCCCAATTAATGGGTAGGGAGTGTGCTGAGTTATTGGAATGGGTAGTTGACGTAACTCCTCCCCCCTTTGACTGAAAACTCTCCTGAGTTTTTCTAGTTATCTCTATTTCGTTATGTTTTGATTTTTTATATATGTAAAATATGACTACTGTACCTAGGGCTATTAAACTGAATATCAACGCTAGGCTATTAAAAATGTAGTTTAGTTTTTTGTGAAATCTGATTTCTTCGATCTTTTGAATGTTTTCGATCTGATTCGATACTAATTCATCAAACGTTAGCTGAGATGTAATATTATTTAAATTAAAATTATTATTTATTAAAAAGTGTTGTTCAAACTTATCTTCAGAATTATAATACAGATCTCCATTTATTTCTAATTTACAACCGTTAAATGTTATTAGTTTATTTCCACTTAAATTGAACTGTCTATTATTACAACTACTATTAGCTATAGAATTTACATGATTTTTTATGATTATTAAGCCAGGTTGTATTTCTATAGTTTCTACTTGTTTGTTCTTTTTTCTTAAGCAATTATTTCTGAAAATACAAAGATTAGACTTTTTTAAATTGCTTCTTTTTACTTCATTATTAAAATCATAAATTGAATTGTTTATTCTTAGGATCTCTCTTTTTTCAAAAACAAGTTCTTCTTTGTTTTCATTAGGTATAGGTACAAAAATTGATCTTTTTACTTTTCTTATATCTTTAGGTATTTGTATTAAAAAAATTATTTTATTTTCTTTATAATGTCCTGCACTTAATCTTGTATTTTGCATTTTGTAGAGATCGATGTTGTAACGAATTATTTCTTCACTTGTTAATACATTATTATTCATAGTATTTGTCTTTGTGGCTACAAGATTATTTTGTATGTGTTCAATATTGTCTAGCAGAATTTTAATTTTTAGCAATATATCCAGATATAGGAGCTTATTTTCTAATTCTTTGTCATTCTTGGATATTTGATTTAATTTTGAGGTAATCTGCGTTCTGTCACTTTCTATTGCGTCTTTTAGTTTTGAAATTGCTTTGTTAAATACATGGTTTATCTCTATGTTTCCGTTAAGGGTTTTTATTATTGCATGATTGTTGTTGTCAATTGCTAGTAAATGTCTTTCTATTTCTGTCCCGTCAAAATCGTCCATTGTGCCATATAGCCATTTCATGCCTGTTCCAATAAAGTTTATTAGTCCTCTCGGATGTCTAGTAGGAATGATTGTCTTGAGTTTTGATTTTGCTTTTTCCAGTTCTGTATTAAGGAAGTGTCTGTCGTTGATATTTGCTATTACTTTTGTATTTTCTTCGAGTCCTTCTATGACATATTGAATTTCCTTGGGGTCAATGATGTGTAGAATAGTGTCGTAGTTGTAAGTTATGTCTGCGTCTTCTAAGTAAATAGTAGTAGCTTGTTTCGAAAATTTGTCTATGATGGTTAGAAAACTATGTTTCTTAATTACGTAAGTGTCCATGTGTATTATCTCATTCGTATCTGTGGGTGTTTCCGTTATAAAGAATTTCGGTTTATATGGTTTTCTGTCGTATTTACCTCTACAACAAATATCACAATTGTTAATATATTTTTGGATAAGTAGTTTCAAATTTTTAAAGTATATTGTATTTTTTAAACCCTGATAATTTTCATTTATCCCCGCATGTCCAGTTTCTTCTTTATGATATTTTTGAATATATCTGTAAGCTTCTTCCTCGTTTCTCATATCTTTAGCATGATATGAGCATCTGTAGAATTTTACACTACCATTAAATAATTCTATTAGCTTCTGTTGCACTATGTTGTAGTCTGAATCTGAAATTCCTGAATAAATTCCTACTTTCCCCGTTTTTATAAATCTTCTGAAAATGTCCGACATGAATCCACTCCTAATATCGTCTAGACTTACAAAAATTTTTCTTTTATTGTCAACTATTCTAATTTCTTCCGTCTTACTTTCTGTCAAGATTATTTGGGTATAAAAACGGTTAACGACTGAGTCTAATATGGGAAAATGATCGTTCAGTTCCTCTTCTTGAGAGTGAATAGTAGCGGTTGTACTTATATTGTCTAAGTCAATTTCCCTTGTATTTTCATCTACTGCACAAATTTCACCAGTATCTGCGTTAATTCTACTGAGAAAATCGGCTAGAGTATTCTCCTTGCCTTTGATATACCCGATGTTAATATCGTATTCACCAAGTTTGAGTAACCAACGTTGAAGCCTAGGATTTATGTCTTTTCCTTTATATTTTGTTTGTAGCCATTTTAGTGGTTGGTGGTCTGTGATAAGGTCAAAGTTTCTTCCATATATATTATGTATGGCCTGAAGTAATTTACTCCCCAAACGATAGCCAACAACTCCTTTTCTGTTGTTGAGTATCTTCTTTCGTGTTCATTTAGGGTTCTACTTGCGTAACTGATAGGATGATTATCCTGTGTTATTACTGCGCCTATTGCGAATTCGCTGGCATCTGTTGCTAATTTAAATTTCCGTTTAAAATCTGGGTATTTAAGGATGGGTGTATCGATTAGTAGTCTCTTAAGTTTGTAGAATGCATCCGTATATTGAGGGTCATTTTTATTAATCTTGGTATTCTTTTTTAAATATTTTGTCAAACCATGGGCAATTTTAGCATAGTCTTTTATGAATTTTCTATAATATCCTGTTATACCTAGGAATGATTTTATCTGTTTCTGATTTTCTGGAAGTTTTAGTTTTTGGATAGCCCCGATTTTGTTCGGATTAGGTTTGATTCCTTCAGTGGTAAGAATGTGTCCTAGATATTCGGTAGATTTTGCGAAAAAATTGCACTTATCAACTTGAATCTTAAGATTATGTTTTCTAAGAGCATTGAAAATTTTCTGTATACTATCCTTATGTTCTTGTATTGTGCTACTGAAAATTAGAATATCGTCAAGATATACAACACATATTTTGTTGATATACTCCCTTAGTACTGAATTAATCAATCTTTGAAAAGTAGCAGGAGCGTTTTTTAGTCCAAAAGGCATACGAACGAATTCATAATGACCTAATGGAGTAGAAAGTGCTGTTTTCTTCCTATCTTCCTCTTTAATAAGGATTTGATGAAAGCCTTTGGCTAAGTCGAGAGTCGTGAAGTATTGTGCTCGACCAAGCTTTTCTAAAATTGTATCAATATTTGGGATGGGAAATTTATCACTGACAGTTATTTCATTTAAAGCCCTGTAGTCTATTACTATTCTCCATTTTTTTTTCATTGAATTGTCCGACTTCTTGGGCACAATCCATAAAGGAGAATTGTATGGAGATATACTTTCCCTAATTATCCCTTGTTCTAACATTTCCCGCATTTGTTTATTGATTTCTTCCTCGTGGATCTGAGGGTACCTATATATCTTCGAATATACCGGTTTGTTAATCGTTGTCGTAATTTCGTGTCGTACTTCATGAGTGTGAGTAAGTAAGTTACCCTCTTGGAAAAATAGATCGGAATTTTTTTGAATAAGTTCCGTTAAAAATGTTTCTTCTTCTTTGTTCATATCATCACGTTTTAATCTATCTAAAATGTTATCTGATTGTATTTCTAAGGTTTGAATTTCTTCTAAATTGTATGGACAAGAATCTATAAATTTAATTTTATTGCCGTTTATTTGTAAGAAGTCTTCCTCAAGGTTTATGATTGCTGAAAAAGCTTTCAATATATTCTGTCCTATTAAAGCATCGAAATTTTTACCATTAAAGTTGGTTAATTTCCAGCACATAAGATTGTCTTCTTTAAATTCCCTAGGAAGGGGTGTGATAATTTCCTCGTCAATACAAAATTTACCATTTATTGTATTAAAGAATATGGGTTTTTCTAGTTTTGTCCTTTCGAATGTTGGTAATAATTTTCCGTTAAGCAATGAGGTCGTTGATCCTGTATCAAGTAAACATTTAATGTTCGTGTTTCCTATACTTAATTCTACTATCGGTAAATGAATCTTTGGGCTTGACACTGAAAATTTACCTCTCCTGTATTATTATTCTCGATGTGGTCTACTTCCATTGGGGTAGGCCCATTATTATTATGTCCAAGAGTTCTGTTCGAGTATTGGGTTCGTCTTGATTGCTGAGAATTATTTGTGTTAAAGAAAGTTTGTCGAAATTGAGCAGGATTGTTATTTTGACGAACTTGAGAAGGACTTTTATGTGAATTTTGGGGTGATTGGTGTGTAAAAGTTTGTTTCTGTTGGTATGTCTTGTTCTGTCCGTTTTCGTTATGGTTTCCCTGTTGTTGGAATCGCTGATGTGTATTATATGTGTATTTCTGAAACCTATTGTTATATTGTCTTAGTATCCCTGTTTCTTCCAAGACGTAGTAAGCTTCCCTAAGGGTGGATATATTCCTACTATAAATAATGCTAGCCAAATTTGGATGTATACCGTTCAAAAATGTTTTTAGTACAATTGATTCGTTTGTAGGAGGTGAAAACTCTATGGGTTTATTGATGTCAAATTCATATTTAGTATTTAATTTGTCTAATATATTTTTAAGATTTTTAAAATATTCGCTTACATTATTGTAGTTTTTTATATTAATCGCCTGATGGTAAAGGTTGTGATACCCTTCCTTGATGCCAAAGTTTTTTATTAGCTCTTCCTTTATTCTTTCCCATGTTGATTCTGGTCCTAGGGCCCTTACCACTTGTAGAGCCGGTCCTTGGATCTTATTTCTAATGAACCTCTCGAATACAAACTGCTGTAGGATGGCATTCTCTTGGAATAATGGCAATATCAGCTCCACTTCTCTTATAAAAGATGATAGATCATAGTCTTTCGTACCATGGAATTCTTTGATCCGGGCAGCTTCCTTCATCAAGTCAGATCCAGATAGTACGGCTGGTGCTGGTGAGTTATTGGTGCTTTGTTGTGTGGACATTTTTGTAATGATTTGTTTTTTCTTTGTAAAAATATTGTCTTTAGACACTTCACAATGTAACGTTTTTTTTTTTTTTTTTTTTTTGTTTTTATTTTGTGGGTTTTAGCTCCCTTTTTCGTTATAGCTCTTTGGTGCTATATTGTCTTTAGACGTTGAAAAGGTTATTTAAATGAAGTCTGAAAAAATTATTTAAATGAAGTCTTTTGACTTTTAATGTCACTTTTCACTTTTTCGCAAGGATATTTTGTCCTTTTTTTTTTTGTGTTGCCGGATTTAATAGTGTCCTTCAGGATAATCACTTATTTTTCCGATATTAGGTTCTTTTACGTCGACTGCGCCACTAACGAGTCCGAGGGTTCCGTAAGCAAAAAAAATTACTTTTATTTATCAGTCCATTTTACAAAATGAATCCAACCTGTTCTAGAGCCCAGTTAAAACTGAAGCTAAAGTTACAAATGTAATACTTATAAGCTAAAATATTATTTAGAAGTTCAGCTGACGTCTGTTGAAATAAGTATTGCAAAAAAAATAATAATTTATTAAATTGTTATTATTGCGGAAATATTGTTAAGTGAAAAAAAAAACAGTTTGTCAAACTTTGCAGTTTATTGACATTTGAGTTCATTAAATTGCTACTATTGCGAAATATTGTTAAATGTTGAAAATGCAGTTTGTTGACATTAAATTGCTACTATTGCGAAATATTGTTAAATAAAGAAAATGCAGTTTGTTGACATTTGGGTTCATTAAATTATTGTTCCCAATTAATGGGTAGGGAGTGTGTTGAGTTATTGGAATGGGTAGTTGACGTAACTCGCGCTGCGTCCAATATTCGGTCGACATAATCGTCCATCAGAGTCACTAATTCGATTAACCATGGATCGGTTTCGCACCACGTTTGCTCTAGTGGATAATACGCATCCTCAGAGACGTCGTACAGTGCGCACCGAAGACGCTATTGCTGCTGTGGAGCAGAGTATCGAAGAAGACCCGAATGAGTCCATCCGCCATCGCGCGCAGCAATTGAAGATGTGCCCATCCACTTTATGGAAGATTTTGCGGAAGGATCTTGGTCTGCGGGCTTACAAAATCCAACTCGTGCAAGAATTGAAGCCGAACGACCATCAAGCGCGTCGCACGTTCGGTGAATGGGCCCAAAACGAGATGGCCACCGATCCCGATTTTCACAAGAAAATTTTGTTCAGCGATGAAGCTCACTTTTGGTTGAATGGGTATGTCAATAAGCAAAATTGTCGCATTTGGAGTGAACATAATTCACAAGGCATTGCTGAGACGCCGTTGCATCCTCAAAAAGTCACTGTTTGGTGTGCTCTATGGGCAGAGGGAATCATTGGTCCATGTTTCTTTAAAAATGAAGCCGGCCATAATGTTACAGTCAATGGAGAGCGCTATAGAGCCATGATTAATGACTCTTTCGTGCCTGAATTGGACGATGTTGATGTGGACGACCTTTGGTTCCAACAAGACGGCGTTACATGCCATACAGCCAACGGAACAATCGATTTATTGAAGGAAACTTTTGGTGAGCGCATTATCTCGCGCCGTGGACCTTTGGCGTGGCCTCCAAGATCGTGCGATATAACACCGCTGGACTATTTCTTGTGGGGCTATGTGAAGTCGCTTGTCTACGCAGATAAGCCCGAGACGATTGACGTCTTGGAAGAGAATATTCGGCGCGTTATTGCTGACATACGGCACCAATTGCTGCAAAAAGTGGTCGAAAATTGGGCCTCTCGGCTGGAGTTTATTCGAGCCAGCCGCGGCGGCCACTTGCCCGAAATCATTTTTAAAACATAATGGCAAACCCTTATCTTTATAATAAAGCTAAATTCTTGGCCATAACATTAAATTATATACGTTTTATTTCATCTTGAAAACCTAACCTCTAAAAAAACACCCTTTAGATGGCTTCAGTTAAATTTTTAGGTTTGCAGACGTAGTACAAATGTAAAACAAATTTCGTTATGCGATAGTTGGTAATTCAGCTGTCAATCAGTAGAAAAAGTTTTTGTTAGGTTGCGAAGTTTTCCTTTTGCGTTCGTTAAAAAATGGAAAACCAAAAGGAATATTTTCGTCATATTTTGGTTTTTCATCTCCGCAAAGGGAAAACCGCTTCGCAAGCTCATAAAAAGTTATGTGCTGTTTATGATGACGAAGCCTTAAAAGAACGGCAGTGTCCAAATTGGGTTGCCAAATTTCGTGCTGGTGATTTTTCATTCAAAGATGAAAAACGCTCTGGTCGTCCAGTTGAAGGGTATGACGCCCTAATCGATTCGGTTCATCCCAGTAAAATACGTGAGATTGCAGAGAAGCTTCAGGTATCAGATACATGCATTGAAAATCACTTAAAACATAGTCAAGCTGTTGAAAATCTCGATATATGGGTTCCTCACGAATTGAATGAAACGCAAAGATGGAAAATGGGTTGCTTATAACAATATCAAGCGGAAAAGATCGTGGTGCTCTACGGCCAGGTGAACCAACTCAAACAACATCAAAAGCTGGCATTCATCAAAAGAAGATTTTTTTATCAGTTTGGTGGGATTACAAAGGTGTATCTACTTTGAACTTTTACCACTCAACCGAACGATCAATTCTGATGTCTACAGTGTTTTCTTTGCTGCAAGGGAACTATCGATATCGATAACTATATATGATTTGGCAGCTGAGAATAGCAACTGTGTTGACATTTGTGTTCAGTTAGGTTTGGCAAGTCATTGTAGAAACTTACTTGGAAAAAATTAAAAGAAATCTGTTAGCGAAGTGTGAAGTGTTGAAGAAGATGCCGAAATTGCTCAATTTGTTGGCCTCTGTCCTTCGACTAGGTTCGAAGTTTTACGTAACGATCTGACTTTCGTGCCTATAAAATACAGCTCGTGCAAGAAATGAAGTCAAATAACCATAGTTTGCGTCGCATTTTTGCTGATTGGGTTCATTTCGATTTATTATTCAGATTTATTGGAAGGTGTACTCAAAATTTCTGCTGATCGAATGGACTATTTGAATCGTTTCCCCGGCGGACACGTGCCAGACATAATATTTAAAAAGTAAATGCCATGAAATTATCCAGCAGATGAATACAAAATATATTCATTCCACAAATATATCTATTTTGTATTATCCTTTAAGTTCTCAAGCTCTTAAAAAAACCCCGATGCAATCAAATTTATATTGCTTTATGATAATTTTTTCCAAATGATGTTGCGCATTTTCTCCGTGTAACGAATGTACGACACTTTTTTGTGAGAGACCAAAGGGTGCCTTAATACCAACCAGGCCAACCTAACCTAATATACAAAAAACACTAAAACTTTGTTTCTTTTTTCTAATCTTTCTCACTATAGTTTTCGAAAAGTGTTTTTTTTTTCAATTTCAATAAATTTCATTTCCAATAGATTTAAATTTATTTATAAGAATAGCCGGGAATCTGAATAAAAGTTGTAGTACAATCAAAAATTTGTTCAACATATTCTCACTTTAGATGGCAACCTTATAAAAAAATTTCCAAATTAACCAATAACTAAACTTAAAAAAAAACACATCTCACTTCACTCACATTGTGGTATTGCTCTCAATTTTTAAGTAATTGAGAAAAAGGTGGCAACTTTGAGCTAAATATTTACAACTCTTATTCAGGCAAGGCTATTTTGAAAGCTTTCACTTCTACACATAGGGATGCATTTTATGTTTTTAACTAAAAATTAGTTGAAGAATTAATTTACATACATATATAAAAAATGATGTGGCAACGCTATCTAAAAACATTTCTGCATTCATTTGATATGCATTAGGAGATTTTTAATTTACTTCTTAAATAATTTGAAAATGGTTGCAACCTCATGTAATAAAAATAATAATAATAAATAAACTCAAGGCATTTTCTAAAGCGCTTAAAATCGATCCAAGATATTTAATTTTTAATGATTTTTAATTTATTTTTTAAATAATTTGAAAATGGTCGCAACCTCATTCATTAAAAATAATAATAATAAATAAACTCAAGGCATTTTCTAAAGCACTTAAAATCGATCTAAGATTTTTAATTTACTTTTTACATAATTGGAAAATGGTGGCAACCTCATTTAATAAAAATAATAATAATAATAAATAAACTCAAGGCATTTGCTAAAGCGCTTAAAATCGATCCAAGATATTTAATTTTCAATGATTTTTAATTTACTTTTCAAATAATTCGAAAATGGTGGCAACCTCATGTATTAAAAAAAATAATAATAAATAAACTCAAGGCATTTTCTAAAGCGCTTAAAATCGATCCAACATATTTAATATCATATTCTAGTCGAAGTGTGGCAGTCGTAAGAGCTTCAATAAAAAAATGCCAAAATCTCTTGATGCCACGCTGCTCAAAGCAATCGGAACTCTCAATGCTTATTGGGGTTGATATTGCATAAAGATATTGAAAATTGAATTATCTCATGTGATGTGGTGGGGTGTAGAATCTTGACCATTTGGGTTGCTCATACGTTATGTTATGTCCCTTATCAAAACCCCTCTGCAAGAGCCAGAGACCGCACGAAGAAGTTGATCTTGCTAAGAGCCTTTCAAATAAGCACCTCTGCAGTAATTTCCCTAGAAATGAAAGCAAAAGGCTTACTGATATGTAGTAACAGTATAAGCACTTCAGTGGAACTCACCCTCATTTTTTTTTCTTTTTATATCATGAATTAATTTTAACTGGGTTAAAAACAGTAAAAACAAGACATGATGAATTTACTGCTGCCCCAGAGTAACACAGCGTAAACAAATGAGTGAAGAGGAGTATGTAAAACCAGGTGTCAAATGTGGCAAACGAAAGTGAAATTGATTATTATGGGACACAGAGCGACAATGGGACAGGGAACGCCGTTGAGCTTAGAAATGTCAACAATATCAGCGTCAAACAAAAGTTGTCACATTTATAATCATTATTATCAAATAGTGATCATCTGCGCAGACAACAGCAACAACACGACCGACGATGCCATCACCAGCCCAATACGTCCAACGAAGTTTTACCGCTTGAAGGTGGCGCAATGCGTGCGTCCGCTGAGCTAAGGGAACTTACTATGAACAGCCATGCGTGTGTATGTGTGCAGATATGTATAAGTACATACAAACAATAGTCAACACCTCACTACCTCAACATGGATATGTAAATTGTTGTTGCGTGTATGCGCCACTCTTGCTTTCGATTGATTGTTTTCCACGCTTTGATATTTATTGATGGATAGATGACAAACGAAAAAAACAAAAAAAAACAAAAACAATGTGATACGTTTATACTCGTTTGTGACGAGTTCACGTCTCGCTCCCTTGCACTCAATCATCTAACTAAATACCCTGTAGGAAAATGTACTAACCAAAAGATAATTGTTCAATCGATGGTTGATTTCGTAAGATGGTTTTCCTGTATGCAGTGGCATATTTTTACATCTACCTTAGAGTTAGTAGGAAAAAAACTTTCACACTAATGTCTAACAAACTAATTTGCAACTAGTTACTTTGAAACTAGTTGGTAGCATAATCCTTTCATCGAGTTTTAACAAATTGGAAAGTTTCTCATAACCGTCAAATGCAACGCCAAATAGACAATAACAATAAGCCAAAACTTGTTCTTGCTCTAGAACGAGGGCTGAATATTAGTATCGGACGTAAGCTACGGGCCTTTAAAGAATGTATGCCGAAAGTACTTTCTGATATGCAACAATATCTATAATCAATACTTCAGTTAGACCTGTTTCAATCCTTATGGAAAAATACCCTAGATATTCCTTAAGTAGTTACTCGACTCCTCGCGGTAAAGCCATATACATATGAGTTAGACGCCTTGCGAGGAGATCACTATAGTGACTCCCTTTATAGGGACAACCTAAATTACTAGCAATTCGTCCAACCAAGAGTTCCAGTTTCATTTCCCAACACATGTTGAGGTAAATCTAGTTATCTCTAATAAAATTTAAGACACCATTTTGTTGAAAGTAATGAATTAATCAACTTCCCTGGAATGGAAGCACTTATGGTGCAAAGTAGCAGCTCAAAATAGGCACAGTAACCACCTTGACAAAGTTCGAGACCACAGTAAAGCGTCAGCCGTGTTTGGATGCGGCGCCCTATACAAAACTCCCTGAATAGCCGTTCTTATTGATATCAGAATAATAGTAAACCACCAATTAGAACCTTTACTTATTTAGAAATTTAACTTTTACCTCAGTGATCTTGCCATATGAGTAGAAGCTGCAGCCTTTGAACACATTTGCCTATTGATAGAATAAGTTTCACCGTTATGCTAGTGATGACGTGTTTCTTCTAGGAGTCCCATGCATCCATTCGTTCCCGGACCATGAGGTCGACGGGTATCTCCCCACTGATCACAACGATTGCAGCGCCAGAAACAGTGCGGTAGGCTGAGGAAACTCTAAGCCGTTCGTTACACAACCTCCAGTGCTTCACGTTTGGTTTTGCAGATTAGCGCATCCTCCATACTTTGCTGCCGTACAGGAGAATTGAGTTTGTGGTCGGCATGATTAGCCTTCTTTTGCTCTGTGTTGGACTACCGATGTTTGCCCTTAAACTATTTAGCATTCCAGTGACCTTTGCTGCTTTAGTAACCGCATGCCGTATCTGGGCCTAGAAACTAAGCCTGCAGACAAGTTGAATTCCTAGGTATTTCACTACTTTTTAGGTCACTAGGGAAGTATCGCCTATTTGCAAGCTGACCTCGAGTGTCATGTGACCTCGTGCCATCAAGATGACTTCGGTATTATGTTTGGCGAGTGGCCATGGTCCTCGAGCAATATTTGCGTCCTGATCATAACTAAGTTCAGCTTCTCCCTAGCGTCTTTAGTGTCCGAGCTGGTATGAGCGCCACTATATTGTCCGCATAACCCACTATATATGTATGTATCTTCTCTCATTTCGATGCTCAAGATCTCGTCGTAGTTCAGATTCCAGAGATCGGGCCCGAGAATTATGCTGAAAGGCTTAGTGAAGTCGTGATTGCTCATCTTTTATTAACACATTTTTAGTATTTATATCGGTAGGCCCCGATGCCAAGCTGCAAAACCAAACCATTATTTGAAGTTAAGGAGAAACAACAGCATAAAATGAGTCTGAAAAATGGCATCCCAGTCCTCTCTTTAGTTCCACGTGTGCCCTCTTACAAAAGTTGCCCTTCTTTGTCCTACAGGGTTGCATCAGCCAAGCAAGCAACCACTTCGACCACTACTGCACTGTTTCCTCACGGCGGTCATTTGGTTTGACGCTTGGCCACCACGACGTCTATTGTTGGCCGCTGCTTTTCAATTTGTTATTTTGATTGTTTCATTTACAAATTTTTCAATTTGAATTTGTAATTTTTTATCGTGTTGGATTTCGTTATTTTTGTATTTAGTGTTTTTTTTTTATTGTAAATCTCAGATGTGCATGTTCGCTGCTTGTTTTTCACATGAAATTGCCCGCCCTTGCTCGCTTAACCCATCGCTGTCAAATTAAATTCCTTTATTCCTGGTAATTATTTTCACTTGAAATCTTTATTTTCTCAGAAAATCTCCTTATCTTGAAAGTGAAAATTAAAGCGTAAAGCGCCACTCAAACAGGCGTTAAAATTAGTTGTTAATGTGGCCACATTACGTACTTCCCTTCCCAGCCCGGTTTGACCAATTCAATTATATTTCTGTGGTGACAATTCATTATTCATTTGATTGTTTGTAAATTTGTCAAAATCTGTATAACAAATATTTACGCGCGGATTATCCTGCCTGAAAGACTGGAGCAGGCCACACACGTCTTTGGAATTTCTTTGAGAAATCAATGATTTTCTTGTCATAAAAAATGAGTTCATTGTATTTTAAGGGTAATTACAGAAATTTATAATGCTTTTCTTACTTATTCATTTATTTCGATTTTTTTTTTTTTTTTGACGTGGTTAGAGGATTATTGACTTCTGCGAAAATATTGAAGTATTAGACCTGAATATTGGCTATGGAATTAACATAGTTAGGATTATCCGATACAGATTAAATATTCGCCGTTTTATGCGATCACTTTTGTACATTTTGAGAGCAATTTCTAATTCAGCAATTGAAGATGTTCTCTTTTTCTTCTTATGCGGCGCTACAGCCGGTTTTGGCCGAATCCAAAATAGCTCGTCTGCTGTTTCTGTCCTGTGCTCGGTGGTGCCAATACGAAATCTCGAGCGAAGACAGCTTGTCTTTCCAACGACTTGGTCTCCCTCTTCCACGCCTGTCGCAAATTCATCTTGCTGGAGCTTCTTCTTTCACACAAATGGCATGGCCATGCCAGTGTAGCTGCTGTATTCCTACACGCTTAACTATGTCCATGTCCCTACACATGTAGCTCATACAGCTCGCTATATACGATACTCCTCACCAACGTGGAGAGGTGGAGAGGACCAAAAATCTTACGGAGCAGTTTTCTATCGAAAGCTCCCAAAACTTTATCATCTGCTGTTCTCCTTCCGTCTGCAAAAGTTCTCGTCCCTTTTAGTAAAACAACTTGGCCTCTTTCTTGACCATTTTTAGCATTAGGAGCATTTTTCAAATACTTCAAAAAGTGACAATCGCTTAGCCCAGGTCTAGACTATAAAGCGGATGTGATAAAAACCCTCGTACAAAACTCTCGAAGCTTCTAGTGCATCGTTAAAGCTGTCTGCGGTCTGGCGTTAATTTGACAAAACACAAGACCTTGCCCATTTGCCAATTCTGGTCAATCACCTGGTTCAATCTGGTCTTTTAACAGTACAGGTCCAAATTCCGTTACTTCGAGCTTTAAGATCGGTTTGATTACGATCTGTTGTTTAGCTGTTATTTTCGTATGCGGCCCATTTGTAATCGACAATTGCCATCAGCTTAAAAAACGTTCGGCTTCATTAAGTTTCAATTAAAAGTCACAGACGTCAGTTCGGTCCAAGAGGTGTTTCGCTTCCATTCGTTTGGTACCCGAGCTTTTTCTTGAAATCTTAACCGCAGCCCAAATCAAATAAATCCAAAGGGTCTTTGAGTTAATCTTCCGTTCTACTACAGCGTCCTTCAAACTACTAAAGCTTTAATATGATAGTTTTAAATGGGTCAGAAACGGATCTGTTAAATCCCAACTGACCAAGGTTTCAAGGTACTTCATCCAAAGTGGGAATCGAATGTTTAGCCATCTTAAATGAACTGGTTAAACAGTGCACCACGAACTTTGTCTGGGTCCCAGCACACAAAGCCTTTCGAGGAAATTGCATCGTGCAACAGCTGACTAGAACGGCAAATGATCTTAAATCAGTCAATTCTGCCCAGTATATGGGTATCCTTTTATTTTCAAGTAAGCTCTGAAGCAGGGCGGTCTACATCGCACTAGTGAATGTCCAACAGATAGGCCACATAGCCCACATATGGCGTAACTAGACAGGTTTGGCGAAGAACGAATGAGCACAAAACTAGGACTAATCGTCATCAATCCGAAGGCCGGTCTACTTCTATTAATACTCTTAGTTCTTTAGATGTCTAGCAGACTTAGAATCCGCAGCTTTCCACAGTATTTTATTGTTTAATGATTCCACTACATTGGGAATTTGATGAATAGATTAAGCCGAACCTTAAACCTAAGTGGATCCGCTCTACACCTTTATGAAGAGTGGCAAAAAGCGTAACCTAACCTAGTCTCCAATTTTGTACAATGAAGAAGAAGTGCTAACCTGCTGGTCCGACTTGATATGTATCAACATTTTCGATGATCAACCTGCCAGAACTTGTCTCAATTTCGATGTGTTTATTACCAAAGGGGAAGCGCTTTGCTATTGCTTCCGAATTTCGTATTGAGTATTATTTCCACTTTCCGTAACTTCACTTTAAACTTAACCATAAATTTAAAGGTAACTTTAGCTCAGTTTTACCTCAGAGAGTAATAAGCTTTCAAGAAAAAGAAAACATGTTTATTGGCATAATTAAGTGAGCTATAATGTTAGAGATTAATTGGATGAACGTATAAGGTTTCAATAGTATTCGTCAGATAAAGTGTTAGATAAAATTTTAGTTATTAAAGTGGACTGTAATATGGAGATTATTTGAAAAAAAACGGCCTAAATAATCTGATTTGAATCGTCAGATGAAATGTCAGCTAATATTTTAGCCATCTATCGTGGCCGTATAATCAAATCAGATATTCTTTGTCAGAATTTTTTTCAGACTGGTTGAGAAATTGACTCTAATAATCAATACTTAATCGACAGATGAAGTGACAGTTAAGATTTTAGTTATTAAGTTGAGCCGTAATGTTAACGATTGGTTAAGAAGGGGTATTAGTTTAATCGTTACATAAGTGTCATGTAAGATTTTGGATACTAAACTGACCTGCAAATGTTGAGGAATGGGTTAGCAGAGGGCATTAATAATCCAGTTATAATCATCCGATAAGATTTTAGCCATCTGGCGAGACCTGATGAATAACTCAAGGTACTATTAAGAAAATTAAAATCATCAAACTCCTACCTGCCGAAGACCAGGTAGTTTTCGGTGACAACTTTTTTCAGATTCGTTGACAAATTGGCTTTAATAATCAATACTTAATCGTCAGATAAACTTCAGATAAGATTTCGGATATTAAAGTGGCCTTTAAATATTGAAGATTGGGCAAAGAGACGGCTTTAATAATCCAGGGTCTTTAAGTCTCAGGGCATTTTAAAGCTAGTTTTAATCGTCCGATAAAATGACAGGTATGATTTTAGTCGATAGAATTGGATAAAATGGATCGGTTGTGAAAATAGATGATTTATGTTAACCATCGGATTACTAAAGCTAGTTCCGATATTTGAGATAAGATGAAAAACTCCCTCTTAATAATAGTCTTATGCCCGAATTCTGTAAGCAGTCTCAAGTCACTAATTGAGACTTTTCGTGGTGAAATTTGATTTTGAGACTAGTTGGTATTCAGTAAGCAATCTCACGTCATTAGTCTCAAAAAAAAATCACTAATTAGTGATCTACTTCTGAGCAGCTCACAAAACGAAAAATATGGAAGAGGAATTAATTATTTTATATATATTGCAAAACAAGCGCGAAAATAAAGCGAAGTAATATGTTTTGGGTAAAAAATTCTTAAGAACACGAATAATTGTGTATTTATTGACGTTTTAGAAATATGCCTAGACGGATTCCGGCAAGTTTACGCAGCACGGAAGACCCATTCCTTCTGAAAGAAGACGTTTTCAGGAGGTTTTTTAGATTCCCGAAATCCTTCTGCTGGGAACTTATTCAAGATCTCAAATCACTTGACAAGTTTGAGCGGAATCCCCAGCTCGTTCATTTCAACGGAATGTATATAGAGATGCAATTCAACATTTATCGATTATTAATTTTGTTTGTCTCAATTGAATTGTTGATAAACCGATTCAGGTAAAAGGTTTATAAAACAGAAATTAAAAACGTTATTTTGTATGAGCTTAGTAATATTCATATTCTTTATGTTTTTGATAAAGAATTTCGCTTGGTAAATGAGTTTAAAAAATTCCATTACATATGGAATCGATAAGTGAATTTTTACTCAACTTTTTGACTATCTCTAGCCGATACGTGCCATCAGCTGCCTGTCTCTATTTATTTTCACCATGATATTTGGTGAATTTCTTGTGACTTTCCCTTACTGAATAGCAAAATCGTCTCAAGTCACAAAAAGAGTCACTAATTTATAATCTCAATTTTAGTGACTTGAGATGAAATTCGCTTACAGAATTCGGGCAAAAGTGTCAATTAATATTTTAGTTATCCGTCGTGACTGAATGAAGAACTCAAGGTCTTATTAAGAAAATTAAAATTATCAAATTCCGAACGTCAGATAATTTTCTATGAGAATTTTTTTCAAGCGTAAATGCACTCAAATGTTTGGCAACCACTTTTAGGTTAACACTTTTCCATGTTTTACACCCCCAGTCTACTACGTCTTATGCCCAGACAACATCTAAATCCCAAAATCGATAAATTTTAAACACTTAAAAATTGCAATTATTCACTTCATGTCAACGAGTATTGCTTTCCGGTACTTGACTTTCCACTCTTTGCTACCAATTCGAAATATTTTCCCACCGAACTCAACAAATACTCATCAACTCTAACCACACTTCGACAGCCAACACCCGCCAGCGGGACATGCAGCCAAATCAAATAATATTCGCAAACTACCAACGCCGTAAGTCATGGGAAGCGACAAACTAGGCACTTGAGTCGCACAACATGCGAACACGTGACCATCCCACAAGCCACGCAGCTGTCTGTCCATACCAACACAAATCCACTTGCGTTCATTCAAATCTCTAACGTCAAACCGCAATTCTAATAATGCAGCCTTTATTCATTTGGTTGCCACAAACGTACGGAGCAACAACAACTGTGTACTCATGCTAATATGTTTGTATATATGTATATACAATGGTCTAAGCACCGACGCTAATGTCCCTTAAAACGAAATTTGTTTTGAAATTGCGGTAATTCATGTGAAACAGGTACTTTAGGAGCGGACATTTAGTTGGCATTTAACGCCTACTTAGTGGCCACAAGCGGGCTAAAGTCAAGTGAGTACAACCAAGAGCTAGCCACTCGCAATTTTCTTCGGACCAACTCACCTTGCGCCTTGCAGTGTACCTGCCTCAGTTTGTGCCCATCAGCAGCAAATGAGTAATCAGCAGCCTCAACATCGTTATTGCCATCATAACAACCTGACCGCATGGGATGTGGCCAAGTAAAGTGAGTGTCTGCGCATGCGTAGTTGCTGCACACACACACTTGCCATTGTTGTTTGTGCATATTGCAATGTGCCACTGCACACCTCGACTCATTGTCTTCGCATGCTGACAGGTAAATATATGCCAATTCTAACTTAGCGTCACAGCTTCGCGTCCGTTGTTTGCTGTTGCTGCTGCGTGATGTCTCTGTTAGTCGGTGCGCGTGTCAAGTGTTTGTTTTTGTCTTAACACTTATGTTTTTACTGTTGAAGTTTTTGTTCTTTTTTCCACTTGCAGCAGAGTGCTACCTGTTATTATTTGACTGCTGTCGGCGCGCCTGCGCAATTCACCAATGTGCGGGCTTCCTCGACTGCTTGAGGTGTTGGTGCCTTGTCGTGTGGTTGGCCAACCGTGACGAAGTGTATGCACTTAGCCTGGGAGTGTTTGTCAAGTGGCCATTTGCGAATACTCGCTAATTTGTATGGTAATTGATGATAATTGCAGGTAATTGCAAAGTGTAAAAAACGTGTTGTGGATGAAGTGATTATATTAATTGTTTCCAGGAAACTTGCCATCGATTATTAGGTATTTATTTGCCTTTAGGCACGTTACAAAGTCTATAAACAAGTTTATGTGCCTAATATGCGAACTCTTTTCTTTAAATTTAGAAGCCGACAGACCAAATAAGTCAGCCATTTTTCAATTTCAAATGCTTCTTTCTGATCTGCTCATATTGATGATCATACGAAATAATTCTTTAAGAGTGAAAATTTTTTTTTATAAATAAAAGACAAGAAAATTTTTCGAAATTTTTTTTTATTCCATCATGTTTTTTAGGGCCATTGGCATCCCCCTGACAGTTGTTAAATGGGAATTGCACAACTTATTTGTCAGGAAAGAGCAGAAAAGATGGAGCTCCGTTTCTTCATGTGCTATTTCGCGAACCCTTTGGCTCCAGTACAATAAACTGAGGACTCTGAAATTCATGGGGACTCCACGCCATTCAATTTTCGAATTCGTAGCTGTGCTTACCGCTCATTGGGTGAGAAGCTTCACGCTGAAAAGCGTGTTTTCCATTTAACCCCCATTGCATAAACTCTGGGTACCTTTCAAAGAAAGAGACTGTTGAGCACTTTCTCTGTAAATGTCCGCGTTTGGCAGCTAGACGATTAAGATCACTGAGGGCTCGATGCTTTCTTCTATAATCTGGGGCAGTGCGCCAACCTAAATTCCATCAATATTCTCAATTACATCAACAGCTCTGGCTGGCTGTTGGAGGTCTCAGAATGGTATCAAAATGGCGCTTTATTGCTACTTGGGGAGTGCCAGCGTTGTACTTCAACCTTTTTACCTACCTACCTACATTTGTTCTTTAGTCCCTGGAATTTATGTATGAAACAGAATATCCGTTTAATGCCCACCACGACTCCTCTGGCTATACAGAGTGTGCATAGTTCGGGATATGGATTTTCAGTACATTCAATGCGGTACCTGCTTGCTTGATTTTCAGTAACTTGCTTGTTAAAGTACGCTTATACATTCGGTGAAGATGTGCCTCAACGCATCCATGACTAAGTTCGCAAAGGCCTGTAGTATCAATTGTCTGAAGACAAAATCATAAAAAGTAACATTTAAAAAATAAATACTTGTCATCAAAGATCTGCATAACTCTTGGATCACCCCGTAGTATACCCATCAAGATCGAACCACGGAGATACGAAAAATCTAACTAATTGGCTGAAAAGTCACGAACCTAACCCATAGATGGCTCTAGTTTAACTGCATTCACCTCTTTTTCAGTTAGTACTAACCTTAAAAAGACAGCTGTTAAAATTTCATGATATTCTATTCATTAGTTCGTGAGTTGTTGTGCTGAGAGTGACGCTACTTTTGTTATTTTCAAAACATTGGATCAAAAAGTGGATGAATTTTCGAGTTTTAATTTTACACTGATTCGTGAAGGGAAAAATACCGTTCAAGCGAAGCAATGGCTTCAAAAGTGTTATGTGAACTACGCTCCATCAGAAACAACACTAAAACGATGAGTTGCTGACTTCAAGCGTGGTCGTAGAAATATCGCAGTGGATGTCGAAATTAGGTGGTCACACCAGAAAACAGCAAAAAATTTCACAAACTCGTTTTCAATGATCGAAAAGTGAAGTTGCGTGAGTTAGCTGACATCGTAAAGATAAAATATCAAAAGGACGTCTTGGCTTCATATTGCATGAGCATTTGACTATGAGAAAGCTCTGTTGAAAATGGGTGCCTCATTTGCTCACTGTTGACCAAAACAAGAACGTATTGATGACTCTGGACAATGGCAAGACTATATGAATAAAACTTCAAATTGCTCCCAGATACTCGGTATTTGCCAGATTTGGCTCCCAGCGACTACTGGCTGTTAACAGACCTAAAAAAATGCTTGCCGGTAAGAAATTTTGCTCGAAGGAAGAGGTTATCGCTGAAGCTGAGGCCTATTTCCAGGCAAAACATAAATCGTTCTACAAAAGTGGTATTGAAATGTTAGAGCGGCACTGGAATGATTATGGATGCAAATTGCGTGTTTTCTTTGTTAGGACCGGAACTTTTCAGCCCATGTATTACATTCGATGTCCAATCCAAAGAGGTTACAATAAGAATATTCATCTTATTTGAATTCATATATATCCTACTGCCTCGGTGCGATGCGATCGATCAGCCTACAGAACAACACACAACTTCAGCATTTGAGAGAGTTCTCACACAATTCTATAACGTAAATTAGCCTCGCTTGGTTTTCATTCCGATAGGCGATGTATGGTAATGATTGAGGATAAGAGTTCGTAATATTTCATTGCATCTTCAAGGCTTCTACTCTTCGTTCTAACATTATTCTAATTATTAATGATATTTGTACCTGTTTTTCGTTTGCCAATGTTCTTCTGTATGCTGATGATTGCAAAATACTTCCTGCGATTAGAAATATTGAAGATATTCCTATGATGCAATAGGAAATAAATGCGCTCATTCGCTGCTGCGGTAACTCTCCCATATTTTCGAGCGACTTTGTGAATACGAAGATCGGCTGAAAAGCCCATGCAAAGTCAGAGAGATGGCACAACTGGCACATATCGGGTTTATGTTTAGTTAGGAGCACCTTTTGGAAGAATGCAAACCAAGTTTCAACCTGATTGGTTTTCCGGAAAGACAACGCACCAGCTTACGCCTCAGCAGTTATGGTCAAAATACTAATGGAAATAAAGTTCTAATTCCCTTTCACATCCACTCTATTCTACAGGATTAGCTCCCTCGGATCTCTCGAACTACTATTTGTTCCCCAATGTGAAGAAAAGGCTGGCGGGAAAAGGATTTATTCAAACAAGGAGGTGATTGCAGAGACGAAGTGCTATTTTTCAGATTTGGGCAATTCCTTATATTCGGAAAGAATCATCAAACTGTGTAGTACAGCGTTGGATGAAGTGTATAGATCTAAAAGGAATCTATGTTGAAAAATGAAAAACACCTTTATCCCAAAAAATTAAGTAATTTTAATTTTTGCAAGGACTTTTCAAACGGCACTTGTATCTTCGGTTTTGCCATTTTCAGCTTAATTTCGCAAATTTCAAACAATTGAAATGTCATCCCGCAAATGACAGAAATGAAAATATTTACAGATTTGCAATTTTTAATTGTGACCTTCGTGTTTGTGATAGTGGAAAGCAAAAGCCGAAAAGTAGTATTAAATTTGTTTATCCAACTGGAGGTAATAAAAATATTCATATGCCATAATGGTTCAATCTCATTTTAAACCCATTGTCGTAACTTAATTTAAACTAATTTAGCTATTAGAGGAGAAGCAAAATGATCCTCACTTGATTTTTAAAGAAAAAATTTAGTATGATGAAAGAACTCAAAAATATGGAAATTAAAAAAAGGTTAGAAAATAGTTTTTCACAAAAACAAAAATTGTAAAATTTTGGTGAAAAGAAATGTTTATCGGAATGAACGGAAAACCCCTTCTAAAAAATATATATTTCCTTTTTTCCCTTCACTAGACTTAGATATCATTTAAAGTAAAAATTGAGTATGTTTTAAAAAAATTAAAAATGTTAAAAATTTTTTACCAAAGAAAAACATTTTAGAATTTTTGGCAAACATCAGCAAATTTTAGAAAAACTTTTTTTATAGAAATTATTTGAAAATTTTAGCGAAAAATTGTTTACCAAAAAAAAATTTTTAGAATTTTCAGCAAACATTTATTTTCAAAAATTTTTTTTTTAATTTTTTATCGTAAAGTGCGGAAAACGGCTTATAAAAAATTAGTCTTGTTTTTCCTTACACTGATTTTGACTTAGGTTACATTTTCAAGTAAAAATTGCGTATAATTCTATAACATAATCTAAAGGTTAGGTTAGGTTAGCCGGGTTGGCAATAAGCCACGCATAGACCTTTTGGACCCTAGCGATACCAGATGGAGACCGACCTCTATGAATACCGAAAGTAGGCATTATGTAAGATGACAGCGCTTTTGGCGAATCTAAGTAGAGCTGGGAGCTCCGCTTTTGAGACGTCCGCCAGACCCTCAAACGCCCCACTGGCATTTTAGTCGCGTTTTTAATAATGCCGGACAAACGCACAGAAGGTTTCCTCAACATCCTCTCTGCATTTTCCGCATTTGTCCGTGTTAGCAATCCCTATCTTGTACGCATGTGCAGACAATAGATTGTGACCTGTTAGCATACCTATGATAGTTCTGCATTCCTTTCGCGAGAGCGTAAGTACGAATTGAGTCAGTTTTTTGTCGCTAGTTCTACACATTACTTTTGCTGTTTTGCATGTGGTCAGGTTAGTCCACCTAGCTTCCACTTGCCTTTTCATGTGGTCGTCCATTTCATTGTATATTGAGTTTAGGTATGTCGTTCTCTTGCTCAAAAGGTAGTCTAACAGCACTTTTTGCTATCTCATCTCCTATTTCGTTCCCCATAATGCCTTTGTGACCAGGTACCCAATAGATATACAGCCTACTGTTTGCGGCTAGCCTTTCTATAGCCTCCGTGCTCCGTCGAACATTTTTGGACTTAACAAAATATGAGCTTATTGCTTTTATTGCTGCTTGACTGTCCACGTATATATTAATTGTAGCGTTCTTTCTTGTTCTAGTGTAGGCTAGCTCCGCGGCTTTCCCCACAGCAAAAGCTTCCGCTTGGAAAATACTGATCTGGCCTGGCAGCTTGGTAGGCTGTCTTACCCCTAGTTTTGAGCAGTAAATTCCCGCTCCCACGCCGTCTAAAGCTTTAGAGCCGCCTGTATAGATGTGAAAAGTTGTATGGCCAGGCTCCATGCCTTTGAGCCATCCTTCCTCTTCAATTGTAGTGCGAAACCGTCTCTCCCAATTAAAGTACGGAGTCATGCAGTCCGTACAGCCTTAGCTTCACTTTCCTATTAAGCTGTGACCGAAGGTTCTGCATGTGAATGCCCCGCAGCCACTAGCCTCCTCGCAGATTTCGGTGCCAGGTTTTCCGCCATAAGGTCAATAGGTGGCATGCTGATTTTCATTTCCAGCGCCGCCGTTGGAGTGGTTTTCATCACTCCTGTTATGCATAGAGCAGCGAGTCGTTGAATCCTTTCTAGTGGCATTAAGTATGCCAGTTTTCTTGTCGCAGTCCACCATACTAAGGTCCCATACTAGCAATATCGGTCTAACTACTGCCGTGTAGCACCAATGCATCAGAGAGGGT
Source organism: Anastrepha ludens (assembly GCF_028408465.1). Classification (NCBI taxonomy): domain Eukaryota; kingdom Metazoa; phylum Arthropoda; class Insecta; order Diptera; family Tephritidae; genus Anastrepha; species Anastrepha ludens. Next base: position 92,807,206 of record NC_071501.1, read on the forward strand.
GATAGATCCCAAGTAACGCCCAGCATTATTTTACATGCGTACAACGCATTACTGGCCTTTTTCACGTGTTCCTCAACATTGTGCTTCCACAGCAATTTACTATCTAGTATTACGTCGAGGTACCTTGCATGATCTTTGAGAAGTAGTTCGTTGTTGCCTTGCTTCGGGAAGTTCCACGTCGGGACCTTGTACTTCCTGGTAAAAAGTACCATGTCCGTTTTTCCGGCATTTATCCCTAGCCCTGCGCGAGATGTCCATTGGTGTACCATTTTAAGCGTGTTATTCATCACATTATTGATGGTGTCCAGGTGCTTTCCCGTAACTACTATAGCTATGTCATCAGCATATGCCACTAGTTTTGGTGCCCCTCCGTAAAATTTCTAGAGCAGTTCGTTTGCTACAAGTAACCATAATAGCGGCGATAGTACCCCACCTTGCGGAGTACCTCTGCAACAAAAATCTAAAACTGAAATTAGAAAAAAAAGAGGTTGTCTGTAAAGCAGGTTTACTGACGATAGTTTAACGTGATAACGTCATAAGTAAATACTGATTGAATGGTTGCATTTTTCAAAAGAAAATTTTAATTTTATTTGTTTGATAGATATTTTGTATGGATATAGAGAATAAGTTAACATTAACATAACATAATATAATATACTTTAACTTAACATAACACAACATAACACAACATAACACAACACAACACAACACAACACAACACAACACAACACAACACAACACAACACAACACAACACAACACAACACAACACAACACAACACAACACAACATAACATAACATAACATAACATAACATAACATAACATAACATAACATAACATAACATAACATAACATAACATAACAAAACATAACATAACATAACATAACATAACATAACATAACATAACATAACATAACATAACATAACATAACATAACATAACATAACATAACATAACATAACATAACATAACATAACAAAACATAACATAACATAACATAACAAAACATAACATAACATAACATAACATAGCATAACATAACATAACATAACATAACATAACATAACATAACATAACATAACATAACATAACATAACATAACATAACATAACATAACATAACATAACATAACATAACATAACATAACATAACATAACATAACATAACATAACATAACATAACATAACATAACATAACATAACATAACATAACATAACATAACATAACATAACATAACATAACATAACATAACATAACATAACATAACATAACATAACATAACATAACATAACATAACATAACATAACATAACATAACATAACATAACATAACATAACATAACATAACATAACACAACATATAAAGCATTCACCAACAGCTTTCATTTGATACCCATATTGTACATACACGTCCGAAGGTTACCCGGGTCCACGTTTTGACCTATATCTTGAGACCCTATCTACCAATAGGTATTCAAACTATACCGAAATCATCTTCAATACCTACTTAACAATGTGTGTAAGTTTGCTTTAATTCGGTTCAAAGACACGACGGGTCCACGTTTTGGCATATATTTCGAGACCCTAGTCATCAATAGGTATGAAAATTACCCCGTATTTAAGCACTTATCAACAGCTTTCATTTGATATCCATATTGTACAAACACATTCTAGGGTCCACGTTTTGGTCTCTATCTCGAGACCCTAGTCACCGAGCGGATGGAAATACTCCGAACTAAAGCATTCACCAACAGCTTCCATTTGATACCCATATTGTAGATACACATCCGAAGGTTACCCGGGTCCACGTTTTGACCTATATCTCGAGACCCTATCCACCAATAGGTATCCAAACTATACGGAAACCATCTTCAATACCTCCTTAACAATGTGTGTAAGTTTGGTTTAATTCGGTGCAAAGACACGGCGGGTCCACGTTTTGGCATATATTTCCAGACCCTAGTCATCAATAGGTATGAAAATTACCCCGTATTAAAGCACTTATCAACAGCTTTCATTTGATACCCATATTGTACATACACAACCAAAGGTTACTCGGGTCCACGTTTTGTTCTATATCTCGAGACCCCAGTCACGGAGCGGCATGAAAAATACTCTGTACTAATGCATTCACCAACAGCTTCAATTTGATATCCATATTGTACAAACACATTCTAGGGTCCACGTTTTGGTCTCTATCTCGAGACCCTAGTCACGGAGCGGCATGAAAAATACTCTGGACTAAAGCATTCACCAACAGCTTCCATTTGATACCCATACTGTACATACACATCCGAAGGTTACCCGGGTCCACGTTTTGACCTATATCTCGAGCCCTATTTCCAAAATAAAATATAATCCATGTTACTCGTGGATGATGTAGCTTTCGAATGGTGAAAGAATTTTTAAAATCGGTCCAGTAGTTTTGAGCCTATTCATTACAAACAAACAAAGTTTTCCTCTTTATAATATTAGTATAGACAACATATCTTATAAGGTATATGGTAAATATTAAAATACATTTTTTCCTTCATATATAATAAAAAAATTAATAATTATAACATTAAAACAACAGGTATTATTAACAAACTTGGTTTTATTTTAAATTCTTATTATTATGTTATGTTATGTTATGTTATGTTATGTTATGTTATGTTATGTTATGTTATGTTATGTTATGTTATGTTATGTTATGTTATGTTATGTTATGTTATGTTATGTTATGTTATGTTATGTTATGTTATGTTATGTTATGTTATGTTATGTTATGTTATGTTATGTTATGTTATATTATGTTATGTTAATGTTAACTCATTCTCTATATCCATACAAAATATCTATCAAACAAATAAAATTAAAGTTTTCTTTGAAAAATGCAACCATTCAATTAGTATTTTCTTGTGACGTTATCACGTTAAACTATCGTCAGTAAACCGACTTTACAGACAACCTCTTTTTTTCAAACATTTTGTATTTTTTATTCGAAGCTACAGAATTCCATTAAAAAAAAACTTCCACAAAAAAATTTACTTTTGTATTCCTATACGCCGGCAATAAATAAATTTTGCTCTTTCTCCCTCTTATACATTTTATACTACTATACCAAATCATCTTCAGCATGCATCTTCGCAAAATTTTATCAAAATCGACGCTAAGAAATTTTAAGACGGGCACGCTTGGCATGTTTTGCACCATAACCTCACATCTACACCTGCTATAAATTGTGTTAGAAAATATCTTAAACCCAAAATATCAGGTTGCGACCACGTATGTCCACTGTTAAAACATATGAACATCAGATGTCATTTCATAGTTTTACAGCTCAATTTTCATTTCCTGCGCATGCGCGAATACAGCGATCCGATATGCTTGATGGCATTTTGAAAATGACATGTTAAGACAGCAAGGTGACCACATGTAAAAACGGAACAAAGTCAAAACAGAAATTTTACAGATGTTAGACACATTTAGGAAAAGCTGTAGTTGCAGGGAAATACTCATAAAATGTGGCAGTCGTTGAAGTCGTGAAGAGTGAATTGCAGGTGAAACTCCGCCGAATTATGTATGCGTCAAGTATACGCGATATTTAAAAAAAAACATTAAACTCAAAATTCCAAAGTTCAAAATCAAGAATTATGGTGTCTACCAAATCCAGTTCGTCATTCTTTCTGGTGATTGCCACCATTCTGGGTTACAGAGACGCGTAAAACGACCTTTGACGGTAGGGCCTCACATGTTTTGCACTCGGAGGCGTATGTGTGTGTGCATATGTTCTGCATCAACTCACATGTGTCATGCCACATGAGCACCTTCGACTAACGGACCATTGTAATGGCAGGTTGCAACATGCACGCCTGCAACACGTGTGTGAAATGTTGCTTTTATTGAGATTTTTCCTTGAAAGAAATCGCTAAAATTTGTGTTTTCACAATATACTGTTGGCACACATACATACATAGGTACATATTTAAAGTATATTCACTGAAAACTTATGATGGTGGTTGGGAATTTCACCAGCAAGTCCTTCTACTCGTTAACGTTGCCTGTAAATATGCCTCATAAAGTACAAGATGGCACAAAATTAATCATCCGATTTTGTTTTTGAATAACTTTTTAACTAAATAAACAAAAAGTGGTTTTGAGTGATGGAAATCTTTATTTTGATCTTTACTGCAGCTGTCTAGTGCATAAGTCGCAAATACGATTGACGTACGATACCATTTTCAAAAATTATATATCTACTAATTATATATATATACTACTACTATAACTTATGTTTAAAATCTAGTTTTTAACAAAACTAATCGAAACCATTCAAAAACTTTTCAAAAAAAAATTGTATTTTTAAACAAAATTAATATTTATAATTTGTTAGGCTTTTTAATACACTAATTCGTGTTATTTATTTTAAATTACAAGATTTTTGGTATAAGTGAAATATATATATTAATATTAAAATTTTTGGTGAAGAATGTACATTAGGGTGGGTCAAATGTTTTCCCTACTTTCTTTCGGCAGCTAAATTATTCTACTGACAGTTCTGAACCTAAAAGTCCACGAAATCTTAGCTCTACTTATTTTTCATTTTAGATATTAATCTTCAAACATTTTTTTAGATTTTTTTTGTAAGAAAAACTGAAAAGTTGATTTACTTTTACTATTTTTAAAGGGGCAAAATTCTTTTTCCAAACTTTTAAATACAAAAAACCCTACTTAAGGCAATTATGTTATAGCATTTTTTTTTTTAATATTAAAAAACAATCTTAAAATTTACATTTATACAATACTTTTTTTAGACCAAATTCACCCACCGTAATGGCCATTTGGAAATATAATTTTTATTTTCCTTATTTTAAATTAAGAAATTCCTACGAAATCAAATGTTTTAATGGAATAAATACTTAAAAAAAATTTAGTATATTATTTTTTAACAACAAAAAATTGGTTTTAAAATTAAAAAAAAATGGATTTCTTTTATAAATGAATGAATGAATTTTTAAACATTTCGGAAAGCAATACTAAACAAATCAAAGTTTTTTAAACAAACTTAACACAGTGCTGAGATGTTAAGGCTTCTTTCTGACAAAAAAAATGTTGGCCAAGTCCAAAAGACCAACCGCAGAAATGACTCGAATGACAGATGGCTATGCTCCAATCCTGCAGAGGTTCCTGTTGTCATGCACACGAAATTTCTAACCATTGCTCTGGTTTTAGGTGTTGCGAACAACAAAAGACCTGCCTTGCCCCACACATCTTTATTTAAGTGGGTTCTGCTGCATGTATCGAGGTTCTAGAGACGGTAGTGAAACCCTGGGTTGATAGTGTACGCGGCGACAGTTCAAACATCTTTCAGCAAGACTCTGCTCCTTCCCCCAAAGCGATGGCGACACAAGATTGGATGGCTGACAATTTACATTACCACATAACGCCGAACTCATAGCCGCCTAACTCCCTAGACTTTAATCCCCTGTATTATTACATATGGAACGTAGTTGAACGTGAATCCACTAAACATCCTCATAACACCATTTCTTCTCTCAAGACTGCGATTAATACCATTATGGTCAATATGAATAGGGAGTATGAAAAAGGGCATGCAATCGCTTCCGGGCCCGGATCGAGGAAATTATTACAGCTAATAGAAATGTTATTCAATGATTTTAGAGATAATTGACCAGTTAATGTCGTGTAAAAAAATCGTGAAGTTTCATTAAATTTTGTTCACAATAAAAGCTAATCAGTTTGACTCTCAAGTTTCCTTCAAATACTGTACGCTCCTTGTATTGATATTTGGATTTTTAATGTTCCTCTACTTTTCTTTTATAATATTTCGTCCAAATGAACTGCGCTCAAGCTTTGGAAGGAAGTATCTATAGAAATAAGTTAAACATAATTAAAAAAAAATAATATTTCTTTTCTCCCGCTACTTTTTATTTTTCTTATTTCGTTTGAATGAAAATTTGGAATAGTAAAATAGTTAAAAAAATTATAATTTTCGAGCCAACCTATAATCAAATTTCTTCTATTATGAATTATTATGAGAAGTAAATCGAAAACTAAAGTAAATTAAAAAAATATATATATTTACTACTCAAAAAACCTTTGTGGTCGTATGTCTACTCTCAGCCACCACAGCAAGGAGACATAATACTTACAAGGTGAAGTTCAAAATGAGCAAGACTGAGCTAAAATAGAAACGACAGGATCTTTGTTCTGATAACTTCGAGTTTATTTATTCAAAATAGTCCCCTCTGGCCTCGATTAATGTTTTGCGCGATCTAAAAAGATTTTTGAAAGAGTGTTCCAGCTCATTAACCGGAATGCTCTTCAGGATGTCGTTACAAGCCTTTACGCTGTACAGACGCAAAACGTTTTCCTTTCAAGGCCAAAAACAATTTGACGTATAGGTAGAAGTCACAGGGAGCCATATCAGGCAAATGCGGTGAGTAATTGATGGTTAAAATGCGATTTCTAGACAAAAAATCAGTCACAAAAGTGGATCGATGAGGTGGTTCGTTATCATACAATAAGCGCCAGCATTCTCCTTCGCGGTATTCAGGCGAATTCGCATACGCTTCAGAACGCCAAGATAGAAAATTGCGTTGTTGGTGTGGCTCATTGGCACGAACTCCTTGTGGACAATTCCTTTGGAATCGTAAAAACAAATGAGCCTCGACTTGATTTTTTTTTTTTTTTTTCAAACGCGATTTTTTGGGTGGTGGCTCGTCTGGGGTATTTTGACGATTAGTTTCAGGTTAATGTTGGAAAAACCTCGTTTCATCACCAGTTACAATGTTGTAAAGAAAGTTCTCCGCTTTTCTCACCTCCTTTATGAGGTCTTTCGAATGTTGAAGTCTGAGTTGGTCCTCAGTTAACTTGTGCGGAATGAAACGTTATTTTCCATTACTCAAAATAATTTTTTTAATTTATTAAAAAAGTGGCTCAAAAGTAAAACTAAATGATTAATTTGCCCTAAATGTTTACAAACATATGACTTATTTAAACTTATGAACACTTTCCAGTAAATAAATACTTTATATTTTGAATTTTTTTAAATTACATTTTTTTTAAGTCTACACTCGTCTATGTCTTACATGGAAATCGCATATCTTCGCCCTAGGATTCAAACTTCGAGACATGTGTTTAGCTGTTAAGCCATGAAACCCGCCTCTCAATGAACAACAAACTTATCCTTTACAAAGAATAGAATGTGGACTGATAGAATACAACTGTGGGGCACATCATCAAATTCAAACTTATTCTGCTACGTTTCCAGTCCAAGACCCTACGCAGCCTGGTAAACGCTCCATGGTACGTGACAAATGCCCAAATTCATCGGGACTAAAGAATTCCTTGAATAAAAAAGAAAAGAAAACATGTAACTAGGAAAGCCGAAATCATCTTCACTCGCACCCAAACGGGCCAGCCTCTACTCTCATGTCACCATTGCGTGTCTTTTTATGGTTGAAAAGGAAAGCACCGATCCAGCTCATCTAAGAGCGCATAAAATATTGAATTCGTTTACTAGAAAAGATATTTCAAAATAATATTTAAATCAGTGTCACTTTTAAATGAACTCAAATATTTTTAAAAGGCATTCTATGAATTATAAATACTAAATGAAGTTTAATTAAAAAAAAAAAAACAAGTCTACATAAGAATCATTCTACGTTCTTAATATAGCTCGGCCACCCTTGAGCCTCCTTACCTTCATTAAAAGTATTTCAAATATTCAATATTTGTAAAGATATACGAGGGTCCTTGCATGTTATTATTTGGGCTTTCTTCTCGCATGTATGAGCAATCAAAAACCACAGGGGCTAACAGCAGGATCGCGGACTAAGTGAATAGGAACGGAAATCAGAAGGGTCGCTAACTCGCGAAAAATCGAAAAAGCCGCACGAATGGGAAAATATTAGCGGAGCAAATAAAGCGAGGAAGAGTGAAAGCAGGAAATCAACACGGGTAAGTTGCGAAGCTTGCGAATGTGAGAAATATTGACTTCGAAAGCTGATGAAAAATATTGAATCACCGCACATACTCGTATACGTACATATGTATGTAGGCATACAAATTTACACGCAAAAACAATACCTCAAATGTAGGTCCTAAATACTTGCAGGCTTACAAACATACTTGCATTTGCATTTATATTTTGCCCAAACATTCTTGCATGCATGCAGTTGTGTATTTCTTATCGCTCACGTGTGCGTCACATTTCACCGCCAGTGGCTGCATTCGATTAGTTTTTGGAAATTTCGAAATTACATTCATAAAAATGTATGCGTGTACGTGCATGCATATGTATGCGCATCTCTAGCATTGCAACAGCGCCGATCGCCTTCAGACAGCATGGCGCCATTCCGATTGCTGTTGGAAATTCTCATGCAGTCACGGTTGCCAGCAGTGCAGATGCCTAAGGTGCATTTGGCATGGCTCATTGCACATGAGTGCCTGAGATAGCACTTGAGGGGCGAAGATGATGAAGCCATTCAAGGCGCAATTGCTACTTTGAGAAAACCCATATGAATACTTGCCACATTAAAATTTTGCATGTATGCAATTTTATAGAACGCGCCAAAGTCACAGCACGCCATTGCTCATGCTTGTGCTTCTTCTTCTTCTTACTGCTTGCCTGTTTGTCTTTTATTTTTCTCGCTTAAGTGACTGCGTGAGAAAATATTAAAAATCTTTGCTGCTGCTCACTTTCCTCAACAGGACATTCTGGCAAGTCAGCCAGCCAGCCAGCCAGCCATTCATGCTTTAGACGGGAGATGCAGTAGTTTTTTTTTTTGCTCAGCAGCGCCTTCCCTGTGGCCTTAACGAGCCTGCAACTGTGCGTCTGCGGTGTGAGGAAAGCAAATATTTCTAGGTAAGAATATACTTACATACATACACACATACGCACATATGGATATGTGTGCTTTTTTCTATGAGCATTGCATAGCGTGGCGTCCTTAAGTGGCGTCTCTGAGAAAACACAAGCCTTTTGAATGACGAGCTCCACTCCGTATGTGCAGACCACGATGCATTTTTTCAGAAAGGCGAGATGCAAGCAATTACCGATGTCTCTCCTAAGCCGTTCCAAAATCAAGCCCAGTATGTCGATAGTTGGCATCCACCTTCTACTATGTCAACAGTAAATGATTCTAAAAAGATCTTCTCGTAAGTTTTTACTTTTACTCTGTTAATGATAATCTTCTTGATTGGCGCGATAACCGCTTATGCGATTTTGACCGAGTTTAACAAAGGGCGCGAGTCGTTTCTTTCTCGTGCTAAGCGGCGCCAGTTGGACACATCAAATGAAACCAAGTTCTTCTCCCCCTGATTATTCCAAGGGCTCTTCCCCTTCCTCTTACCCAGCTACTATCAGCTGGTACCGCATCGAATACTTTCAGAGCCGGAGCGTATGTATCTATCGGGTGATATGGCGAAGCCGCTGGATCTTTATTCGCTTTTCTGTCACCTGAGATGCTCGTCGACACCAACGTGATAAAATCCAAAAATCTTGCGCAGATTCCTTTTCTCAAACACTCGAAGCGACGCCTCATCGGATATTAGTATCAGACAAACTTCTGCGCTATACGTTAGGACGGGCATGGTGAGAGCCTTATAAAGTGTTAGTTCTGTTCGTTGAGAAAGAACTTTACTACTCAATTGCCTACTTAGTACAAAGTAGCACTTTTAGCCCATCATCTACAAGTAGATTAAAATAAACTACCCATAGCGAATGAGTCTCTACATAGAAAAGATCTCTTCGTGGTGGAAATTTCAAGTGGAACTTGAGTCCAAGTTAGTGGCATGAGAATGGTCCCCTAGGCACAAGAGAGCCTTATGAAAAGTGGTAACCACCATAAGCTAACCGAAGTGGTCACAGCTGTACTGCAGCTATTCTAAGGGTCTTCTTCTTCTTCCGGTCCTCAATCTCTCGCGGACATAGACGAAATGAGGGTAGCGTTAGCTCAGAGGACGAAAATGACAGTTGTAGGCGGATGAGGACCAGCCTTCTTTTTTCCTGTACTATACTCCTTTAACATATTTGAAATCGAAGTTAGGACAGGTACAAAGAGCTTCACCCGAGCCTTTAATCATATGAAAATGACGGCGGAGGAGCTCCTTGTGGGTTGACGGTGGCGTTACAAACTTTAGAAGAGGGTTACTGCTAAATTAGGGCTGTCTGAAGTCTATAAGGAGATCAAGTTTCGCCACTAGAATAAAAGAATAGAGATACATTTTTGCCTTATTTTAAAAGTAACTAAAGATATTAGACCGGGATTTGATAGGGTTGAACTGGCTGTATTAGCCTTTTTAGTATTTTCCAAGGCTTTTATCAAGGGTGAGGACTAAATACAATTATATATATAATTGGCGCGTACACCCTTTTTGGGTGTTTGGCCGAACTCCTCCTCCTATTTGTGGTGTGCGTCTTGATGTTGCTCCACAAATGGAAGGACCTATAATTTCAAGCCGACTTAAGCTTAAAAAATATTTTAGTTTTCTAATGGTAGAGTAAAACTAATGGAGAGTTACTTGAGTAATCGTTGGTAAAAACTTGTAACTCAAAACAAGAACTCTGAGGTAAGAAAGATCCGCTGTGGTAGCAGTGGACGATAAAAAATCACTTAAAACAAAACACAAAAGTAGGCCCACCTTGCTGCTGTTTTAGCTGTACTCTCACAATAATTGGGAGCTATTTTATCGGCCGCAAACTTGGGCACGCAAGGAAGGAAGGTAGTCGAATTTATTAATGCAAATGTACGGACAGTAACTCTACTTCTTCTTCTTCTTGATTAGCGCAATTACCGTTTAAGCGATTTTAAGTTTAACAAAGCCCGTCAGTCGTTTCTTTCTCGTGAAAACCGGCGGCAGTTGAACAGATCAAGAGAAGCCAAGTACTTCTCCATCTGATCTTTCCAACGCAGAGGAGACCTTCCTCTTCCTCTGCTACCACCAGCTGGTACCACATCGAATACTTTCAGAGCCGAAGCGTTTGTATCCATTCGGACGACATAACCCAGCCAACGAAGCCTCTGGATCTTATGTACTGGACGGACGTATCTATCAACTATAAAAAACGGATGATGATTGGTGGGTGCTTAAACTTAAAAATACATAGAGAAGATGCTATGAAAAAGGCATCGAGTATGCAATTCGGCTTGCCACGAATAATGTCAAACAAAGAAAGCCTTAGCCAAAGCAAAATAATCCTATATATATAGAAAAGTGCTCAGCTTGATCCTTTTGCTACCCAAAAACAATAATATCCGTCTATCCGCTAAGCGATTTGCAAACTATATATCTGCGGCTTGCGTGCAATTTCTGATGACGTCTCCTTCATCATTGCGGGACTAATCTCGATAGACATTTTGACAAAAGAAATGCAGAGATTTTATATAGGGCTATCCAAACTCGACGGTAGAGGCACAAAAATATTCTAGCAGAATAAAGCTATCGTTCGATCACCCACTGGCGAGAGCAATGGATAAGATCACTTAAGAATATACGGACGCATGAACTACTACACGTCGTTACGCGTTGGTTGAACAGGAACTATGATGGAACAAACTATCACCTAACTCAATTATTTTAAAGGGACGAAAATACCTTCATGGATGTCGTCATGACAGTTCCTCAAATTGTGCATTTTACACAGACAGTGAAAAAAATGTTGATACCGTCTTGTTCCATTGCCCATGCTATGCTCTCGAAATATTTAGTATCTTAAGCCAAGAAAATATTGTAGATTTTATGCTGCAATCAGCTGATAACAGGAATAGAATCTGCGTGCATGTAAAACGAATTCATAATGATCTCAGACGCGCAGAGCTTCATAAGCAACAGTAACTAAACAATCAGCCAGCAACCTGAATAAATAAATGCAATGAAATATCACCTCCGCAACGGGCATGGCAAGGTTAGTGTTCGTGCTTCAATTCTGCTCAAGATGCGTTTGCTTTGAACCACCCGTGTTCACTCGAAAATCGACAGAGGTAGAAATCCACCTCGCAGTTCTTTCTGTTGATTTGCAATAATACGATGCAGTGCAGTACGACTTTTGGTGGCAGTGGCTCACGTGTTTGCCACTCGGAGGCGTGCATATGTGCATATGTTCAGTATCAACACGCATGTGTCATATCATACCTTCGACTAGCGGACCTTTGTAACGGCAGATTACTGCAGCACGTGTGTGAAATTCTGTTATTATTTTTTTCTTCCTTCAAGAAGTTACTACATTGGTTTTTACACAATTTGCTACATATGAACACATGCATATGCACTAGCAGCAACAGCTCATGAAGGTGAGCGACAATTTCACGCAGCAAGTCCTTCTACTCGTTAACGATGCTGACGCTGAGACACTTCACACGTCGAAATTGCCGTTGATGAATCCAACTCATGTGTGGAGAATATGTGCAACATTAAGAACAGGAGTCCTGCATAGGTAAACACATACATATGTACTTTATATGCACTGCTGTGCACACATGCCATGGCTCAATTGCTTATGGATGGATGTGTAAATTCTAAGGAAATCACAGTGGGCCATATATTTATGTGTGTGAACGCTTTCACCCATTATGGGCACTCTGCAAGCAAACAAGAAATAGTGGAGTTCGATAAGAATTTTTCTACTTTCCTATGAGAGAAAGAGTAGAAAGGGATTGCATCGCCTTTTACTCTTACGAAAAGCTCTTTGAAAAGGCGGTGCCTGGACCGGCGAAGAGTCCTGTAGTGGGGCTACTACAGTTTGCCCAATGTTACTATTGTTGTAAGAGCATACTCGTAAAATATTCCCTATAAATTGCAAAGCAATTCTGCGAGGGTTTCCCTGGCCAGATATAAATACGGCTCGTACCTACAAAGGAGACCTAATTATCGCGGGAACAATTGACACAATTCGTGTTCTAGCGGATAGTTCCGCCGCGCAAAATATTGCGCAAAGTATTCGGCGAAAACGACGGCGAGTACAGAATAAGGCACAAAAAAGAGCTACTAAGTCTCTGCAATTTTGAAGATATTGTAAGATTTATCAAGGTCACAAAGCATCAGACGGGCAGGTCACATCTTCCGCATGAATGACGGTAGGCCACAGAAACTTCTGCTGGTCTACAATCCTTTTAGGACCCCGTGACAGACCAAAAATAACTTGACTACATAACGTCACCGAGCACATGAACAAACTAGGCGAGAAAAACTGGAAATCTCTAGAAGAATGGAGGAAGATTGCTCAGGCAGCTAAAGCCCACCTCGAGTAGATAGTCCCATGCAACCATATCACTATCATGCATTTATAGAAACACATAACGTCTTTTATATGACGCAGTTCCCGACAGGACATGGTTGTTTTAGAGAATATCTCCATAAGTATAGCCATGATGATGGAGTTATATGCTCATTTTGTGTCAAGGCTAATGAAAATGCGAAGCATATTTTCTTACACTCCAAAGATATAATAAAGAACGAGAGTTGTTGGAGAACCAAATAGCAGAACCAACAACACCGGACAATGTTGTTCCACACATGCTACAATCTAAAGAAGTATGGGATTGTGTCAAAAAATTGTCAGCGTTCGTACTCAATGATTTGAGACAAATGGAGAGAAGGCGAAAAAGCGAAGCATAGCACTAAATAGCTGAAAGTCCATAGATGTAGTAACTCTTCCTGTAGTAGTAGATGTAGTAACCTTTCCTGTAGTAGTAGATTTAGTAACTTCCGGTTGTGCTGTAGGACCACTTTCTAGAAAAATTTATTTGGATGCAGGTAAACTGACGATACCAGGCATAGAAACTTACCTTTCTGTGGTATGGACAGAGACATGGTGGATGGGGGAGTACTGTTATGACAGGGGTGGCTCTCTCATCAGATGATCTAAACAGTGAGTGGTAACAAGCAGATGCTACTTTCGACGTATTGCATCAGGACAATAACGGACATTGAGTTTAGTGCTCAAACCGCCTCCCGACGAATACTTAACGGTTGTACTGGGGGGATCGGTACTTTAACGGTAGGAGGTTTAGTTCGGGTTAAAGACCCCCACTGACGGTGTTAGGCTTTCGATGGTTCCTCCTCGTAAAAAAAAAAAAAATGACGTCTTTCTTACTTCCACACACTATCTTCCGTGAGGCTATGAGAAGTGGGCTTTTGAGACGTGGGAATGAAAAGTCAAGGTGATATGTTTACATGTTTACTAGTCAGGGCACGGGCTACAGACAGCCTGAAAAAAAAATTCCGAACATGTATGAACAGAAAGTATTCTTTGTAGGTTTTCTTCAGTCGAAATCTGACTGAGACAAGCAACTCAAAAATTTGCCTGGAGTCACCATTTATGTATTAATATTCTACCGTATTCGGCCGCCATAGCCGAATGGGTTGGTGCGTTAATACCATTCGGAAGTGCGCATACTTGAATCTCCTTGTGTGAACCATTAAATACTAGAAAAAGTTTTGTCTAATAGCAGTCGCATCTCGGAAGACAATGTCAAACCTCCGAGTGTATTTCCGTAAGCTCCTCACAAAAAATCATTTGCCGTTCGGAGTCGGCTTAAAACTGTAGGTCCCTCCATTTGTGGAGCAACATCAAGAGCACGCCACACATAGAAGGAGGTGCTCGACCAAACACCTAACAGAAATGTACGCGCCATTTTATTTATGTATTATTTTTTCTTTATTTAAGAATATCACTTTATTATCGCCTCCTAATCTGTGTAGCACTTTTTGGCTGAACTGTCGACAGTTTTAAAAGCTCTGTAATCTATTATTTTCGTGCTCGTCATCAATGTAGAGAGTTCTCATTCTAGGCTTTGTCCAGCGCACACACAGATATCCTTCATTAGCTCGCTCCCAAACGGACGTTCGGAAGCTATCCAAAGAATACTTGGGCGAAGCCCGGAAGTTGCTTGAACCATATGCAGATCCCAAATAAATGGCGATCAGAGACTTTACTCCACTTACTTTCCTTCGGCAAAAAAACCAAACAGTCCCGTTAGCTAGGCCATGTCGTCCGAATCGATACAAGCGCTCCGGCTCTGAAAGTAATCCGGGTGGCACCACCTGGTGGTAGCAGAGGAAGAGGGAGGCCTCCACTGCGTTGAAAAGATAGGGTGGGGAAGGATTTGGCTTCAGTTGGTGTGTCCAACTGGCGCTGGTTAGTATGAGAAAGAAATTATGATACGAAATTGTTAAGCTCGGCCAAAATCGCTTGATTGGCTATCGCGCAAATCAAGAAGAAGGAAACGAATTTACATTCTCACTTACTGCCACACGGCTATCAAACCTGTGGAAAAAGTCACTGATCTCAAAAGTGGCTATGAAAAAAGTTTCTTGTGATCAAAAATTGTTGCACATAAAACTTGCCGATGAACACACCACTTTGCAAGGAAACATTGCACAACTAGCACACATTATACATTTATCGTCAACATGAAAAAATGAGATGTTGCGCATTTCCTTTCATATAAAAAAATATCGTGCATTCGTTCAAGAAGAAAATGCGCAACAGCTCAACGAAAAAAAATGTCAAAAATCAATGCAAATTTGGAACCACTTAAAACTTACACTGGGCTATAAAACTGCGTACTCAGAATTCAAAAAAAAAAAAAGGATTCTTAAACTAAATTCTGACTAAAAAGTGTGAAATTTAGATGAATCAACAAATTTATTTTTTATAAATTTTGTACCAAGTGTGAAATTTTGTGTTACTTGGTGGTCTTGTAATATGTACTTGATGCCTAATTATCTTTTTGCACGATAGATACGTTCCCAAAAAACTCCTGAAAAAAGAGAATTAAGTGAAACAATATGAAAAAGTTCTTTTTAGATTTCATTTAAGAATTTTTTTTGTGCTTTCGCATTTTAATTCATTAAATATATTATAAGAAATAAATTATTAAAACGCGAGAGCAAAATCTACCGACTCTCAGAGACTTTTCCTAAGACTAATTTAATTGCTTCGTATATGAGTCGAAAAAGCTCACTCTATTTGCTCTATTAAATTCAAGAAAAGTTCATAAAATATTGAGAATCGTTCTAAAAAAAATTGTTAAAAAAAAATTCGTGTAAAAAGATAATTCGTGTAAAAAAAAAATTAAATATGTGAATAATCAAAATTTGCCAAAATCTGGAATTGATGAAAATGCGAAATCTTTCGAATCTGAATTAATGTGAATTTTCTTCCATAAGATAGGAACTATAGGAAAGTCATACTTTAAGTTAAAAAATGTATATGTACTCATATAATATTATGCCGAGATCCCTTTCAACTATTTCCGAGACTATTGAAAGTTAAAAAACCACTAAGATCTCAGATTCCGATCACTGACATTCCTAGTGTGCGCATACATATTTACTATGTACTTTATCTATTGGACGATGTAGAGTCACAAGTCAACGATCGTTAATGGTTTAATGCAAATAAAGCAAAAAAAGTCGCATTGTTCAAAAGCAACGTATTTTGTTGTTCTGGGCATTAAAAAAAAAACTATTTGTAGGGCACTAACTTGAAAATGTACGGCCTAGAGAATTCTGCGGTTATTCAACTCCGAAAAGAGTCACTAGAAGCATTTGATGTGTCATGTGGATATGCATATATGCATATATGTATAAGGGTGAGGGTATGCAATCGCCGATTGTCATAAATTATCAAAGCAATCGCTGGCCTGCAATGCAAAGCAGCAACATCAACAGCAGCAGCAGCAGCAGCATCTTCAGTTGCGGCTAACGAAAAACAAAAATAAAAAAATATTTTCACAACAAATTGCATATAAAATGAGTGAGGGGCTATATATAGATGTATATAGGTGTCTGTGTGTATGTAAAAATACACTTAATGTACAGTTGTACTGCAAACATTTTTATATTCACATAGAGATGTTTAAGTAAGTCTTTACAAGCGTAAACTTTAACAATGTGGAAGTAGTGGCCCAGTTTTCGAAAGTCTACACTTTTTTCTGCATTAAACAAGTAACTACAAATGCAACTACATTTCGTGCATATCGATGCATGAATTTATTTATATGGAAATGTGCGCTTACAACACTCTTAGGCGCTCATCCCAATGGGTAAGGGTGTATCCGTTTGCAGACATACATACAGATGTAAGTATATTGAATGCATACCCATCGACGTCACTGCCCATCTGCCGTAGACACCAAAGCCCTGTGCTCAAGCTTTTTTGTTTTTATTTAAATTTTTTATTGCTTTTTTACTTTTTATTGTTTTTTGTTTTTATTTTTTAGTTTTGCCAAGACTACAGCTCTTTATTTATTCCGTTTCGGAAGCAGGTCAGTGTTTAACAAAATCATGTTGAAAGTGAAATTCGTGTAAAATTTGTCACTTTTCGTGCAGTGAAAAACTCATTCTTTGCAATACTGACTAGTTGTTGGTAGTTTGCTTATTTAAGTTTTTCAACGGTCATGCCAAAGGTAATGGGAGACTTTACCCTGCCTTCTTGTCATGGTAAACTGCTTACCATTTTAGTACTTCCAGATTTTTCTAAGCTTTCGATACGGTAAACCATGAAATTCTGCTCTTGCAACTACAACAATATTTCGGGACTCACTCCACATCTTTTAAATTGATGAAAACTATTTATCGCATGGGCTGCAATAAGTTCAATGTGGATATAATAAATGGGCTGAAAAGCTCCCTCTTTTTCCGTTAGTACTTACCTTAAAAATATAGCTATGAAAATTTCATGATATTCTATTCATTAGTTCGTGAGCTGTTGTGCTGAGAGTAACGCTACTTTTGTTATTTTCAAAACAATGGATCAAAAAAGGACCAAATTTTGTGTTTTAATTTTACAATGATTCGTGAAGGGAAAAATACCGTTCAAGCGAAGCAATGACTTGGACTCCCCAGGACTTTCTGAGTCCTGCATCTATTGTACTGGGGCCACAGAATTTTTGAAATATCACACAACAAAATGGAGATCCATTAGATCTGTGTTTTCCTGAGAAATAATTTGTGCAATTCCCCTTTAACAACTGTCCCCTTTAACCACAATGCCAAGCTCCACACTGACGAGGCGAGTTGGTATCGCCTCAAAATAAGCATCATGCCCACTAGCATCCCTAAGCAGTAACTTCTTAAGAGTTCCTGCACAAACAGATGGAAAACTATCAAACCCTTCAGAAGGCAACGGGAAACCACTGAAGTATTATCCCACGAAAATCATACAAGTACAACCACAACAACGGCCCTCAGTCTCCGGCAAATCGAGGGTGCTAAGAATCCCCGGAGGTAAAACAAAAAAACATCTTAACATTGGTACGTGGAACGTCCGCAGTCTCTACGAGGTTGGAAAATTAAAAAACACAATTTTAGAAATGAATAAATTAAATATAGATATTCTAGGAATAAGCGAAACATGGTGGCCAGACTGTGGTGAATTCAAATCAATTTTCTATTCAGCAAATCAAAATACTAATCACAGAAATGGCGTCGGCATCATTGTTAAAGAACAGGTAGCTAAATGTGTTATTGGATTTATCACTAAATCAGATAGAACACTTATATGCCCCTACAGCAGATAAAAATGAAGAAGAAATAGAAAATCGGTGAAGGTTGTGTGGATGGTATAGAAATGAAATGAAAGAGGCGACCAACTTGTTCAATTTTGCCAAGACCATAATATGAAAATAACTAATACATGGTTTCATTTACCAGCGCGTAGACTATACACATGGAAGTCACCTCAAGATAGCTACCAAAATATCGATCGCAATCAAATTGGTTTTATTCTTATTAATAGCCGTTTTGTATCGTCTGTTAATAAAGTTTCAACTTATCCGGGAGCAGATGTCCCATCAGATCATAATTTGTTATTACCAAAAATCTCTGCAAAATTATTTGTGATAAAAAAGAAACCAAAGCAACAAAAACTAGGTTTAATAAAATTAAAAGAAGACGAAAATACTAAAAGTGTGTTAACCAAAATCAATGACGAGTTCCTCAGCATTAGGTTAAATTCTAACACTGAAGACGCGGAAAGATTGTGGGAACGTCTTAAAACGTTACTTAATACTCTTTTGTTGAACCATCTAGGTAAAAAACGATATGAAATTAAAAACAAGTGGATAACAGATGAAATAATTACGTTAATGCAATAACGACGTACTTACAAAAGTACAAATCAATTTAGATACAGAGAACTTAACTATGAGATTAGACGCAAAATACGTGATGCAAAGATTGCTTGGATGAACAGCCAGTATGAAGAAATTGAAAGACTACAAAAACTACATGACGATTTCAATCTTCACAAGAAACTTAAAGAAACTGCCGGAATTTATCGCAAAACTATGTCTAACAGGTCCAGATGAGCTTCCTTTTCAAATCCTGAAAATAATAAATGACGAAAATATAGAAATCCTCGAAATAATTTTCAACTATATTTAAGACACGGGAAAATACCCACAAGACTGGCTTAGATCTACTTTTATTGCGCTACCAAAGAAGAAATGTGCAACGAAATATTGCGATCACAGACTTATAAGCTTGATGAGTCATTCATTAAAATTTTTTTTGAAAATTATTCATAAAAGAATTTACAAGAAGTGCGAATCAGCAATGGGAGAAACACAATTCGGATTTAAAGAAGGCATGGGCACACGTGAAGTGCTATTTTGTATTAGTTGAAAATTGCAGAGACGTCCAAAAAGATGTGTTTAAGTGTTTCATAGATTATGAAAAAGCATTTGACACTGTTCAGCACGATAAGCTCATTGGAATTCTACAAAACATGGATATCGATAAAAAAATTCAATGTATACGCAATTTTTATTGGCAGCAAACTGCAGAAACAACGAAACTACAGACGCTATACCTATACTAAGAGGGGTTAGACAAGGATGTATTCTCTCACCATTACTATTTAACATCTACTCCGAAAGAATCTTTCAAGAAGCACTCCAAGGATTAGAAACTGTTATTAAAGTAAATGGGACAACCATTAATAACATCAGATACGCTGACGGCACAACTCTTTTATCAGACAGTCTAAGTGGACTCCAGGGGCTAGTCAATGTTGTTACGCGTTGCAGTAAAAACTTCGGTTTAAAAATCAATATTAATAAAACTAAATATATGATTTTCAGCAGAAAAAACCCCTATGTTGACACAAGCTTAACAATTAATGACATGCTCATAGAAAGAGTAAAAAATTTCAAATACGTAGGTTGCTGGATTAACGAAAATTGGAATTCTTCAAAAGAAACAAAAGCTCGAATTAAAATTTCTAGGGCTGCATGCCATAAGTACAAAAAGGTTCTTAATAATCATGACTTCAATATTAAATTAAAAATTTTATTCGTTAAATGTTACGTGCTGTCTGTACTTCTGTATGCTATGGAGATATGGACCATTAAAACCACTGAAATTAATAAAATAGAAGCATTTGAAATGTGGATATATAGAATAATTCTAAGAATACCCTGGACAGATAGAGTAACAAATGCGGCAGTACTGCGTAGAATTCAGCATGATCGACAATTACTAACCACCATAAAAAGAAAAAAAGAGGTTGTCTGTAAAGTCGGTTTACTGTCGGTAGTTTAACGTGATAACGTCATAAGAAAATACTGATTGAATGGTTGCATTTTTCAAAAGAAAATTTTAATTGTATTTGTTTGATAGATATTTTGTATGGATATAGAGAATCAGTTAACATTAACATAACATAACATAACATAACATAACATAACATAACATAACATAACATAACATAACATAACATAACATAACATAACATAACATAACATAACATAACATAACATAACATAACATAACATAACATAACATAACATAACATAACATAACATAACATAACATAACATAACATAACATAACATAACATAACATAACATAACATAACATAACATAACATAACATAACATAACATAACATAACATAACATAACATAACATAACATAACATAACATAACATAACATAACATAACATAACATAACATAACATAACATAACATAACATAACATAACATAACATAACATAACATAACATAACATAACATAACATAACATAACATAACATAACATAACATAACATAACATAACATAACATAACATAACATAACATAACATAACATAACATAACATAACATAACATAACATAACATAACATAACATAACATAACATAACATAACATATCATAAAGCATTCACCAACAGCTTTCATTTGATACCCATATTGTACATACACGTCCGAAGGTTACCCGGGTCCGCGTTTTGACCTATATCTCGAGACCCTATCTACCAATAGGTATTCAAACTATACCGAAATCATCTTCAATACCTACTTAACAATGTGTGTAAGTTTGGTTTAATTCGGTTCAAAGACACAGCGGGTCCACGTTTTGGCATATATTTCGAGACCCTAGTCATCAATAGGTATGAAAATTACCCAGTATTAAAGCATTTATCAACAGCTTTCATTTGATATCCATATTGTACAAACACATTCTAGGGTCCACGTTTTGGTCTCTATCTCGAGACCCTAGTCACGGAGCGGATGGAAATAGTCTGAACTAAAGCATTCACCAACAGCTTCCATTTGATACCCATATTGTAGATACACATCCGAAGGTTACCCGGGTCCACGTTTTGACCTATATCTCGAGACCCTATATACCAATAGGTATCCAAACTATACGGAAACCATCTTCAATACCTCCTTAACAATGTGTGTAAGTTTGGTTTAATTCGGTGCAAAGACACGGCGGGTCCACGTTTTGGCATATATTTCCAGACCCTAGTCATCAATAGGTATGAAAATTACCCCGTATTAAAGCACTTATCAACAGCTTTCATTTGATACCCATATTGTACATACACAACCAAAGGTTACCCGGGTCCACGTTTTGTTCTATATCTCGAGACCTCAGTCACGGAGCGGCATGAAAAATACTCTGTACTAAAGCATTCACCAACAGCTTCAATTTGATATCAATATTGTACAAACACATTCTAGGGCCCACGTTTTGGTCTCTATCTCGAGACCCTAGTCACGGAGCGGCATGAAAAATACCCTGGACTAAAGCATTCACCAACAGCTTCCATTTGATACCCATATTGTACATACACATCCGAAGGTTACCCGGGTCCACGTTTTGACCTATATCTCAAGCCCTATTTCCAAAATATAATATAATCCATGTTACTCGTGGATGATGTAGCTTTCGAATGGTGAAAGAATTTTTAAAATCGGTCCAGTAGTTTTGAGCCTATTCATTACAAACAAACAAAGTTTTCCTCTTTATAATATTAGTATAGACAACATACCTTATAAGGTATATGGTAAATATTAAAATACATTTTTTCCTTCATATATAATAAAAAAATTAATAATTATAACATTAAAACAACAGGTATTATTAACAAACTTGGTTTTATTTTAAATTCCTCAAGTAAATCAAATTAATAATAATCAATAAGAAGGCATATGCCAATACAAATACGTGAATTTATATATGTACATATGCGCATATACATACATATATACGCTCACTTAAGTAGGAGAGAGCAAGATGTCGAACGTTGCCGTTCGTTTGCTTTGTTTGCTTTTTCGTTCCTTCCGCGCTTTCGCTTGCAGTTCATTCAATGCAATGAGCAAGGTAACGGCAATGAGCAAGGTAACGACATATGAGCAAGGTAACACTAATGAGCAAGGTAACGACATACGAGCAAGGTAACGACACATTTTTTCGTGCGTGCAGCCTGTTAAATCGAATTATAAGACGTTATCACGTCAAAAAAGCTGCGTATTTCGGTCATATTATGAGAAACGACAAATATCATGTACTTCAACTAATCCTGCAAGGAAAAATAGAAGGCAAACGAGGCATAGGCAGAAAACAACTATCCTGGTTGAGAGATATAATATAAGACATTGGAGTGGAATCGGCAATGTAGGAACTTTATTGGAGACAGCGAGAAATCGAGACCTTTATCATGAAATTATAACAAATTTATATTAAACGTAAAATATTTTTGTAATTCGATATTTAATTGTAATATATGTTGTATATTCGGAATCGAATTGGCAAATAAAGAAGAACTGTCAGGGGGATGCCGATGACCGGGTAAGAGATCTCTAAGGCCAATTCAGTCCCCTTCCTGGCAACCTCATTAGCAATTTAATTTCTCTCTATGTTACTAAGTCCTGGAATGCAGCTCAGAGAAATGTTACCTGCACACTCAAGAGATTTCATTTCCTACTTACAGGAGTTTACTAGTTTCAATCTGCACCATGGCGTCATCAGCGCCTTGATAGCGGGTTGACTATCGGAGAAAATTTTAATATCTCCCTCGCTCCCACGTCCCCTAAGCATTTTGCATGCCTGCAGGATCGCAAAGACTTCTGCTTAAATACACTAGCAGTATTCGGCAGTTTAAAGAAGATAGATAAATTGGCTGATTTAGAGAAAATCCCTGCTCCGATTCCATCTTTCGTCAATGACGACAGAGGTGCAAGCTTTGGTGCAAAGGGAGAACAGATTTTTGAAAAACAAAAATCATATCTAATATTTCACAAACCAAAAAATGTTGTTATTGTATTTTGAAAAAATAAGCCAAAGGTCTGGCTTTGCTGCTAGAAACTACTATTGGGAGGCTATTTATACATACAACGTTTGGTCCGCTCTATCCGCCCGTTAACTTTTGGATATCAGATTTAGTAGCGACTAAGTAATTTAATTTTCTTAGGGAGTGTAAATGACGAGCGTCAGCCGGTTGCGCAATTTTAAATTTTGTATTTTGTTTTATAAATTTAGTCATTATTTTTTCATAAATGTTTCTCTCGAAATCTAGTCATCTTAGGAAGAATTTTAATTGCATCAAATTCAAATTTTCGCCCACAAGCGAGGCACTGAACAAATTTTCGACCATATCTCGTATTTTTTCTTTCCTAACACATCCAAATTGCAATGAATCCACTCGTGACCGTTAGGTTAGGTAATGATGGTTGCCCAAAGAGTGGGCCCACTTGGACGAAAGAAGTTTGGTTCATCCTTTGTGGTACCATTGCAAGAGGTGAAAAAGAGGTGAAGGAAAAAAAGGACGAAAGGCAAAGTGATGGGGAGGGTTGAGTGTTTGTGAACTATGAACGGTGACTGGTCTGCGGTTGTGTTAACCTTTTTATGCTGCTGATGAAGTTCATCAGATTTTTGTTATCCCAGCGCTCGCTGAGTTGGTGTAAAGCCCATCATTCTAGGAGGTTTTCAAGGAGATCCCGATCCTCTACTTTCGCGGGCACACTACCTCACAGGTCCCTAGTCTGGCCAGTTCGTCGGCTTCGCAGTTTCCAGCAATGTCACTGTGACCAGGTACCCAAATTTTCTTTTATATTGCAGAATTCTGATGCAATCGAGAGAGAGACCAGATATTCCCTGACCAATTTCGAATGCACCATGCACCATAATAGAGCTTAGGGTCTTAATTGCCGCTTGGCTATCGGAATAAATATTTACCTTCTTAACAGTTATTACGCAAGTAAGTAGCCAGTTAGCTGCTTCTTTAATTGTGCCACCTCTGCTTGGAACACACTGCTGTGATCCGGTAGCCTGAATTTGAGTTTGATGAGTAGCTCTTTGCAGAATACTCCGCGAACCTTAAATTTTGGTGTATCTGCTCGCTGAGTTGGCGCGAAGTCCATCTTTCCAGGAGCAGTCCGCAGGTGGTCAGGCGGATCCCAATTATCTCCTTTCGCGGACATGTCCCTTGTCTCGCCAGCTCATCCGCCTCACAGTTTCCCGCAATGTCGCTGTGACCAGGAATCCAGATGAGGCGTGTGTCAAAGAATTCGGACGCAGTCGAAAGTGAGGCCAGGCATTCCATGACCAGTTTCGAATGTAATATTTATTTTCTTGACTGTTAGTATGCATGTGAGCAGCCAATCAGCTGCCTCCTTGATTGCGAGTACCTCTGCCTGAAACACACTACAGTGGTCCGATAACCTGAATTTGAGTTTGATGGGTAGCTCTTTGCAGAATACTCCTCATCCAACCCCACCGTCCAGCTTCGAGCCATCCGTAAACAAGTTAACTAGGCCCTGTCCTCAAGTGTTGTCCCCGGTCCACTCCTCCCTTGGTGGAATATGGGTGGAGAAAGTTCGGCTTAGACTAAGAGAGAGCACACACTGATCCGTCGACGAGGGGATGAACTCAAAGCTTCTGAGAATGCTTGAGTGCCCATATGTGAGATTGAGCTTATAGCCCCAGCCCCTCAATCTGATTGCGGTAAGTGCAGCGGCAATTCTGCCTGCGCTGTCTATAGGTGCCACATTTAACACTACATTAAGCACCAGAGTAGGAGTAGTTCGAAGCGTCCCACTGATTCTAAGGAGTGCAGACCTTTGAACTTTCTCTAGCTTTTTAACTGATGTCGTCCTCTCCAGTGAGTTCCACCAGACAACGACTCCATATAACAAGATTGGCTTTATTATGGTATTATAGAGCCAGAAAACAACTCTAGGCGAAAGGTCCCATCTTTTGCCAATTGCGCTCTTGCATCCATATAAGGCGATTGTTGCCTTCCTCACTCTCTCCTCAATGTTGGGCTTCCACGTTACCTTACAGTCAAGGACTAGGCCTAGGTACTTCACCTTGTCAGAAAGCACCAGCGGAGCGCCCCCCATCAAGGGGAGTTGAGCTATGGGTATTTTATATTTCCTCGTGAAAAGGACGAGCTCCGTCTTAAGAGGATTCACCGATAAGCCGCAGTCTGCTGCTCATCGAGCAACTACGTTCAGATATCCCTGCATTAAATCATACAGGGTATCTATAAACTTTCCTCTAACAATTAATGCCACATCATCCGCGTAGGCAATCACCCTACAGCCCCTCCTCACCAGCTCTTCCAGCAAGTCATTCATAACAATGAGCCAATGAGCCCTTGCTCACCTGCCGGCGGAGAGAGACGCCGCCCCACTCTGCCACGACCGTTCTGTTGCTGAGCATTCTGTAGATAAACGTGGAAAGGTCGGCTCCAACCCCCAGCCTACCCAGAGCTTTAGTGATTGCCTCCGGGAGAACGTTATTAAAAGCCCCCCCCCAATGTCTAGGAAGGCGCCAACTGCGAATTCAGTTTGATATACGGATTCCCCGATATCTTTAACAATTGTGTGCAGGGCAGATTCCACTGATCTGCCTTTACAGTAAGCATGTTGGGTATGCGACAAACGCCCCCGAGGAATTTCGCTTCTTATGAGGGCCAATCAGCCTCTCAAGGATTTTCAGCAAGAAAGACGAGAGGCTGATTGGCCTAAAGTCCTTAGGTGAGACTTGTGAGCTCTTGCCAGCCTTTGGTATGAACACAACTTTCACAGCCTTCCAAGATCCCTGTATATAGCCCCTGGCTATGTAGCTCGCATAGATAGGGCTCAACCAGCGGCATGACACCTCCTCAGATTTCCGGCAGTTGGGCTGGTATGATGCCATCACGACCAGGCGACTTGTGACCGTACATAGATATAAACTTTCAACTCAATATTTTAGTAATGGATTATTCAGCTAATGCAAAATTGCAGCTATAAGTAGCGCTCACGCCCTTTTTTGGGTGTTTGGCCAAGATCCTCATTCTATGTGTGGCGTGGGTCTTGATGTTGTTCCACAAATGGAGGGACCTACAGTTTCAAGCCGACTCCGGGATTTTTTTTTAAGTTGTGCTCATTTTTTTTTAAATAATAAAAATTAAAAATTTCAGTTCGAAAATCGGTAGAAACATTTGTGGTAAACGAAAATTGTATTTCAATAAAAAAAATGCATTCCATTTTTATTTAATTTAAAATAAATTTTTTGTTGTTCTTAAAAGCTATTTTATTTCTTTCAAATCTTTTCAACCGAAAAATAGTTTTAAAATACTATGCATAACGTTTCTATGCTACAACAACACAAAATTCGATGCGCCAAATTAACAATTTTTACTATGCGAAATGCAAATCCGAAGAAACGTAAACTCCAAAATTTTAGCAGAAGCGTAGTTTTAGATACAAATTGCATGCAAATCGAATGCAGTTAGAATTATGCTCGTACTGTCGCTTTTTTTTTCCTCTTTCGGTTTAGCTATTTTACACAACAATTAAATTTTCGGTGCAATGGCCATGCAAATATTTCACGGTCATTGAAAGAAACAGGGACTTGGTTCGAAATGGTGAAATTTGGCAAGTAATCATAACGGTATACACCGCACATTGATCTTAGCTAATCTTAACTGGAGTCTATGGAGGTGCAAAGCTCTTCTATTAAGGGACAAGTGTGCAGAGTTGAAAAAAAAATCATCAAATTCGGTTTCTATCTTCATTTACCGCAGCCAAGCTGCTTAAAGGTCCAAGTTTTTTACAAATAGACACAACCAGTGTACATTGAGGCAGAAATATTTTTTATGTACTAGAGGTTATCCACTCCTACGCCCCTAGAATGCTTTTCATTTGGCTTAAAGGAATTGAGTAATTTCTGATTACCGTTTTTTATGTGACTGGGTCTACGTAAACCCGTTTTCTTGCTAAATCACTGAAGTATAATTGAACTTCTATTTAGTGCACAAATAATCAGTGTAACAACTAAACATCATTTATAAACAAGTAAAATCTAATTGATTTTAGAGCGAGCTCTGCTAGCAAAATTTCCTCTCTGAGTCTGCACAGAGGTAATGCGAAAAATCGCACGACATTTCTTTATATAATAATGATCCGTTCCTTTTGACGGTAACTTTATTAATTACTTCAAATATTACACAATTCTTACAACTAAGTTAATAATTAAGAGCTTAAAAACTAATGGTGGGAAAGAGTGAAAAATGTTGTTGTTGTTACGTAAGAAGAGATTGGTTTAGATAATGTTAAAAATCAGTTAATAAGGGAGCAAATTAAGAAACGTGAAGAAGAGATGTGAGAATATAAGTACGAGAGGTAAGGAGAAAATGAGTAAAGAAGTGTGTGTTGTTGGTAGTGGGAGCATTAGTATGTGACTATATGGAGCAAATGTGAAATATCGCACGAAATATTTTTTGTACGGAGGAAATGGGAAATATCGTCATGGAAGAACATTATCAAAAATTAAAGAACGGTTTGAGCGAATTTTAACTTTCACTTTTATCTATCAAAATTTAATGGGCCATGAAACTGTGTACCCAATTTTTTTCTATTCTGATTTAACTGTTGAAATTTTGATGAAAATTTATTGAAAGTTTAAAAATGTTGTGTAAAGTTTGAAAATTAGATTATAAATAATTGAAATTAACCACATTTTTGATAAAAAAAAATATTTTAAATTGAAGAATGATTAAGTAAATAAGTAAATAAATAGTAAAAACATGCCAATATTTTATGCCATTATAATAATTTGGGGAATGTATGGCCCTGTAATCACTCTGTTGGGCTCAACTGAGCGCTTATATCAAGATCGAAATGAATATCGTACTTTTTTTACTCCTTTTAATAAATAAAAAAAAATTATTTTGTATGAAAAAAAAAATATTTTTGTATGGTATCTTTATTTTGACCTTTCTACGCTCCTTTATCTTTTGCTTATATTTTTGTATTTTTTTGTTACTTCATTTACCAAATTAAAAAAAGATTTTCTAGGATGGGAATCTTTATTTTGACCTTTTTGCGCTCCTTTGCTTTTTGCTATATTAATATTTTTGTATTCTGCAGCTGAATAGTTCATAGGCGTCAAATATGATTGACATGCGACGCCATTAGCAAAAATTGCAAATCTTTCGATAAAAATAAAAATAAATAAATTAATAAGTTGATTAATTTTGCGCCACATTCACATACATATGTCATGAGATTGCAGGTTTTCTAGCAGAAATTATTCAAAACTTGTTTCTTCATTTAAAATTAAGTTTTGAGCCCATTCCGAGAGGATTATGAGTATTTATCAGTTGACATACGGAATACTACTCGACACTCTGTATCCGATTTTAGCATAATTTTCGTGGTAGCAGAAAACACAAAATCATTCGCAATTATCACCTTGAACCTATGTGAAAAAATACTGAACTACTCGTAAGTGCAGATGTCAAAAAAGCTAAGAAATCAGAATGCGAAATCAACAGCGATGCGCAAAATACAAATATACATATGCACATATACACATACGTACAAATATGCTGGCATGCGAGTATAAACAAAAACCGAATATTCTTTCAATTTTGCATACTCCAATAAATGAAATGCAGCAGTGTGCTTGATCCCTCCTAACTCCCACTGATGCCGCACACAAGTCGTTGCTTTGCTTTGTGATATGCATACTATTTATTTGTGATACATTTGGACACGCATACATACACACATACATGCCTACATATATCAAAACATTTTCGTGCTTCTGTCTGCATAGTAAAACGCCTCACCAACAGAAGCCAACCACCCAGCCGCATATGAGCAAAAACGATGTGAGAACAAAAGCAAAGAAAAAATGTGATTGCAATTGTGATTTGTGTTTACGAATTTCAAGTCTATGCCTTTATGCTACACCCACTCGCCACGCCACGCCACGCCATGCCGCTCACCACCCGACTATTTGATGCTTGTCGCGTCGTTGATGTCTAAAAAAATGGCGCCAAAAATTGCAAATATTTTTAAGGTAATCATAAGTGGTTGGCAGCATTTGAATTTTATTTGGCATTTTTTCTTATGCGTTTCTCGCATTGGCGAGCGCCCGGCAAATTTGACTGATTGGCTCCAAAATGCGCCAGGCGGTGCCATGAAGTCGGCGAAATTCCGAAATATATGTAGGTGTTTTCGACATACGCTTGGCGGGTTCAATGCTTGACATTGACACTTGCGCGAATGTGCCGCAATTTTTGCGATTTATATTTTATGCATTAAGCACAAAAGTGAATTCGTTGGATTCTAAACTTCTTTTTTGTTGATTTTCTTCATTGGAATTGCATGAGTTTTTAAGAAATTTTTAATTTATTTGGTGAATTTGTTTACTCTGCGCTTCCAGGAATGCATTTATTGGCCAGTCAGGTGATTGCCGTAAAGCAACAAAAAATAGGCATTCAAACAAATATTAAGTCGGTATATGCGAATTTCGAATTTCATGAAAAATGATATTTAATTTCTACTTTTGCTGTTGCAACTGAAATTTGTATTACGGGCAATTTATATCCATATTTCGCTTTGGCCAGTAGTTTTTCTGAATCATCAACGTTTGCCGTTGCATCAACAGCACAGCAACAGACATCTGCCTGTTGGTTGTCTCAGATTGGTAACAAAACGGCGCTTTAGTGCTAGAGTGGTACTTCAACCATTTCACCTACGTCCCTAGAAGTTTATTCTTATTTATTTATTTACTTTTCAAGACAGGGTATCCTATTTACCTCCATGTGACATTATTTCTATCTATTCCCATTAAAAAGTGTGGTCACCAGTGGGTTGAAAGTAGCAAAAGCGACACCTAAGTATTAAGTAGTAGAGAGACTCAAATGCATACTTTTTTACACAAGCTTAGAATTTTATGATGATACCAAACTTCAGCTGCAGGCAACTCATTTCTCTCTAGATAAAAACCAAAGAATCTTACTTGCATGCCACGTGAAATCTTGTTTGCAAGTTCCAAACAACATAGGTTAGGTTAGGTTAGTATGGTTGCCCAGGGAGTGGGCACACTTGGACGAAGAGAGATTGGTCCTTTGTGATACCATTGTCAAGGAAGTGAGGAGAGGAGAAGGACCGATGAGGTGCAGGGAGAGGGCGGGGAGAGGTGGTGATGGGAAGGTTAGGAGCGTGCGGATTATGAACGATGACTATTTTTGCGTCAACCGCTTAATGCTGCTGATGAAACTCATCAGATTTTTAATGTCAGCGCCAGCTATCTCAGCAGGCATGGCAAAGAAGTAAGAGCCAAGATGCCTGAATCTTAGCCCCGCCAGGGCAGGGCAGCTAAGGAGAAGGTGCTGAGATGATTCCACCTCATCCTCCATACATCCAGCACAGAAAGGACTCGAGATGATTCCAAGTCTCACAGCATGCATTCCTCGCGCATTGTGTCCTGTGAGAGAACCCACTAGATTGGAGAGCTGATATTTTGTCAGCCTCAGAAGCTCACCCGAGCGCCTTCGGTCCACACGTGGCCAGAAGGATTTCGCGACTTTGCACGTTTGTGCATTTTCCCAGCGCTCGCTGAGTTTGCGCGATACCCATCTTTCCAGGAGCAGACCGCAGGTAGTCAGGGGGATTCCAATTTTCTCCCTCCGCGGGGAAATCACCTCACATGTCCCTTGTCTAGCCAGCTCATCCGCCTCACAGTTTCCCGCAATGTCGCTGTGACCAGGAACCCAGATGAGGCTGATGTCAAAGAATTCGGACGCAGTCGAAAGTGAGGTCAAGCATTCCTTGACCAATTCCGAATGCACCGTCATAGACCCGAGGGCCCTTATTGCCGCTTGGCTATCGGAGTAAATATTTAGCTTCTTGACTGTTAGTACACATTTGAGCAGCCAATCAGCTGCCTCCTTGATTGCGGCTACCTCTGCCTGAAACACACTGCAGTGGTCCGGTAACCTGAATTTTAGTCTGACGGGGAGCCCTTCGCAAAAGACTCCTCCGCCAACCTTTCCTTCCAACTTCGATCCATCCGTGAACAAGTTCACCAGGCCCTGCCCCCAAGTGTAGCCCCCCGTCCACTCTTCCAAACAACATAAACAGATTTGAATAATTTGTGGTTAACTCTTTGAGGTCCATAGGTTACGGTCACTAAGCAAATTAAAAATTCAAAATTACTGATGGACTATCGCTCCCTCCCTGGTGAGCATTTAACCCTAATAAGACGCATCAAAAGACACTTTCCCACTTTTGCTCTTCTGCAAATGGGATTTTGCTTACTACCCAGAGTAGGAATAACCGTAGGCAAAAGTTAGCACACCGGACGCAAATGTAACCTTTCGGCTCGCTGCTACTTGCAAGGCTGGATAGCAATGAAAAACTGAGACATTGAACACCCCTCCCCTCAGACTGGACTCGCTTCCTTAAAACGAAAAGTTTCAAATTAAAAAAATATTTTTCGATTGGTTTGAAAAATGCGAATCAATCATTTTAATAGTAGTAGTAGAATATTTTCCAATGCGAGAAATGTCTTTACTTCTTTTATTTATTTACAATATGTTTTTGCTCTTATCGCTTCTCATTTATTTTAAACACCCATTTTTATCTGCTAAAACATATCAATGCCTTATTTTTGCCTTTGCCGCTTAGTTGGTGTGCCTTTTTTCTAAAACAACTGTTGTTTTGGCCTTTCTCACACCTTCTGGTCGGCACATTCCAGCAAACCAACGAGCAAGTCAAGAATTCCCATTTTTTGATAGTTGCCTTCAGCACGTGACACCAAGGCTGCTGAAACACATGTGCGCATGCGTGCATGTGCAAGAGTGCAAGCAAACTGTGATTTCAATATATACAAGTAATAATACATATGTACATACTCGTATGTACACATGTGTATGCCCGCCAAGGTACAAGTATGCCTCACATCACTACAAATGCGCCTTAGACTTGGCAACCTTTCACACAGTGCGCCCGCCTTGGCGTGCAAACAATATTTTCAAAGAGCCCAACAAAAAAGGAATGACCAACAGCATTGATACATGTGTTCCTGTATATCGGGTGTTTTTTAAGAGCTTGAGAACTTCAAATGTTAATACAAAACAGAAATATTGTTGGAATTAAATTTTTTTTATTATATCTGATAAATAATGTCATGGCACTTATTTTTTGAAAATTACATTCGGCATATGTCCGCCACGGTTACGAGTTACATGGTCCATGCGATCAGTATAATTTTTGACTACTTTTTCCAATAAATCTGAATAATCAACCTAAATGAGCTAAATTAGCAAAAATGCGACACAACCGTTGTTATTTGGCTTGAATTCTTGGATGAGCTGTATTTTATGGGCACACAAGCCAAGATCCTTAGGTAAAATTTTCCACGTGGTCGCAGTATAAAAACCATACACGAGGCTTTCAACAACACTTTCAACAAAGAAATTGTATTTATCTAACAATTTGAACAAAAAAAATAAAATTTGCCAAACATAAAATATTTTCTCTAACATTACAAAAAAAATTTTTTTTTTTTAATTTTTTTTTTTATTTTAATTTTTTAACCAAAAATAATTTTTTAAAATTTTGAACACAAACAATTTTTCCCCAAAAATAAAATTTTTTCTCTAAAATTTTATTCCAAAAATATTTTTTTTAAGTAATGCATACATTTATTTAATCCTAAAAAATGCAAAAAAAGGTTTTCTCTAAATTTGCACCAAAAAATATTTTCTTTCTCTCAAATTTTGAACAAACAATAAATTTTTTATCCAAAAATAAAAAAACATTTTTTCCCAAATATTAAATTTTCCCTCTAAAATTTTTTTCGAAAAATAGTTTTGTTCTGTAGTACATATATTTATTTTGTCCTAAAAATTTACGAAAATATTTTTTTTCTTTAAAATTTCGAACCAAAAATAAAATGTTTATCCTAAACAATTACTAAAACAAAAATTGATGTGTCTGAAACTCTGAACAACAAAATTTTTTTCCAAACATAATTTTTTTAAGGTGTACATACATTTAATTTCTCATAAGAAATTACAAGAAAAATCTTCTTTTTTGTTTTAATTTATTTTTTTTAACAAGATTTATTTTTTAACAAAAAATATTTTTTTTTAATTTTAAGCAAAAACACTTTTTTCCAAAAATAATTTTTGTTTCTAAAATTTTTTGTGGAAAAATAATTTTCTTGAGTAGTGCATACATTTATTCACCCTAAAAATTTAAATAAATAATTTTTTTAAATAAATATTTTTTTAATTTTTCTTTTTAAATTTTGAGCAAAACAAAAAATTGCAAAAATAAAATGTTTTCTCTAAAATTTTTTTCGAAAAATAATTTTCTTAAATAGTACATACATTTATTTATCCTAAAAATTAAAAAAAAATTGAGCAAAAACTTTTTTCCCAAAAATAAAAAAAAATTAAAAAAAAATTGTTTTCCAAAAATAAAAAATAAAAAATTCCCATAAATAAAATTTTTTCTCTAACATTTTTTTCGAAATATAGTTTTGTTCAGTAGTACATATATTTATTTTATCCTAAAAATTTACGAAAATATTTATTTTTCGCTAAGATTTCCAACCAAAAATAATTTTTTTATCATAAAAAATTACTAAAACAAAAATTTGTGTTTAAACTTTTGAACAAAAAATATTTTTCTCCAAAAATAGATTTTTTAAGTACAGATTTATTTTATCCTAAAAAACTACAATACAAAAAAATTGTATTTCTCTAAAATTTTCAACAAAAAATTGATTTTGTATCCCAAGCAAATACAAAAACAAACATTTTTGTTACTAAAATTTTGAACAAAAATTAAATTTTTTTCCAACTATTTTTTTTTTAAGTAGTAAATGCATTTATTTCATCCCAAAAACATTACAAAACAAAAAAATTCCAAAAAAATTGTTTCCAAAAATAAAAAAAACAAAATTAAATAAAAGGATTAAAACAAAATTTTTCAAAATAATTTTTTTAAGAAGTTTATTTTACCCTGAAATACTACAAAAATATAAAAATATTAAAAACAACCGAAGATATTTCACTTTAAAATCTCTAATATGAAATTGAACAATTTTCAGAATTATAAATTTTTCCAACTTTTTCTTTACTCAGGCTAGCAAATAAACCAATTTCCTGAAAACTTCACGACTATGTTCAAATAACTTAGATCACTTGCCATGGAATCGCTGTAATATAAATAAGCTCCAATATAATCCGCCCTCTTCCCAAAAATTCCAATGAACAACATTATGCATGGCAAGCATCTACATTTGGCCAAACGAGAGAAAATCTGTTATCTATTCAAAGACAAGTAACAATGTAACTGCGTGGTTTTCTGTGTCATTATTGCGTCCGGATGGAAGTATGTGCCTGAAGAGAGGATTGCGACGAGGAGTCGACATTTCGGCGTCTTCTCCAACACTTCGCTCTATTAATTTCACAAACAGATTTATTTTTTCACAATAAATTTCCACAATTTGAAAGCGTTGTTCTACGTTGAACGATTCATGATGACTTGCCAACCTTTACTGAACAGAAACGTCAACACAGTTGGTCACTCTCAGCAGTCAAACCAGAGTTATCTATACACTCTATACATACCTACATATATACCTAATAAGTTGGCTTACCAAGAAAGGCTGCAGTTTTTCAATCGGCATTATAGAATTTATTGTATTTTAAAATTTTCGCCACGGGGCCGATTTAAGAATACCTTCAAAATCGATTTTCTATAAATAAAATTATTTTGTAAAAATATTTTTTCATAAATAAACTCAGATAATATCGTGCGATAGTAAAAGTAAGACAGAAAAAATTTCATATCCACATGAAACAATAGATTTTGTATAGAAATGCTACATACTCAGTTCTTCACAGTCTCGTCAATTTAAGGGGTTATACGCAGTTATGAAGCAAATAAAAGACGGGTTGTCAAGGATTTATCCTGAAGAAACTTCAGAATATTTTAATTTGAAAATTTTTGGCGGTTATAAAAGCATCCTTCAAGAACGTAACAAAATTTTTTATTTATGAAAATGTTGATTATAGAGCGCGCTGCAGGCGATTTCTGGAACCTCCTTTATAAAAAAACGATTTACGGTGTACATCGTAACTCAGGATTGGATTATCTGAAATTAAAAAACCAAACAAATTTTGTTAATATATTAGATTATCTAGTAATTAATCGTGCGGCTAATCAAAATAGTGAATTTTCACAAATTGGCAGCTTTTAAAAGAAATGATTTCGATTTTTACGTTAAAATTTGGCCGTAAATTGATTATAAAATGGAAAATAAGTATCTGATTTACAAAAGGAACGATCAATTACTATAAAATGTATCTTTAAAGATTGAGGTAAAACGGTTGACCGATCAAACAAGCTGTTTTCGAGATATCGTGTACACCGACTTGAAAAATGCCGTTTTGAAAAAAACACGTTTAAAGTTTCAATACCTACCTTAAAATGTGCCGAGGCATCTCTACATATTTAGGTATAACTCCGAAAGTATTGCTTAGATCTACTTCAAATTTCGTGCGTATACTTTTTAATATATGTACATTACAAAAATGCAATAAAAAAAAATCGATTTTTTTGAAAGTCATAACTGCGTATAACCCCTTAATTTTCTAAAGAACTTTAGGGCTTTATAGGACTAAATTTTCGATAAAAAAAAAGTATTTGACATAAATATTAAATAAAAGAGGATATATCCAGCTATTAAAACAAATCTTTGTGTTAGCTTTTTCCCAGAACAAATATAGATTTTGTGTAGTACCCACTGCGTATACTTTATTTCCTAAGTCGAAAGTACAAATATTTTTATGTTTTTCTATAAACTCTTTTAAAAATAAACTAAAACAAAACTAGCCAGATATATCTTCTTTGATTTGATATCCTTATTAATATCATAAAGTAAGTATAAGTATTTAAAACTATTTACTGAAAATTTAGTTCTTTAAAACTTGAGTAATTGAATTTATGAGAAAATAAGAAACAGATTTGAACAGAGAAACATGCAGCATTTCTAAACAAAATCTATGGTTCTAAAAAAAATGTATTTTTTCTTGATGATTCTTACTGTCGCAAAGTGAAATAATAGAGCATTAAAAGGCTCGCATAAAAGAGTTTAAAAATTGTATGAACGGAAAGTCAGTAGTGATATTTTTGGAACCATTTTTGCCTCTCTTGTAAGATAGGTTTGAGGAAAACTTAAATAACTCAGCCATATCTTAAGCATTTTAGACTTCTAGTGTGTCATTGGAAAGCTATTTTTTAACCATTTTTATTTTTTCAAAAAATACGCCATTCACGTCAAGCTTTTTATTTTCGCAATTATTATAATTTTGATTCCGTTGATAATATTAAAAAAAATATTATGAATGAAGGTCCTTCAACTCTTCTAACATTTGATATGTCTTTTTTGAATATAATTTCAATTAATTTTATTTGCAAAAAACATTTTTTTGAAGTTACAGTATAATCGGGATTGAATGAATCTCGGCTTAACTGAACTCCTCGAACGTTCCCACGACAGTCGGTTTGGCGTTACCAGCATGACCTGGATTTAAATACAGCCAAGGACTGTCAATCGATCTCATGTAACATATAGGGGATATTTATGTTGCTATAAAAACAACAACATCGAGTGTACACTAAATTTCTTTTATTGGGTGCTCTGTATAGTTTCTTTTGGGCTGAGTGGAGGGAACAAAACACAGCACTTATCACCCCAATCATCACTTACGCCACTTACGTGGTCTGGTGGCGACGCATCATGATTAAGTCCACACTCCGGGAACTATACAGGCTGCAAAGAAACGTTTGTTTATGCTTTACGGGTGACATGAGAGCAACCTCCGGCGATGCTCTAAATGCTATGCTTGATTTGCTTCCCTTCGATCTTAAGATACAACAGGAAGTAATAAAAGCTATGTGTAGACTCCATAAATATGGTT
Organism: Anastrepha ludens; assembly: GCF_028408465.1. Lineage (NCBI taxonomy): Eukaryota > Metazoa > Arthropoda > Insecta > Diptera > Tephritidae > Anastrepha > Anastrepha ludens. Next base: position 92,844,737 of record NC_071501.1, read on the forward strand.
TCTGACACGAAGACGAAACTTCGGGGCACAGAGAAATCTTTCTGGTGCTATCTGAACTGTATCCACTGTGTTTGGCAACTAAAGGCGACCTGATACCCATAGTTTCATTTGGAAGGAAATTTGATATCAGATTTCCATCGCGAGAGCAATGGAGCAATCCAGAATGCATTCAGGGAGGCTTGACGGATATTTTCTTTACCGATGGTTCCAAGATTGAAATAAGGTCTGGAGCCGGACGGTACTTAATCGATTGTAATAAGTATCACTATGCTATGGGGGGAAATGGCAACTGTTTTTCAAACTGAAATTTTGCCATCCTCAAAGTAGCGGAATGGATAATCGAGAGGAGATGGAATGGAAAACAGATTAGAGTTTTCAATGACAGTCAAGCTGCACTGAAGGTTCTGGAGAACGCGAAGCAAACCTCAAAGATCGTTCAAGAATGTAAGAGAAAGCTTAATTCTGTCCCGAGACAAAACAGGCTTGTACTTTTATGGGTTCCCGGACACTCCGGTGCTTTAAGGAAATGAAATTGCCGATGAACTGGCAAACTGCAGATCAGTGGTTCCCTCACAGGGACCAGAGCCAATAATCGGAATCAGCTTCGCAGAAATCATGAATTGGATCAGCGATTATGTAGGCAATCTATATAAAGAGCGATGGTCCGGTCTAGAACGCTGCAGAACTGCAAAGAGTTTTGTGACAAGTCCGAACAGAAAACTGTCAAACTTTCTACTAAAACTTGGAAAGAAAGGCGTTCGGTTGATAGTCGGTATTATTAGAGAACACAATCCATGCGATATGACCACCATTGGAGTCATTGAGGACCCGATGCGCCTGTCTTGCTTGGCGGAGGCGAATAGCACTAAGCATTTTCTCTGTGAGTGTGCTGCTTTTGCCAGAGCAAGGCTACGAGTAAAGGATTTCGATGTAGGATATTCGGAGGATATTTACAGATTTGCCAGATAATCTGGAAAACTCTCACAGGACTAACTACCTTTGTCTCTGTCCCTATTCTTTCCTATCTCTTTCTCTGATACTTTTCTCCTTTCTCTTCTCCTTCTTGACTAGCTAGAGGGTAGCTCTTTCTAGAGCTCTAAATACAATGGGACTTTTTAGCCTGAGTGTTTTAGGAGCCACCAAATCTCTTGGTGCTCCTTGGTTTGACCTATTCAAATTTCAATTTCAGAAGGAACAAACATTGAGAATTGAATACAAAGCTTGTTATAACGAGGTCAGAAGAATCTGTCATAGCCTTTGAAAAAGCTATTGAATGGGCAGAAAAAAACACAAATTTCTAGTGATAATATAAAGGCTCTTTCAAAAGTATCGCCTACGTGTAGATATCAGCAGTGAATAATTCATTGACGGTGGCTTTTTCTTATATGACGAATTGGTCAATCTTTAAGAACAACATTTCGGAAATTTTTGATTTATTTAATGAAAATAATCGCCTTAATGTGTCGATAATTCAAAAGTTGATGAAAAACTTTATGTTCTGTCGAGCATAGAAAAAGGACTGGCAGACCAAAAGCTGGACGTTTTGTTGAGAATATTGCTGCTGTACCACAAAGTGTTGCTGAAGAATCTTCAGCATCGATATCTCAACGTTCTCAACAATTAGGCATTCATGAATCGACTGTTTGGCGGATTTTACCTGTAGACTTTAAGCTCATGGTGAGCATTTAAATGATGGGATACTTCATTTTTCACACATAATTGTTAAGAATCACATTTAGAATAAAAATAGTGAAACCTGAACGATTCTATATTTTTACATCATTTATTTATTTTAAAACAACAAAAGGCGCGACGTTTAAAGAGCCCTTGGATATTTTAGAGATGAAGCCAAGGCCAATCTATTAGAAGTGGTGTTGGTAAATCAGCTGAGAAAGAAAGAAAAGAAAGCCGCACTTTTTTGGAAAAAAGTAATTTAAAATGACAAAAGTTTCTGAACTGAATATGGCAATGACATTTTAATTAAAATTTTTTTGTTTAACGAATGCAATAACTTAAAGCGTATTTAAAATTCTGATTTGAGTTCTACAAGCAACCCTAATTGAGTGAACAGGATTGCTCGAATTAGTTTACTCACCCGGATTGAGCTGTACTTTCAAATCGGTGCAGCTGACGTGAGTTTTAAGAGGTTAGGGGTAGTCAGAGGCCCGAAAAAATTATGATTTTCAAAAATTTTTTTTTGCTAGTCAATTGTTTTATTTTACAAAAATAAAAATATAGCACTCATACAGCATGTTTTGACTTGACTTTAACAAAATATCAAAAAAAAAAATGAATACTTCTAAAAGTTATCGCTGCTTGTGTAGAGCCCGTTTCTCCAGAAGTCCCTTGCGGTGATCATCGCAAGTCCTTGGAGACTCATCTATAATCAATCAAACAGAAGAAATTAGTTGTATTAATAGATGATCTTGTGCCTGATCGAGGCTTTTTTTCAAATAAGGATATATTTTTTCAGATTTTCGAGGAAAAAACCGAGAATTAATTTTTTAAGTAAAATCGAGATTTTTGAAAAAAAAAATCTTCGATCAGGCGCCTAGTTTTTTATGTTTTTCAAAAGCAGTATAAATTTTATTGAAATCTACTAAGCAATTTTTAATTTACAGTGATTACCAGTTCCAAAAACATAGTTTTGGGAAAAACGCATTTAAAGTTTTCGAACCCTCCGGAGCGCCCGAGTGCCTTTGTTAATTCTTGAATAACTCGAAAAGTATTTGTCGGATTTACTTCAAATTTTCACACAATATTTTCAAGATATTATACTTTAAGAAAATGGAAAAAAATTCAGTTTTTTGAATTGATCACCTTTAATATTTTTCTGAAATAATTTCCTGAAAGTCTTAAAGTATTGGGTTGGGGAAAAAGAAATGTCGTATTTGTGATCGAAATTTTACGCTTTATTTAACGTACTTAGAATTATCCGATTCAAGTCAAATATGCCCCGTTTTGTTCGCAAGCTTGTTGCGAATAGTGGATAATTCCTTTCCAATCCCACCAAACACACAGCAAAACTTTCCTGGCGGTCAACCCGGGCTTAGCGATGGTTTGGGCCGGCTCGCCGCTTCTCGACCACGATTTTTTTCACTTGGCGTTGTCGTACGTGATCCACTTCTCATCGCCAGTCACCATCCGCTTCAAAAATGGGTCAAGTTCGTTCCGTTTTAGCAGAGAATCGCAAGCGTTGATTCGGTCCAAGAGATTTTTTTGCGTCAACACGTGTGGCACCCAAACATCCAGTTTTTTTTGCAATCCAATCTTCTGCAAAGGGTTCCAAACGGTTTTGTGGTCTACACCTAGTTCCTGACTAATCGAGCGAATGCTCACATGCCGGTATCTTTGGATAATTTCAACGATTCTATCAGACTCTACGACGATTGGCCTACCAGTACGGGGTGCATCCTCGACATCTACTACACCAGAACGAAATCGATCGAACCCACGCTGTGCTGTGCGAATCGTTACAGTATCAGGCCCATAAACTTCACAAATTTTTGCCGCCGCCTTCGTTGCATTTTTACCTCTAAAGTAGTAAAAACCTAAAATATAACGAATTTCTTGCTTAATGGACTCCATCTTTGACGCGCTATAACTTAAAACTGAAACCTACGATCACAACACTGTCAAAGAGACTCTTGTAGTAGGTACAGATTGTCATCTTCAAATCGCCGTCTAGTGTGACCCGATGCAATAAGTACAACGCAAGATACCTATGTTTAAATGTCGCGCTCAATTGACAAAATACGACATTACTTTTTCCCCAACCCAATATAATAAATTTCATAATTCCGATAGAACGGCAGTATCGATTTTTTTTTAATAGAAAATGCTTCACTCGCAATATACATATCTACGTATGTATGACGAATTCATTAAAGGCCAACGCATCAAGAACATATGGCGCTTAACAGGATTTCTCCATTGACGTTTAGTCATTTTCTCACTTCACTACTATGCGAATTTGCCTCTTAGTCAAGCGACTAGCACACAGTTGTATAGGTACACATGCCCTTACTTCCACCTACTCATGTGCATATGTAGGTATGTGTGTATTGGTAAGCGAGTTATTGTTTTTACTTTGTTTTGGTATATTCCTGATTGCTTAAGCTGGGTAAATGGTAAATTGCATTAGCACAGACCAGCCCAGAACTGGGGAAATTGCTTTGACTTTGGTGTTGTTGCTTGTTTTAGTACCCGTTGCGTGCCGCCTGTGGAAATATTTATTTTTCCTATTTGACTTTGTGAAAATTCTACGGCATTATAAACTAAGTGCGCTGTAAATGTGAGAATTTTAGTTTAACAACTTTTGTGGATAATCTTTTTGAAGATTTGCTGAAGGGCCTATTGGTTTGCGCCTTCGACTGTAGGGGTGATTAGAATGTCAATGTGTACTTTACTTGGGATTAATACAAAATATTTTTAGTGGCATAGTTTACAATGTCGGGTTTAAAAGTAAAAAAAAGTTAGTTTGTCGAATTGAACTTCGAACATAAATTTCTTTAGAGAGGATAGTGAAAAAGAAAATCGGCATGAAAATGTTGACGTTTGTGATTCAATTAATATGTAATGTGTGTCCTTGTTTTCTCCGCTCCTTATTTTTTTCGTATATTGGTTCACTCAACAGTAACGCTCTGGGAACTCAGGAGCGAAGGGGAAATATTTATTTATTCATTAATGTCTAACAAATTTCAGAACAGATATTTAAGATATGAATTCAGAGCTAAAATACAAATTTACAATTTTTAATATTAAAAATTGTAGTCAAATTAGATTATCAACATAAGGAACCATTAAATTGCTAAAAATATATACGAGTTACAATTGAATTTAACGAAATTAATAATTATGAAACTAAAATAACAAATATTTGCAAGTTATTATTTCGATTTCTTACATAGAAAGTAATTTTTTAATTGCATTGGAAATACTTGTTTGGCTCTAGAAAGGTCCAAATCCAAAAAGGTTGAGAGATAATATAGTTACGGTCAAACACGTTCTGACGAGTGGCGCATTGGCACTATATAATTTCCTACTAAAGCCAATGCGAAAAATCTTGCAACGGCGAAAATTTCTGCAAGGAACACTAAACTGTATTATTTCTAGACGCACCGGGCAGTCACTTTTGCCATTAATGAGGTCAAAGATAAATGAAACTGCCTGAAAAGTACCTCTGTCACTTTATAAAGGGTGGTTAAGTTTCACGGGCCGGTGTTGATTTTGAATAGATACAATTTTTTTAGGAAATTATTATCATTTCTCCTTATTATGATAATATTGGTATAGCTCAATGACGCGTAAAATAAAATATCGGCCAAATGGCCGCCGCGGCCTCGGCGGCACACCTCCATCCGATGGTCCAAATTATCGATGGCGCTGAGGCATAATTGAGCGTCTATGCCGTTGATGTGCCGAATTATCTCATCCTTTAGCTCTTGAATTGTTGCTGGCTTATCGACGTACAGCTTTTCTTTCAAATAACCCCAAAGAAAGAAGTCCAACGGTGTCAAATCACATGATCTTGACGGCCAATTGGCATCGCCGCGACGTGAGATTATTCGGCCATCAAATTTTTCGCGCAAAACAGCCTTTGTTTCGTTAGCTGTGTGACAAGTACACCGTCCTGTTGAAACCACACATCGTCAACATCCATATCTTCCAATTCACAGTAACTACCTGACCGGCCTCATTTTGGAAAATATACTGCACCAAACAGTCACTCTTTGTGGGTGCATTGGTTTTTCGGCAATCACTATTGGATTATCGTTTGCTCAAATGCGGCAATTCTGCTTATTGACGAATCCACTGAGGTGAAAATGTGCCTCATCACTGAAGATGATTTTGATTTTAATTTGAACGCCCGTTTTCATAATAAGACTGAATAACAGTAAGCGGTGCTCGATTGTGCTCTTTCCATGGTTCAAATTGAGTTAGTCTGAAATTGAAAAATGTCAAATGAAATGCAGAAAAAAACTTGACGTTTAGGTGAGGTTCACATTCAATATCGGTTCCTAAAATTTAACCACCCTTTAGAAGACTAATCATACCACAAGAGACTAATCAAATGACAGCGAGATTCGTATGATGGTTTTGGATCTGAGAAATTGAGTGAATGTAGTGCGAAACTCACAAAAATTTCTTGAACCCTCAAAAATTTCTTGAACCTCAATTTTTTATGGGCTGCATCATAAGGTCTCCAAATAAAAGCAGCATAATCTAATTTGGAAAGAACAAACGCAGAGTATAATAGGTGGTGGTGATTGATCTCACCCTATCAAACTCAAAACTTGGGTGGTCGATCAAGAACTGGAGAGTCCTTGCCGAAGATTCGTGCTCGGACCACAGGTATATTGAGTTTCAGTGTGGCGAGGAGGCACAAATGCCATTGCCCTCTAGAAACCCCAGGAAAACAGACTGGCAGAAGTTTAGGGTGGCGTTGCGGGACATTGACGTTACGCCACCAAGACTTCGAAAAGAACAGGCCATGGAGGCGGCTGTTGAGAAACTCAACGCTGCCCTAACTGATTGTTTTGAGTCAGCCTGTCCATTTCGACCTCTCCCTAACCGGACTCCCGTTCGGGCTCCAGATGTTGAGGTGGTAGTCGAGAAAACTTCTAAACCGGGCCCTCAAGACTAACCTTGCTGATTACTGTGAGCGATACCATGATGTTCAGAAGGACTACAAGATGCTTATTCGGGAATTGAAAAGAGCCTCATATAGAGAACTCTGCAGGGGTATTGAATCTCTGAGTGACACGGCCAAATTGGTTAGGATCCTGAAAAGGGACCAAACTGCAAAGCTGGGGTCACTTAGGAAATTTGATGGCACCTTCACGGAATCTCACTTTCCTGGTAATCAGATAAGCGTCAGCCGGCAACAGCCCTAATTGATAGAGGCATTTGTCAGAGCTGTTACACCTTCTCGGCATGACTGGTTCGTTGTCAGATCTGTGGTGAATGAGGCCGCCATTCGATTTTCCATCAAATCTTTTGGCGGCTACAAGTCGCCCGGACCAGATGGCATATATCCTGCCATGCTGAAGGAAAGCGCAGAGTCCGTGACAGCAGCCCTGAAGAAAATCTTCTCGGCATGCCTGGCACTGGCCTACATACCACGCTCTTGGAGGATGGTGAGGGTCGTTTTCATCCCAAAGGTTGGAAGAGACGACTACACCAGCCCCAAAAGCTTTAGACCCATCAGCATGACCTCTTTCGTGCTGAAAAGTCTCGAACAACTGGTGGAATTGCGCATACGTCAGAAGTCGCTAAAGGCTCACCCTCTGTCTCCATTTCAGCATGCCTATCAGAGTGGAAAATCCTGCGAGTCGGCGGCACTGCAAAACCTTGTTGCTAGGGTAGAGCTGGTCATTGACAGGAGGGACTACGCTATGGGCATCTTTTTAGACATAGAGGAGGCGTTTTATAATGCCACTTTTGACAGTATGTGTAGCTCTGCTAGTGGGCACGGCGTAGACTGGGTGCTAGTAAATTGGATTCATTCGATGCTGGCCCAAAGAATCGTTTCGGTGCGAGCAGAGGAAGATCTGCTGGTGTCAACCGGGGTTAATAGAGGCTGCCCCCAAGGCGGTTCTCTCCATGCCCCTTGACTCCATGCCATCAAGAGTCGTACTTGAAAAGAGATACAGTGTAGTGCTACCAGAGGCTCAGTTGTGAGAAGACTCAGAAAATGACCTCGGCAAACACTGTTTTCGCATTTTTATGGATGGCTCCAGGACCGAGCATGGCTCCTGCTCTGGGGTCTACGTGGAGTCCAGCGGGACAAAACTGCACTTTGCTCTTGGAATGCATGCATCTGTGTTTTAAGCGGAAGTGTATACTGTTCAAAAAGCGATGAACTTTGTTGTAGAAAACAGATGGAGAGGTAGATCTATATGTGTCTGCAGCGACAGCTAAGCTGCGCTCATGGCCTTAGACAGCCCACCAACCACTTCAGGGGTAGTCGAGTCCTGTAAATCCAGGCTGAACTATGTCGGTAGACATAATAGCCTGATGCTAACATGGGTCCCGGGACACGTGGGTATCGCGGATAACGAGACCTCTGACTCCTTAGCGAAGATGGGCTCTAAGGCCAACTTCTTGGGCCCAGAGCCCGTTTTGCCACTCCCTCCTGTGGCCATTACAGCCACGGTTTGCAAATGGGTAACTACCACCCACAAGCGAGCTTGGCAGGCTGAGAGAAGCCGCATATGGACTAAACTGATTCTACCTGCAGAGGGGAGTGCAGACGGCTGGTTGGACTGATGACGGGCCACTTTCTGTGGGCGAAGCACATGGAAAGGTTGGACATCTCAGACAGTGTACTCTGCCCAGCTTGTGGAGAGGAGGATGAGATGGCGGACCACTTCCTGTGTGTCTGCCTCGCCTTCACTCGAATCAGGATTGAGGTCTTTGGCACTGATGTGTTAAGAAGCGACCATCTTGGCTGCTTGGCACCACAAGATCTACTCAGATTTCTTCGGAGATCGGGTAGATTTAAAGAAATTTAAAAGGGAATCTAAGTGTAGTACAATGGACTTAATTAATGTCTGAGTGCTGCACTTGCTAGTTGTCCGGACAATAAAAAATTATATCTTAAGAGCTTATGGGTCAGTGAAGTGCGATGAGTGACGTCTAACAAAAGCGAGCATAGCAAGTGAATTGGAAACGGCATAATTTAAGTGAGTGATAAAATTATGCTTTGTATCAAAGAAAACTCCTAAATCTTTTATCACATCGGACGAAGCAAGATATGTATAATTAATATGATAAGAAGTGTTAAGGGGGTTTTGAAGCTTAGAAAATGTAATCTTAAGACATTTTTTAACATTAAGAAAGAAACGATTCATAAGGCACCAGAAAAATAAATTATTCAACTCGGACTGTAGGACGGCTGAATTAATAGAATTTCTTTTTTCAGCTTACACTTTTAGCTCACCAGCATAGATATGAAAATTAGCAAAGAAAAAACACGAACAAATATCATTAAGAAACAAAACAAATAAAAACGGTTCTAAAATACTACCCTGAGTTACACCAGAGGTGGCGATGTACTGTTTCAAAGAAACTCCATGCATAACTACAGTACTGCATCTCTTTAATAAATGGGATCGAATCCTATCAAGGAAAGTTGAATGAAAACCGAGACAAGCCAATTTAGTTACTAAAATCGTATGGGAGATTTTATCAAAGGCCTTAGAGAAATCCGTGTATATCGCGTCAGTTTGGAAACCATTCTGGAAGCCAGCGTGGCAATCTTCAGAAAACACGGATAAGTTAGATAACATGCCTCGAGTCAACTCAGCGAGCGCTGGGCTAGTGCGCAAACGGCCAAGATCGCGAGATCCTTCTGGCCACGGCTAGATCGGGGATACTCAAGGGAACTCCTAAGGCTAACAAATCCCCAGCTCTCGAATTTGGTGGGCATCCTTACCGGACATTGTCCGTTAGGTGTTCACGCCGTGAGACTTGGGATTGCCTCAAGTCCGTTCTGCAGAAACTGTCTGGTGGACGAGGTGGAATCATCTCAACACCTTCTTCTCAGCTGCCCTGCTCTCGTCTGGCAAAGACTTAGACATCTGGGCTCCCACTTTTTCGCTACGCCTGCGGATATAGCCGGTGTAAATATCATAAATTTGGTGAAGTTCATCAGTAGCTTGTTACGGCCAACTACGAACGCAAATCAGCCACCGTCGGCGTCGCCGTAAAATGTATGCTCATCATCATCTCTAATCCCAAGGCTCCTTCTTCCTTCCCATCTCCTTTCTCCTCTCCCATGTATGACACCACAACGGACGAAGTTCTTAATATTTGTCCAAGTGAGCCCTTAGCTAGGGCAGCCATTTAACCTAACCTAATCTAACCTAGATAACATGGATCTTGCAACTACAAAACCATGCTGTCTAGGACTAATTAGATGTTTAACACTAAATATAACTTGTCTTTCACAACACATTCAAAAAGTTTAGATGCAACAGATAATTTGGAAATTGACCTGTAATTTGCAATATCGCTTTTATTAAAGCGTTTCTAAATTTGAGTGACTGAAGTCAGCATCCAATCATTGATAAATATTCCTTCAGCCAAGGATTTGTTAAAAATTATTTTAAGAAGTTGCACCACAGAGCGACAATTTTTCAACAAAGTTACAGAAAGACCGTCTACATCCGAATGAGAAGAGTTTTTAATCTTTAACAATCCCTCAATGACATCACCATCTGATAGAACAAGCGAAGTCAAGTGAAGAAGACAATTTCCACAAGAAATGGCTGCCAAATGTTACATTTTTTTAAGTCCGAACTTTATGCCGTTCGAAGCATTGGTTAATATGCAAATGAATATTTAAAAATCCACTCGAGTTAACCAACATTTTTTCACCCGAAAATCTTAATTTCCTCCACAAATCATAATCAGCTGCGTGATTGCCTGAGTCATGCAATTGTCAGTTGCCAATCGTCAATCGTAGCGAAATCGGGCCAAATACCAAATTACTCACTGTCAGGCTAATAGAGACGCAAACAACAACAACAACAAGGGAATGAGAAACCCCAATTTAGACTACCAACTAAGTGCAGCAACTGTTGCTGTTGCAACAATAACAGCTGCCGCTGCCGCTGCCACCAAATCGCCGGCGGCAACAGCATTTGCCACATTTCGACAGCTTCCTTGCTGCAGCCAAATTCTATTGTTCAAATAATATTTCGCGTATACTTTGAATGTGCAAAATACTTGGTATATTACTGCCAGCCACTGATGGGCATTGCCGCCGACATCACCGATGATGACTGCTGATAAGACGGCCAAGTGGCAAGCTTTGATGGCTGCGAGCAGCAGCAGCTGATTGCGATTGTGTTGGCTGGGATGGCATGGCAGCACGGCTAATGCTCCGACCAGGTCTTTGCTGGAGGTTTATTCGGTGGGTGTTCCTTTTTTACTATTTTGGCCCGCATTTTGTTAACTGCGGCTCAATTCATTTTGCTTCTTTTAAATGCTTACTGATTTGTTCATCATCATTTGACGTTTAAACTAACCAGTTGTGGTGGAAACCTTTTGCATACAATTGGATTTCGCTGTCGTCTTGTTTTTCACTGGCATTAGCGACTTGGCTCAGCGCAGCTCAACTAATCGACCGATTGACTGATGAGTCGTCACTGCTGCGCTTTAAGCGGGTCAGGGTTAGTGGTTGGGCTGGAGAAGATCAGTATCTGATTTTTGCACAGTGATAAGAGAATTACTTTGTTTTTGTACATGCATACATATATATTTTGAAGTTAATAGTTTTTTGCGCATAATTACATCCGATAATTGTAAGTTAATAAAATATTGTAATGCGTAGGCTGGAATTATACAGCAAATTATTCAAATAAAATAAATCCGTTTTCAAAATAAGTACCTTTTTTTACTTTAGTCCAAATTTGGTTAATTTAGAGATTTTCTAAGTATATCATAAGTAGAGGGTGTCCGGTGGCAGAATTAGGTTTTAAATTTAAATTTTGTCCCTAACCGATGCGCGTATGAGCGGAGAGAGAACCGCGTTAGCTTCCTCATTCGTACGGATTTTTAATCGCGATGTCACAGTGGACGGGTAAACAACATGCCTCCGCAATCGAAACGTATTTTAAGGCCAATAATTCGTATGTGGTCGTCGCAGATTCTATTCACGTTAAAATATTCGATGGTTTCTTTTAAATGGAGGTGGCAAAAAGCATTGGAAGCCGAAAAGTGTGAGACTTGACTTTCGACACACACACTAAAAACCCACCCCAGCTCCGTTTCCCTCCTGCGGGACAACTGTTAAGTATAATATTACTTCACGCGAGGGTGAGCAGCCTATTGCCTATTCATAAAGATCTGCGTTGTTGTTCAGCGCGACGCAGTTTGGTGATTACTATTCTTGCCAATGTTCTTCTGAGTCAAGCATAATCTACTAGGTTACTAACCACTACTGGCTTCCCGACCCTAATACTCAATTCTTTCCTTTCGAACTCAAAACGAGGGCAGACAAAAAACATGCTTTGCATCTTCAACTAAGTTGTCCGAAAAAGTAACAAAAGTGGATCTTCCTCATGCTTTAATCTATGCAGATAAGATTTAAAGCATTAATGTGCACTAAGCCCTTGGGTCAGGTACAAGTCTATCTGTCCATGTTTTCGATTTATGCATATGGAAATATTCGGAATCAATCGATGCGTCCATCGTCCGTTCTTAGAGTTCTTTGACTCCTGCTGTCACGTACGGCTGGCATTCAATCGTTCAGTTGGTCAGTTGCGCTGGATCCGCTCGGTGTTGTTTTATATCCAGCCAGCTTAACTGGTAGCATACCCGCGATGACTATTACAGTAGCCTCCGATACGGTGCGCGATGCGCAGCATACCCTGATATTTTCGTGATGTTTGCATTCGATGTTTGCGTGAGGCCGCAACTGAAAACTTAATTTGTTCATGGATGCAAAGGTTCCGGGCAAACATACCACGGCCGTGTCCTAGCCGGATATTGAGAACAAATAAAAATATTGAAGACCTCGCTACAAGTTTGCACAATAATCCGCGTCGATCTGTACGTAAAAGACCGGCTGCCATGGGCTTCCAAAAACTACTGCGCATGGAATATTGGGGAAGGATCTTAAACTTCAACCCTTGAAAATTCCGATCGTGCGCTTCAAGGTGCTTCAAGGTCTAACGATTACAAGTTGCGTAAAAGTTTTGGCGAGACAATGTTAGAGCGATTCCGCACGGTAAAAACTATCTATCGGAGTGATGAAGCCCATTTTCCTTTAAATGGAATTATAAATAAGGAAAATTGCCACCTATTGGCCAAAACCTACTATTAAAACATCAACAGTTACTTCACAGTCCCAAAGTGGTGATTTGGTTTGCATTGTCAGACAGTGAAATAATTATACAATTTTTTTCAAATCCTCAACGGCGAGCAACTTCTGTGGATGGTGTCTCGCATAGGCGCGTGCTGAACAATTATAAGTTTGTCAAAAAAGTCTCGCGCTTGTGTTCGTCGCATCGGTTCACGCTAAAGCTTTTTGGAAAGCTCTTTTCACGTGCTAACACGTGTTTGATTAATTGTTGTTTGCTTTTAGTCGTTCGTGAGTTATAGCGTCGCAAACATGGAGCAAAATAAAGAGAAAATACGGCATATTTTACAGTACTACTACGATAAAGGCAAAAATGCATCTCATGCTGCCAATAAAATTTGTGCAGTTTATGGACCCGATACAGTTTGCATTTCCACCGCACAACGATGGTTTCAACGTTTTCGTTCTGGTGTAGAGGTGATCGAAGATGCGCCACGGTCCGGAAGGCCTGTCATCGAAAATTGCGATAAAATCGCTGAATTGATCGAAAGAGACCGGCATAGTAGCAGCCGTAGCATCGGCCAAGAGCTGGGCATGAGTCATCAAACCGTTATAAACCATTTGAAGAAGCTTGGATTCTAAAAGAAGCTCGATGTATGGGTGCCGCACGACTTGACGCAAAAAAACATTTTTGCCCGTATGGATGCATGCGAATCGCTTCTGAATCGCAACAAAATCGACCCGTTTTTGAAGCGGATGGTGACTGGCGATGAAAATTGGGTCACTTACGACAACGTGAAGCGCAAACGGTCGTGGTCGAAAAGCGGTGAAGCTGCCCAGACGGTGGCCAAGCCTGGATTGACGGCCAGGAAGGTTCTTCTGTGTGTTTGGTGGGATTGGCAGGGAATCATCCACTATGAGCTGCTCCCCTATAGCCAAACGCCCAATTCGGACCTGTACTGCCAACAACTGGACCGCTTGAATGCAGCACTCATGCAGAAGAGGCCATTTTTGATCAACAGAGGCCGAATTGTCTTCCATCAGGACAACGCCAGGCCACACACATCCTTGGTGACGCGCCAGAAGCTCCGGGAGCTCGGATGGGAGGTTCCTTTGCATCCACCGTTTTCAGGCAATAATGAGAGAGCATCCTTCTTTTAGTACATAAGCTCCATCTGGTACCTCTAAGGACTAATAGGTCTATGTGATGGTGACTTTCAGCCAGCCAGGTCAACCTAACCTAACTAAACCTAGTACGTACGCGTGATTTCAGCAGGGCGGCGCACGCCACATGGGGAAACGCGCAGAGAGACCATGGCGATACTGCGTGATTTCTTCCTTAACTAACTAATAACAGGTAGCTCAAACTTATCCCTAAGGACTTTTTTCGGTGGGAGTACCTGAAAAGTAAAGTCTATGAATCAGACACAGCGACCAACTCAACACTAAAAAAAATTATCGTTCGCGAGGTTAATGCCATCCTGACATCACTTCTCCAGCGATTGGCACGGCACACGCAGAACATGTTCAAAGAGTGTATCAGAGAGTGTAACCGTCAACATCAATCATCAAATAGTGTTTTTTGTTGTGTAGTCCAAACAGAAAATAGGTCTAAATCATCTTTTCTGCCGAAACGCATTTTCATCTCGACGGATATGTTCACCAGAAAAATTGCCGCATCAAGAGATCAAAAAGCCTCAGGTGATCAATGTATCCTCAGAGAGTAATAGTTTGGTGAGGTTTTTGGAGCGATGGCATCATTTGTCTATTTGTCTATGAAAATTCTGTTGGAAATGGCAACGTTAAGCGCTACAGAAGAACGATCAATGCCTTTTTCCCCCGACAGAAATTGAAAACATGGTTTTGGACTATCTTTGATTTCAACAGAATCATTCGCCAACCCACAGAACTCATGGCACAATCGGTCTGTTGCATCGGCAATTGTTTTCTCACCTGTCGTAACGATGTCAGTTGGCTACCTAGGAGCTGCGATTTGACGTCATTATACCATTTTTGTTAGAAGTGCTGAGAAGAGCCGACGTTATGCGAGCAATCCATCAACGATTTAGATCCTTAAGTAGAATGGCGAGCAAGCCGTTCGTGAGACAGCGCGAGAAGTTGTCGACAAGATCTTGAAAACTGGGTTAAAAAGGTGCGCTATTCCGAGATAACCACCTGAATGAAATCGTAATCTATAAATAATGAGAATGTTTTCTCTTTCCAATAAAATATGTAATTAAGGGGTAACACCACTGTAGAAATTTCAAAAAATTGATTTTTTTTATAAGCTTAAAAAATTCTTTGAACCTTTTAAAATACAGAACAAAAAGTTTTATACGTTACCGAAGTTTATTTCATAAATATTTTAAGCTTTTAACCAAGCGTTAGTGACTGCTACCTAACGACTTCTCCAAATTTCCAAACTTTAAACGCGTTTTTCTCAAAACATGTTTTCTGAAATTGGCACGCAGCATAACTCAAACAATTTTAAATATTTTTAATCAGGTTTTTCACTACGTCTGTATAATAACCTTCTTAAGAGAAGAGCGTAGGGGATTTTCGATAGATTAATTTAAACGATTGTTATAATTATTTAAGTGCCGTTGTTTTAGTCCAAAATAGAGTTTTTTCCTTCAAATGCTTGCTAATTCCACAAAAATAAATATTTTTTAAATCCCCTACGTGTTTCTCTAGCTATTCTTATCTAGATTAAGAAAAAAAATGTTTCTTTGTTCCAGATTAAAATTTGCACCCTCTGTGCTGCGTGCCGCGGAGCTCCTTCAAGAGAAACCACATTACAAAAATGTCTCCAATGCCGCCATTTTGATATATATTTTTCGATCAAACTTTGTAGTTTTGTATTTTAGTATATAAGTAATAACTTCCCAAATCAGAGTGATTGTTTTCCCTTTCCTTCTATACAAAAAAATTCTTTAAAAAAAAACCCCTTAATTATTCAACAAAAAATTTATTTTTGTTAATTTTTTTTTTTTTTTGAATTTTTATAAAGAAACCTCTAAATGTACGGGGGTTGATGGAAAAGTTAAGCGAACAACACAGCCACTCCTCCCCAAACGACAACCTTCACCTACTGTCCTAGACTTCTTGTCCTGGACTTGATCCCCCCATTTTTGCTAACGGAGTTCTGTCGATCGAGTAAAGGCGGTATATTATTTCCATCAGCGACGAAATTCCTACGCCTTGCTACACTGGAGACAAAGCCGACTTGGGATGAGATGACTTATGAGGCTGACTTATGGATTACAGAGGCCGTTGACGCTCTATGTTTCAGCTAGGAACCACTAGTAAAATATAGGTAGGTATGTACGTACCACACATATTATACCTTCTCTGTGCGAAATGCTTCACTTTGAAAAATGCTTTCGAAGTATTGAAAGCTAAGATTTCAGTCCATAAGAACATTGCTGTATTGCCGATGATCTCAAATTTCAGATGGTCTCGCCACAGATCTCAACAACTCAACAACATTATCTGCGTAAAGACCTCGGCTTATTGGTTCAGAAACTTCTATTAACTCAGAATAATGAAGGCCCATGACCATCCGTCACGATATCCCTTGCGTATGGAGCTCATTTTCAACTCGGCGACTACGTTGGAAACTAAAATTACTATTTTGCGATTCCCCACTTTCCGATCAGTTGAGATCGCATTTGGCTCAACACAACTTAAAGAGTTTGTTTGAAAAAGATCCACGAACAAAACAGAGTATCCACCCTAAATGTTTTTGTTCAGTGTAGATTTATTTTACAATCATTTTAAGCCCAACAAGTTCCGCTTTTAAAATCTTGCAATACATTTTCTGCTTCTTTTCTTTACTCCCACAAAACAAAATAAAAAAAGGAAAAACTTCATTTGCTCACCATGGCAAGTAGCTACCAGGTAGTCTCCAGTTACAGTTACAATTGTAATAATAACAATGAAAATAAAATCACAACCTAACTACAAAGAGCACAACATTAACAATATTAATATTAACAAACAATATCAGCGCAATAACAATAACAACAAATGCACAGATTATTGTCGAAATGTTTAATGACAAACTTTTGATGGGTTGTCACGACTCCGAGGTGTAGTTACAAGAGCTGGAGCAGCAGCAACAATAGCAACAATAGAGAGGAAGCAAAGTATGTGGCAGCCAGTAAAGGCTCAAGTGGCTGCCTTTTGTAAGCATTTTGTTAAGGTGCTGTTGCATGCCTCATTCCATGACTATTTGCATGGAATCGTACACTACATGGAACACAGTCTTACATACTATGCATAAACATACATACATATTTATAAGGGCATTGCACCTCGTTGGTGATATGCGCGGGCGGAAGCCACTCAATGCTTAAGTTGGAGTAACTCTTGCAAGTTTTGGGCGAGTGAAGTTCTTTGGCGATTGTTTCTGGCAATAGCGACTTTGTATTTGTTGCAGTACTCATGCGATAATACATAGGTGCACATATTAATATGCACACGTACATACATACAAGTGCATGCGGCTAGAATATTTTCTCACGTGATTTTCTTTTCAATTACAGAGTTGTATGTAGTTTTTTCTTCGGAAACACTTACAGGTACTGTTAAAACTAGCACAAACGATGGTAACATTAGGTTTAGTGGGCTACCCTATAAAAAGGGTTAGATAGTCAAAGCTTCCCGAGTTTTCCCCAAGCTAGTCGCCTCAAACTAACCATTCGCTGAAACACCAAAATTAAGAAAACAACTTTTCTAATAGCGGTCGCCCCTCGGCAGGCAATGGCAAACCTCCGAGTGTATTTCTGCCATGAAAAAGCTCCTCATAAAAATATCTGCCATTCGGAGTCGGCTTGAAATTGTAGGTCCCTCTATTTGTGGACGCACACCACAAATAGGAGGAGAAGCTCGGCCAAGCACCCACAAAGGGCGTAAGCGCCAATTATATATATAATATATAGTTGCCCCAAACGCTCTGGCTCTGAAATTATTCGATGCGGTACCAGCTGGTGGTAGCAGAGGAAGAGAACAGGTGGAGAAGGACTTGGCTTCACTTGGTGTCCAGCTAGTTAACACAAGAAAGAAATGACTGGCGCACTTCTTAAACTCGTCCAAAATCGCTTAAGCAGGTATCACGCCAAGCAAGAAGAAGAACTTGCCTCTTTGCCTGAAAACCATTGTTCTTTTTAGTAGAAGCTAAAAAGCACTTTAATATTCTCGAAGAATATCAATCCCTTACTAAACATTACAAGAGATCTAAAACCGACGTTAATAAGACCATTTGTCTAGTGTCTCATTGGTACCTCCGTGGTGAGTCGCATCTATGTTTTCGAAAATCCACGACGAACATTGGTTTTTATACTTAGATTGTGAAACCTACCAATAGAAAGTAAACTCAAAAATGTATTTGTGTCTGAGTACTCAAAAACACAAAACACTTCTATCCCAATTTCGTTCGTTCACAGTTTGGAAGAGAGCAGAGCTCTTGAAGCTCTTCTAATGCATTAAAATTTCAATCCGCGCATTAGAAAAGCTAAAATCAGGGAATGCAGAAAGATTTTCAATGTAAAAACGCAGGTTTAAGTCTGAGGTTTGCAGAACCTCATTAGGAAACCATCAGATGCTCCACCGTTTTTATACTTTACCACATTCGGTGTCTATGTTTATAAAGTCAGGGATGGAATTTGGATGGCCGGAATTTCCAAGCGCTCAGGCCCTATTTGCTTTTTGTAGTTAAGGTGTGGAGAGAGGATTGAAGGGAAAGTGAAAAACAGATTGAGTGGGAATTCATTTCTCCACTGCCTACTTCCCAGAGTTATTTATGAGTCTTAGTGGTCGCCCAAAATACCAACGGGCACAAAAGGCAATGAGGTCGAAGTGCAAACCTCCAATAAATCTAAATCTAGTAAAGCCAACCCAAAAGTGTACCATCTAAGGCTAGTAAAAGTCATACAGTGGCAGAAAAAATGCTTTGTATAATTCCCGGCCTCCAAATAAGATATACACAATGGATCGGCGATGGTGTCTATGTTGATTATATGTCGCCCACATGGACTGTGTCCCGCCATTAGTCCTATCGGGGCTCATTGCTCGCTCTTCCTCTGTCTGAGAAGATATTTTGCTACCACCCTGTCAGACCTTCTAAGGAAACATTCAATAGTTTTGCCCGTATCATATCTGCACGAATAGCTCTCTTAAGCTTTTGATGAAAACTTTGATGTATCCGACTATCCTGCAATGCTTGACCAGAAAATTGAGATGCTCTATGGAACCAAATTTCGCCAAATTATCAGCCAGTTCATTGTCTTGAACACCACAGTCTCCCGTCATTCATTCAAGTTCAAGTTCATTCCACCCAGCCATAGAGTTCAACCGCAACTTAGATTTTCTGAATTACTTTCGAAGAGGTTCGATCGATTTGTTTGTTGTCACTGCACACCCTGATTTTTTGTCCTCGCCGTCTCTCGCCAAATATTCAGTCTGCTGCTTTAAGTATTGCAAAATTTAGTATTTCCGATTGATAGACCGCTGTCATTATACCTAAAGCGAAACGATAAGGCTATGGCAAGACCGCTGGAGAAACGAAACACGCGGCAGATGGACGGCTAGGCTAATAAAAGACGTCGCTAAATGGTACAGCAGGAGCTTCGATGAATTAAATTGGTATACAACCCAAATAATTCCAGAAATACCTGTTCGAAATAGGGAAAGGCAAACTCCCCGCGTGCATAGACGGTGATACAGCCGAATATGACGCTGAACAATCATTTTTCCAATGTTTGCGTTGGGAATAAGGATGTCGAACGACAAGATGATAAGCAGCGAGGAAACGTGGGAAATCAGCAGTGGTTTCATGGAAAAAATTCTCCTAAATGGAGACACACAAGCATAGAACTTTTAATGGGGAAGATAGAACGCCACTCTGAAGTAATGCGAAATCAGTTCCATGGTGGGCGATGGTTCCAAACGAGGAGGCGTTTTGTAGTTTCCGGACATAGCATTGTTACGACGGCTATGACGATGCATTAGGCATTTTCAACCTCCTCATCTGCAAAAAAAAATTAAATCAACTTATAAGTACGAGGTGTGTTCAAAAAATATAGCAAATTTTGAATTTTCGCAGGTTACGTATATTCGAATTTCAATTTTTTTGTATCGATATGTTGGTACTCATGTCTCTCACTCATGTCGACGAGAGAAACTACTTTGAACCAAAGTAACGTTTATCAGTGGTACAAAATGTTCTCAGAAGGCCGAGAAGATGCGAACAACGAAAAGCGGCCGGACGTCCGAGCACTTCAACAACAGGCGAAACAATTGATGAAGTGAAGAAAATGGTATTGGCCAATCGTCGAATCACCGTTAGAGAAGTTGCTGAGGACCTAGACATATCGATTGGCAATTTCGACCAAAAGCAGCATCGCAAGAACATTACTAATGAGATGTTGGACTCTGTCTGCGACGATCCAAATTTGCTCCAGAGGGTCATAACTGGTGACGAATCGTGGGTTTATGGTTATGACGTGAAAACCAATGCGCAATCATCTCAATGGAAGCTATCGCACGAACCAAGGCCGAAAAAAGCGCGCCAAATTTTGTCGAATGTAAAAGTTCAGCTTACCGTTTTCTTCCATTGCAGGGGCATTTTGCATCATGAGTTCTTGCCACAGGGTAAAACAGTCGATAAGGAATATTACCTGCAAGTTATGCGCAATTTGCGCGAAGCAACCCGTCAGAAACGCCCGGATTTGTGGAAGAACAAAAATTGGCTCATGCATCACAATAACGCCCCTGCTCACACATCGTTGCTTGAGCGGATTTTTTGACCAAAAACAACACACTAATAATGCCACAGCCACCGTATTCCCCAGATCTGACCCCCTGTAACTTTTTCCTGTTCCCGAAACTGAAGAGGCTCATAAAAGGACGACGCTACGGTACGATTGACTAGATAAAGACGGGATCGAAGGAGGAGTTGAACAAGATAAAAAAAAAATGATTTTTTGAAGTGCTTCGAAGATTGAAAAAAACGTTGGTACAAGTGCATAATATCTCATGGGTATTACTTTGAAAGGGACAAAATAGATATTAATGAATAAATAAATAATTTTTGAAAAAAACACAAAATTCGCGATACTTTTCGAACATACCTCGATAATTTAAAGCAGTAAAGCATCTGAATTTGTTGTCAGAATGCCATCCAGCTCCAGACTATTTTCAGTCTTAGGAAAATGCATTAACCCTAGAAAGACATTCATATTTTTAGTACACTAAAGACATTCTTCGTCAAAACGACGACAACTCTTTTTAAACTTTCTTTAGATTGCACCTACAGCCAAAAGGAATAAATTATAAATGCAATATTTTACTCTGAATATTTATTGAATAGTTTTAATGCTCGTTTATTTATTTTAATATAATATAAAACTTAAAATTAAAAATATTTTTTTCAATAAAATTTTTTTTTTGCTGATACCTCTGACAAACTTCAACAAAAAAGTAATATTAATCAAATTAAAATTCATTAATACTTTAAAAAGGTACATTTTGTGCTTAAAACTAAAAATAAAAATCTGTTTTATAAGTCTTTAACTTTATTTTGCACATCAGGCACAGATATCAATTTTATGCTCCCCACACAAGCTTTTTTGACATTTGGCGCATGAAGATTTGGTCATTCGACGTTTGGATGATGGACAAATCGCGCAAATCTTTCTTTTTTTATTTGCTGATACCTCTCCACTGTTTTCTGCATTCTCATCATGTTGAACTAGTCCGCTTTGTACAATATATTCTGTCGAGCTGCCGTTTTTAAAGTTACCACATTAAGTCTTTTATATAAGTGCTTTTGAATGAGAGCAGAGTGTTAACCTTTTATAAATTTTCTGCGACTAAGTGGTTTCTATGGTTACATTTCGATTTGTGCCGTAGATGCTTTTTGTTAGCTCTTTAACAAAGTTTTCTGCAAGAGGTAAAATAGAATCGCTTGATCCTTTTCCTAAATATGGCTTAGCGTCTATCAGGTAGTTTGTTCCACTGTCACACATCATTACTATTTTGAGCCCATATTTTGCAGGCTTGTTCGGTATGTACATTTTAAAACCACATCTACCTCTGAATGGAACTAACTGCTCGTCAATGGTCATACAGGGCCCTGGTGTGTAATTCTCCCGACATTTTTGAGTAAAAATATCCCATACCTTTCTTATCGGAGCAAATTTGTCTGCTATCAGACCTACGCGTACTGCCTTATCATCAAACCGCAAACAGGACATTAGAAATTTGAATCGGTTGTGAGTCATTGTAGATAGGTATTTTGATCCAGAGTAGAACTGATCAAATAACTCTGCAATTGAGAGGTGGCTATCCCTCAAGGCAGCTGTTAAAGCTAACATACCGATCAAAGCTTCAATTTCCTCATTGTTTGTTTCTTTTCTTTGCGCCGCTTCAGTGGAATTAATAGACGATCGTGTGCTGATTTCGACGTTGGTCCACTCAATAATTTCTTCAATTATGGCGTCTTTTACAATAAGTCTGGAAAACTTGTAGTGGATCCACAATATTTTTGCACAATCGAGTAGGACCACGTACTTGATGTACAATATTTTGTCCATATCTATGAGACGTAGCTTTTTGCGTCGACCACTTATGACGGTTTTTTCCACGTAATATGGTTTTTAAGAAAGTAATTTTCAAGCAACACATTCAACGCGATATCGTCTTCGTCTGCAGAAACCTCTTCAGAAGAATTTTCTTCGTCCCTTAGCTCTCCCAAGTCTGTCGCAAGCTCGCCAATGGCATAATCATCTTGATCCGAATCTATGAAGTCATCGTCTTCAGCAAGAAACTTTTCAATTTCCTGGTCATTTAAAAAGGCTTGTCTTGTCATGTTGAATTGAATTATATAAAAGCTTTTAAGACAACAAAAAATCCTAAAAGCGATATATTATTTTATTGCAAAAGTCACACAAAAGACATTCTTCGTCGTTTCGACGACGCAAATTTTTTAAAACGGTACTTACATGCAACTACCACAAATGAACGTACACTCACAACTAAAGCTCAGGAACTACTAAACTACGAAAAATTAAAGAAAAACAGTGAACGGAAATTATGATAATCAGTTAAATGCAATCGAGCGTCGTAAAAACGACGAAGAATATCTGTATAGGGTTAAGCAGTACTAAAACCAATTATTTCTTCTCTATACATCAATATCGGATTTCCACATTTTCCTCTATTCTAAGTTTATTTGATGATTTTCCTATTCTCTCATAAATTTCTACACACAACATGGAAATTTAATAGAAAAAATCTTCCGCTAACTTTAAATTTCAATCATTCTTGTGTGTGTACACCCATTTACACCAACAAGTATTCAGTAGAGTGTCTTGTTTTTCCACTTGTTACCCTATTCCCTTGACAATTCCTATCAAAACATTTCTTATCAGTATTTTTTAAGACCCAGAAGAAAAACATTCTCATACTCCCAGCAGCAGCAAGTAAATTTGACATACACAGCAGGCAAGTAAAGGCATTCCTTAACTACGCAAATATTCCTTTTGATTAGACGGGAAAAAACAGGAAAACTGGCACTACCTCAACAACACTAACAAGCCAGACATGAGATATCAGACAGCACGTAACTCCTTACACACCCCTTTGCTATGCTCCCTAAAAACAACAAAGTACTTATTGAAGCAAGTAAACAGCAATCAGTCGACATTTCTTATCAATTTTTGTGTAAAGAATTTTTTATCGATTTTCTAAGGAAAAAAATGTGAAGAAAAACCTGCGTGTGCACGAATATTTACGTAGCAGGGTATACATCTGTACATATGTATTTATATAAATATCACACAATATGTGTGTGGATACCACCGTATCAATGCGCGAATATATGTCCGCGTGTACTCACTCGGGCATTCGGGCACTCGGGCATCAAAACACACAACTTCCCTGAAATTATGCCAGCCTGAAACGTTGAGCATTCTTATCATTTTTCATGCAAACTTATACTTGTGGGTGTTGGCGACCTTTGCGTTGTATGTCGCTAGAGGCAGCATGGAGGCTCAGAAGCTGTGCATAAATGCCGCCACAAAAGCAGTTGGGAATGCGTTTTGTTAGGGCGCCAAAAAAATCAATACAAAATTCTGTGTGTATACGAACAACTAACACGCGAACTAGGAATGCGAAAAGGGAAAAGGAAAATTGAAAAATATCTGGCGAACCAAGGCGACAAAATATTGCAGTAGGCACAGAAAAAATTTGCTAACCCAGTGAGCAGATGAATACGTAAATGAGAAAATTTCGTCATCGAGAGTTTTTAGTGGACTGAATTTGTATAGGATAGAAAATTTTAATTAATTTTGATTTAAATTGAAGGGAAGCAGTCACAGCTGTGGAAAAATAAAATATGGAAAAAATCTCTCCGTTTCATGAAATCCTCCTTGAGAAATCTCCCCGTAAATCTGTGAGATCCGCCGAGAAATAGAAAATTTATTTTAACACAAATTTATATTTGTAAAGAAAATGCACCCAATTCATGTACCCAACTGCTATGTTCTCATGGATTTAGACTTATGAGGTCTGGCTTTTAAATAGCGAGACTGATGCTGCTAAAGCGTCCGTGAACTGCTTAATAGGAAGCCCAGTGTTTCGAATACCGCTTTGTTAAATTCGGCCAAAATCGCGTAAGCGGTTAGCGCGGCAATTAAGAAGAAGAAGAAGTGTTTCGAATACAGCAGCTCTCACTTTTATAAACAAATCAAAATAGCCATTGCCTTTATGTAGGTAGAGAGCCTGGGCATAGGTTTATTTTGCGGTTGATAGACACTCCAGAGGCTCCTCCCTCGATGTAGTGCGAATGCGACCCCGGGATAGAAGTTAGTCACAGAGAGTTTGTTTTAATGGGAGCATGTCTCACATATCATTGGGGCAACGGGATCTACAAAAATATTTCTGATATATTTATCCTCTCCTTCCCGAAAAAAAACTATAGTCATTGCCTTCGCACGTGCTTAGAGTTTTTTTAGTATCAGCGGAAAAGCGGCAATACTAACTATGAGCGAAGAGACGACTTGTACCACATAATCCGTCAATAGATTTCTAGCCAAACACAGCAGCCCATTGTGCATCACCCATCTTATTCCTGAGATCTCATGGTAGGGCGGAAACAGTATGAAAAGAAACAAGATTTGAGTTCATTGGAACTGTGAAAGAGAAAGTCCTAATGAAACTCACAGAGAAAGGTTTCCAGCACTGTTTCGAACAATTGAAGACTTGCTTGGAGTATTGTAGGGATAGAGAAGAGGCAGTAATAATAAATATATATGGAGTTAAAATTAAATCTGCTACAGTATCATCCAGTTTATTTGATAGCCAAATCTTGTGTATATAGTAATTGGCTAAGGTAAAGCTCTTCAACTCGAAAGGATCTTACCCAGAATACCACAAGACTCACATTACTTCAAATTTAATCTATCAATGAAGATGTTTGCAGCCCTAGTACTTTCGAAGGAAAATAATAGCGAGCTTAGGACTCCACTTACTAGTTTTTCAAGATGAGTTGAAACGTCTAACCCAGAGGATTGTCAAGAGGTTATATCATATTTACAAAGAGAACCACTACCAGCCAATGTTAATTATGAGAAAATGACGTAAGCTCGGGAGAGTCCTTATGCTGGATATGTTGGAATGCTCTTTCAGAGACTAGTTTTCTTACGCTTACTCACTCGCAAGTGGATGTGATGTCGCTATCCACAGGATGGGCGGCCGCCGTAGCCGAATGAGTTGGTGCGTGCAGATTGAAACCTCGGTGCATGAAACAGCAAAATGATAAAACAAGCTTTTTCTAGTAGCAGACACCCCTCCGCAGGCAATGTCAAACCTCCGAGTGTATTTCGGCCATGAAAAAGTTCTTCATAAAAAACATTTAATGTTCGGAGTCAGTTTAAAACTGTAGGTCGCTCCATTTGTCGAACAACATCAGGATGCACGCCACAAATATGATGAGGAGCTCGGCGAAACACCTAACAGAAGTGTACGCGCCAATTATTTGTTTTGTTTTATTTAACCAGATCATACTTGATCAAAATTAATTCAAAGTTATCAACTACTTGAACCATCTACCAAGCAAAAGAATCGTTTCTGGGCATTTCCAGCGCCTTCAAAACGTCCTACATCTTCTAGTTCAAAAAATTTAAAAAGTATTAAGTTTGGATTCAGCGAGAGGACACCGTCCGTTGTGTTTTATGTGGGTATCTGCTGGCTTACGTGGTAACCAGCCTCACAGGATGGGGCTATAGAGGGCAGTGGATCAAATTAATGCATTTTCGTTACTAATTGGCGGTGCGGAATGGTCACACTATCCCCCTTGGTCTAACTAGAACCTCTGCAGCGATTTGTGTCTGGTACCAGGTTACAATGCAACTGCAAATCGAATGTGTTTAACTACAAACGAAACTCCCTGAGGTGCAAGTACCGCAAACAGGCTGAAGCGCACTCTAAGGCCTCCTGTTCCGCATGGCATCAGAATTAAGTCTCCGTAATCGAGTCTACAAAGAATGATATACTCGTGTATTGAAAGGGTAGTCTAAGTTACAAGGTTTTTACACAGTCCAAAAAAAAAGTTTGAAATTTTATATTAATACTTCTGGTCTCATGGTATTTCTCTAATAGTTTATTGAGATCATAGATTATAAGGTTTGGCCACCAAAGCAAAATTGTGAGAGTAACTTTAACTGCCACATTAGTGAGAGTTCGCCAGCAGAACTCGGTCCACTCACACATATTCTTAAGCTCTTCTAATCAATCGTTGATCAGATGGCAACATAATCTCAGTTTTTCGTAAACACATGACAACCAGAGCCCTTCAGCTGATTCTTTCAAATTTGCTGAGAGCTGGTCAACGGTGTGATATGGGAGACAGCTTCTACATTTTTTTCATCATGCATAATAAGACTTTTACTCTCGTCCAATCAGTTCGTTATTCACCAACGGGCAACGTAGTGACATGGACAGTGGACTGCTTTGATTTTTTCGTATATCACCAGCACAATCTCAGGTTTTTCCAACCTTTGTCGTAAACAACCCGCTGTCACATTCCTTGTTGCATTTGCAAATCAGTTGATTCCTCTAAAATCGAAATGAAAGCCGGTTAACGATTTGATGGTGGCCACATTTTCTATACTCTCTCCACCGTGGAATCTACTAGCAGTTGTGCTTCCAAATTGCTCTGAACCGGTGGCCTGGGTTCAACTCCATGCGAGTATTCACAAACAAAACACACAAACGAGGGTACAGTGAGAAATACTTGAAGTTTCTCGAATATCGGCACGTGCAAATTATTAGTTTTTTATGTAATAAGAGCTACAGTTCCGACTTCACGAGATGCAGTTCGAAAGTAGTGGTTTTTTCATAGAGATTGTAAGGAAAATAAGCAGGCAAACTTGGCCAAAATGGAACCACGGCCGCACAAATTCGCTACTGAATCTAAGGAGACAAGATATGCAAAATACGGTAGGTGTACTAACAGGGCATTATCTAGTTGAAAGGCATGCAAATAACTGGTGGTACCACATATTGAAGCTGTCAAGATATTGAAGAAGTGGAAACCGGGGAACCCTGAAAACGTCTTTCCACGCTCGGATTCGCCTTTCTTCACAGCATTGCAGAGGTCTCTCAAATAGGGTTACCGAAATTAACAAAATTCATTAAATCCGCAAATTGACTCAGAGCAGACCCAGTAGTGTAAAGGACTCCAATGGTATCCCAAACTGACTATTACGGCCGCCTAAGTGTGTCGGATGCTAGCCACTCAACGTAACCTAACCTACATAGATAAGGATTGTGCACACATATTTCGTTTTTATGCGGATTTTAAAAACTGGATTTGAAGCAACTTGAGATGACTGATGCAAGATACAGAATGAATTCCATTTTCCTCTATAAAAATTACATATTTTTTATTAAGAGGAGAACACATTGCTGTTGATATGAAGTCTGACAAATACAGAAGTTCTCAATGGACTTGTTGTTGTGCTTTTCTTTTCACACAAATTCAGCAGCAAAAATTTTCATACTGCATTTTTTTTTCTTGATCTCATTTTTCTGTTTCTTGTTTTTATTCGCTGTTTTCCTTATTTTACATTGCTATTGTGTTGTTGTTGCTCTGTATGTATGTTTTGTTGCTTTATCCACAAGTATTTTCTATTAACCGCGCAGGAAACTAAGGAATAGCGAAAATTTTTCCAAGTCACATTTTTTCTAATCTCATTCACTTGCATTTAATTTTGCTCCCCTATTCCCAGTGAATGCCTGTCAGTGTGATAAACGCGTCATTGTGTATGTGGAGTATTGATACGCATACGAATATAGTCGTACACGCACACCATGCGATAGTGGAGAGACGGGAGAGCAAGTCAAGGCGGATATTGATAACTGAAAATTTATAGCGCACATTGAGCACGCGAGTAAAAAGTTATGAAAAAACAAAAAGAAATGGAGAAATAGAGAAAATCGAATATTGAAGAAAAGTCATCAACACAACAACACTAGCAAAACAAAAACAATGGTAGAATAAGTGACATAAAGTTCGCGGGAGTTCAAATGAATATTTTACTTATACCCAGCAAACATTTGATTTGAAAGCAGAAACATAAATTTAGATAAGAACAGGAAATCGGCTAACTTGCCCGCAAGCAAGAATGTTGTAAAAAAATTTAGCAAAGGATTTTTGTAGTACCATAACCAGTAATCCAAATAAACAAAAGCAAAATTAGTTAATCGAATCTCGATTTTTTGGGACCTGGTTTCTTTGGATTTGTCCTACAATTAGAGGAAACTACAGTTTTAGTTAGAAACAAAAGTTTCTCTCAGTTCTCCGATTAGAAAAATATTTGCTCAAAATTCTTCAGGTTCGCCTCCGAGTATTTCAACTTAAATCCGCATAGCCTTTGCACTGGCGGGCGATTTGCAACATTCGAGCTGGTCAAGGTTATTTTAAAAGCTGATACTCAGAGAGAGGTCGCTGCAATAAAGACAGTTTTTTCTACAATTAGAGGAAAGCTACAGTTTTAGTCTTCCTGCGAATTAGAAACGAAACTTTTTCTTAGTTCTCCGCTATTAGAAAAACATTTCCTCACAATTCTTCAGACATCGCTGTAAGTAAAACCGTTTTTTCTAAAAGCCATCGCCTCTCGATAGACACTGGCAAGCCACCGAAAAAAATTTCTCTCATAAAAATATCAAAGGTCACATCATGAATTGAAGAGCTCGGCTAAGCAGTAATCGATGAAGCAAACGCCTCAAGGGTCTCTAGAAATTTTAGTATTTGGAGGGCATCAAAAATTGGAAGAACGTTGGATAAAGTGTTTTGCGCTAAAAGAAGGCTACGTTGAGAACTAAAGGGTTTTTTCGTCAACAAATCTTCAAGCGTGAATGAAATAGGGCCTATTATAAAAATAAAAGAAGCGCTTCAAATTTTTTTCAGCCAAGTTTCGTCTGGAGTACGGTTTTCAACAGGCATTTTAGAGGCAAAAAAGTGAGTTAAATTGAGGGTTTAAAAGCAGAAAAAACGCGTAGAGAATAAAAATTAATATGTGAAGATTCTGGAGAATATTTCAAAAGTCAGTCTTTGCAATCTTATGATGGGATGGCTGTAATTGTTAAGGCACATGGCGGTTTTGTTTTTTTCTAACATTACTTATAAAAACTTTATGAGAGGCTTTAAATTATTCCAAGACCGTCAAAAATTTAATTTTTTATTTGCAATGCTGTAAATCTATGTCAATTTAAAGGCTATGCGTCATTTCTCACTTACCTTTACACTACAACTCCATCAAAGACTTTTGATGGCAATAGAGCTACGGAGTGAGCTTTTACAAAAATTTGATAAAAAATGATTGTTTTATTTATTTGTTACTATTTTTGCCACAATTAAAAGTCATATTTGGGAAGTCTTGGCTGTGTCTGGTCCACAACAAATAAAAACAATAAATAATTTAATTTCTTGGTTGATTGTTAAAATAAAAATAAGAAAGTTTTCGTGAATATTTCAAAAGACTGAACTTTCCACCAAATACAATATCAATAAGGACGGCGGTCTGCATATGGTATTATATACTTTTTAAGAAAGAAGATGCTAAGTGACCTCTGAAAAAAAAATAATGAGGGACTTTTCCAAGTTTACTAATATTTTGCAAGCAATATATCTAATAATACCACTACTAATTTACCACTAAGAGCTGTTACGCTAACAGAACTCTGAGTATTTTTATGTCAAGGGGACGTTCTGAAAATTTCAGGTTTTTTATCTTCCTTTTTTTGTTTTAGCCTTGGCGTATTCATTTATAAAACAAATACATAAATGTTTATTTATGCTAACAATAAAAAAAATTCAGGACAAAAATTACATAACCAAATCTTAAAGGCTGCGCCTGAAAGTGCCTTTAAAAAGTCCTTACATTTGTCATACGGCTATGCTAATTAACATAACATCCACTGTTAGGCCAGTAAGGGCATTTAAATGTGATTTTATCTTGGATAAGCGTAAACTGCATTTAGGTTTGTGGGAACTATACTATAAATAAGATATCTTAATGTTTGAACCAAACTCTATAAAAAAAAGCTATTTGTAGGACTATCAGAATTTATAAAAAAGCTAACTAACTAAAACAGAAACTAAAAGAAACGATGATAGCGATATCATTATATACGAGCTTAACTCCGATAAAAAGAGGTAAACCTATATGGTCTGTTGAAGAATAGATAATGTAACTTGAACATATCGCACCCTAAATACAAAAGGGTCACAACTCAAAATGTACTTCTGCTCAAATATGAACGAGACGTTATCAATAAAACGGTCCGCGGATGACAGATGGCAAAAATAAATTTTTTGTTTTTTGGTAGGACTGTTATAAGCTTACATGGCAAATTTCAGCGTGATATGTCACATAGTTTGTTTTCTGTGCTACTGTAAACAAGTCAAGCTCGAGTGTGGAAAATTTTGAGTTGTGCCCCTTTTGTATTTAGGGTGCGATATGGTCATTTCCATTGTGACGGGTGTGACCGTGTTACTGACATTTTTCGTTATAATTTTAGAATTTAAAACTGTTACTTAAATTAAATCCCTGCCATGTGAATATTAAAGTTGTTTGATACCAAGAACATACTGAAAATGCATCATATCCGACCATAGCTGCCATTTGAAGACTGTGACGGGTGTGACCTTACATATTTAAGCTTTCAACAAAACTTTACTTTCATTGAAGTTTTTGTAAAATTTCCCAAAGAATGCGTATAGAAATGTTGGAGGAGCACATTGTTTGAAGACTTTCTGGTTGTATGTCATACTTACTTTTCTTAAAAAATCATATTTTTCTTAAAAAAAAAAGCTTAAAAAAAGGGACGGGTGTGACCACTCTATGTGACGGGTGTGACCTAGTATGAAAATTCAAAAATTTTGCTGAACTAAAACTTTTTATTCAATCCAATTATGAATAAAAACACATAAAATAACATTTCATTTTTTTATTCGCTATCATTGACATCACAATACTCTAGACCTGTATTTTTCAAAGAAATTTGTTTAAATTCAGATAAATATGAATAGGAAGCATATACATAGACCGCATCTGCTCTTTTAAAGGTTCTTTACCATTTTAACGCTTTCCCATCTTTCGTTTAAGAAAGAACTATTCTGATCGATGTCGCCTTTTGATGCGTAAAAAACATTGATCTTATTCAATTTGTGTTTTGCAACAAGATATTTGAAACAGTCCAGCGGTGTTTTCATAATACATTCTCTAGCTTTAATGGCTGTCCATAATGCTCTTTTTACTGTTGCCCCTATACCATCTACTGCGCCTTTACCATGGCCTGTAGCGAAGAAATTCCATGTCACTTTTAACCCAAAATCCTTAGGAGCATGACATATGTTGAAAATGTTGTACCTATTTTTAAATTGAGATGCACAAATCAACCTTTTCCTTAAGGTCACTTGTAATCATTTTTAAGAATGCCCAAACACTGTGTTTGTTATGAGTTAAATCATCACTGATAATAGCGTAGGATTGTGTGGAAATACCGTCTTGATATCTAACCCAGGCGCATGCTGTAAAAATAGTCAATTGTGGATGCTTCCAATGTGCACTTTGTATTTCGTATGGAAAAATATTGAAAAGTTTTCAGCGAAATCTACTTGCAGAACCACTTCGTTTTGGTTGGGTATCGCTTTCCTGTCTTGGAAACATTGCGCTTGCATATTGTTGACATACCAATGTGTTTTAAATTGATCTAGATTTAATTGAAAAAGCTTCAAGAATTCTCCTACAGCTGCTTCCTTAGCAATTATATGGAAACGTCCTTCCTGACTTGTCCAATACTTCCACGACACTATCATATTCTCATTGTAGTTTAATGGTACCGGATCATATATATTATCACAATAGAGGCATTCGTTTCTCATACATTTCTCACCATGAATATTGCAGCATATTGACTGTAAAACTTTTGAAGGACTCTCCAGTATAGGGAAAAAAGTTTTATGAGCAACATCTGTCATAAACTTAATGTTTTCATGATAGATGCAAAGGCACATATTGAGGGGAGTTTCCGCCACTAGGCACACATTTAGCGACCGATATTTATAAAATTGAGATTTACCAATTTTAATTGTTAGATTTTCTTCCTTAAATAAACTATAGCACTCGCCCACAGTCATGTTGAGGTATCGTTTTTGAAATTTTTGCTTAGCACCCGTTGATGAATTTTTCACGATTTTTACGTCCCTTATTCCATGTGTATAGACTGATATCATCCCGTAAATAAAAGCTTTTGATTTTGTCAATATCGTCAATCGGAGTTTTCACTCTTGTACAGCAATTCTTTTCGATGGACTACGAGGCAGGATTTTGTCAATTTTGGTGACTGTTTTTTTCAATGAACGACGTGATTTGAAGCTACCAATTTCAGATGTATTCAAAACACTTGATACTTTCTGCTCATCCTTTTTGCGTTGTCTACTCTTTCGCTTTCTTTCTTTATCTTTTCTCCTTTTTTCTTCCAACGTCGTTTCATCCATTGTAATTTTTTTGGCATCTCTTCTTTTTTTTATCTCTTGTTCTCTCTAAAGCCAAATGCAGTTCATATTTTTCTTTATTGTTTTTAAGTTTTTTCCTTTGTTCTCACTTTCTGGTTTTCGAATCCATTAAAAAAACAAGCACTTCGCGTTTATGTGACGGGTGTGACCAAGTATTTTATATTACTGAATTGCCAAAACGCGAATAAAAAATTAGTAAAATGTCACCTAACTATTTACTACGCATACTTTGTTATCATTGCAAAGTATCAAGTGATTATAATGTACAGAACCAATTTAATTGAACTTTTTCAATTTTTAGTGGGACGGGTGTGACCGAAAATTTTAAAGTTTTAAAAAATCGATAAAAATTTTATTTTACAATGTACCATGTCGAAACTTTGAAAGAATGGAAGCAAGAGCATATTATATTCAAATATAACGGGGTTTTGTCAATAGTATAAAGGAAGAACAAGAAAATGTAAAATAAAGACACATCGTTAAAAGAATGTAATTTCACTTTTCAGTATAGGCAAAGTTCACAGTGTTGCCAAACTTATTAAACTTAAGGCAAAAGTATAGTTTTTGATTTTCCCATATATATTATTCTCTGGCAGACATTATTTGACTGAATTTAACTAAAAACAACTAAATTAATTTTTTTCTGCATAGGGCCGTTTTAGGTGGAATTTCCTCTCTGGTCCATAGCCAATTGGCAAATTCTTCTTCGACTCATTATCTTACTAGAGGTGCCGCTATTAAATAAAAAAATATAGAAAAAGTGCGCAATTGCCAAATACCAGCGGCTGTCGACTGTAGATAAACATTTAAGAACAACATTACACGCCTTCGTTGCAAGTGATCAATTGGAAGGCAGTGTAGAGCTAGAAATTGAGGGAAAAATTATTGCGAGTTTAGTTATGAACCAATTTTGGTTTAGAGCTTAGCAGCCAAACTGAGTTGAAATTGAGTTGAAAATTTAATTAAATTCCCTGAAAATAAATGAAAAAGAGATTAGAAACTTGTATGGTTTTAATTTTCCTTGTTTTTGAAAAAAAATTTGTTATAAAATATCAATAAACAATACGCAAGTACGCAAGTACACAATAACAACAGAACGTAAAAATTATGTACAATAAATTTTTTTTTTTCGAGTTAAATTGCATGTAAGTATTTTTATTTTTAAAGGAATTTTAACAACTTTTTTTTAATCTTAGTTGTTTTTGAAAAAAAAATTGTTACAAAAAAAAATATTATTATTGCGTAAAAATTATATAAAAAAAATTTCGTTTGTTTAGTTGAATTTCTAAACAATTAAATAAGAATTTTATTGAAGTTTACGTGTTTTCGGGAAATTTTTGTTATAAAATGGCCACTGCCACTGATTAAGAAATGTATACTATTTTTTATACTTTTTTTTATACTTTTGTTATGATTTAAAATTTTTTAATTGAATTTTTTGTAAATAAATAAATATCAGCAGTTTTAAGAACATTTTTTTAATAAAAGTTTTTATTGCCTAAAAATTATATTAAAACCATTTTTTTATTGTAGATTTTGTAAATAAATAAATAAAACTTAAAAAATAAATACTTTTGATATTACATGTTTTTGAGAAAATGTTGGTATAAAATGGCTATTATGGCGTTACAATTTTATAAAAATAGTTTTGTTTTCAGTTAAATTCCTTGTAAATAAATAATAAATCAGACTTCAAAGAACATTTCTTTCTTGTTTTACTTAACTTACTTGTTTTTAATTTTGCTATACAAATTTATTATTGCGTAAAAATGTTGCTTATCGCATAGATTATTTCTTAAATTATAAAAGAAAACACAACAAACAATGATTTACTTATAATGAAGTTATTACTTTAAAAATAATCTTTCAAAGAAATTTGAGCACTACCTTTTAGACACAAATTAAGAGCTAATTAAGTCTAGAATTATTTACTAAAAACCTGGGTGCTAGACAAAGGAACATGATAGGGGCTGCTAATGCCTTTTTTAGTCTAAAATTAAAAATAGTTCTTTCCCTTCGTCCCTTATGGGTGACACTGGGAACAGAAGAGTTTATAAATGTAAGCGATAAGCAATTTTCCAGCTGCATTTTAATATTTTCCAACTATTTTCTTTGCAGTGAAATAGTTTTACCTCATGCCGACCCAGTCGGCTTAGATTTTTTCATTATTAATTTAACCTTTAATTTTTCCAAATATATGTACTAACTTTTGACTTTATCGATTCTAATAAGGTGCATGCATCTCAAATAGTTTTTCAAGATGTTCTCATAGGAAAAAGTCAAATTGATTGATCTTTCTGTGGCATTTAAGCGATTTAACCAGAGATGCCTTCCTTCTTGGGTGCAATATTTTAAAATAAAGAAAATCGACACCCACATCCCGTTTCATGTGGAAAAGCGTACTCAACAACAAATGTGTGTGTATTCCAAAAACTATGTAGTTAGCAATGCATGAACTAAGCAGCGCTCTCGCGAAAAACAAATACGCCACCATACTCGCATTGGCGCGCATTTCCAAACAATACGAATCGCCGCTATTGCTGCATTTTCTCCCGCTTTTTACGAGAATTGTATTTGAATGTCATTGCGTCGGCCCTCACTCACCACCACCACTTGACTGTGCTGCCTTCTGACCGCTGCGAGCCTGCTACAATTGAGAAGAGAAATCTACGTTGAGCCACTTGAGTGACATGAAAAAACTGGAGCAAACGCATTTAATGCCACAGCATAAGCCGCAAATTGAGCTAAATCAGGTAAACAAGAGATTATCCGCAGCTTACAAAGGAGCAACGGCAGGCACGACAAGCACACAAACTAATAGAGTATAAATCGTATGCTTATGTATATTTAAATTAACTTGGTATTATCTCAAAAGTAGTGTGTCAAAATGAGCAAGGAAAATCCACGAACACTCGCACACACACACACACACGTCAAGGCTCTAATCTAATTTTATTATCTACGAGCAGATGAGTTCACAGCCACTAAAGCGCACTCAGCATCCAGTTGGAAAAGCGATTTTCATTTGGCTTTTTTTCACACCACCACCTACACACATACACATGCACACGTAGGTGCATAAACTACCCTAATTCGCTCCATACATCTATTCTCACTCTCTCTCCTCCTTTTTGTTTCGCTCTTCACCGACGCAATGTCGCTATTCACGAACAGCATTTCGCAGACAAAAATGTTGAATTTTGGCGCCTTCGGCTACCAGGCGCACAATCATCATCGTAGGGAGAACAAAGCATCCGCTGAAGTTTTGTTGCATGGACCGACCATCGGCGAGCAACATGCAGCTGGAGCGTTGGTTGGTACACATTTTACGCCAGCCGCATTCAGCACAGCTGAGCTCAATATGTGTGTAACAAAAATACAAACATGAATACAACTATTTTGGGGGTGAAAATTAGCAGTTGCTGTGCAGTTAGTTGCCACCCTAAAATTTGTATACAACTCACGCGGTAACCAGCAGCTGATTAGCAGCCTTCTGCGCGCACACATTTTCTCTATCTTTGTGCATCTCTCTTGGAGTGCTATTTTTAGTTATACACATGCATACGCACACATACGCGCACATATGTATATATTGAAGCCTCGCTGGGCGTGCATGGCGTATACACAACATTTTAGCAGTACTTCACTCTGCTCTATATCTACTCTGTATCTACTCACTGCCAGCCCACCTTCGCTCTGGAAACTCTTTGTACATAGCTAACGGTTTTGTGCACTTGTTGCTCAATTCCTGCCTCTCGGTCTTTTTATTTTGTGTATCCTTTATTTGCATGCTTCATTCCATTTAAGTCCATCAAATTACTTTAGAGTTACCAGCGCGACCTCTTAGCGCCGCAGCCTTTTTGGCTCGCTGCCAAAAATCTTTTCGCCCTGACCTTATTCTCTCCCCATTTTCTGTGTCATGGGCAAATACTTGTTGTTTTTTACTCTTATTTTCTACTCTACGCTCCAATCTAACTGTGCTTGTACGCACATGCATACTTACACACAATTTCAGCTTTATTGTTGCTTTGAAGTTTTTGGTTTTTTTTCTTTGAAAATATTTGGTCTGCGCGAAATTTCACACTTTGCTCTTTGCTACTTTTGCTGTTTGCCTAAGCACGCAGATGCTTTTTGTTTTTGATTTCAGGGACAAATATAATGATTGATGGCCATTTGGGGCACACACACATGCGTAAGGTGTACAATTTTTGAGGAAGATTGGAATTTCGAAGTCAAGTGCATTTGCTTTTGACGCTATTATGAAGGAATACGCCATTTGGTAAATGGAATGGCAAAAAATTGTGGGTCAAGGTTTGCTGTTTTTGAAATATCGAAATATGTATACCTTTAGCCATCTACAAACACACGTACATTTGCATATGAGAAATACTATGTGTGAGTTGAAAGCTTGTAAACGGCTTATGACTTCTGTTTGACGGTGTAGGAAAACTATGAGCAAAATATCGAACTGTACCTAATTCTACAAAATAAATGTATTTAAATGAATCAAAAAGAATATCATTGAAACTAAAGTAAAGTGCGTCATAGTATATCTTAATATCAACACCCAATGCTTTTACGATTCACTAATGAAGTTTAAAAGTCCTTGGAAGCCGCACTTCTAATAGACACAGAATCAGCTACACTTTTCTTTCAGATAAACTGTAATCTAGATTTAGCCATGCCCTAAAATTCATAAAAAAGTTTTTCTGGTACCTCATCGTCCGCCAGACACAGTCAGCATCCTGTCTCAGTGGGCAGTTCCATCCAGTGCAGGCGCGAACTCGGTCGATTGTAACCGAAAAGGTATTCTTTAACTAAATAAACTTACTCTGCCTAGGCTTTCCTAGCCATTAAATAAGAAATCCGACACCTTTACGAGCGAGCGATTTTCCAAAAAATACATATTTCCTATCTCCTATTCTGATAATATCCCATGCGATATTGTTTGTTGCTGCACCATACAAAGATGTAAAGAGGAAACAAGAAGTCTAAAACGAAGCTCATAGCCCAATTCCCAACATAACTCGTCGGCGTAGCTGTCTTGACCACCAAATTTTATTAAAAACAAGAATTTTATTTAATTAAGAAACAAAATAAGTGCCTGCTTTTATATTACAGATTAGATTGATATTTTAGATTGATATTTCAGCGATTCCATGTCAAGTGATCCAAGTATTTTGTACATTACCGTCAATTCTTCTGAAAATTGGTTTATTTCTAGGCTTGAGGTTAGTGAAACATATACTGAAATAATTTTGAAAAACATTTAATAATTTTGAAACTTTTTTTGTCATTAATAGCTAAGTCTATGCTTAGCAAACCTTAAAAGTTTCATATTGAGATTCCGATAACTTTTCGAGTTATATTCAAATGCGTACAACGAACCTATTATTGTTTGTAACGACGCTTCGTTCGATTGGTCAACGGTCAATTTGCGCTTCGCTAAATCAATTGTTTGTACTTATTTTAAATCGCAAAATTATTTACTTTTTTCGGCTTACTTCTTTCTTCTTATACTCCCATCTACAAATAAAAAAGATTATAAGAAGATCATCTAGTCTCTGCTAAAAAAATATGCACCACTTTTTCTGTTTGATTCGAGCTCTAACCCTTAGCGACACAATCAACCTATGTACGAGATGCGGTAACCAACCCATGTGTGGCCGGAGATCAAGGCAGAAAAAGAGGTAGCTTTAATCAGGCCACTTCGATTTATTAATCTTAAAGGCTTACTAAAGAAGGCAGCGTCTGACTACCACAAACCGACGTTGTACGCTGGGTTTGAGAATTACCACATTTCAGTGAATATGAAAACAAAGGCCCGGGTGAAGTTCCGCACTTTTGATGCAGGCTGCAAGAAAGAAAAGGCCTTTTCTGCAATGGAAAGAACAAGCAAAGATCTTGACTGCACTTAATGTGTTTATCTGGCCCACTTTGTTGAACTCGATCAAACCCGCTGAACACGTTCGCGGACGCGAAAGCTATAGCATTCATTTTTATAGTGATGCAAAATGACGTGGATCTTACAGCATTCAAATGTTAAAGTCAAGTTTTGTTTATTTAATTTCATGTAACTTTAAGTTTTTGTAATTAATATACATTTCAAAGTAATGACCACTTGATTCATTAATTACTTTCATATAACAGTTAAAATACGATGCTTGTAGGTTACTAATCGCAGATTTCTCTTTTAAGGGCAATATCGCTATTCTTTCGGATAGCCAAGCCGCAATCCAGGCGCTGGACGCGACTATAACAACCTCTAAAGTGGTGGAGCAAAGTAGGAATAGCCTCACCAACTTGAGTGAAAACCATAGCGTAACCTTAATTTGGGTCCCGGGACACCGGAACATAGAAGGTAACGAAAAAGATGATGAACTGGCAAGAGGGGGATCTGCCTACAACCTCAAGCAATTGTCGACATTGATAAACATGAAACGACGAGACGCCTGGAGACTAACGGCAGTCATAACTGGCTTCTGGTCTATCGGAGAACAAGCCGCCAAAATGGGCATCCCTCACAACAAATACCGTCATAGTTGTAAACAACCGGAGAAAAAGGAAACAATCTTCCATTTCCTCTGTGAATGCGCTGCCCTATGGAAGGGCAGAATGTTAACCCTGGGCAAACCGCTGTTCGAGAATCTCGAGCAACTGTCTGGCTTAGACGTCAACAACCTAATAAGGTTCCTAAACCGCACATAGTGGATATAGTCTTGCTGTAAATAACTGTTAAACCATTTGGTAACGAGGATGTGGCAACAAAATGGTGCGGAAGCGCTAGTTGGATTCTGGATGAATCACCACTCTAACCAACCAACCAACCAACCAAAATACGATGTTCTGACTAAAAAAAAAAATAAATAATTGCGGTGTGCGTCTTGATGTTGTTCCACAAATGGAGGGACCTACAGTTTCAAGCCGACTCCGAACGGCAGATATTTTTATGAGGAGCTTTTTCATGGCAGAAATACACTCGGAGGTTTGCCATTGCCTGCCGAGGGGCGATATTTGGATATTACAACTTGTTTCAAAAATAATTGCCTGTCTATTTTTGCAGCTCCCTGAAATTTTTAGTGTCCGCGAACATGTTAAGCGGTCAATACTATTCTATCCTAGAAAAGGGAAAAAATATTTTTTTACGAATATTTCTTCATCATACTCTTCGTTTAGATTACCTACTTTAAACTAGAGATATTGCTTCTCGCCTCAGCTTAAATATCAAATTAGTAGATAATACTGGATCTGAATGTATCTGGAGGGAAATGATTTGAAATGGGGTAGGCGATTTCCTTGAACTAGTTTTGAAAATGTCTGTTAAACTAGGTAATGTTTCTGTGAACATCTAACTACAGAACACTAAGGAAGGCTAGTTGCAATTGAAGGTTACTCACTTTTTTTGAAAGGTTCTACCAAAGTGCAAGAATCTACGAAGCATATGTTTGCCTTGCAAGCTCAGCAGCCACGCAGTATCACTGGATATTTTTATAAGCCGAGAAACTAATGAAGTGGAAGGAGTTTTGCTCTGTTTACGGATTGACGACAGCGTGTGCCAAACCTGACTTGGTGTCATTAAATATTCTTGTGTAACCTCAGAGAAATTCGATGGCGTTCTACTCCACAGCTTGTATGATGCCTGCTGCTTTAGCCTAGAAAACTGTGCTCGAGCAAGTGAACAGAATTGAGCAGGAATGGATTTCGGGTATCAAACATCACCTCATACATGGCGTCAAGCATATATCCATGCGCACATATGGCTGCATTAGCAAGTGTAGTGCAAGTAGTAGTTTATTTATTTTATTTCTTTTTTTAAAAGAAAAACAATTATAAATAATTATTGCACTTAAATACTAAAGCACTGGCTGCCAGGACCTTCGGCTTAAGTAAAAATTAATTTATATTTATTATAACTATATAGGGATCGTTTAATATGAGTTAAGAGAATTTATAAAAATTTATAAAAAGAAGAAAATATTAACATTTCTGGCAAATAAAAATATTTAGAAATGGACATTATAACTGCTGGGCATATTAAGTCCAGGCTCTTAAATCTAATTAAGTTTTGTTAAGTATATATTTGTTTTTTATTGTTACAAAAAATTATGGAGTTATACTATAATAAGTTTACAAAGTGTAACAAATTTTGCAATCAGCTCTATATGACAGTATACTGTTTGTGCAAGATAATCCGATGGTTTCTTGGTATCAAATATCGATGATCTGATTGGTTGTAAATTTGGGCAGTAATCGAGGAGGTGAGTCACGTTGAAATCAGGAGATCCACAGTGTACGCAGTTTGGTCGGGAGATGCCATTCAAGAGATGAACGTGAGTTGCGAGTGTATGACCAATCCTGAGACGCGCGAATACTGTTATCTTCCTACACGCTGAGCTTGTAGGGTAAGTAGGTTTTCCGCCAGTGGGCTTATGGCCTTTGTAGTAATGGGTAAAACTGCGCCATTACTTGAAAACGTTTCTCCTAGATGCTTATTTACAAGTGTGCTTATATCTTTTTCGGTAAAGTAGTCAGCCATATGAAGAGGTTCTCTATTGGCTTCTTTTGCTCTTTTATCCGACATTTCATTACCATGTATACCTACGTGGGCGGGCACCCACATTATCTTAATTTGATTGGTGTACTGAAATAGAAGGTTACGAATTTTCATGATCATTGGCGTATCGTTTAATTAGTGGAAAACAGCTTCGATGGCGGATTTAGTATCGGTACAAATTACAGTATTCCTTCCATAGCGAGAGGCAAAAAGTACTGTTTCAAGTAAAGCAGCGGCTGCGGCTGTAAATACCGAGCAGTACGAAGGCAAGGAGTATACAGCAATGATGGCACAAAACTTATTTGTCACGGCAAACGTAGTACTGGTGCCGGATTTCGATCCGTCCGTATATATTATCTCCCAATCACGTTTGAAAGGCTCAAGGGCTGCATTGTGTAACTGTTGGTATTCACTATTGCTGGTAGGGTCTTTGGTTTGTTTTTGTGATACATTAATAAGTGATGGTATAAGCGAGGAGCAAGTCGGAAATTTTGCTGTTTCAACCAATGACGGAGTTGATATGATATGGAGCCGTTTCGATAGGGTTAAGCAACGCATTATGGTGGAAGGTGTGTTCGTTGTGATTGGTTTTTCAATGACGGTCTTAACTTGTGTAAGCAATAAGTCGTTTCGGGCGTGAAACAACTTAGGAATTAACATCATAGTATTACGTGCAATTCTGGAGGAAATATCAGGCAATCCGGCCTCTGCAAGTACTACTTTTGTTGGCGAGGTTGGGAAAGCTCGAATACTTCTTTTAGCTGCGATGTGGTACGGAGCATGGAGTAGTTTGATGTGGGTCTTGGCGCAGTGTCCATATATCGGCAGTCCATAATCAATTTTTGATAACAAAAGGGTTTTTGTAATATTTACAAGTGAATTCGTATGACACAAACAATGTTTAGAAGATAAAAATTTTATAATGTTTAATCTAGAGAATAAGCTTAATCTAACCGATTTACAGTGTTCTTTTTATGTTAGATTTTTATCAAATATTAGACGAATGTTAGAAAAGGATATGTAGCGAAAGGAGCAGTTATGTTTACGACATATATGGAATGTGGAGCATTTATCACTTAAAATTTTTACGAATACATTTTTGACTTTATTCAGGTATTTTATTTTAGTGAAAACGAAAACATCATCTGCGTATATGAAGTGGTCAACAAGTGGATTAGAAGGGATTATGGAGTGAAGGGGTGAGCCTTGAGGTATAGCATTATGAAGGTTGTATATTTGAGATTTGTGCTTATTTGCGTAAACAGCAAACTTCCGATTTGATAAAAAAGATTTAACAATGTTGTGTATTTTGGTACCAATCTTCCAACATTTTAGCTCATCAAGAACTAAGTAGTAGTTTGATCATTCATTCTTAGCTTTTCTGGGTATTTGTGTTAAAATTGATTTCAGTAACCAAGGGCACAATACAGTGGGCTGTGGTACTCAAAGCTAGGCTAAAGTTCTCGAAAAGTAGTGCGAACACTTATGTATATAGGGGTAAAAACGTGCTCATACTTTTCACAGCATTATTTCGTTTTAAATAAAAAAACAAAAATAGTTAATAGCGCACCCAGTAATATTATCCTTTTAATGTTATTTTTTTAAGCTTCAAGGTAGCTGTGGTTTCAGAATTTTTTTTTTTTTCTATTATTTAAATTTTTTTATTTTTTATTTTTGTTGTTATTAAAATCCCAAAGTCTTTATCTAGATACAAATATATCTACTTATGCGGCTCGAAAATCAACAACAAATGTTCGCACATTCACTGACCCACAATTAACCAGTAAACAAGACAAGTTGTAAATTTGGCCAGCAGGTACACCCACCGGACAACCCACAATCACACAAAAGAAACGAGAGAAAAAACAACCTGCAACCATACACCTATAAATATATGCATTAGTAATTGCTTGCAACATTGGCTACCAAATGAAACCGAAATGTTTTCGAGCGCATAATTTCACAATTAGGCAATGAGCAAATTAACCCAAAAAAAATAAAAAATAAAATAATAGGAAAAAACAGCGAACAAAAAGCATGAACGCCAAAAATTAACTCAGAAACATTTGTATGCGCATACACCTGAAAAAAAAAAAAATAAATAAAAAGACAAAAACAAAAAAATCCCAAAAAAATCACAAAAAAAGGCGCCAAAAACCACAAGGCGCACAGGCAATCACAACTTGCAACAAACAATGCAAACCAATAATACTTACAAGCATTTAGTTTGGCTATTTAATCGGTCAATTACAATCATAACATTTTCTTGCAACCAGCAACTTGCCTCAGTGCATTTATGCGATAGAGCAAATGTGCACATTTGTGTGTGTGTTGGTGCGCATGTGCGATTCTTGTCCCTGGCGCATAATCAGGCGCTCACAAATAACATTAAACTAAAGCGAATTTAGAGCAGCTCACCCAGTGCATACTCATAC
This sequence comes from Anastrepha ludens, assembly GCF_028408465.1. Lineage (NCBI taxonomy): Eukaryota > Metazoa > Arthropoda > Insecta > Diptera > Tephritidae > Anastrepha > Anastrepha ludens. Next base: position 92,888,623 of record NC_071501.1, read on the forward strand.
ACACATTCATACATACACACACATATACATGCATACATACATATGTATTCAAGTGCAACACTTATGGAAATTATCAGCAATGAATTTGGCCAATTTATGCATGAAACGATTTCATAGGTGTGCGTGTATGTATGTGTGTATGCATGTATGTACGCGTGTATGTACTCATATGTGCAAATGTGGCTAGTAAATTTATGATTATGTTGCAAATAAATTAATATATTTTTCTTGCAAAATTAATGTTACATTTACTCGTAAAAACTTAAAAATGACCTGCCATTTGATCCCAAAAACCAAAGCCGCGAATTGCTTGCAGTTTAAATCAAGGTGGAGCGCAATCGGATAATTTTGTGTTAATCGCAATTTAAGCATCACCACACAGCAGAATTCAATGCTGATAATATGTGGCACAGTGTTATGTCACGCGTGAGCCAAGCGGGTAGTTTGGTTGCTTTCAATGAAAGGTCTGCGGCTTCTTAATTATTCCGCCTTACGACTGAAATCCCATACTTCTGGCAGGAGTGAGGGAAAAATTAAATGTTTGAATGTTGCTATTTATATTTCAGGCCTAACAGTGGAAAATGGAGGATCGGTGGTTGAAAAGAGATTTATTATTTTCCAAAATGTTCTCCATGAATATCAATACATTTTACCAATTGTATGAAATGCCACCTTGATTAAGGTAGGTAGGATTTTAGGTATTTTTAAAAGTAAGATAAAAAAGTGAAAAACATTTCTACTCCCTATGTTTTTTTTTTGGTTTTATTAATATTGGAAAACTATAAAAAAATGATAATAGAAACAAATAAAAAATCGTGGAATTACAGGCCGGCGTAGTGGGGGCTACATAAAAATCGGTGCTCCATGGTTGACATGATTCCAACCCTTGTAGTGATCAAAAATAAACAAATTAAAAAAATTCTTCATTAGTTAAGATGTCGCTATCGGATTACGGCAGTTCCCGGAACAAACGTCAGGCGAAATCAACTGATTTGAGTTCTGTTTAGTTTTACACATTTGTGATTAGTATTCCTATCAAAATTTTATCGCCATTGCTTAATATTTGTAAAAGTTACGCTTGAGTAAATCTACCTTTGCCTGTGTTTTCTTTCATATCAAGGACGAAGCGAATACCATCCAACAGCCATCAAATTCACCTGATATGGCTCCTTTCAATTTTTTTCTGCTTGATCGAGTCCAAAAACCACTATAGCTGCCGAAAGGAAGTAATAGAAGACGGCTCTGATGACTACTACTGTGGGCAAAAAGTAAGGTGAATTTATTTGTCAAACTTCGCGGGATAAATTTCGCTCTAGTTATTTTTGTCACGAGTTGGCACCACTGTTAATAACATCTGGACCAACTTTCATGCGAATGTCATTTTCAGTAATGGGTAAGACTCCGTCAGAAAATATGAGATTTGCAAGTGGTCTTTCGATTTCTTTGAAACTTTGGGAAATATTAGTTCTAGGTAAGATACATTCGAGCCTAAAAAGATTTTGAAAAATTTTCAAAATTGAGTCATCTACGCCATGTTGAAAATCGGGACCGTGTTTTTTTCAAAAATCCTTGAAGTTCGCGGTTACGCAGCGCGGGAGTAGAAAAACGCGCACAGACCTGCAGCAGTCTGCTCCAGTCACTTCATACAGGAACACATAACGCAGCGCGCATATCACACCTGTTACCTAAACCGTGCGTGCGCGCTTCCACTAAAATCGCAATATCTCGAGAACTATTATAGACACCATAAAATTTTTTTTTTTCAAAATAAAGGTTAAATCATAAGGAATCGCTACGTGTATAACAGAAAATCTAAAAAACTGGCCAAATCAACTAAAAATTGATTCAAAAAAATTTTTTGACTTTTTTTTGGTCAAAATTTCGAAATTTTTTTTTTATCTTAATACTAATTTAAACTACTTATTTGTTTCTATATTGTCTATAAATTGCATTGAAATCCATCCAACGGTTCAAGAAATATTGATTTTTGAAAAAAACACGGTCCCGATTTTCAACATGGCGTAGATGACTCAATTTTGAAAATTTTTCAAAATCCTTTTAGCTCGAATGTATCTTACCTAGAACTAATATTTCCCAAAGTTTCAAAGAAATCAAAAGACCATTTGCAAATCTCATATTTTCTGACGGAGTCTTACCCTAATATATTTACGCTTGTGTTTACCAAACGACCAAGAGTGCATTTTTCGATTTTTACAATGTCTGATTTGATTGAGCAGAGAAGTGCCATCAAATGTTGTTTGCGGAATGAAATTTCGGCTGCGGAAACGTTTAGCATGCTGCAGAAGGCATTTGGTGATTCGACCAT